>NC_137901.1:78882878-79482878 GCF_963455335.1 Martes martes
CCTCCAAAGCAGATTCTACCGTCTCCTTCCTAAATAATAAAACCGCACCACAGAACCAAGTTCATGACTGGGCCAGGATCCGTCCACATCTATCAGCCTACCAAGGCAGTTCTCATACTTTTATGTAACACCTGGCTCGAGGGACGTACTCAGGAAGCAGTCCTTTAACATTATATTTTGATATCATAATTTTGATTTTAGTACTATAAGTACTCATGGCTCCAGCTATGAATCCACTTATCTTCTAAGGGAAACTCACAGGCTTGATGAGGTCCTGAGTAGCTGCCACAGGGGCCTGAGGGTTGGAAGATGCCCAGAGAGGCAAAAATTTACAAAAGAAAATGAAGTAGTGGTTGGCGGGCTGTTGAGACAAAGGAGAAAAGGGAACTATCCTCAAGACAGAAGAGGACAAATGGATAAAGAATGATAAAGCTCCCCACACTTGAAAGCTCGTTAAGTTCACACTGATTAACTGGGTTACTTACCACCTTGGCCTCAACTGCAGAGAAAACTCACACTCAGGAAATTCCACCTATACCCTCACTACTCAGTGTGGTCCAGCGGACAGCATCAGCAGCCCCTGGCCGGCAGTTAGAAATGCAAGATCGCAGGCTCCACCTCAGACCCGCTGAGGCAGCAGCTGCCCGTCATCAAGACCCCCAGCTGACTCACGCACACCCCCAGGTGGGGGAGCACTGATCGAGAATCCACCCCGGTCTCCTTACCAACAGGACGCCTTTCCACCTGCACAACCCGCTGTCCTGAGTTCTTCTCAAGCAGTGTGGGCAGTGGAGAGAACCTTCTGCCAACTCCCGCAGAGTCTGCGAATGCTTTCAGAGCCCTTCGCACAAAGCAGATCACTTGATCTCCCCTTTCCCAATGGGTTACTTGTTCTAAGCTTCCCATCAGACTCTAAATCAACGTTGTTTTTCGAGAGATCTTCACGTTGAACCGGAAGAGGAGATTTTAAGAAATATCTTTTCCAGGCAGAGCCAGGCAATGCTGATATTGGGCACCAATCCACAAAGGTGAAATAAGTCAGTCAACGAGAGGAATGAAATCAGGCCTTTAATCCAGCACCATAGCAGCACCATCTGTGGAAACGCTAATTATCCTTCTAGCTCCACTGCCTTTTCTTCCGACACTCTATCATTACCTTGGCACAGCTTTCCATACCAAGGGTACCAAATGGCTTGAGGAAGGACATCGGTACCTTTAATGCCCACGGCTAGCTTTAAGCACTTGTGTAATCTATTTTACTGCGTTACAAATGACTTCCCTGCATTTATTTGTCTTTTCTACCCTGGCAGGCTCAGCCTCCAGTCACTGGGGAGGCCTCCTGTCCCAGTTAAGATTCTGGCTGCAAAACAGCCTGGCCGAACAATGTCTACGCTTGTCAATAAGCAGGATACCAAATCACAGGTAAGGTGATGATATCTTTCCCTGCAGATGGAAAGGGAGCAGCTATAAACCGACACTATTTCCCACTAGCCTAATGAAGACTCCTGAACATCTGGTGGCTCCAACAGAGAGCGATGAGGCATCAACGCCAGAAACAGCCATCGTCAAAGAAAATGGTGTCCAGGTCAGAAAACAGGCAGGCAGACTGGTACCAAACAAGGCAGCACTGTGCTAGCGGTCTCATCAACAAAGCGTGGCCACAAGAACAAGACAGTGCTGTCTGAAGATGCTATTTTAACATCCACTCTCACCAAAAAAAAAAAAAAAAAAAAATTTCTAAGCCGCTTGCAGAGGCCTTCAAGGAATTAATTCCTTCTGCCAAGTCTTTTAAGGAGAGAGATACCAGACGAGAGACTTTTCAAGAATCAGACCCCCCCCCCCACCCGCTTCAGACACACCACATTCTCACAGGTATATCATGGGGGTTGGGGCCAGACGTTTATGTCAATCGAAGGGCCGTGTTGGGTCACAGCACCAGAAATACAGAAGAGGAAATATTACTTCTCAACTCTCACTTTTCAAGCCCGCCCCCAAGGACTTAATCTGAAAACAACGCATCTCTTACGGACGTTTGCTAAAACGAGACATGCCAGAGCTGGAGCACCTTCCGCACACGGTAAGAGGGAAATGTGAGGGTGTACAGAAGGCAAGCGCTCCCACAGCCAGGTGACAAACTCCCCACTGGCTTGTCTTGCAGTATTCGCTGACAGAAATTTTGCCAAGTTCCAAAATACATAGTTCGAGCCACTTCCCGCCCTGCATCCTTCTAGGATTCATCAGTCTACATATGGCAACAGAACAGCCCATATTGTTTCTCCCTTAAACTTGCCTACATCCTGCTGAGTTCCCGTATGCGGATAACTAAAAACTAGAAGGCAAGGGAGGACTGGCACAGAGTCTAATGTAACTTTACTACCTTTACAGGAAACTAGTTCAGTTTAGCTTACTCCTGCCAAATTTGTACCAACTCTGTCTGAAATGTTCACAGTAACACCTAGGGAAGGGATCTAAGAGCACAGATGATACAGTCTAACGCCTTTGTTCTCACATCTAGGTCAAAGGAAGACAATGCCTTTTCTGTAATTAAGGCAGACTGAAAAATACAAAGCGGAGAGATTCCCACCACCCCAGAGAGACTCGGGTAAGTCATCCATGAATGGCAGCTGACCCAGGAATTTGAATAAAGCATAAGCCAGCAGTTGCAGCCATGACTAAAGGTCTACCATTCACTGAACACCTGTTCCGCACAGGGCAGTGTGCTAGGCACTCACACTGCTGACCACAATCCTGTGAGACAAGGTCTGATCAGTCCCATTTTCTTGAGGGGGAAGTAGGCTCAGAGACATTCAATAGCTTGACTGAAGTCACACAGCCAGTACCACACGGAGCTAGAACTCTGAGCTGTCGGGTCAAAGCCCACCCTCCTTCCGGCTCACTCTGGAGAAGGAACTGAGGCACAACACAGGCAGGACCGCAGCACACCTCCGGGCCCCACCCAGGGCTCCCGGGATCCCACTCTGGGGTGCTTTCATACCTCCCGTCAGCTCCATAGTCAGCTTTTCATTTTCGATCATTTTCTTCTTCTCCTCCAGCTCAGCAATCAGGTTCTCCTTCAGCTCCACCTTCTTGTCTTCGAATTCTTTCACCGCTGCCTTCTTCTCTTTAATGTAGTTTCTCTCCACCTGTTCAGTCTGAGCGGAAGAGAAACACAGGCTAGGGCTCCGTGGGGCCCTTGCAACCAGAACTCCGCCTCCAAGCCTGACTCTGCACTCAGGAGCCCAGAAAACACCTTTACAAGAAATGTGGGAGAGCGGCCCTCACACGTGCACTGGCAGTAGCGAGACGTCCGGGAACAAGTTTCCCCGTGAACGCGTAAAACTGAACCATACGGCTTCTGCTTATCTTTACGAGCGTACCCCCCTTGCTACTCGGTATTTCCTCTCTCCCACCTCTGACACTGCGTGGCTTCTATGTTAATAGAACTTAAGATTCTCAAAGACAAACTCTTTTAAAGCCACAATTTCGGAGGAAAACAGTATATTCCGGTTGTAATACCTACCTTCAAAATTAATTGCAATTACAAAATACTGAGTCAAGATGGCCCAAGTTACTATATTTGTTGGTATTTATGCCAAGATGAAGATCAACTAGAATAGAAGATCATCTATTACGTACCCCTGAACCCTCAAGTACTCAAACACTGAAATACTAAATTAAAAAAGTATTCATTTTTCAAATCTCACCATCGTATTAAGTGAAAAACAAGGCCGCTTATGGTGGGCCACAGCTGCGGATCCCATAATCCTGCGGGCTGTGACAATGCGTGCTGCACTGACTTCAGAGTAGAATGGCGTCTGATAACGTGCTCTGCTAAAGCATGACCTTCTCACACTCCTGTGTGGCTCTGATAAAGTCGGGACTTCCCCACACCTACACACTAGCCACCCCAGGAAGAGATCATCATCCAAGATTCAGGCCCCCATCTCTGTATCACCACACTATGCTTCACAAAGAACCAACACTTAGATGTCTGCTGAAGGAAAGCAAAAATGTTAAATCCGTCTTTCCTACTGACCCAGACAGCTTCAGCTGTAAAACCTGAACCACTGAGCCAATTCAGAGGCTGGGCTGCGTCAAGGACCAATATAACAAATTATTAGACGATTATAATTCAGACATACTCCCGGATGGCTTTAACGTGAGATAAAAAGTCAACAAGAAAGCAGTGAAAGGCGAGTATCCCCTAGTGTCCTGTGACAAGCAGAGGCTGTTCAACCTACAAATGAATAGATGGGAATTTCTAAATTGAGACCCAACATGTCCTTTAGTCAAACAGAACAGTGACGAAGGCTTGCAGCTGGGGGCTTAACTGTCCATGTGGTGACAGAAGGAAAGGTTCTCTGGATTGGGAAAGCAAGATTCCAGTCTCAGAGAGGGCTGCAACCCCGAAGATCCAAGGTACTTACTTCCAGCTGGAGGAAGAGCTCTGAAAGAGATAAAATGTGCAATTAGATTCGCTAGGCCGTGTCACCTTTCTAGACAGTGATGGTAGGATTCATTTAGAGGCACTAACTGCTTTCTAAGAGCACGGTTACACAGAGCAAAATGTTTCCATCAGAAAGTGTTGATATACATGAAGGGGAAGGATGGAAGAAACACTCATGACCAGTTAAAATCTGGCCCCGAACAGGATCACTTCCAGCAGTTCTGCCCAAGGTCAAAAGCAAGCAACAGGAACCAAAGTACCCCAACAAAATAACACTGAAAGTTATCCCCCTTCTTTCACTCAGTACCTACAGGGTAGGATGGGTCAGGAAGTAACAACGCAATTACTCCAGAAGCAGAGTCAACACTGATGTTTTTAAAGCATGTGTGAAGGTCTCTGTGTGGCAAGGAAGGACAGTCCCAGAGAACTCAGAGGGCAGAGGTTCTGAGCCCCCCGGGGGCATTCTTCACAGGCCACCAAGCCCCCTCATCTGGCCTCACCTCCATGGCAACACCCACTGGGTCTGAGTGCAATTCCAAGCTTCAGAGTTAACGGAGCCTTTCCTGAGGACCCTTCACTTGCCAACCGCCCCTCGGACACATCCAAGCAGCCACCAGAGATCGGTCACCAGCTTCTTCATCATCCGCTCTGTGCAGGCGACTAGTAGCTGTTTATGCAGCAGCTTCCCCAACCACTAGATTGTAAGCCTCTCTAGAGCCAGCCTTTTGAACAGAATAGAACCACGGCATCTCATCTTTTCTGGGTGACGGTCAAGCTGCTGCCTACATCACAAAGATTGCTGGGGAACCCACAACTCCAGGAGGCGTGGATTACATTTTACCAGTCTCCTTCACAAATGTGATAAAGCCTACGGATCTCTTTCCTCCTCAAACAGCATCTATGCACAGCCACAGGTAACTTCATAGAAGTTTGAGTTTCGGGACTCCAGATTAAGAATTCAGATCTCAATGAACAGATGCTGAATAAGAAATTTAACTGAGGAGGGGTACCTGGCTGGCTCAGTCAGTGGAGCACAGGACTCTTAATCTCAGGTGTTTGAGTTTAAGCCCTACGTTAGGCGTGGAACCTACTTAAAAAAAAAAAAAAGGAAGAAAAAGAAAGAAAGAAAGAGAAAAAGAAATTTAACTGAGGAAAGGAACAAGTGTTCTATCACCCGGAAGCCCTGATCACTCTGGCCCTGGGAATAGCTGAGCACATGAGCCCGGGCACACCTAGCCCAACACGCTCACTCCCACCAGTGCTTTAGATGCACAAATGAATTTGATGCATTGCCTATGTGTCATTCTTAGAAACTACCCTGCAGCAGGGAGCCTGCTTCCTCCCTCTCTCTCTGCCTGCCTCTCTGCCTACTTGTGATATCCGTCTGTCAAATAAATAAAATCTTTATATTTTTTTATCTTTATAAAGATCTTTATAAAGATTTTATTTATTTATTAGACATAAAGAGAGAAATCACAAGTAGGCAGAGAGACAGGCAGGGGAGGGGGGAGCAGGCCCCCTGCTGAGCAGTGAGCCCGATGCAGGGCTTGATCCTAGGACCCTGAGATCATGACCTAAGCCGAAGGCAGAGGCTTAACCCACTGAGCCACCCAGGCGCCCCAAATAAATAAAATCTTTAAAAGAAAAAAAAAAAAAAAAAAACTACCCCTGTGCCAAGTCAAAGTGGCCATCAGCTCTCAGAGCTGCTGGTTATGGTCTGAGTTACAACAGCCAGGCACCGATACAACAAGAACAAGTGGGTTAGCTCTGTGAGAACGTGCCCTTTAAGGCTCAAGCTGGGACTGACTTAGGAGTTCTTCAGCATTTATACCTGGGGGGTGAGGGGACAGGGGACAGAAAATGTTTCTGAAAGAACTTGCAAGAACAGGACTGAGAGAGTGGAACTAAGGAAAACCACTCAATACTGATGCTGCAGTTCTAGCTGCGGCTCATGTCAGTTTACTTTCCTTCCTTGCCTCTTAAACCAGTTCTGTGAGGTATCTATACTCCCCTCTCCAGATGGGGAACCTGAGGTTCCAAGAGCAAACCTCCTTACAGGCACAAGATCTAAGGTGCAGAGAGGAGACCAAACCTGGGCCTTCGTCCTTCCACAGTGCACCTTTCCCTGCTACAGGGGAACACTGGGAAGGTGGCAGGGGATTTCACCGATGTCCCAAGGAGGTGCCTTAGGAACTCAGCTCGCAGTGGGGGTAACCTTAGGGGCAGCCAGGATGTGGACAGAGGCTATTATTTCCTTTTTCCCAGTGCCTCCCATGCCCTTCAGCTCCTCTTCTGCCTGTTGGTGTACAAGGGACATCTACTTCCTAGAGGATGGAAAAGTTCCACCAATGGGAAGCTGGGAAGTCACCGGATCAGAAAGCGAGAGGACAGCAGCCCGAGGAATGGCACCCAGACCTCATCTGAAAACCCAACATCACTTTCACCACTGCAGGGACAGATACCATGCTGGCGCTCAAAATGCTGGCTGACGAGGAGCTTCCAAATTGAACACTTATGACACATTCCCTGTAAGCCCAGGAATGTTTATGCACTTTGAACAGTCATCACATCTTACTTTTTGCATGATTCTTCATTTACCTCAGAAAGTTCCTTAACTTTTTCCATGTTTGGATGTCTTCTGTCAATGAAATCGCACATTTCCTAAAGTCAAGGACAATGTGTTCCACTATTTCATGCTGCTCAGAGCTTGGATGTAGCAGGTGCTCAACAAATTCTTACTGAATGAATACATTTACTCTGTTACAGTATACTCTTCCCCTAAATGCTTGTAATACTCCAGCAGAAAAACAAGAACACCCCTTCCTCCCAGAGCAGAGGATACCAGAAGAAACAACCTTCCAGCAAGAGTGAACAAGCTACAGTTCTTTCCCATGTAGCTCCTCCCATGGTCCACTCGGGCAGCCATGCAGACATGAGAAAGAATGTGTGAGACCACTTACCCGGGGGAGCCAGGGAGCCTATTTTGTATAGAGCCACCACTAGTAAGCTCAACTACAGGCCGTTCATTGGCCACTGGAAGAAAGATGAGCCAGTTTTCTACAACTGAAGCTTTGGAGTCTCTCTTCCCCAAAACTCTCTCCTCCCCCATATCTGAGAATATAGAATTTGCATTTTAGACAACAGCTCTTATGGCCACATTATATAGATGACCAGCAAAAAGACACCTGAAGATGATGTGTTCCCACCTGAGACAGAGCCTCACCTGCATTTCGGATCCTCTCTTTGTACTGCTGATCTAGTTTTTTCATCCTCTTCTGATATTCCTGTAACGTACCTGATTTTGAGATTTACAAAATAAAATGTTACTTTGAAAATCAATCTGCCCT
Source organism: Martes martes (assembly GCF_963455335.1). Taxonomy (NCBI): domain Eukaryota; kingdom Metazoa; phylum Chordata; class Mammalia; order Carnivora; family Mustelidae; genus Martes; species Martes martes. Next base: position 78,890,673 of record NC_137901.1, read on the forward strand.
ACATTTCAGTTCCTAAAATTGTCTAGCACCAGCAATAACTGTTTTAATACCATCAGAGTAAATAAAACCAGGGAATGGAACGTGCAAACAGAGCTAACTAGACTCTGGTTCTCAACCAAGGCCCAGAGCAGAAATCACCCCACCTAGTGGATTAAGACTGTAGCAAGTAACGCTTGCTAGAGCAAGTGATGGGAGTGGAAAGGTACACGCTTCCTCAAGTGACTCTGATCACCTGCTGCTACAGTTGGAGTCAATGGGCCTCCCTTTTCGGAAAAAAGCTCATTCTCTCAGTAAGGCCCAGATCACATGCCGTCCAGTAGGACTTTCTCTGCAACGGCGAAAAGGTCCTAGGTTTCACTGTTCAATACGGGAGCCTCCAGTCATACACAGCTACTAAGCACCTGAAATGTAGCAAGTGCACTGAGGAACTGAATTATTAATTTTATTTAATTAAATTTAAATAGCCACACATGGCCAGTGACAATTCTGAAAAGCTCAGGTATAGATTTTCACCAAATGTCTACGCAAGTCATTGCTGTTCCAACATCAGTGAATTAGGAGTCAGAATTAATATGGGAAGGGTTTCCTGATCATAATTCATTAGTAGGATACCTTTTTCAAAATCCCTCACTCAACCATGCCAGGTACGCCCTACAGACTTGCTAGAGCAGAATGTATTCCTTTCTCTGGTAATACTTCCATTATTATGGAAAGGGAAAAAAAAAAAACAAATAAAACAAAGATATATAAATGCAATTCATGGGAACCATTTTTCACTATTTAGCAAAAATGAATGTCAGATGGCGTAGTTCAGGGAATATAAGGACTTAGTGGAAAAGATGCTTCACTGATGAGGGGCCCCCCCAAAATAAGCCAAAGCGTTGCTGGCCACAGCTGTCCGAGCTCCCAGTGCACCCCGCAGGGCTAGACACCCCTCACCACTAATCACATCATTGGCTTCCACTCTGTGCATTTCAAAGATTGGAAAACAAATTTAAGCAGGAAGAAGTGATGCACCCAAGGTCAAATTTCCAGAAAGCAGTACAGTAAGGATTCAGGCACGTGACGGCCCTGAGAGCCAACGCTCCCAACCCCGTGCTGAACTGCCTTTAGCTGGAAACAGCCCTGGACAAGATACAGTCCACTTTTAACTTACCAAGCAAACCACAGAGAACACAATAAGGCTAATCCACAGCTCATCAGCATTTAGTTTAGGAAAAAATGGTGCAATTTCATGTATTCTTTAGCAATCTCTCTCTCTAGCTTTAGGCTCACAGCGGTTTTCAGCTCATGCTCTTCAGAAAGCCCTAAGTGAGGGTCCAAAAATGTTTGAAAATCGCCACTCTCCTGACAGCAGAAGGTAGCGAAAATTTTAAATCACTCCCCACAGGGGTGTTAAATACACAGACTTCGAAGGCTTGTGATACTCAGTGTATTTAGAAACAAAGGGTGAGGGGCGCCTGGGTGGCTTAAGTTGTTATGTGGCTGCCTTCAGCTCACGTCATGATGCCAGGGTCCTGGGATCGAGCCCCGCATCAGGCTCCCGCTTGGCCAGGAGCCTGCTTCTCCCTCTCCCACTCCCCCTGCTTGTGTTCCCTCTCTCGCTGTGTGTCTCTCCCTGTCAAATAAATAAAATCTTAAAAAAAAAAAAAAAAAAGAAAGAAACGAAACGAAGGGTGAGAACACACACCAACCTTCCTGCAGCTGCTGTAACTGTCTCTTGAGGGAAGCCAGTTTATCCTGATACATCCTGTGAAGAAAGACAACGAAAGCCACACTGAGAGACAGAAGCATTCAATACTTGATTCCAAAATAATCTACACACAGGGACCGCCTAGGCTGTTACGGGAACATTATCAATGTCCTTTAGGAGACAGAAAATGGAAGTCCGCCAGCCGGTTTAAAATGTACTAGCAGCTAATGGGATCAGAAAAGTACAAGGATTCTGTGTTCTTGAATCATATCCCAGTTCTGCAGACTCTCCTGTATTATCGCACCTTTAGAGAATCAGTCCAAAATCTACAAAAATGAAGACACGCAGATTTTAATAAAGTACAATGATAAACAGGCAAGAAGATACAAAGAAAAATCTAAAGTGTGATGCCATTTCCTTCCAGATTTAGAAGTATAAATAACATACACGAAAACGTAACAAAGGCATTAACACAGCAGCTCTTCTACCAACTCTACAATTTGATTATAAATTCTAAAGGAGTAAGATTATGCCTTTGGCACGTTTTGCTATGTAGATAGCATAGCTGTGTAAGCACCAAGTTAATAAACCTTCATGTCATTTTCTAAAAGCACTACTCTTCTAGGATCAGAAATAATAGTTATTCAGTAACAAAAGTTAAAATGCAGGATTTATTTGCAGCCCCAGCTGGATGAGAACACACAGCACACACAAAGCAAAACTGCCTAGCGCATTATTCTCTCCCCCCACCCACACCAAATGGATTATAAGCAATTATACACTCTGACAAGTCTGTTTTGTTTTGTTTTAAGATTTTATTTATTTGACAGACAGTGAGAGAGGGAATACAAGCAGGGGGAGTGGGAGAGGGAGAAGCAGGCTTCCCACTGAGCAGGGAGCCCAATGCGAGGCTCGATCCCAAGACCCTGGGATCATGACCTAAGCCAAGGCAGACACCCCATGACTGAGCCACCCAGATGCCCCACAACAAGGTCAGTTTGAATGGTGGATTCCATAAATAAATCAACAGTATTTTTGTTTCTACCTGAAAAACACCCCCAATTTTACAGTGACAGAAACAAGATTTGCAACCTGAACAAACACTGTCCAACAAATAACAGGCACAAGAGCGTTTTGGCTGCTCCAGTAAGGGCTGTAAATACAACTGAACTATTCACACAGACTGAGGAAAGAGTCGGCAGAATCTGGCAATTACACAGGTGGTCTGATCAAAAGATCAATGAGAATTCTGATGTACTCTCAACACTCACCTTGAATCACACAAGGCATTCAATTTTAATAAAAAATTTTTCTGTATCCAGTATTGAGGCACATTCAATTAAAAAAAAAAACAACTCAAAAGAATGCTTATACGTGCCAAACAGAGAGAACAGATGTATAAACTGCACACGGTATGTCAGTATTTAGAACCCCGTGTATTCAATTTTCCACCACACCGAATGCAGCAAACAATGCCTTTGACTTCGGAGTTTGTACTGAAAAAATAAACAAGCAAACAAATTCAGATTTGGTAAAAGGAAAGGTATGTGGAAATGGTTCAAGGTAAATCAGTAAAAAGCCTGAAGAGAATAAAAATAAAGACGAAGCACAGTTTCAGGAATGAAGCTGTGAGAAAAATCACATGAATTATTAAAGTAATCCTTCTTTATGCAGCATTGGTGGAATTTAGCTGAATTACCCCTTTGGATTCCAGAGCCTGAAAAGGAGAACAGAATCCAGACGATGGTCACGAACCATTGGCAAAATAGGACCTACAAAAAAAGGAATGTGGATCATCTAGTTTAAAGATAAAAGAATTTAAAGTCAAATCAAGATCCTCAAAATACATTCAACAAATACTTCTGAGATCTATTTTATACAGTCTTCCATCTGCGTTTAGAATAAAAACGAGTGGTTCTGGTTTCTCTAGGCACAGTTAGAGAAGGCTTGGGCCAGGATGTGTGACCAGAGGAAAGGGCACCGGAGCAGGAGTCAGGAGCCCTGCTCGCCAGTCCAGCTCTCCCTAAGCTCTCTAGGCGCCAGCACACCATTAGCTCTCAGAGGGGTCATTTCCATCCGAGAACCAAATAGCTATGACGCACCCTTTATCCTGAGTAATGGTTTTCACATTTAAACAAAAACATGAAGAACTGGGGAACAGTTCTCTCCAGATCTGTGGCCTTATTTCCCTGGAATCATTTCCTTCAAGGTTCTTCCTAGCCAATGCGCTAAAGATTCTTTTAACAGGAAGACCGATTACACATGACAAATTTAAAGGGGGAAACTACACAGACACACTGGACTTTGGAAGCTCCCAAAACCATACATACAAGGTCACTGTCAAGATTTACTTGTCAATTCTGTATTCCAAGCAAGAAATATAAGAATCACACTCACTGTTCCTTCATTTCTACATAGTCCTCTTCATCATGCTTTGCCAGGTCAGTTTCACTAGCATCTTCGGTGTCTAAGTAAAATCAGGGAAGAAAGATTTGTTAAAATCATAATTCATAAAGATGGTATCACCTGACAAAGTGACACCGAAACTTCTGTAAAATGAATGCAGGCCCATTGGAAGCCATCAGTGAAAAAGATTACATAGTTACTTTAGGAAAGAAAATGCCATTTCCAACTTAGACATGGCCAGACTTATGCAAAGAGCTGTCTTTGTCTCAAGTGCAACCAGAGAACAGGGTCCGTGAGACAGTTGTGGTCAAGGCTGCTACTTCTACAGAAGCCCCTCTGGCCCCTCAGGAAACAGAGCTGCATCAGACAGAACAACTAGAGGCAGCCAGGCCTTGCTCACTGCTCCAAAATGACCGAGTAAGTCCATTCTCTTCTGGTCCATGGCCTTAACGGATTTTTACATCACCTCTATCCAAAGGAGAACCAAATCAATGAAGTGAACTCTAACAAATGAAATTATTTTCAAAGTTACAACTAAAGGGAGAAGAAAGACGACAAGATGATAAAACAGAAAGTGTTTCAGAACACTTTAAACATTGTTCTTAAAGTAAATAGTAGAGTGTCTACATAATTTCAACAGACCTGCTTGAGCAAGGATAAAAATCTATTTTGGCTTCGCCGCTCCCCCTTGTGGGCATTAAGAGCAATTACAAGTGTCTCACATTGAAAATCCCTGGTTAAGGCCTGTCTTCAAACGTAGTTTAACCAAACGCAATTAGTTCCTTCAACTTTATTATCTGCAGGTGTCGCTGCCTTTTAAAAGTCTGCTGCAGATCCAAATCCTCACAAAGCCTTCTCCTCTCTTTCAGTCATGAGACCTTCACTGAATTCCTGTCATAGGCCAGCCACTGTACTAGGCAGTGGGGAACTGAGATGAATAAAACCTATTCCTCATTCTGGCAACTAGTCCAAGCTTTTGCTCCACAGCCCTATATTCCACCCATATATTGGTCTCTATCTCCCCTTTCTTCTCCAGTGTCCCTTTAAAAAAAAAAAGATTTTATTTATTTATTTGACAGAGATCACAAGTAGGCAGAGAGACAGGCAGGGGTGGGGGAAGCAGGCTCCCCGCTGAGCAGAGAGCCTGATGAGGGGCTCAATCCTAGGACCCTGGGATCATGACCTGAGCTGAAGGCAGAGGCTTTAACCCACTTTAACCCACCCAGGCACCCCTCCAGTGTCCTTTAATGGTCCCCCCCCCACGTTTCTCCTTCCCCAGTAGCTCCTTCCTCAATCCTTCCAGAACTGTCTTCCTCACACTTGCCAAACTGTAAAGCCCAGTTTGAAAAACTGTGTTCTGAGGCAGTAATGATAACGTAAAGAACGTGGAACTGAAAACACAACACCTGGGCACCATTAAGCAAATCCCTATCTCTGCCCTGCGCCTGCTTCCCCAGTGCTACGAAAACACCCACTGAGTACCAGGCCAAGTACTTTATGCACGTCTCATTTAATCCTCACACCTACGCTAGGAAGCCCCGTTACAGCCAAGGAAACTGAGGCTCGCGAGCTTAAGTAAGCTGTCGAAGGTCACAAAGCTGGGTTCAGTGAGCCAAATTTAGACGTAGATCTGGCTGATTCCAGGTTCCGTTCTTTTAAGCAACCTGACCTGCGCTGCCCAAAGCAGGGCTGACTGAAGCATTTCCGCGGCGTGCAGGGTCGGGGAGAGCACCTGGAAGCCAAGCCGGGCTTTACTCTGATTCTCTCCCGAACTCAAAAGGGGAGGGGTACTCAAAATACTCAATGGAAGGCTTTTTCATTCCAACCAGGAAAGACCTGAGGTTCACCAGAGACGGCTGAGGGGAGGACAGAATCTTCAAAGGACCTCCAGCTCTGACAACAGTTCCCCAAGTCCCTCCTTCCCATAACTGTTAGGGTACGACGTCCCCGCAGAAGCCCCGACCCAGCGCAGGTCGGGGTGACTTCCTGGAGCCGCGCTCCTCCCGGCGGCCCCTTCAGCCTCCCCCAGCCCCGGAGGTCGCCCCGCCGGTCGCCCCGCCCCACTCCCTACAGCCCACTCACTCCCTCAGAGGTCCCACCCCCGCCCCGGGCTGCCGGGCCAGCCAGAGGACGCACCTTCATCCGACTCGCGGCCACGGCAGCTGCGCTCGTCGTCCTCGGCGCTCTCCAGCTCTTCGTCCTCCTCGGGATAGTACTCCGGGGCCGGCGGTGCTCCAGCCGGGGCCGGAGCCGGAGCCAGCAGCCCCGCGGCGCTCATGTCGCCTCTGGCCGCGGCTGAGCGTGTCACCCAGCGACCGCGGCCGCGCGCCCTGCGGACTCGACGCCCGCCTAGCAGCCCCCGAGGGAGCCGCCAACTCGAGGAGCGGGAGCGGCGGCAGCCCCGACGACCCCGTCCCCCTCTCCGCCAAGCTCCGCCCCGCGCGCCCGCGCTCGGCAACGGGGGCCTCGCGCCGGCGGCGACTTCCGGGTCGCGAGCTGCCCGAGGACCGCCTGACTCCGTCATCCTTGCGGAGGTGGAGAGGCTGCCGGACGCCCCCTTCGTCTTAACCTCGGCCCTTTCATCGCCGTCTTTAAAATCCTCAACGGGCAGTGGGGAGGGGCGGAGACAAGTTCTCTGGAATTCGGCAAATCTTTGGACAGGCCTGGCCGCAGCTAGGACCCCGAAGCTCGCAGGCGACTTCTGGAAACAGCCGCCAGGCGGCGCAAGGAGCCAGAACTAAAGCGAGGATCCTTAGGGACCTGAAAGAGACAGAAGGGTTGAAGGTGGTCTCTCATTGAAATAGGTGAACACGATCCATCCCGTTTATAGGTTAGGAAACGCTGAGATCTAGAATTTTCGTGATCATCCCCCAGAGCCTACCTCCTCCCCTAATTGGAGCTTTATTGAGAACTAAAAGGCAAGGATGCTGATCATTCCCTTCTGGGATCAGCAAAAGGGTGTCTTCCCAGTCCCTCGGAGTCCTTTCTGTTTGTATAGGTGTACTCAGTAAGGTCTTCTCCCGATTTTGCAGATGAGAAGTGAACATTTACCTAAAAAATGGTAGCGTCCAGGCTGCCTTGTTTACACGATTACACCCAAGCGCTGTATATTACTGCTGCCCCATATTTTTTAAGAATATTAATTTTTTAAAAGGTGCTTTCCCCAACCAATAACTTGCTAACATCTCTCAGCTGAGCAAGTGGAACATTCTGCTTGCAGGAAGTTAATTAAGCTAACACAAGGAAGGTGCTATGTGGAAACTTAGAAAACAAGAGAGCTGAATACCTGCATGAATTAATTCATGTGATTCCTTCTGAGTAGGAGACACTGTGTTATAAGCTTTGCTTAATGAACGAAATTAGGACAAGGGACCTTGTCTAGCTGTGGGTAGCAAGAAAAGGGGTAAAGAAAAGAGCCTATGATGTTTATTTGTCTAAAGTAACCCTGCCCTCTTTATGTTACATCCCATTGTCCATAGAATAAGTAACTTACAAGTAGTAAGGTTGAAAACAGATCTAAAAGCCAGGGTGGGCCCCAGTATCCTGATCTTTCGTGACCAAATTCATCTCTGAATGGGACCCCCGAGTCTTCGCAAAGTGAAAAAAAAATTTGTTCTCATCCCATTTATTTTAACATTTATTTTCTACCTTGTCTTAATGAAAATCTTGGCTCTTTGTGGGAGATCTTTCCACCCAACAAAACTTAACAGTTTCTAAAATGGACTGCTCCAATGTCTTTCCATGAGTTCAGAGATCTTCTGAAACTCTTTCTAAATAACATTCTCAAGGCTCACTGTAGATGCACCATCTGTATTTAAACTAGGATTTTAGAACAGCCTCTTGCCCAAAGGATGAAGTCATTTCTATTTTTATTTTAGATCACATCTAAATTATTTGTAATCAGCTATATTGAGCAAGTTGGGTTTCCATCAGAAGCAATAATCATAGACCAGAAAAAGCACCAACATTTTAGAAATTAGAGTTCATTGATATAATGAATAAAAAAAAAAAAACCAGATTTGACTTCATTGCTAATTGATTTTTTCAAGACATGGAATTTTTATCTTATGTTTTCTTTCTACTTGATTGCAAATAACATCTGTTAATGGTCATGCATTTTTTTTTATATGAATAGACACAACTGAACACTGGTAGTGAAATCTTACTCCATTTCTTCAATCCATATTCCCAGCTGCATTATTGGTAGTATGAGCTCTTAATTTATAATTTGCTCTTTCAGAGGAGGACCTAGTCAGAAGAGTTCTGTTGTGACTTTAGTCTTACCTAACCTTTATAGTTGTTGAATATAATAATTTGGGGGGCTTCCTGGGTGGCTCAGTCAGGTGAGCATTTGACTTGATCAGGCTCTGTGCTCAGCAAGGAGTCTTCTTGGGATTCTCCCTCTGCCCTTTTCTTGCTCCCTCTAAAATAAATAAATAAATAAAATCTTAAAAAGTATTTATATGTATTATAATTTGGATAGTCTCTCTAGACCTATAAAAATCAAGTTCCCACAGAATTACATTGAAATCTTTCATCCCTTTCCAAAATGCTAGTCAACACTGCTCAGGAGGCACCTACTTCAGAACTCAAATTTAAAGTCCTACCAGCCTCATTTCCACCGGCCTTCTCTGCATACCCAAACACCCCAGTTTGAAGGGGAGCATTGTAATTGGAATGGAGTATCATATTGTAAAACACTAGGGAAGACACCTACAGTGTTTAGGACACAAATTTTGTCAACAGGAGTTAACACAAGAGTTAATGATGGAGAGTTTTCAGAGAGCCAAGTCCTACATACATCGAATGAGTCTTAGCATCAGACTGCGTGCCTGAAAGGAAACCATTTCTTCATAAAATGCTGAATTGCTAAAGTCCGTCAACTTTGGGGTTTATGAGTAAGAGTAGCAGTTTTCAGCTTCTGGTATTGACTTAATCAACCTATACAGCTTCAAAAAATATAAAGAACGGCTCCGAGTAACACGATGCACTTTTACCCCGGGGCAGACCAGTCTCTGATTATCACACGCTGCACTTTGGCCATTAGTTCACACAGAATCATTAAAAACATTGGCCCTGGAGAAACGAATATGCTGACTCAGCGCGCTGAAGCCTACCACAGTTCCAGCTCCTACTGTCAGAACGATGATCAAAACCCACAAACAGATTATTTCTCCAGTTTTGTCCTTGTTCCTACCAAAATGAGCCCCATCGGTGTGGAATGCCTTGCTTGCTCACAGTATACACCTCGTACAAAGATTTTTTTTGCCCCCAACAGCATTAAACTGACGTCTGTCGAACGCAATGCAAGGGCAACTCCCTTGCCAAAGACATAAAAGAACTTAAATCCAGGAAATATTTACAAGTCCGGGGTGAATACACGCTCTATTAACTGATGGCATCACTACTTAGGGAGCTGAGCAAGAACGGAAGAACGGGGACTTCCTCAAAGGCTCTCCCACGGTGGTCCCCGGGAGTCCCAGGGGGCCTTGCCTCTGGGAGGCTCCCAAGAAAAGTTAAGCTGCAGAGGAGTGCCATGAACTTTGACCCTAGCGCAGCACAAACAAGGCCGACCGCACCCCAGGCGGGCCCGCGGGGTAACTGAAGTTGCAGGGTCTTCCGCGTCTTAGGAAACCCCGCCCCTCCCCATCCCGCCCCGTCCCGCCCACCGCCCGCTCCGCCAATCCTCAGGCGCCATCGACCCCTCGGCCTCCCAGGCACCTCCAATCAAGTACCTATATCCGGCCCCAGTCCCGTGCCCCGCGGTCAGGGGAGGTCAGTAGAGAGCCTATCGGAGCCGAGCTGGGGGCGTGGTCGGGGGCAGGGGCGGGCGAACTGAGACGGCGGGGCGGAGCGCGCTCGTCGCAGTCGGGTGCGATTGGCCACCCCTGGCAGGAGCCGCACCTCGGACAGCAGCAGCGGCGGCAGCGGGAGGGTCCGTGTGGCGTCCGGCGGCGACGGCGGCTGGGTCCTGCGTGAGAGAGTGGGACGCGACACCGAGACCGCCGGCGGAGGCTTCGCGTGGCCGGACCCGACACTCAGCGACCCGAACCGGGGAACCTCCCGGGGACAAGCGGCAGAAGAGCGACTCGGGAACAAGTGTGGGAGAGGAAGCGGCGGCGGTGACGCCGGGCCCGGAGTGGTGACAGCAGGTCTGAGGTGAGAGCACCGGGGCTCGGGACGGTGACAAAGTGAGCCGAGGCAAGGAGACCCTGGGCGGAGTGAGGTCGGGGAGGACTCGTGACGGGAGTCCGGGAGCGAGTTTGTCCGGACTGGGGAGAGAAGACCCCGAGAGGGGCCGGGATAGCGGGTCTGAGCGGGAACCGAGAGGGGGCTTGGAACAGCGGGTCTAGGGGGGAGTCCCCGAGAGGGCTTGGGACAGCGATTCTAGAGGGAGTCCCTGAGAGGGCTTGGGACAGCGATTCTGGAGGGAGTCCCCGAGAGGGATTGGGACAGCGAGTGTGAAGGCAGGAGACTCCGAGAGGGCTTGGGACAGCGGGTCTACGGGGAGTTCCCGAGAAGGCTTGGGACAACAGGTATGAAGGGAGGGGACCCCGAGAGGGGCTGGAACAGCGGGTCTGAAGACAGGTAACCCCGAGAGGGCTTGGGACGGCGAGTATGAAGGGAGGGAGCCCTGAGAGGGGCCAGGACAGCAGGTCTGAAGAGAGGGGACTCCGAGAGGGCTTGGGACAGCGGGTGTGGAGAGAGGGGACTGGAGAGGGCGGGGGACAGCAGGTCTGACTGGGGGGACCCCCCCCCCGAGAGGGGCCGGGACAGAGGGTTTAGGGGAAGTCCCCGAGAGGGCTTTGGACAGCGGGTGTGAAGGGAAGGGACCCCGAGAGGACTTGGGACACCAAGTCTGCTGGGGGGACACCCCCCCCCGAGAGGGGTCGTGACAGCGAGTGTGAGGGAGACCCGGAGACAGGCTTCGGAGCGCGCGAGTGGAAGGAGAAGGGGAGCGAGCCTGGGTCGGGGTCGCTGCACCCGGCGAGTCGGGACTGCCGGCAGCGCACGGCGAGGGGAGGCGTGCTGCTCGCAGGGTCTGCAGTCAGCCAGTCTCCCCAAAGGTGGTGTGTGAGATATGGGGCAGCCCGAGCCCCGGTGTTATGCTCCCGTAGAGCAGGGATTATGTAATGAATCCTCTCCTAAGTAGAACGCAAGGGCTGGAGGGTCTGGCAGAAGCGCAGAGATCTTGGCAAGAGCGAGAAACCGACCGCCCGACCTCTCTCCTCTCTGGCCCCCTGGCTTCTGATGTGTTTCTCAGAGTTTGGCGTGGATGCCTTGAAAGTGAGGGGCTTCTTGACATTAATACCTGAACGAGCACGTGGAAAGTTGGAGAGAGGGCTTCTCCAAGCCCAAGGCAGTTGAAAGGGAAAGGGATCCTTTTGGAGACCCATGTTTTGGATTAATTGGGATGTCGTTGGTGATAGTCCCTGTATTTTTCATTTCGGCTCAGGGAGCTAAGAAAGGTTTTTAGAGTTGGCAGCACTTTAGTATCAGTGTTCGCCGGGCAGATTCAAATGAACTATACACTAAGTTTGTTTAATTTTGATGTGTTGGAGATAGTTGGGAGGTCAAACTAAATTTTGAAAGGAGCTGTCACGGTGGCTAATAGCCACTTTCCAGTTAGATTTCTCATCATAAAAGCTACCAGGACTGAGCTTTGCTCTTAATTCTAGGACAAGCTAAGGAGAGAGATAAGCCTGTTTAAACCAGACACTATGCCCTGGTAGGAGGCAAGTGTGTGTCTATTAAAATGATGAAACAAATAGTGGAAAGACGGAGGTGGTGGGAATTGGGGGGTAGCCTCCTACTTTGATGGATGTGAAAATTAAACTAATGACCAGGCTAGTTGTTCACAGTACTTAGGATATGTTAATACTGCCCTGACTACCTTTCAAATGTTCTCTTAAATGCACACGCTTTGTTACAGTTGTACCCAGCACTTTTGCTCTGAATTTTTTAACCTTTTTTCCTGTGTTTTTCCTCCTCATTTCTTCTCTTTGCAACTAGTTCCTTTTTTTATAGGAGCAGACTTAGAAGATGACAGTTTGGGGAACATAATAGAGAATGTCATTATCATTTCACAGTTACTTAGGTATCTTCTTTGTTTCTGGCTTAGACTATGTCTTATTAGGAACTTTTGCCCTTGTGTAGTAATGGGCAGCTTCAACGAAGGGGAAGAAAGAAATGCTGCTTTATTTTCCAAAGACATAATGGAGAAAGCTTACTTAGAACTGCCTGTTTAAATCCACGACAAACATTACTGAAGACGTTTTCATCAGGGTGATAGTAAGTAGAGGACATGTGTCATTTGAGGATTTTATTTGATATTACCTGATAGAGGTTCTTATATGACTTCAGAGAGTGTGGAGCTAGATATGGTTATGAAAATTCCACCCACTAGAAGTCCTCCCCTAAGAAATAACAGGGAGGTAAAAAGAGCAACAACAGCGAGTACAAATTTAAAATATGACGCTATAATTTATTTAAGATGCATTAAGTATGATTTTTATGCTAAATTTATTTTTCCAGAACTCTAGGTCAAATTCAAGTAAAAAATAAAGTCAGTTAATCCAAGAGGTTATTTACAAAGGGCGTATATTCATTATATAGTGCCCATAACTTATGAAATGGTCTGTGGAAGGATTGGGAATCTGAAGACCAGTAATTCTACAAATAGAAACGTTTGAACAGATAAGCTCTTTGATCATACTTGTTAGCTCACTTCTGACCAGGACAAATGGTAGTTTCTTAAGACAAAACATTAATTTTAATTCCTTATAAGAAAAGAAAGTGTCCTGATACTCCCTGGAGTGATGACTAAAGCAGTCATTTCACCCACATTACATTATGGTATTGATCCAGAAATGATGAAGAGAGATTCATTGTAATAGAATTTTTAGTGATAGGAAGGGCCTGTGGTGACTCTTTAAGCCTTGGGGTGATAAGAAGGTGGGTTAGGAGGGTAGGAATTGTGTGGGAACTTATTTTCATTTATTTCACAAAAGAAAAGTACCATGAGAAACTACAAATATGTGAAGTCATTACACCTGTGCTCATTAAACTATTTCTTTTCAATTAAAAAATATACTGAGGGGGGCGCCTGGGTGGTTCAGTGGGTTAAAGCCTCTGCCTTCAGCTCAGGTCATGATCCCAGGGTTCTGGGATCGAGCCCCGTGTCAGGCTCTCTGCTCCTCAGGGAGCCTGCTTCCTCCTCTCTCTCTGCCTGCTTCTCTGACTACTTGTGATCTCTGTTTGTCAAATAAATAAATAAAATATTTTAAAAAAAGAAAAAAATATATATATATATACTGAGAAGAGGAAATTAAGAAGGAGCTTTCCACGTCCATGTGAGTGGTTATAGCCACAAGAGAATGCAAGTCCTTTTGGTTTGGAGTTCTTTTTTTTTTTTTTTAGATTTTATTTATTCATTTGACAGGGAGAGACACGGTGAGAGGGTGAGTGAGGGAACACAAGCAGGGGAAGTAGGAGAGGGAGAAGCAGGCTTTCTGCGGATCATGACCTGAGCCAAAGGCAGATGCTTAACAACTGAGCCACCCAGGCCCCCCTGGTTTGGAGTTCTTAAAACTGTTCTTATTCTTGATTTAGCAGGATACGAGTACTACCCAGTAAATACAATAACCCATTTTGCCCTTTCTTTACCACTTGAGTCATATACAGTCAAACCATTGTCATCTCAGAGTCTACCTTGATATCTAATTTGGTTTAATGTTTAAGCCAACCTGAATAAAAGTTCTCATTGCTTGCCAGTGTGCATATTTGTTGGTTTCAGTCGTATAGAAGAATGATTGAAAACTATTGGTACTTTTATTTTAGAGCTTCTGTGAAAAGCCTCTTTCTTTCATGATCTTTTCCTCAGTCTTTGTTTCTCCCCTCCCCACAAAAAGAAAATAGACAGAAATCTTCCACCCAAAAGTGTTTTGTGACTCTCCTAAGGGAAGACTTCTTTACAGTCTTCAATGAGATTTAATGAGCTCATCTTCAATGATTCTGTCAATCTGTGAGAACCGTTTTAAATTAGTAGTTTTGAGTGGTGAGATACTGTACAGTTGCAGTTCAGCATAGGGAGCTCAGATTCTGATTGTTTAGCTTTAGCATCCATTTAATTGGTTGCTTTGTTATGTATGAAGATATGTTAAAAGTTTGTTACTGTTTATTAAACCCAGACTGAGTCAAAACAAAACAGAACAACAACAGCAACAAAAAAGTAAGTGGTATATATCAGTCTAGCTGTCCTTACAGATGAGCTATATTGAGTTTATGGACCAAAATATGATCAAACTCATTTCTAAACTACAGGCATCGAATTAAAAATAACAGCTATTTAAAATTTTTAGGCTTACCAGCGGGAATTAAATTGATCATTCAAGCTATATATTATTAAATTTACCTAAATATTTTATTAATCAACCTAATGTGGGTTTTTTTTTTTTTTCTTTCTGACCTGAGGTTTGTTAGAGACATTGAAACTAAATTATTTCTGTTTTACAACAGAATGACTTAGGGGTCAGTTTCTGGATTTGTTAACACAGATCAGCCTCCTAACCATTGTCAGGTATCCCACGCATATACATTTTTCATCCCCAGAGTGAGGGAGAAAGAGATTTTGCCTTGGAATAGACACTTTATACCTAGGAAAACCTACTCCCATTAAACAAAGAGGTGTGGCCCATGTGGCTGTAGATATTCACACTGAGAATGTACATGCTGGAGTCTAGTCTTTGGGGCCCTTCCACTTAACCTCTAGCCTCAGTGAAATGATGGATCACAAATTCAACCCCACAATATACATTTTGTTACATTTAATATTTTAGTCAATTATCAAAGTGCCAATTGGAAGACTTCAGTTTTACTTCCACCCACTATTTCTGATGGACAATGAGATAACCCTTTATTTCCAGATCAAACTAGGACTATGGGCAGTATATATTTATTTTTATATGTTTCAGCTCTAATGACACAGGCTTATGTCCACAACAATCAAGGCTTATGACAATTCAAATAGATTTTATTTACCCATTACAATAGATGGCACTAATCAAGGCAGAATGCTTTCTTGCATAAACTAATAACCTAATTAGTCTCGGCAATAGACAAACAGAACAGAATGGTAGATTGTGGCCAATTTTCCATTCTATTGTGAACATTAGCCTTTACTTTTTGAAGAGTGTGTGTGTGAACACACAAGTATTTCCAGAAGCCACATATTGCTTTTAAATGATCTAGGTCAAGCATTAATAGCAGAGATACAAAATTACAATATTATGCTTCATGTACCTTTATGTTTCTATTGTCTCTTGTGTAAAATTTCTCTTCTGTCATTGTATACCAGGTCCTTGTTTACATGTGTTTGTTGGTCTTTTACTATTCTGTGAACTCTTCAAAGCAGAGCTGGGAAGTTTTCATCTTTGCATTCCCCGTGGCAAGTTTAGTACCAGGCACAAAATACGAAGATGCTCCATAAATGTGAGTTGAATGACTGGATGAATTAATGATGAGCAAATTAGTAGATTGTATTTACGTTCACACTTTGTTTCTTATACATGTTCACACTTTGTTTCTTATACATCAAAAGAGACGGGGATTCCGTTGGAACACATGAGCAAATGTTAACTTTCTTCATCTGTCATGTAAGAAACAGCATGATACATTGGAAGGAGAAAGGACCTTACACTCAGACTTGGGCGTCTGCTTTGGCTTTGTCATTATGCCAGCTGGGTAAATTACTTAAGTCTTAAAGCTCTCAATTCTCTCATCCGTCAAATAAGAATACATACCTCACAGGATTCTTATAAGGAATAAATGAAGCAGTTTATGTAAAGCGCCAAACACAGTGACAAGCACATGAAAGTGTTTAATAAATCATAGCTGCTTATTATTTTAATCACTTGAAACAATTTTTTGGGTTTTTTTCTCTATTCCCAGTATCTAATCAGTTGCTAAGTCCCATGGCTCCTGACTCCAAAAAGAATAATTAAGAGACTCACATATAGGGAAATTGAGACAGTGAGGTTAAGTGACTTCCCAAGGTCAGAAAAAGGTAAATTTGACCCCTGTGACCTAGATCTGGTTTTTCAGCTCACTACAGTTTCCACTTCATTCCTCTCAATGGTCCAAGAAGGAGCTAACAAGAGCCTTCATGGGTGCTGGGGAAGGATTATTGTGCCAGTATTCAGGCTCCTTTTCTTTTTTCATACTTCCTAAATACATTGTTTCTGTCTTATTCTCCCTAAAGTAGAGCTCTGGTTTTGTCACTCACATGTTCAAATTAATAACTCCTCATAGTCTATTGAATTCAGTACAGACTTATCCAACTGTTTTTAGGTTCCTAATGCTCCATAATCTGTGTGTGTGTGTGTTTGTATCCTGTGCCCCAATCAGACCAGCCTACTTACTGGCTGAATACTTACTGATTTGCCATCCTCATATCTTTGTTCCTACCATTTCTTTTCCCTAGAATGCCTTCTTTTCTCCTTTTTCAGACCTACTTCTCATGCCATCTTCATGAGGCCTTTTCTGATCATCCTCCTTGCTTTTCTTTTCCTTGAATTCCTTAAGTATTTTGTTTTCTTATTATATTAATTTTCTCTCTGATTTTACATTATAGGGTTTGTACTTGTCTTTCCTAAATGTCCATCTTCTTGATTTTTAAAAGGACAGTGTCATACACGTCTAACCAGGTACCTTGTACCTAGTATCTGCTCAATAAACATTTGTTGAATTGTATTAAATTTAAATATTTAATTTAGGTTCAAAAATAATATTTAAATATAAAATTATTGCTGCCAGGGAAGATATCAGAGATAATTCTTTTTTTTTTTTAAGATTTTATTTATTTATTTGACAGACAGAGATCACAAGTAGGCAGAGAAGCAGGCAGAGAGGAGGAAGCGGGCTCCCTGCTGAGCAGAGAGCCTGATGCCTGGCTCCATCCCAGGACCCTGAGATCATGACCTGAGCCGAAGGCAGAGGCTTTCACCCACTAAGCCACCCAAGCACCCCGATAACAGAGATAATTCTTAAATGAAAAATTCAGTTCTGATCCTTGCAGTTGGTAAATTCAGTGCCAATGCTACCAAGTATTTGGAAACTTGTATGTTCATATTTGGCTCGATAATATTCCCTAAAGTGAATTTTGACTCTGAGTGTTTGGGATTTGTTATATATTTCTTTCCCTTAAGTGATGTTTTTATCTCTAAAGAATGGGTTCTAACTTCAGGTCTTTGGAAGTTTCCAAGATTTCTCTTAGTGTTAGCAACAAATAAAATATGATTCCCTTTCATTTGCAATCCAAAGTGGTCATTCACTTGAGTCAGAGGTAGAGTCTGGGAGAGATCTAATGCTCTGCTCTTCCAGAGCAAATTCCTTACTTCATGATGTAAACAACTTGCAACTGTAAACAGGTAGATTATTATTATTACTCCTACCTCCCATATTATATTGTTCTCCACAGTGCTTACTACCTTCTGACATACCAAATATTTTATTTATCTTATATTTCTATACTGGAATGTAGACTATGAAAGCAGAGATTTTTTTTTAATTCATTGCTGTTTCCCAACCCGTAGAACAGTGTCTACTATGTAGTAGGTGCTCAGTAAATGACTGAATGACTAAGTAGATCAATTTGTCTTGGGAAAGGCCTCCAATTTGTTGGCTAAAAAGAATGTTTTGTTATTTTAAGCACAGGTAGCAAAATCCTAAGGAAGTAAGGTTTAGTTTGAAAGAGTAGAATTTATCTGTGTATTTTACTCTCTCTGGGCTTTACATTTGTCTTTGACCTATCTTGAATTTACTCTATTTTTACTTTATTGTTTATAAACAAAAGCCGTTCCTGCCACCAAACCATACATCCAAGATGATTATGTCTCAATCTGGCTAAAATCCTAAGAAAACTGTGTTCATTGTAACAAAATTTAACAGAAGCTTGTTGGCATAGCTCTTAGGCATTAAAGGCTAATAAGGCCAAAATTTTAATAAAATTCAGTACAGGGCCATTATCCCATTAAAAGTACTTCACTTATTTTTCTTGGGTGGTAATATTAATCCTGAAAATTGGTCAGATCAAGCTTCTGATATTAATTTGGGGTTACCAGTTTTCTGCATGTAAAAGTAATTGGGTTTGAAATGTGTTTTAAGCCTGAATTAAAAGAACTTAGTCACTGGTGACTCATGGTAAGATGTTTTTCCTTTTCCCTGCTGGAGCATATGCCTTTGCCTTCAACCTGGCTTTTTTAAACATTGAAAATATAAAGAATCCTACTTTTATATACTATATTCTGGAAAAGCTCTTTTAGGTTCAAGGCGGTGGCCTTAATTACAATGTTTTTAAGTAATGAGCACTACATTTGACTTTCCAAATTTCCATAAAATTTTTTTTAGTCCCTGCCTTTATGGGAGTTTTCTCATCATTATGTGAAATTGTCAAAAGTCTACTAGATAGTGTATGAGTAACCACAAGGACTTTGTCTTGTTCATTACTGTGTTCCTGGTGCCTAAAACAGTGCTTTGTACAGAGAGAGCAATTTAGTATTTGTTGAGTGAAGTCACATACATTCTTTTTTTTTTTTTAAGATTTTATTTATTTATTTGAGAGAGAGAGAGTGAGAGAGAGCAAGAGAGGGGAGAAGGTCAGAGGGAGAAGCAGACTCCCCCATGGAGCTGGGAGCCTGATGCAGCACTGGATCCCAGCTCTCCGGAATCATGACCTGAGCTGAAGGCAATTGCTTAACCAACTGAGCCACCCAGGTGCCCGAAGTCACATACATTCTTAATAACAGCTCATCTTACAAAAATAATGAAAGTCTGTTGAAATAAATTTTCTCCAGCCCTGTTGAATTAGGTAATTGTCAATTCACAATCAAGCCAGTTTGGGAGGCTCTTGAATTAGCCCAAGGTAGTCCTACCCTAATAGTTCTTAGCATTGATTGTACCAACGTGAAATCCCCCTTAGTGGTTCACTTACAAAAGGAAGAGTAAATCGGCAACACCCAAAGGCACTTGCACCTGTGGGAACCAATGGGCGTCCTAACAGGAAATACTTTCAGCTTGCAATACCCATAGTAATGTGCCGCGCCAGGGTCACGCTGTTTTATCTGCAGTTCCTTGTTAGGATTGTACAACATTTCTTCAAGTTTTCTTTTACGTATGTGTAAAAGAGAATGAACTTTAAGTTTGAGAATTAAAATGTGAACGGTTATTTCCATTTTCTTCGTTATCAAGGAATTGGTGAGTCGTCCTCTTTTAAGTTCTTTCTTTACTTTCTCATGTTGTATCCCCTGAAACCTCACTCTAGCACACAGGGAGAGGGGGAATGGAGGGTATGTAAGTGTAAAATTATGTACTTTGTAAGTTGTACTTTACAACTTAAACCGGTATCATTATCAATAGTAATAAGCAGTTGTGATCTTTATGTGACACCATTAACGGGTAGGTGTTGATAGAATTTCATAGATTTGTTTAGCTCCACCAAGTTTTCGTCTTTTGTAGGGAGCCGGGGAGAAATTCAGTAAAAGTTTTTAGAAAGTTCTTACCAAAATGTCAAACTGTAAAGCTGTATACATTAATGAAATGCTGTTAACGTTAACTCTCTGACCAGGAAGTACTCTCTTGAAGCCTCATTTATAAAACTGTGTCTATAATAACTTCCTTTCTCGGAATGAAGGTGCTGTTAGCGTGGTGTTGTTCTTACAACTTAAGCTGAGCTCCGTTTTATCTTTCCTAATGAACAAGAGGCAGTTTTTTAAAGAAAGTCGTCTCTGGGGCAGTCTCACTTATTGCTGAAGCTAAAGAATTTTTTTGAAGTCTTAATATGTTGGATTAGAGATGTAGGCATGCATTTGAGACGATCTGCTGTGAGTAAGCTTGGTATTTTGTTTTACACTTAGCATTTTATTATAAATATGGTTTGTGTCTAAACATTGCTAATATACTCTTTGTTGAATTTCATGTGAATATGGCCTTAGCTCAAAGTCCAGCTGAGTGTAATCAACCTCAAAAATCACTGGATTCCTATGCTCTATTTATTTTAGTTTGTAGTTTGAGATTACATAAATAAATATTAGTGGGAACTTTTTTCCAGACATTGTTTGATTTTTTTTTTCCCCTTTTTTTCTGGATAAGTAAAGTAAATACTGAGCTGCAAATAAAACATGATAATCTTGTCAGAAAAGTCTTAAACAAAAATTTTAAATATACTCATGGCTATTCTTATTAAATGGATGCAGTTTGTGCTATGATTGATATTCCCGTAAAACAATATTTCAAAATGAAGCTACTCAAAATGGCACACTATTCATCCTAGAGATCTTAAAAAATATCAAGGCCATGTCCTATTTTTTCTTCTTTTCTAGCAAGGGAAAATAGAATATAGAAAGCATTAATTTCTTTAAACATAATGACAAATTTAGAGACAGAAAAGTCAAATGATTTGATCATGTTTATCTTGTTTTGTAATTTTTTTGTATTTATTTTTTGTTTTTTATTTTATTTTTTTGTTTTTATTTTATTACATAAGGTTAATTATTTATTAAAGTATAAAAATAAAACATCTTAGCCAAGAGGTAATTTATGACATGACTCTAGTCCATAAAATGAAATTAGATGAAGTAGGAAAGTAAATAATTTGTTTAAACGCTCATGGTTTGTATGTTGAAAAATTAATGCAAAGTATTTTATTAGCCAAGGAAGCTGCCTTTAATAGTTTCTCTACCAATTTCACTAGGCCCTTAGAACAAGGTTGAAATGAAATCTGTATAATCCTGACTTCCAGACTCCTAATACTATACGTATTAGATGTGTAAAGTCTTATATAGGATACATTTTCATTCAAGAAGCATATTAGTGAGGGGTGCCTGGGTGGCTCAGTGGGTAAAAGCCTCTGCCTTCAGCTCAGGTCATGATCCCGGGGTCCTGGGATTGAGCCTCGCATCGGGCTCTCTGCTCAGCAGGGAGCCTGCTTCCCCCTGCACCCCGCCCGCCCCCCCCCCCCGCCTCTCTGCCTACTTGTGATCTCTGTCAAATAAATAAATAAAAATCTTAAAAAAAAAAAAGCATGTTAGTAATATAGGTACTCTATGCTTCTGATACATAAAAGAGAAAAAACTTAAGTAATCTATGAAATGTGATGTCATAGTGTGGTTTTTAAGATTTACGAATATTAAACACTTAAAAGTACAAATGATGTTAATTTCCATTTTCACAGATAGAGAGGCCTTTTATGATTGTTATATCAGCACTCCACAAGTATCCCAATCATAGCTTGGATGGGGTGGGGCAGCGGAAGTAGGTGGGGCTTCACAGTAGTGACAGATTATTGCAGATTATGTGGCTGCCTGCCAAAAGGCCACTAGTTGGAAAAGTGGAAGTTACTAACTGCATCTTATTAATTTGTACATATTTATTTGTAACCTCTTATAACTGTTCACTAGTTTCACACGCAGATGACAAGGTTTAAACTTCTGACTCACTCGACATGCGCTTAATGTTCTGTTCCTTAGTTTACCTTGGCCATACTCCTTCCATACTCTGCAGAGATCACACTGACCATTTTGTGGAAGACCAAGTGTTAGCAGAAAAAAGGAGAAGGGTGCACAGAACTTTAAACCATAACTGCTTTGCTTTCTAGCCAAAAGTATTGCAGAGTTAACATGTAAAGTGTCTCATCATATTTAGGCAATTCTATAAAATACTAATAAAAATAATCATGTCTTGTAAAGGAAATTGTAGTTCTCAATTGTATTGGTTCAGTTTGAAATTCCTGCTGTTTCAGCATACAAGGAAGCTTTGTAGAGGAAATATGACAGCTCTGCCCAGCTGCATAAAGAGGGAATCACAGTGGAGAGTTATTTTTAGAGGTGTCTTCTTATGAATATATTTTATTCATATACTGAGAAGTGTCTCTCAAAGTTTAGTTTCTGTTTCATGCTCACTGGCAGCAGTTAAATAGGTTGCACAGGGCACTGGATATTCTATTAAGAAAATACTTTTAAAAGCATTTTGATGTCACCAACAACCAGCCTAGTTAGTCTTGACCAGGCTGGTGTCAGTGACAGCATTTGTCAAAAATGTAACCAAATTGAGAACATATTGAGATGCTATTGGTACCATCAAATAGTAATACAAGGGAACAGTTAACTTCCATTTCATGCCGGGTCCCACTCTCCTTCAGGAATAGAATGCACTGTTTTCAGTATAAGGAGAGGTTAGAAGTAAATCAGGGAATCTGTCCATTTGTATCACTGACAGTTCTTAGACGTTCTTCCCTAACTCTTATACACAGTAAGTAACATGTCCAGGTTCCTTATACCTGTTACTTTTGGCTTTGGTCACACATGTTTGAGGTTGGCAGTGTAATCTAATAATTAACAAGAGCATATCAGATGAACACGTCTGCCGCTTACAGCTCACCAGCTTTGTGACCTTATACAAATTCTTAACTCTTGAAGCCTTGGTTTCTTCAACTGTAAAATGGACACAATCATAGTACTTGTGGATTATTGTGAGGGTCAAGTGAGACTACGTACTAGGGGAACAAGCTTGGTTGTACTTTGTAAAGAAAGAGCTCAGCGAGTGATAGTAGATAGGCTATTTTTGCTGGTTTTGGACATTTCCGTTCTTATTCACAGTTCTACCAGGAAATGATCATGGGAAGAGATATAGCACAATACATGCAATCACGTACAGATAATAGAATCAGTCTTTCTAGAGTAAATGCATTTAAGAGTACCATGGGAGCACGTGAATGAGATCTATAGGTCTTACTTATTTATGCCACTCCTCTTAGAACGTCATATACTACCTATCCTAAGGAGTGAGGGGAAGCAGGAGAAGAGTTGACTATAGATTTAAGTGATTTTTAGTATAAAAAGTTACTGTGCCAAATTGAGCTTTAGTAACATTTTGTTGCTGTTTTTCACTTCAGAAAATTTCCTCCCCATTTGATAGAGCGCAGCCTAGGAAAACAACATGGCCAAGTGTTAATTTCTTAAGTCATTTTCTCAACATTTTGTTTTCTTCCGACTGGATCATTATCAGATAAAGTTAAGAATATGCTCCAGATTCTAGATGCAGCTCTAAAAAAGTTGGGGTTTTTTAGGGATGTTGTTCTGGTTTGGTTTGGCTTTATTGGGGGTAGAACCACACAATAAAGAATATACATTTGAGTATAAAGAAGAGTGTTTTA
Organism: Martes martes; assembly: GCF_963455335.1. Lineage (NCBI taxonomy): Eukaryota > Metazoa > Chordata > Mammalia > Carnivora > Mustelidae > Martes > Martes martes. The sequence goes on from NC_137901.1 coordinate 78,913,979, forward strand.
TGTTTTCACCATCTTAGTGTCAGGGGTTGATATCCTGTAATGGTTAACTTTATTTATATATTGAAAAACAACTAATTTTTACATAAGCAGATTTTCATGGGGTTGTGTTAACAAAGCAAATGTGAAGTCTGGGGTTGCCTGCTATAAATTCATCAAAGAAAGCAATGAAACAACTTATAGAGTATTTGATAAACATTGAAGCTTTGTGGATATATTTTTACTGTTGGAAATATCCAGGTCTTAATCTGTAGTACAACCCCCTTACGTGGTAGGCAGCCTTTGCATTAGTCTGTGTTTCATTCTAACTTCTGATACCCCCAAGTTTTGCAGTCTGAAAGGCCCAGCATGTTGCCGCTAGACTACACTGTATCTCCATGCACCTGTCTTACTCAGACCCTTATGGCCTCATTCCTGGATTACCACAGTTGCCTTCCTTCATTTGTTTTTTTCCAACTCCTCCTGATTAACCTTCTTTAAATGCTACTCCTCCCCGTTTCAGAACGCTTCACTGGTTCCATGTTTCCACCACATTAAATCTAACCTCTTCTGCTTGACTTTCAACGTCCTTTCTAATCTGGCCCACACTGCTCAACCAGCTACATTTCCTATGTTCTTTGGCCTGTTCTTTCTGCTCTATTGAGGTGAGTGTGTCTCCGCCACATGCCTTACTTGTTTAAGTCTGCACCTCTGGTACTATATCTCCTTCATTCAAAAAGCCCTCCTCCCTGGGACAGAGAGGGGAAGGCTGGGGCATCTGGCTTAAGTGCCCTGCTGGGACTCAATCTGTTAAGTGTCCCACTCTTGATTTCTGCTCAGGTCCTGATCTTAGGCCCTGAGATTGACCCCTGCATTGTGTTCTGCCCTGGGCGTGGAGCCTGCTTAAGAGTCTCTTTCTCAGGGCGCCTGGGTGGCTCAGTGGGTTAAAGCCTCTGCCTTCGGCTCAGGTCATGGTCCCAGGCTCCTGGGATCAAGCCCCACATCGGGCTCTCTGCTCCGCAGGGAGCCTGCTTCCTCTCCTCTCTCTGCCTACTTGTGATCTCTGTCTGTCAAATAAATAAATAAAATCTTAAAAAAAAAAAAAGTCTCTTTCTCTGCCGCATCCCACCTCCGCCCCCCAAAAAAGCCCTCCTCCCTTCTCTCTGCCTATTCAAATTTAACTTTTCTTCAAGATCCTGTGTAAAGTTTACTTCCTGTTTGAAGTAAAATCAGTTTTGCTGTAAAAATCCCAGATTTTTATTATTTTTTATTTTTTAAAAGATTTTGTTTATTTGACAGAGAGAGACACACAGCAAAGAGGAAACACTAACAGAGGGAGTGGGAGAGGGAGAAGCAAGGAGCCTGATGTGGGGCTCTACCCCAGAACCCTAGGATCATGACCCAGGTGGAAGGCAGATGCTCAATGACTAAGCCACCCAGCAGCCCCCAAATCCCAGCTTTTTAAATTAGCAAACCAGTGAACAAAAATGTGCGTAGTATCTTAAATCATCCAGTTTTATCTTCACTAATGATGTAAACAATTTGATTACAAGGACCATATCTTACACTTCAGTCTTTCACAGTTCCTGGCAGAATACTGAAGCACCTGACCTTGATTTGAAGGAAAAGAAAAGGAAATAAATCTATTTCATCCTTCCTGTCTAAGGTCAAGTCAATAATCCTAGTAATACTAAAGAGACCTGAATGTTTCTCCAATTTAGGTCAGGTCTGTCACCTCATTTACAGAAAAAACGGGAGGCAAATGGAGACAATTTTGTAACTGATTATAGATTGACATGTTTGCTTTTCTTTAGGAAAAACTATGTACATACGTGTACCTATATGGATAATCATACATATGTCTGTGTTTGTTTCCTCTGTTAAGGAATAAGATAGCCAGCTGCTCTCAGAGAAGTTTAGTTTTGATATTACAACTTTCCATCCTGTCACTGTATATTAAATATGATCAATAAGTTTTATGTAATCAAGAAGTATTCTTATCCAATTCTTTAATGTAAGTGAAATGCCTATTGTGTATAATGTTAGGCTCTATGAAGGGATATTGAAGTTAATTACATATGATCCCTTCCCTCAAAAAACCATTAAGGAATTCTGTTAGGGAGAACAAAATATATACTCAAAAGCTTAAACATAAGAATACTTGTTACTTCGAGTGGATGCCTATTGTTTTAATTTTCAGTTTCCTGTCCTTTGAAATGATACATGCCTTCTTGTATTGATGCCAAAGAGCATATAGGATGAACAAATGAAAAAAAGATTAAGAAAACTCCCCATCGTTTTTTTCCAGTTTTATTGAGGTATAATTGACCTATAACATTCGATCAGTCCAATGTGTACAACGTAATGATTTCTGTAAATATTGTGAAATGATCACCACAATAAATTTAGTTGACATCAGTCACCTCAAACCTTTTCCATTGTGATGAGAATTTTTAAGATTTACTCTCTTAGCATCTTTCAAATATACAGTTCAGTGTTGTTAACTATTATCACTATGCTGTACACTATATCCCCAGAACTTATTTATCTTATAACTGTAAATTTTTACCTTTTGACTACCTTCACTCATTTTCCCCCACTTTCTACCCCTTGTCTCTGGCAACCACCAATCTGTCCTCTGTATCAATGAGTTCAGTTTTTTTAGATTCCACATTTGGTGAAATCATACCGTATTTTTTTTTCCTCTGACTTATTTCACTTAGCATATTGCCCTAAAGGTTCCTCCATTTTATCACAAATAGCAGGATTTCCTTCTTTTCTATGGCTTAATAATAATCCATTGTATACAGATACTACATTTTCTTTATCCATTCATTGATGAATACTAGATTATTTCTGTGTCTTGGCTATTATAAATAATGCTGCAATGAACATGGAAGTACAGATACCTTTTCAAGATAGTGATTTCATTTCCTTTGGTTATATATCCAGAAGTGGGATTGCTGGATCATACAGTAGCTCTATCTTTAATCTTTTGAGGAACCTCCATGTTTTCCATAGTGGCTGCACCAATTCACATTCCCACCTTTTTTTTTTTTTCAAATGTATGCCTTCCTTTGTACTGATGCCATAGAGCATAAAGTACGCCCAAATGAAAACTTTTAAAATATAAAATGTTTTGCATTCATAAAAGTGGATATTTGGAAATGTCTAGTTAATGCTTTAGATTTTTATGTTAATGCTTGGTTTTAGAGACTACCTTTCATTGCAAAGATTAAAGTTAAATAACTCTGTAAAGTGTCGTACTTTTAGTGTCCACAGAATAACTGCTTTAAGTCCAAGATGCCATTCATGTATAACAATAAAAGCTGGTTAGATAACATGCCAATGATAAAAAGTTGAAATTATGTATTGAATAATACATAATTGTATTATGTATTCAATACATAACTGTATTGAATAATACAGTTTAGGATTTTTAAGAAATCATTTTCCAAAATAACAATAAGTTTTTCCTTTATAAAGGGCTTTAGAATTTTTGTAATGATTTCACATTATTTCATGAGTCTCACAACTTTGTGAGGCACTATTGTTCTCACTTCATAGATGAGACTAGTTGAGGATTGAGGCTGAGAGAAGTTAGGTGATATACTTAAGATCACACAGCTAGTAAGTAAGTGGCAGAATTTACTTAAACTCAGATTTCCTGATTTAAAGGTTAGACCTCTTCCTTTAGACCACAAATCCGAATTGAGTTATTCAGGGAATAAAATTCATACTTTTTCCTTTTTCCAGTTCAGATAAAATTTACATAACGTGAAATTTGTCATCTTAAAGTGTAAAATTCAATTTTTTAAAAAATTATTTATTTATTTATTTTTAAAAGATTTTATTTATTTATTTGACAGAGATCACAAGTAGGCAGAGAGGCAGGCAGAGAGAGAGGAGGAAGCAGGCTCCCCACAGAGCAGAGAGCCTGATGTGGGGCTCGATCCCAGGACTCTGGGATCATGACCTGAGCCAAGGGCAGAGGATTTAACCCACTGAGCCACCCAGGCGCCCCTAAAATTCAAATTTTTAATGTATCCACAATGTTATGCAACCACGATCACTGTCTAGTTCCAGCATATTTCCATCACTCCAAAAAGAAACCCTGTACCTGTTAGCATCCCCTCTCAATTACCCCCATCCCTTGGCAGCCACTAACTTTCTGTCTGTATGGATTTGCCCACTCTGGATACTTAATATAAATGGAATCATAAAATATGTGAATTGTTGTGAGACTTCTCCACTTAGTATAATCTTTTCAAGGGTCATCCATGCTATGGCATGTGTCAATGCTTAATTTTTATGGATGACTAATACTCTATTAGATCAATAGATCACAGTGTATTCATTCATCAGTTGATGGTCATTTGAGTTGTTCCCCCCTTTTTGTCTGTTAAGAATAATGCTACTATAAACACTCATATGGGGTTTTTGTGTGAATATATGTTGTCAGTTCTCTTGGATATATACCTAGGAGTAAAATTTCTCATAATTATTTTTGTAAAATAATTCAAATGAAAGTGCATTGAAATTATTTCTTTTGAAATAATTCTTCACAACTGTCTCATACACACATACACACAAAATTGTTTATTCAGCTAATTTGTTTCCCACATCTGTTCTTCAGAGGTATGGCAGAGGCAAACTTTAGCTCCGATCCTGAACAAGAAGTCTCTAATTCAAGTGCATGTAATCTGAGTTCAACACTGCCTGGTACATTCAAGATACTGTGGAGTACAAATAAGTCAATAGTGTCTCTTCTACTGCTGGTTATATTCAATTAATGGAATCAAGAAATGTCCATGTTCTTTCAAAGTAAGACAGAATGGCATCAATGCCACAAGAAGTGAAGTACTTTCTATACATGAAGAAATGGGGTAACTTGGGGTTAGAATTGGAGCAGAGTCTTGAACACTGGGTAGCTTTTCAGCAAGGGTGCTAGGCCATAATCTGTCTATTTTTTAGCCTAGTTCAGACATTGTGAATAAAATATAGGATACCCAGGGACAGTGGCAAACCAAAGGCCCTTGAATCCTGTATGAAGAGGTTTGAACTTTGAACAGTAGGTAGTGGGGAGCCATTTAAGGTGCTTGACTAGAAGAGACTGATGCAGTCAGAGTCTCTGAAAGATGACTCCATCAGTAGTTGGTAAAGCAATTTAAAAAAAGAAAGAGATTGGGGATGAGGACTTGGTTCTGGAACTAGGACAGCCTCAATGCAATGAAGAAAAGCTGCTAGTGAGAGATTTATTGAGGACATTGGCAGCTTCAGTGAGATAGTTGAAAGCATAAGAGTGAATCAGATCAGTAAGAAAGTGCAGAGAGAAGAGACGGACCCAGTACAGACCCTTGTGTTAAGAGGTGAGCAAAACGGCACCTTGGTGGCTCAGTGGGTTAAGCCTCTGCCTTCGGCTCAGGTCATGATCTCAGGGTCCTGGAATCAAGGCCAGCATCTGGCTCTCTGCTCGTTGGGGAGCCTGCTTCCCCTCTTTCTCTCTGCCTGCCTCTCTGCCTATTTGTGATCTCTCTCTGTCAAATAAACAGATAAAATCTTTAAAAAAAAAAAAAAAAAAAAGGTAAGCGAAAGAGGACAAGCCGGGAGAGGTGGGTTGGAAAGGAACTCCTAAGAGGAAGGTGCCACACAAGTCAAGAAACAAGATGTTCCATAAAGGTTATAGAAAGATACAACCCGAGAATGGTCCTGTTGGATTTGGAGATTGGGAGGTTAGAGCTAGTGAGTCCCTAGGTTAGTTCCCTCTCCTCCTCTCAGTAAATGATACCTTGAGCATATTGTAGGCTGAAAGGAGAGCAATGGAAGATTTAAAGAAAAGTGAGAGGAGTAGGTTAATGATAGGAGAAGGTAGCAGGATACCAAATTAAAAGGTAGTTTCTTTGGTGGTGTTGGGGGAGAGTTGTTTAACCTGTAGAAGGAAGAATAAAGGATGAAGTCAGTTGAGTGTACAGAGAAATTTTAAGATGGAATAGAGAAAAGCCAAGGAAGCTTACACTGAATAGCCTCAAAGTAGAATTTTTAGTATTATTGCTTATTTAGTAGGGCTATAGATAGAATAGTTGGAATTAAATGAGCACCAGCCTGGATGGTTAAGGGTTCGTCAGTTAAGGGTCTGCCTTTGGGTTGGGTCATGTTCCCAAGGTCTTGGGTAGAACCTTGTGGCTAGGACTCCCTGCCCAGTGGGAAGTGTGCTACTCCCTCTGCCCCTGTCCCTTCCCTCAACTTGTGCTATCTCTTGCTATCTCTCAAATAAATAAAATCTTTAAAAAAAATTGGAAAATATCTTGAATCACCTCAGGCATATGTAGAAGGATTAAATTCTGTCTTTCCATCCTGCATAAATCTCCATTCTTTTAGCTGTGTACTGAACATCTTTGCTCATGCCTTTAAATGCATTTTCCTCCCCAAAGCATAGCAGTGTGATGCAATTATGCTTGTTGAGTCCATCTTTCTGCTATTTATTCAAGGTGTGTATTTTGAGTACTAATAATATTGACTGCTCAAGTACAATATTTTCTTTAAAAGCTCATAATCCCATTTGAATTTTTTTATATAAACATTTTTTTCTCTAAAAGATTCCCCAAACTAATATTGTGCTTTCTGTAGAATAGAAATTTTTTAGTGATCTATTATAGTGTAGCAGGCACTGTGGAGACATTGTAATCTGCACAATATTTATTTGGTTAAAAATAATAATGAACAGTAATGATGAATAGATGTCCCTGCTGTAAGATGTTACAAAATCAGGTCCTTATGAGTCCTGAAGTTTGGAGTTCCCAGCAAGAACACTTGTTGGCAAATGTGTAGAAATGGAAGCAGGTATCTCCCTTGTTCCCTTTAAGGTTTTCTCCTATTCTTCACAAAATGGTGGGGAGTCCTTGACCCAAGATAGCTCTTAGGTAATTTTTAACAACTATGTAAATAACATGCTTTTCATTTTAACAAATAGAAAACATAGATGAGTAATTAGAAAGTAAAAGTTATCTTCTATACTCAAATATATTTTTACATATAACCTCACAGATTTAATTAAAAATATATTTTTTTAAAGTAGTGATTGGGGGGCACCTGACTGGCTCAGTTGGTAGAGCTTCCAACTCTTGATCTTGGGGTTGTGAATTCGAGTCCCACGTTGGGTGTGGAGATTACTCCAAAATTAAATCTTTAAAAAAAATGACTAGAGGGTGCCTGGGTGGCTCGGTGGGTTAAGCTTCTGCCTTCAGCTTAGGTCATGATCTCAGGGTCATGGGACTGAGCCCCGCATCAGGCTCTCTGCTCAGCAGGGAGCCTGCTTCTCCCTCTCTCTCTGCCTGCCTCTCTGATTACTTGTGATCTCTCTCTCTGTGTCAAATAAATAATAAAATCTTAAAAAATAATAATCATGATTAGGAAGATTATATTACATTATTATACTGTCTTACAAGCTTTTTTTTTAACTTCAACAGCAGTTTATCAATTACTATATAAACATATACTCATATTTCTATGCCTGAATGTATTGCTTCCACATCATTTTCAAACCAGCATTGTTTTATGGATATTCAAGGTGGATTTGCGGGGGGATAGTTTTTATTCTTACAAATTGTCCTGAATAGCTCCTTAATTAATCATCTCCAGTATAACTCTAGTTTTCTTTACAGTCATAGTAGATCCTGTAGCAGATGGACCGTAAGAACCTGGTTTCCAAGATCATGTTTTGTTTTGTTTTCAAAAAGGGTGGGGGAATAGCATTATTATAGTTTGTGTCCCAACAAAGTCTCCCATTGCTTAAGAAATGTCCTCTTTCGGGCGCCTGGGTGGCTCAGTTGGTTGAGCGACTGCCTTCGGCTCAGGTCATGATCCTGAAATCCCGGGATCGAGTCCCGCATCAGGCTCCCTGCTCGGCAGGGAATCTGGTTCTCCCTCTGACCTTCCCCCTTCTCATGCTCTCTCTCTCTCATTCTCTCTCTCCCTCTCAAATAAATAAATAAAATCTTTAAAAAAAAAAAAAAAAAAAGAAATGTCCTCTTTCCCCACCCACTAGAAGCACAAGCTAATAGTGCCTGACAGTTCTGTCAACCAAAAAGGGTTTGAAAGGATGCATACTTATCTCCCTCAACACATGGCTTTGTCTCCTTCATCTGCTCCAGAGGAACTCCAGCTCCCCTTCTTCCCTTACACTATCACCAGCCTTCCTTCCTTTTGTATTCCTGCCTATTCAGGAATTTTTTGTTTAGTTTTTGCATTCAAACCTCTTGGTTATAAGCCAAGATCATCATTAAGAGGGGGAGACTTTGAATTTGTCCAAGTAACCAATTACTATAGTCATTTAATTAATGAATATTTTGTGCCCATTATTGTAACAGCTATATTTCAGCCTCTTTAATTTATTCTATTTTGTATTTAAAAAAAATTATATCTGATCTGACCCTAAAAAATAGATATTTTCATTCTCATCCTACTAAAACTTCTACTTTAAATTTATGGCACAACAGTAAATATGAATGCAAGTATAGAAGGTTTTCAGTCAGTTTAGTAGGCTTTGTTTTTAACATTTTATTTAATAGGTAGGTGATTGAGTGGACCAAGCTTATAAAATTTGCTAAGTGATTCTTAACTGGCTAGCATCTTAGAAAAACAAATTTGTAAAAAAAAAAAAAAAAAAAAAGTTGTAATTGCCCTTGACAAGGTGAAGGGGTGCCTGGGTATTAATGAGAAGTTAACTGGAAAACTCAAAATTAACCAGGTGATTCAATGAATGGCTGAACAAACAGACAATCAGACAAAAATGTGGAACTGTAACCGGGGCCTCCAGACTTTCAAAAAGCATGGCAGAAAGCGAGACAGCCTTGCTGGGTAGAGTATTGTTACTTATGGGAGAGTAAACTACTATTGTCATTTAAAAAGCTATACTGTTTTTAATAGTATTATTAGTAGAGCATGATTTCTGTTGCAGTTAAGGAGACTTTAGCAGAATTCCACTAGTTTCTGATAAGTATTCATAGCAGAGAGATGCATGCAAGTGATAAAAACAGGAGATCAAAAAGTTCTAATTGCCACACATCTTTCATGTTACTGAACATATCGTAAAGCGATAGTTGCTGATACCACATTTCTTAGATGAATGTTCCATCATTGTCAACAGATGAGTAGGTACTGTTACTGTGAACACCGCTTCTCCCTTGTGAGCCAGGTAAGATAGATGGTTGTGTTAGAATGTGGTGTTCCGTCTGCTCTGTATATCAACAGAGATTTACACCTGCACTTCTATATAATAACTGAACAAATCAACTCTATAATTGCCTTACCTGAATCTAGTGGATGATATTTACCATGATACTTGCTTTCCTTTGTTTTAAAAGAATCAAGAGCTTGAGTTTTTGTATTCCGGCAAGTCAGAAAAAAGAAAATGAGGGATGTATATAAGATAAAGGGCGATTAGTACATTAGGGACTCTGGGGGAAAATGAGTGAAGTCAGTACAAAAAATAAAAATAAACAGGATTAAAAGTCAGTCCGTTGTCACTGTTCTAAATTTGTAAGTATATACACGGTTTCTTATGTTGTAGAACTCGGAAAAATTAAGTTCTAGGGCATTTTTAAAGAATCTGAGTTTAAAAGGAAATGCTAAAACTCCAAAATTGCCATCTCTGAATTGCTGTCATTAAGTACTTCCTTTAAATTAAATGTATTGATGGTTTAATTTGGTATCATTCTGACACCTTATTCTACAGTTTGCTAATGCACCTAATGCCGCTCCCTGAACATATCAAACACTCAGTAAGTATTAAAGATGATTTTACTAAGTATTCTAAGTTCTAGGTTTAATGTAAAGTGTCACATATATGGAGTGCACTGAGACTCCTGAATTTCTATGACAAATTTTTGCTTTTGATTAATGAAATCACTTCACACTGAAGTGCTATCTCGATTCTACCAGTATCTGTGGAAGGGACGAGTGTGTGTATGTGTGTATGTGTGTATTTAAAACCTGAGAGATATAAATAGAACCTGATATCCACATTTTTGAAGACCTAATAATTTCTTTGACAGAGAGACAGCGAGCACAAGCAGGGGGAGCAGCAGGCAGAGAGGGAGGGAGAAGCAGGCTTCCCGTTGATCAGGGAGCCTGATGATGGGCTCAATCCCAGGACCCTGAGATCATGACCTGAGCCCGAGGCAGATGCTTAACTGACTGAGCCAACCAGGCTCCCCAAGACTGAATAATTTCTAACTGAGGTTTTTACAGTGTCTCACAACACAGTACCATCCAATATTTTATATTGTATTACATATTTTATTTACTGATAGCACACAAGTTTATAACTCTGTGTTATATTACTTGAGTGAAGAGTCTGACATTTACTATGTTGATTCTGCAGACTTCTGGGAGTGATAAGTTTCTAACCTTTATTATTTCAAATCTTGAACTAAATGTGCTTCCTTCCTACTTGTATAACAAGATCTTTTTCAACACATTGGAGAAAATATTCTTTATCAAGCTTTAAAAAAAATAAAATTCAAAGTTATTTTGTACTAATAAAAACTTATACTGATATATTTACATTAGTATCTGTTAAATTAGAACATTAGTCTCTAACTATCAGTGGATTGATTCCTTAAGCTAGCTTTTCCCTGGAAGCACCAATATTATAATAACATCAAAGCTAACTGTTCTCTGAGATGGGGAAGCCACATGGTCCCTCCCAACTCTGAAATCCTATGATTTCAAGCTAATTTCAAATGAAGGAGGGAAGTCCTTGGCTAAAGTTAAGACAGTGAAAATGTTAAAACAAGCAAGTGAGGGATTACAAAAGAGTTTCATTAGCAGGCTTTCGTGGACTTGATAAAAATCTTATTAAAGTCATAATAGGCAGTTTTGTAGTTAAAACTGTGAGCAAAGAAGGAAATGTTTTAAAAACAGGGAAAAATGAAATCAACCCTTCCCCTTAGTTTTTTTCTAAGTTTGCTTAGTTTGACCATGTGTCCCTACATTTGTAGCTCACACATTAAAGAGTGACAATCTGGTTACTCATTCCTTTTATATTAAATTTAATTATTTAAATTAATTAAAACTTCTGAGCTAATTATAATTATTTAAGATGTATTATTGCTATTAAAGTAAAATTTGAACAGATCAACTAACCAGAATATATTTGTACCTAATTCATACTTGTATAAAGATAGTAGAATTTTTTAAAAATGAGGCAATTTGGGAAATTTAAGATTTTGACCTTGTATTTGATGACATTAAAATTGTGAAATTTTAGATATACTGATGGTATAGTTACTATGTTTTAAAGGTAGGGTTTTTTTTTTTATATGTACAGTCTGAAATGTTTATGGATGAAATGGCATATCTAGGATTTGCTTCAAAATAATGGAGAGTTGGGGCACCTGGGTGGCTCAGTTGGCTAAGCCGCTGTCTTCAGCTCAGGTCACGATCCCAGGGACCTGGGATTGAGCCCCACATCAGGCTCCCTGCTCAGCAGGGAGCCTGTTTCTCCCTCTGCTGCTCTCCCTTCTCATGCTCTCTCTCTCGCTCTCTCTCGCTCTCTCTCTCTCTCTCTCTCTCTCTCGGTCATATGAATAAATTTTTTAAAAATTCTTAAAAAAAATAAATAATGGAGAGTAGATTGGGGAAGTGAATGGACCACGAGTTGATAATTTAAAGCTGGGCATGACATAGTTCATTTCTTTTTGTTGTTGTTGTTGTTGTTGTTTGTATTTTTTTTTAATTTCTTTTCAGCGTAACAGTATTCATTGTTTTTGCACCACACCCAGTGCTCCATGCAATACATGCCCTCCTTAATACCCACCACCTTGCTCCCCTAACCTCCCACCCCCCGCCCCTTCAAAACCCTCAGGTTGTTTTTCAGAGTCCATAGTCTCTCATGGTTCACCTCCCCTTCCAATTTCCCTCAACTCCCTTCTCCTCTCCATCTCCCCATGCCTTCCATGTTATTTGTTATGCTCCACAAATAAGTGAAACCATATGATAATTGACTCTCGCTGCTCGACTTATTTCACTCAGCATAATCTCTTCCGGTCCCATCCATGTTGCTACAAAAGTTGGGTATTCATCCTTTCTGATGGAGGCATAATACTCCATAGTGTATATGGACCACATCTTCCTTATCCATTCATCCGTTGAAGGGCATCTTGGTTCTTTCCACAGTTTGGCGACCGTGGCCATTGCTGCTATAAACATTGGGGTACAGATGGCCCTTCTTTTCACTACATCTGTATCTTTGGGGTAAATACCCAGTAGTGCAATTGCAGGGTCATAGGGAAGCTCTATGTTTAATTTCTTGAGGAATCTCCACACTGTTCTCAAAGTGGCTGCACCAACTTGCATTCCCACCAACAGTGTAAGAGGGTTCCCCTTTCTCCACATCCTCACCAAAACACGTTTCCTGTCTTGCTAATTTTGGCCATTCTAACTGGTGTAAGGTGGTATCTCAATGTGGTTTTAATTTGAATCTCCCTGATGGCTAGTGATGATGAACATTTTTTCATGTGTCTGATAGCCATTTGTATGTCTTCATTGGCGAAGTGTCTGTTCATATCTTCTGCCCATTTTTTGACATGATTATCTGTTTTGTGTGTGTTGAGTTTGAGAAGTTCTTTATAGATCCTGGATATCAACCTTTTGTCTGTACTGTCATTTGCAAATATCTTCTCCCATTCCTTGGGTTGCCTCTTTGTTTTGTTGACTGTTTCCTTTGCTGTGCAGAAGCTTTGATCTTGATGAAGTCCCAAAAGTTCATTTTCGCTTTTGTTTCCTTTGCGTTTGGAGACATATCTTGAAAGAAGTTGCTGTGGCTAATATCGAAGAGGTTACTGCCTATGTTCTCCTCTAGGATTCTGATGGATTCCTGTCTCACGTTGAGGTCTTTTATCCATTTCGAGTTTATCTTTGTGTACAGTGTAAGAGAATGGTCGAATTCCATTCTTCTACATATAGCTGTCCAATTTTCCCAGCATCATTTATTGAAGAGATTGTCTTTTTTCCACTGTATATTTTTTCCTGTTTTGTCGAAGATTATTTGACCATAGAGTTGAGGGTCCATATCTGGGCTCTCTACTCTGTTCCACTGGTCTATGTGTCTGTTTTTATGCCAGTACCATGCTGTCTTGGTGATCACAGCTTTGTAGTAAAGCTTGAAATCAGGTAACGTGATGCCGCCAGTTTTATTTTTGTTTTTCAACATTTCCTTAGCAATTCGGGGTCTCTTCTGATTCCATACAAATTTTAGGATTATTTGCTCCAGCTCTTTGAAAAATACCGGTGGCATTTTGATTGGAATGCATTAAAGGTAACAAGATCCTAGCAAACAGGATCCAACAGCACATTAAAAAGATTATCCACCATGACCAGGTGGGATTCATCTCTGGGTTACAAAGATGGTTCAACATTCGCAAATCAATCAATGTGATAGAACAAATCAATAAGAGAAGAACCACATGGTCCTCTCAATTGATGCAGAAAAAGCATTTGACAAAATCCAGCATCCGTTCCTGATTAAAATGCTTCAAAGTATAGGGATAGAGGGAACATTCCTGAACTTCATAAAATCTATCTATGAAAGACCCACAGCAGATATCATCCTCAATGGGAAAAAGCTCGCAGCCTACCCATTGAGATCAGGAACACAACAAGGATGCCCACTCTTGCCACTCTTGTTCAACATAGTATTAGAAGTCCTAGCAACAGCAATCAGACAACAAAGAGAAATAAAAGGTATCCAAATTGGCAAGGAAGAAGTCAAACTCTCTCTCTTCGCAGATGACATGATTCTTTATATGGAAAACCCAAAAGACTCCACCTCCAAACTACTAGAACTCATACAGCAATTCAGTAACGTGGCAGGATACAAAGTCAATGTACAGAAATCAGTGGCTTTCTTATACACTAACAATGAAAATACAGAAAGGGAAATGAGAGAATCGATTCCATTTACTATAGCACCGAGAACCATAAGATACCTGGGAATAAACCTAACCAAAGAGGTAAAGGATCTGTACTCGAGGAACTACAGAACACTCATGAAAGAAATTGAAGAAGACACAAAAAGATGGAAGACCATTCCATGCTCTTGGATCAGAAGTTCATTTCTTTATGTTTGACATTTTCTATGATTAAAAAAAGCAAACAAGCAAAGAGCTGTTAAAATTGTCACATGGTAGGAAAAGAGCAGGGAGAAGAAAGTCACTTCATTGTGCCCACAGGAATCATCTTTAACTTCTTTGCTCTTCTTCTCTCTCCAATCTGGTGGAGAGTTCTCACCTTTTTTGGGAGTGGGGGTGGAGGCAGCCAAGTTATCATTAGATGATAATCTTTACATTCCATTCAGTTGTATCTAATTTTATCACAAATATATGTATGCACAGAAATGCATGGAAAGTACTTATAGTTATCTCCATAATTCAGACTTATAATTTATTCTCTACAAAGGTCAGTATTTTAGTTACTGAAGCTCTAACTTGTTGCTAAAATAATTACTTTGTGTTTTAAGAGGAATAAGTGTCATTTCTCAATAGCATGAATAGTGTGTGGAAATGATCATTTTTGATGGTCAGAATACTAATAAACTGACCACAACATGCAAGATTTTGTGAAATATGAAGAATAGCTTATTATTTCAAAATTTTGAAAAGGGGTATTTCAAATAAACTAAGTGGCATGATTGTATTGGAAGAATCTACAGAAAAGAACAACTAAAATTCTCAATAAATGTCTCTACTTCATAGCCCTATGATAGGATTCATTACACAGGTTTTTGGGTTTTTTTTTTAAGATTTTATTTATTTATTTGGCAGAGGTGCCCCTCATTACACAGATTTTAAAGATAACAGTGTTATAGACCATTCAGGCCAGTAGTTATGAAGACTTCACAAAGGCCGTACATTTGGGAATTGAGTTTTTTGGTAAATTGAATATTATGAAGAACTGAGAATTTTCATTCACTTCAAGCTCTTGTCTTGGTTTCTCAGCCTCTCCGCCCCCCCCCCCGCCCCGTATTGCGTCCCCCTCACTGACACTGTCTTTGTAAAAGACAAATCTGCCCATCATTCACTGACTTCAAAAACGCCAGTGTCACCCACTTGTTCATGCCAAATCCAGACTGCTTTTGTGAAGTATCCACAGTCATACGGTTAGTTTCATCCTTTTTTGGCCATTCCCGGAGAGAAAGCTAAGCTCAAACACAACAAAGTCTTGTCTGGTGCCAGGGAATCCTATGCTTTCCTGATTTGCTTGTGCTTTTTTTTTTTTTCTTTTTAAAATTTTATTTATTTGACAGACAGAGATCACAAGCAGGCAGAGAGGCAGGCAGAGAGAGAGGAGGAAGCAGGCTCCGCGTGGAGCAGAGAGCCCGATGTGGGGCTCGATCCCAGGATGCTGGGATCATGACCTGAGCTGAAGGCAGAGGCTTTAACCCACTGAGCCACCCAGGCCCCCCTTGCTTGTGCTTTTGAATGCTCTGTTCCCTCTGCTCAGAATGGTTTTTCCTTCCCCCATCTCATCTTGTAAGACCAAGTTGAAAGATGCCTTCCTCAGTTCCCTCAGACAACACTTATATTATTCTGTCCTTTGTTTTCGTAAGCCCTTTCATCATGTCACTATTTTTGGTACTATATTCTAACTGCTTGGTGGTGTTTATCACCCTTTCTGTTGATTGTTTCATTCATTCATTCTTTCAGATATTAATTGAGAAGTTACTGTGTCCCAAACACTGTTGTGGCACTGGAGACAGAGTGGTAATTAAAATAGTCACAGTCTCTAGTGGGGGACACATATATTTAAAAAAAAATCAGCACAAGCACATTATATATTTACAGCTGTGGTATCAGTAAAGATGGGGTTTTATGTAGATTGCCTACCCTGTCTTCCCACCTCTACCCACCAGTACAAAAGCTAACACCTCACACAAAGCATCAGCTCAACAAATGCTTAAAGAAGTGAGTGATGCGGGGCGCCTGGGTGGCTCAGCGGGTTAAAGCCTCTGCCTTCGGCTCAGGTCATGATCTCAGGGTCCTGGGATCGAGCCCCGCGTCGGGCTCTCTGCTCGGCCGGGAGCCTGCTTCCCTTCCTCTCTCTCTGCCTGTCTCTCTGCCTATTTGTGATCTCTGTCTGTCAAATAAATAAATAAAATCTTTTAAAAAAAAAAAAAAAAAAAAAAAAAAAAAAAAGAAGTGAGTGATGCATGTATAACTACACGGATTTATTAGATTAAACTCTATTTTGAGATTTTATAGATTGACACAGTTGTAAGAAATAGAGGTTCTTCACATACCCTCTACCTAGTCTCCTGCAAAGATGACGTCTTACAAAACTGTAGTACAGTAGCGCAGCTAGGATATTGATACTTCTCAGATTTCCCTGGACTTGTCTGGTACTTACCTGTCTGCGTACGTGTATATGTATGTATTTAAATCCATGCAATTTTTCACGTGTAGGTTTGCGTATACACCACCACCGTCAAGACAGAAAACTGTTCTGTCACCTCAAGGTGATGGCAATCACCACATTTACTCCCATCCCCATCTCCTCAGCCCCTATCCTTAAACCCTGGCAACCACTAACCTGTTCTGCATCATTTCAAGAAAGTTATACACATGAAATCCTACAGTATGTAACCTTTGTAGATTGGCCTTTTTTCCACTCAGTTTAATTCTCCGGGCATCCTTGAAGTTGCTGGTGTGTCACTGGTTCATCCCCTTTTACTGCTAAATAATATTCCGTGGTATGGATGTATTACAGTTCATCATTTATCTATTGAAGGACATCTGGGTTGTTTCCAGTTTTGGGGCTATAACAAATAATGCTGCTGTGAACATTTGTGTATAAATACCACACAAATTTCCGTTTCTCTGGGATAAATGCCCAGGAATGCAATTGCTAGGTCATATGGTAATGTTTAGATTTATAAGAAAACACTGTTTTTCCAGAGGATTATACCATAGAATATGTAAGAGAGCAACATAAGAGGGATCCGGTTTCTCCATATTCTCATCAGCATTTGGTTATATCACTATTTTTTATTTTACCCATTCTGATAGGTATATAGTAATATCTCATTGTGGTTTTATTTGCATTTCCCTAATAGCTGATAAAGTAGAACATCTTTTCATGTGCTTGTTTGCCACTTGTATATCCTCTTCAGTGGAATTTCTATTTTTCTTTTGCCCATTTCCTTTTTTTTTATTTTTTTTTTAAGATTTTATTTATTTGACACAGAGAGAAAGTACAACCAGAGGAAGTGGCAGGCAGAGGGAGAGAGAGAAGCAGTCTCCCCACTGAGTGTGGGGAGCCCAGTGCGGGGCTCAATCCCAGGCCCCTGAGATCATGACCAAAGCCAAAGGCAGACGCTTAACCACCTGAGCCACCCAGGTGCCCCTTGCCCATTTTTGGCTTTTTTTTTTTTTTAACTGTTGATTTTTAAGAGTTCTCAGTATATTCATGGTTTGCAAATATTTTTCCTCACTCCATAGCTTGTCTTTTCATCCTTTTAATGGGATCTTTTGCAGAAGAAAGGTTTTAAATTTTGGTTAGGTATAATTTATCAATTGTTACATTATAGGTTGTGCTTTTGGTGTCAAATCTAAGAACTCTATCTGTTGCTAAACCCCAAAGATTTTCACCTATGCTTCCTATCTAAACGTTTTTTAGTTTTATGTCTACATTTAAATCTGTAATCCATTTTGGGTTAACTTTTGTATAAGGTACAGGGTTTAGCCTATGGATATCCATTTGCTTCAGTACCAATTTTCAAAAAGGTATTCTTCCTCCATTGAATTACTTTTGCACCTTTGTCAAAAATCACTTGAGCATATTTGTGTGTGTATATTTCTGGGTTCTGTATTCTGTTCAATTGATGTGTCTATCTCTCCACCAGTACCACATTGTCTTGATTACTGTAGTTATATACTAAGCCTTAATATTGGATAAAGTGATATTTATTCTTTTTCAAGATTGTTTAGCTATTCTAGTTCTTTGCCTTTCATATAAGTTTTAGAGTAGGTTTGCCTATGCCTACAAAAAACTTTGCTGGGATTCTGATAGAAATTGCATTAAAACTATACATCAATTCAGAAAGAATTGATGTCTTTTCTATATTGAGTCTTCTGACCCATTAACATGGTATGTCTCTTTGTTTACTTAGATCTTTGATTTCGCTTATCAGCATTTTGTGATTGTGAGCATGCAGATTCTATACATGTTGTGCCAAGTTGTACCCCAGTATTTAATTTCCTTTGGAATGATTATACTTGATACTGTTTTTAATGTCAGTTTCCCATGTTTAGTGTTAGTATATAGAAACTGGTTTTTATGGACTGATCTCATATCTTTGTGAACTGGCTCAACTCACTTACTAGTTTTGTATAGTTCTTGGGATTTTCCACCTTGACAGTCATGTTTCTGCAAATAATGACATTTTATTTCTTCCTTTCAAA
Organism: Martes martes; assembly: GCF_963455335.1. NCBI lineage: Eukaryota > Metazoa > Chordata > Mammalia > Carnivora > Mustelidae > Martes > Martes martes. Next base: position 78,932,413 of record NC_137901.1, read on the forward strand.
TCTGTATGCCTTTCTTTCTTTTTCTTGTCTAGCCACCTTGACTAGAACCTTCAGTACAGCGTTGAATAGCAGTGGCAAGAGCAGACGCCCTTGTCTTGCTCCTGATCCTAGGCAGAAGACATCCATTCAGTCTTCCACCATTAAGTATAATGATATACATATATATACATTGTTTTTTTTTTAAGTCATAAATAAGTGTTGGATATTGACAGATGCTTTTTCTGCAGCAATTGATATGATCATAAGATTTTTCTTTGGCCTGTTCATGAAGTAAATTATATTCAAATGTTGCATTAGCCTTGAATATGTTAAATAATAATAATATAAAAATATATAATTCTTATGTATTGTTAGACTTAAGTTGCTGATATCCTATTCAGAATTTTTTAAAAAATTCATAAGTACATTTCATAATTTTATTAAGCTTTTTAAGTAATCTCTGTGCCCGGCATGGGCTCAAATTCACAACCCCAAGATGAAGAATCCCATGCTCCACCAACTGAGCCAGTCAGGTGCCCCTGTTTTGTTGAGGATTTTTGTGTCTAAGTTCATAAGACATACTGGTTTGTAGTTTCTTTTTTGCACTGCCTTTGTCTGGTTTTGGTGTCATGGTGATAATAGCCTCGTAAATTGAGCTGGGAAGAATTATCTCCTCTTCTATTTTCTGGAAGAGATTATATAAAATTGGTGTTAATTCTTTAGCTATTTGGTAAATTTTTCCAATTAAGCCATCTGGAGCCAAGCATTTCTTTTTCAGGAGCCTTGATATTACATAGTTGTTTTTTTTTTTTTCATGATTATAGAACTATTCAAGTTATAGTTTAAGGTTGGTGGATTTTTAGTGGTTTGTGGTTTTGGAGAAATTGGTCCATTCTGTCTAAGTTGTCAATTTGTGAACATAGAGTTGTTCGTGGTATTCCCTTTTTACACTTTTAATGACTGCAGGATGTTCTATCTCCTGTCTCATGTATAGTATGAGTAATTTATCTGTCTTCTCTTTTTTGTTAGTGTTGCTAGAGATTTATCAATCTTACTGATTTTTTTCCAGAAATCAGCTTTAAATATCACTGATTTTTTGTATTTTTCCATTTTTAATTTCATAGACTTCTCTTATTTCTTTCTTTCTGCCTACTCAAGGTTGATTTTACTAATGTTTTTCTAGGTTCTTAAGGTAGAAACTTGGATCACTACTTTCAGATCTTTCCTGTCTGGTAATATAAGAATTAAATATTACAAGTTTTTGTAGGGGTGCCTAGGTGTCTCAGTCGGTTAAGTGTCTGACTCTCAGTCTCAGCTCAGGTCTTTATCTGAGGGCCCTGAGTTCAAGCCCCGCATGGGGCTCCATGCTGGGTATGGAGCCTACTTTAAAAAAAAAAAAAGAAAACGTTTCCCTCAGAGCACTCCTTTAGCTGCATCCCACAAATTTTGTTATGCTGTGTTTTCATTTTTGTTCAGGTCTATGTATTTTTTTATTTCCTTTGAGAAATAAAAAGCCATGTGTTGTTTAGAAATGTGGCATTGATTTCCAAATGTTTGAAGATTTCCCTGTTGTCTTTCTATTATTAATTTCTAGTTTGATTTCATTATGATCAAGAAAACATGCTCTATATGATTTTAGTTATTTTAGATTTGAGGCAGTTTGTTTTTTCCCAGATGTGGTGAATATTCCATGAGCACTTAAAAATAATGTATATTCTGCTGTTATTGGGTGGAGTGTTCTATAAATGTCAATTAGAGTATGTTGGTGGATGGTATTCTTCAATTCTTTTATATCTTTGCTAATTTTCTGTTTAGTACTTTTATCAATTGCTGAGAGTAGGGTGTTAAAGTCCCCAATTATAACTATAGGTTTGTCTGTTTCTCCTTGTAGCTGTATCAGTTTTTGTTTTGTATATTTTAAAACTGTTGTTTGGTGAAGCCCATTTAGGATTGCTTTCTTTTTGGTGGATTCGTCCTTGTATTGCTGTGTAATGTTGTTCTTTGTCCCTGGTGATTTTCTTTTCTCTGAAGTCTGCTTTACTGATGTTAATATAGCTACTCCGTGTTTTTTGATTCAAGATAGCATGATATATCTTTTTCTGTGGTTTTACTTTCATCCTGCCTGTGACGTTGTGTTCAAATTGAGTTTCTTATAATCATCATATTGTTGGGCCATGTCAATCTCTCTGTCATCTGTCAATCGCTTTTATGGTGGCTACTTTAAAACCTTTTTCAAATAATTCCAACTTCTGATTCATCTTAGTGTTGGCATCACTTGGTTGCCCTTTCCCACTCAAGTTGTGATTTTCCTAGCTCTTGGTATGAGAAGTGATTTTTTTTTTTTTACTTGTATGCTGAACATTGTGGATATTATGTTTAGAACTTCGGATCCTATTTAAATCTTCTATTTTACCGGGCAGTTGCCCTGTTTAAGTTCAATGTGTAGGTTCTGTCCTACTTTTGTGAGTGCTGGGGTTTTTTTTTTTTTTAAGATTTATTTATTTATTTATTTGACAGGCAGAGATGACAAGTAGGCAGAGAGGCAGGCAGAGAGAGAGAAGGAAGCAGGCTCTCTGCTGAGCAGCAAGCCCGACGCGGGGCTCGATCCCAGGATCCTGGGATCATGACCTGAGCCGAAGGCAGAGGCTTTAACCCACTGAGCCACCCAGGCGCCCCATGAGTGCTGGTTTATTTTTTTATTTTAATTCCAGTGTAGGGACACTTGGACGGCTCAGTCAGTTAAGCATCCAACTCTTGATTCTGGCGCAGGTCATGATTTCAGGGTCATGAGATCAAGCCCTTTGTGGGGCTCCATGCTCAGCTTGGAGTTGCTTAAGGTTCTCTCCCAGCCTCTGCCCCTGCCCGCTCACATGCATGCACTCACACCCTCTCTTTCTCCCTAAAATAAATAAATAAATAAATAAATAAATAAATAAATAGATTTAATTAATTAGTTAATTAAAATTTAATTCCAGTGTAGTTAACATACATTGTTATATTCATTTCAGGTATACAATATAGAGTTTCAACAATATTACTCAGTGCTCATCAAGATAAGTATACTCTTTATCTCCTTCACCTATTTCACCTATTCCCTCCACCCCGTGGGTGGTATTTTGAGTGATAATTTACTTGTCCTTTCAACATTATCTTGGTCCACTTAATTCTTCTGGCTTCACGTGAGCTGGAGGATCCACTGGATCCCTGCTGGTACCACTCTGTCTCTGATGGTGCTTCTGGGGGACAGAAGCACCTACCCTGGACCACATTCTCCTGCTGATGGAAGGCTTTGGGTAGCGCTCTGCTACTTGGTAGAGGGTAGGAGACTCCAGGTCCAATTTGCTTTGGGCTCTTGGGTGAAGTCTGGGAGATGCTGGCCTGAATTGTCTTTTGCCTCTGAGTAGGTGGCCAGAAGCCACCAGTGCTGGGTGGTTCTCTGCCAGTGGGTTGAGGCTAAGAGACATCAGGCCTCTTGGGGTCATTAGAGTAGACAGAGGTACACACCCGCTACCACCAGTTGTGAGACAAGAATGGATTGTCCTGCTTGGGTTCCACTGTTGCCACTAATGTCGCAGATTGGTCCTACTGCTGCCACTGAATGTGGATTTACCTTTTAAGTCCCTGATATGCTTCCCCTTTCCCAGTCCTTTGGCCAGAGAGAACAGGGTTTTGTTTTGTTTTGTTCTGATTTTGTATGCCTGTCGGTGGTTCAGTGTGCAGATCTTTCCCATGACCAGTCTGGGATATAAGGGAGGTAAAACCCAACCTCAGGGAAACGGTCGGGTGCTCTTCAGTCCTAAAATCCCTAGCCGGTCTGCCTTCTTGTTTCTACTGTTCAGGGTCCTTTGTGATTGTCTACAGAATTATTTCCAGATTGTATAGTTGTATTTAGAGGGAACGAACAGGGAGAAATGTGCCATCTCTTGTCCCAGAACAGGAAGCCTACATGGATTTTTAAAGAGAAATATTGTACGGACAGTACTAAAGCGATACTGAACAGTACGGAATTTCTGATGATGTATCTGTTGCAAAGTATACTGGGGGTTTTTTTAGATTTTTTTTTTTTTTAAACACCACGGAAGGGGCAGCTGGGTGGCTCAGTGGGTTAAAGCCCCTGCCTTCGGCTTAGGTCATGATCCCAGGGTCTTGGGATCAAGCTCCGCATCCGCATCGGGCTCTCTGCTCAGCAGGGAGCCTGCTTCCTCCTCTCTCTCTGCCTGCCTCTCTGCCTACTTGTGATCTCTGTCTGTCAAATAAATAAATAAAATCTTTAAAAACAAAACAGTGATTAAAAAAAAAACCCACCACAGAAGATGCTGAGTTTAATAAACATTTCCTTATCCTAAGATAACCATGATTTCCCAGTTTTTATTATAACAAACATATGAGGTTCTTCCGGTCTCTCACTTCTTTCTCTTTAAGTTGAGGTGGAGCAGGCTGGCCAGCATCATGGGTATCAAGAAAGTTGGAGATGTTTCCAGGACCTTCACAGGCATGAGCCCCTGAATATCATTTTTAGTGCATAGTAAAGAACAGGATCTTGGGCTAAATCTGTGATGATTAAGTGACATAATCTGTAAGTCTGTAATATTACTTAAGTATTTGTCTCCATTTTATAAAAACAATTCAGTTTTTTAAAAATCTTATTTTAGATTCAGATAAATGAGAATTTAGTCTACTTTTGCATGATTTCAAATGTTTAATTTAAGTTTAAAAACTGCTTAGTGATCACGTGATCTAATTCTGCCACCTACCCACACCATTGTGTTAGAGACTGTGCAGTTCTCCTTATGGAAAATGATATCACCAAGCAGTGGAGAGTGACTAACTGATTTAATGACAGGACAACAGCATAGTTTCTTTCTGTGTCTCCTAAGGAAGGAATGCAGTTTAAAAAAAATTATTTAATGAAGGTACTTTATTCTGACCTAACTACAGACTTATACTGGAAAAGAAGTACAAGATAAGTGCTGCTAAGATGTTAGTTAGCCTACAAAGAGGAGAAAGAAAAATTTCTACAGTGATATTTTTAAAAAGTAATAAATGTTTAAGAAAACAAAAGAGAATCCTACGAGATAGGTTTATTAATAGAGAAAAAAGGGGAACAAGAGAAGACTATTTTAGAAAAGATAGCTTTGTGTATAACTCAAATGTGAGAAAATAAAGTCATATTATACAAACTGAAAGCTGGATAGTGGGGTAGGCAGTAGATGACAAGAAGAAACACGTAAATTCCTAAAAAATAATTAGTATAAACACTAGGTTTTTCCCTATTTTTTTAATCCTATTCATAGGTATAAGTGTTAAAATAAATTTATTTGTATTGTGATAATAATCATAGTTTTATAGGTTTCAAAAGGTTTTTACTTACTAGTAGTACATGATATTTGATAGCAGTTTATAATATACCTTTACATGCATTATTTTATTTGATCCCCAAGACTATCGTAAGGTTAGATGATATTATTCTTATTTTGGAGTGAATGACTGGCCCAAAGGCACAAAGGTAGCCAATGGTGTGGCCAGGGCAGAACCAAGCTCTTTCTTTCTGATTTAGTGTGGTACGATTATTTTCTGAGAGCCCGTGTTGTCCGCCTCTTATCTGCATTCCCTCTTTACATCAATTCAGAAATCAAAGGTTAAATGTTATTATAGACTCTCTTCTAGAGAAAATGAAATTTAATTCCAAGTTACATTTATATTGTTTTATTAATTTTTTATTAAAATTTTTTAAAGATTTTATTTATTTATTTGACAGACAGAGATCACAAGTCGGCAGAGACACAGGCAGAGAGAGGAGGGAGCAGGCTCCCCGCTGAGTAGAGAGCCCATGCGGGGCTCCATCCCAGGACTCTGGGATCATGACCTGAGCCGAAGGCAGAGGCTTAACCAAACCACTGAGCCACCCAGGCGCCCCTACATTTATATTCTTTAATAATTACTCCCTCTTGAAAAACACTGTATGTATGTTTCAAGAAATCCCTCCCCAGTATAAAATGAGACTCTGACCTGTGTGTACCATAGCTAGAGTTTTATATTCCTTATTTGTCTTTTGATTGTTTTGGGTAGGTGGCGGTTAGGCACAGATAAGTTCCATATTCTTGTTCTTCACACCGAAGGAAACAGATGTCTCACATTTTCATAGGGTTTATGGCAGTTTCAGACTTAAGAACCTCCTAAAGACAAATGAATACTGTCAAACCAAAGGATCATTGTTCACCATGATTACCTTCTGCACCTTTCTATCCACTTCTGTGTCTTTCTTCCTTCCTTTTTCCCTTTGTTTTTCTTTCTTTTCTTTTTCTACCTTCTTTCCTTTCTTTGTTCCCCCTTTGCTTGTTTTGGCCTCCTTTCCCCACCCTGCTCTTGGTTTCTTTTTCTTTTCTTTCTTTCCCTTTTTTTTTTTTTTTTTTTTTTTTTTGCTTGTTATCAACGAACACATTTAAAGTTTAATTAGCAACTGCCTTCTTTTCTTTTGTAATCCAAAGGAGCTGCAGTGCAGTATACTTCCTCTTTGTGATAACTTCCTCTTTGCCCTACTATCAGCCTGGACCAGATAGACACAGACTCGTATCTCAGCTATCTGGAGGGAGCCTAGGGCCTAAGTTATGATAATGGTGTTGAGTCAAGAATGTGAACAACTACCTAAATTACACAGAGCTACTTTGGCACAATTTTAAATTCATTCAGCAATGGGACCTTTTTTCCTACCACCAGTAGATACGTTTATATTGGCATTGTAGAAATACATATAGCTGTTCTTTGTAGACAAAAGAAGTGGATAAAAGCTTATCAGACCTCACTATTCTAATATAACTTAAGCAAACCACTTTGAAACAATTTCATTCATTGACTTGAATGTAATCTTTACATTTGTTTTCTCAACTTTTGTTTTCTGTTTCCCATACCAACATTTCTAGATATAATTTCTCTTAAAAGGAAAAAAGACAGGAAATGAGAGCTCAGGTTTTATTTTAGGACTTTTGTCATTTTGTGGAAAGCACACACCATTGTACCCACTAATGAATTTTCCCCCTAAGTATTGAAGATCTCCAAATATTTTTTTGTGTTGTTATTGACAGACAGTTCTAACTTAATGATGAACATTGATAGCGCATTGCTATTCTTCTGTCATTGCTTATGAGAATTAAAAAGCAAATAACCTGTTGTTCTGCCTTCCTGGTCAGCCACATACCAGAATTCCATTTTAAAATCATGCCAGAAGTATCTTTATATAGCCACTTTATGCAAATCCTGATTGTCTTTACCAATATCATGACAGAGAAGTCATCCTAGATCCGTATGGAAAATCTCAAAATTGAGGAGATACATGTTTTACATATCCTTTGGTTTTTACTTAGTTGTGTAAATGAACACTACTCCCTTTTAAAATGGGCAGAAACCTGGGTGGCTCAGTTGGTTAAAGCTCTGCATTTGGCTTAGGTCAGCATCTCAGGGTCCTGGGTTCAAGGCCTGCATTGGGCTCCCTGCTCAGTGCGGAGTCTGCTTCTCCCTCTCCCTCTGCCCCTCTCCATCCCCCCACCTCCTGTGTGCAAGCAAGCGCACGCTGTCTCTGTCTAATAAATAAATAAATAAAATCTTTTAAAAAATAGTAATAAAATAAAATGGGCAGAGAATGACCTTCTTCCTAGTGTAAACCTAAGTCCCAGGATATAGCTAGCTTTTTATCTTGATACAAAAATCTTGTTCCTCCAACCACTATAGGTATGGAACATATAGAAAAATGACTCATGTTACAGAATATAGTCTTTTTGTTATTCATGGTTCTGACCAATGTTTATTCTTAATACATTATCTTCTTTTTCTCCATTTTACTTTTGTATTTTTGGTGTTTTGTTGGGTTTTAAAAGGTTGAAAGTCAGTTTGAATTGCTTTGGAATTCAAGTCTTTGAGGATACAGAATCCTGGTGTGTTCCCGTGTTTCTTCTGGAGAAAATAATCCAAATCCCAAAATCCAAATCACCTTTCTTCATAGAAGGGGCTACCACATCACTTTTTTTTTTTTTAAGATTTTATTTATTTATTTGACAGAGACAGCAAGACAGGAAATACAAGCAGGGGGAGTGGGGGAGGGAGAAGCAGGCATCCCCCTGAGCAGAGAGCCCAATGTGGGGCTCCATCCCAGGACCCTGGAATCATGACTTGAGCCAAAGGCAGATGCTTAACAACTGAGCCACCCAGGCGCTCCTACCACATCACTTCTTTCAGGAAATACCACATAGTGTTTGAAGGAGGTTTCAAGGCTCAAGAGTCTATATTCTGTTATCCAGTCTATTGATCCTGTTTATTAGTCGTTACCTCTGCTGTGCTCTCTTGCCCCCAGGCCTTTGTGTTAACTGCTCCCACCTCAGATACTTTCTGGTTTCTCTGGGACTCCCTTACCCCTTTTCTCAAGGGACTAGGTTAGTTATCCTTCATATGTACTACACTGTTGTGTTACTGCCTGTTCTTCAGGCTTGCTTTCTCACCAGTTATCATCTCCTTGAGGGCAGAGATTTTTAACATGTTCACGATTATATCTTTACTATCTAGCATGAGCCTGGCACATAATAGATATTAAATAAGTATTTGCTGAATAAACAAGTAAAATTACAGGAAGAAATTACTTAATTTCATATTTCTTTCATATTTAAAAACTATTAGACGTGTGTTATCTTGATTAGTACTACACTAACTTATAAAAGTGGAAAGTTCCAATTACTTGGTTACATTTTATTTATTTTTTAAAATATTTTATTTTTTCATTTGAGAGACAGAGTTGGGGGAGGTGCAGGGGGAGATGGACATGCAGACTCCACGCTGAGCATCGAGTCCAACGCAGGGCTCTATCTCACCTCCCTGAGATCATGACCTAAGCCTAAATCCAGAGCTGGTTGCTTAACTGACCAAGCCACCCATGTGCCCCACTTGGTCACATTTTAAATTAGGACTCACAAAATGGATTCCTTAGTAAGAGATCTCCCATTTCCCTTGGAGAAAAAATTGTAATCATCTCTCTGGAGGAATTAATTAGTATCACTGAAATAGCTAGTTTTTTTTTTTTTTTTTAATAGTAAGCTGCAGGGTTTGCTGTACTCTAGTACAGAGCTTTGAGCTTGAGTGGGAGTGGAGTTGGACTCCCCATTCCCATACAAGTGGGTAGAGCATTAAATTGTTTCTTCTATACGCTGCAACCTCCCTGAAAGTAGGATTTTTGTCAATCATATTTATGTCTGGTACGTAGCACAAACTGGTCATTTTACAAACTCATAATTTATTGAATAATTTCTTGAATGAAGGAACATTACAGTAAAGATCTTAGTTCTTTGTGTGAGCTCTGTGGTAGAATGTAAATAGCCGGTTTACAAAGTAGAACTTACTGTCTAAATATAATATGCTTTCTGAAAATAAGCAAAATCCATTCAGATTAGGAAAATCACAACTTTCGAGTCAGTTTTATATAATATTGTCACTCTTTCGGGAAAAGTAGGCCTAAAATTAATCCATAAAGAGCAAATGGACTTTGCAAATTTTAATCTAACAATAGAAGTTGAGAACGATGGTATTTGTGGCCTCTAAGTAGATCTTTATTCAGAAAGACATAAAATGGAAACTCTAAATGCCAATAATCCCGAGGTTTATTTGTGAACATTATGTTTTAGGATTTTTATAAAAGTTCGTCTTCTGCCAGAAAGGAAACTTGAGTTTGAGAACCAGTCTCCAAGGACTTGATAATATTGAATGAACTTAACTCTTTGACTGACACAGATTGATTTTATTATTTTTGGCACAAAGTCAAAATAGCTTAGCATAGCACTTATATGAATGTTTTGAACATTTTCTTTTGCTATCGTTTCTCAACATACATGAGTGCTTTTCTTTCCAAAGTGGTATATGCTTACTGCGTATGAGCAAGTGGCTCAAACTTGTTTAGACTTGAGCTTTCCTGCTATGATTAGAAAATTGTCAAATGAACTTTCTCTAGTCCTGGTTCTTAACCTTTCCAGAACCTCAGCTTCCTCAACTGTGAAATTGGGATAATAGTGCCTACCTCTTAGCATTCTTCTGGGAATTAATTAACGTAATATACATAAAACCTCTCACACTAACTATGCATGTTGTAGATAGATGGTGATAGGGTGAAATCAGTAGGTTGCATTGGTAAAGCCAATGCAGGGATGGAGTTAGCTGTTTTGCTTGCTTGTTTTTGATCACTGTGTCTTTTAAATATGAAGTACCAGTAAGGAATATTTTATAGTCATCATGTAGTTAATTTAGGCTAATTTGAAGACGTATGTCATGTCAGTAAGTGGCAGATTGGTATTGTAGTATGACTCCATTTGTGTAATTAAAAGGGTGTGATCACTATGCATACTTCACAGATAAATTTTTAAAGAATACACAATAGGGGGTGCCTGGGTGTCCCAGTCGGTGAAGTGTATGACTCTTGGTTTCCGCTCAGGTCATATCTCAAGGTCCTGAGATCCAGCTCTGAGTGGAGTTCTGGGCTCCGTGTGGAATCTGCTTGAGATTCTTTCTTCTTCTCCCTGTGCCCCTCCTGCTCGTGCTCTCTTTCTCTAAAATAAATAAATCTTTAAAAAAAATACACAATGGTTTCTTAGGAGTAATTACCTTTGAACAGTGAGACTAGAGAGATGTCACCTCATCACCCCTTTGTACTGCTGGAATGTTGGAGCTATAGTACTCTTAAAATAAAGACTGTTGAATGTTTTGGCAGCAGTTGGTGGAGTGAAGATTGGAAGTAGAACTAATAAACTGCCCAATATGAAATCTAAGTAATTTTTTATCATAACTAATAATTTCAGTAGAGTTATGTCCATGATTATAAAAATGAAGTGATATGGAGAGGTTTCTGTTAATATTATGGTTAATTAATTCAAACTAACTGACACAGTGCTGGATACGTTATTTATCTTATTTTTTTTAAGATTTTATTTATTTGTTTAACAGACAGAGATCACAAGTAGGCAGAGAGGCAGGCAGAGAGAGAGAGGAGGGAGCAGGTTCCCTGCCCAGCAGAGAGCCCAATGTGGGGCTCGGTCCCAGGACCCTGGGATCATGACCTGAGCCGAAGGCAGAGGCTTAACCCACTGAGCCACCCAGGCACCCCTACAGTGCTGGATACTTTAAAGATGTATGTTTGAAAGTTTTAATTCAGAGTATTTTCTTTTCAGTTAAAAATGAGCACAACAAAAGTTGAAAGTAAAATCCCTCCCTACTGACACTACCACTGACCTTTATTTATTGATAGTGGTCTGGTGTGTATTTTTCTGAAAATTTTCTTATGGGCGTCCATAAGCCTACCCATAATTATATGCTTGTATTTCTTAAGTAAAAGTGGGATTTTATTATATGCTCTGTTATGTAACATGCTTTTCTCGCTTAATATATTTATTTAAGATCAGTACATAGAAACTTCTGTTGTGCCTTAATTTTTCTGATGTTACTGATGAAACTAAAAGGTTTACTACCTTACTATATTGAACATTCCTGTTCCACTTGTGTATTTCAATAGAGCAAATGCCTAGAAGCAGAATTGCTGGGATGACAAGATATCCTGAGTCTAAAATTTGATAGACATCGCCAGCCACCAGTGAAGTTCTCTTATTACACCAACTTGCACAACCACCCACCCACGGGGTCTGATATGTTGCCTGTTTACGCCTTCTAACACACTAATGTACACTACCCCTTCTAACATCCTGGCCTGGTATGAATAAATTAATATGCTATAATTTAATTTACATTTCTTTGATTATCAGTGTGGTTGAATCTATAATTCTGTAAATTGGCTAGTCACTTCCTTTTGCCCACTCTCACTTTTTCTCATTTGTAGCTCTTTATACATTTTAGAAAAGGTTATCATTGTAGTATATGAAAAAGTATTTTCCCCATTTATTGTCTTTCTGTTTACTAGTATTTTATGCCAAAGAAACAATAATTTTGTGTAATTTTATTTTTATCAAGAATTATACATTTATATAGCTTAAAACTAAAATTTTCATCAAATCTTGTAATAAAAAATTGTCTCCTGCCTCACATCTCCACTCCCACTTCTAAATCCTGCTTCCCAGAAGCAACTACTTTAAAGTTTCATAGGGGTTTTCTCTGGTTTTTCTTCTCCATATTTCTGAAGAATATATATACTTAAGATTTACTTATTTATTTGAGAGAGAGAGGGAGAGAGTGTGGCAGGGAGAGGGAAAGGGAAAAGCAGGCTCCCCACTGAGCAAGGAGGTGGGGCTCCTGAGGCTGGATCCCAGGACCCCGAGATCATGACCTGAGATGAAGGCAGATGTTTAACTGACTGAGCCACTCAGGTGCCCCTAAAGAATATATTTATGCTGACATCTCAGACTTCTAGTTTTAAGTGAAAAATGAGAATTTAGCTATCTTATGCATATGCACATTTTTGCCCTCATCTTCTAGATATAGTTACATCATAATTTTTGGTTAGCTCAATATATAACTCCATTACTGTGTATATTATTCACAGCTACAATTTTTTTTAAGTAATCTTTCCACCCAAAGTGGGGCTCGAACTCAAGACCCTGAGACCAGAAGTTGCATGCTGTAGTGATTGAATGAGCCAGGTGCCCCTGCAGCTATGATTTTTCATGTACTCTGAGTAAATTTACTTCCTCTGTGTAACATTTTGTTTTCCCTAGAGTAAATAATTTTTATTTTTCTTTTGTTAATGTATATTAATTAACTCCCATATTTTTTTTAAAGAAATTTTTTTGAAGGTTTTATTTGTTCATTTAACAGAGAGGGAGAGTACAAGCAGGGAGAGCAGCAGGCAGAGTGGGAGGGAGAAGCAAGCTCTCTGCTGAACCAGAAGCCAGATGTGGTACTCAATCCCAGGACCTTGGAATCATGACCTGAGCCGAAGGCAGCCGCTTAACGAACTGAGCCACCCAGGCGTCCCTAACTCCCATATTTTATGCCAAAGTTGTAAATAACCCTTCAATAGATCCATTGAATATATTTATATATATTGGGTAACTATCAATTTTATCTTTTTATTGGAGACTTCCATACAGGATCCCAGTATCCTTCTATTCCAGTCTGGACTGGTTGTTCCCTAGTATACAGTTATCCTGAGATTTCCCTTCAATAGCATCCTAGAGATTTACCTTTTTTTTTTTTTTTTTAAAGATTTTATTTATTTGACAGAGAGAAACACAGCGAGAGAGGGAACACAAGCAGACTGAATGGGAGAAGGAGAAGCAGGCCTCCCGCCGAGCAGGTAGCCCAATGCGGGGCTTGAACCCAGGACCCTGGGATCATGACCTGAGCCAAAGGCAGATGCTTAACGACTGAGCCACCCAGGCACCCCGAGATTTCCTTTTTTTTTTTTTTTTAAGATTTTATTTATTTGTCGGAGAGAGTGAGCACAGGCAGACAGAGAGGCAGGCAGAGGCAGAGGAAGAAGCAGGCTCCCTGCTGAGCAAGGAACTCGATCCCAGGACCCTGGGATCATGACCTGAGCCAAAGGCAGCTGCTTAACCAACTGAACCACCCAGGCGTCCCGAGATTTACATTTTTATTTAACAAAATTAATAAGTGTTTCTCTGAGTTTCTATATTTTGTGTCACACTTAAAATCTGAGATCATACAAATATTCATCCATAATTTTAGCGGTTTAATGATTTTATTTTTTCCATGTATCTCTAAATTATCTTGGTGTAATGAATAAGGAAGAGGTTTACTTTTTTTTTTTTAAACTTTGAATGACAAGCCACTTGTCCTTATATCATTTTATTGAATAACCTAACCATCTTCCCACACTGATTTGAAATGTCACCGGTATCATATGTTATTAAATACCCATATGATTTTGGTTCTGGTTTTGAGACGCTTGTTCAGTTTTATTGACCCTGCTGTCCTAGTCCAGTGCTAGATCTCAATATTTGATTTGTTGTAGTTTTGTCATTTGTTTTAATAGCTGATAGAACGAGTCCTCCTTCATTATTCTTTTTTCTCCCTGAATTTCCCTGGCTATTTATTAGATGTTTATTTTTCTAGATTAGGAATTTGCAAATGATAGCCCACAGAATGAATCTGTCCTGCTGCTTGTTTTTGTATAAACCGAGAATCAAGAATGGTTTTTAAATTTTTAATGGTTGGGGAAAAAATGAAAATAAAATTTCTTTTTTTTTTTTAAGATGTTATTTATTTACTTGACAGAGATCACAAGTAGGCAGAGAGGCAGGCAGAGAGAGAGAGGAGGAAGCAGGCTCCCTGCCAAACAGAGAGGCTGATGTGGGCTCGATCCCAGGACCCTGGACCATGACCTGTGCCACAAGCAGAGGCTTTAACCCACTGAGCCACCCAGGCGCCCCGAAAATAAAATTTCTTGACATGAAATTCAAAACTCAGTGTCCAGTAAAGTTTTATTGGAACATGTGCTCATTTATTATTTATTATCCATGACTGCTTTCACACTATAAGACAGAACTGAGTAATTACATCAGAGACTATATGGCCCACATAGCCTAAAATATTACAGATACTTTACAAAAAAAGTTGGCTGACCCCTGTTCTAGATCAAAGTTTAAACCATTTAAAAGGGAAATCTATTGGAATTTCACTTAACATATAGATTAATTTAAGGAGAAATAATCTTTTTAAGCTAAATTTTACCATCAAAGAAAAAGATATGTCTTTCATTTATTTAGGTTTTTTATTATATCTCTTAGTAGCATTTACAATTTAAATGCTAAATGGTAAAATGGTAAATGGTAAATGGTAAAAAAAAAATTATTCCTGAAATTTTACGTTAACATTTTTTTGAAATATCTTGTGATCTAACTTAGTTTCTTTTCTTCTTTTTTTTTTTTAAGAGTTATTTATTTATTTTAGAGAGAAAGAGAGGGAGGAACAGAAGGAGAGAAAAATCCACAAGCGTACTCTGTAATGATCAACTCAGGGTTGATCTCAGGACCTTGAGATCACGTCCTGAGCCAAAATCAAGAGTCAGATGCTTAACTGCCTGAGCCACCCGTGTGCTCCCTGACATAGTGCATGTTTTAGTTGAGTCAAAAACAAAAATACTTTAAAAATATTATAGTTTATAATCTTAAAAAATAATTTTAAACTAATTTTAGTTTAAAATCTAGTTTAAAATTATTCTTAATTAAAAATATACTTCTGTTTTAAATACTATAATCACAATATAGAAAATAAATGTCCCCAGTCAAGTAAAAGTCTCCACCCTTTCCTCCAACAGATAAAATCACTGTAAACAGTTTGAGGCATATTCTTCTAAATTTCTCCTTTATCCTTCTTAACATTGTTCATATTATTAATATTATTTTAAATGTAATCATATTATGGATATTACTATTTACTTGGTATTTTAGTATATAAATCTGCTTTCCTATAAATCTGCTTTTGGTTGTATTAGCTACATAGTAATGTGTAATTGTACCAATTCCTCTTTGATGGACATTTGGGTTTTTCCAAATGTTTTCTATTACAAACCATACTGTAATTATCATTATAAATAGCACTGTGATTCATTTTCAGTTCATCTACTCTGACTCTAAAATATTCCAGCCTAAGGACCCTTTTTTTCATGAATTTCCATCAGAGTAAGGGCCCTTTTACTTTAAAGCAGTGTGCTAACCAGAAGTCCTTTCTGTTTTTTGTTCTTGTTTCTTTAATAATAAAACAGCCCTTGTAGCAGTGAGCTTACAGTCTAGTATGGCTGTCCAGTGAGTACCCAGTTGGTCATAATTATGATTAATTATGTTGTTTATAAAATGTCACTCATGACTATGAGCCGATAAACTTAACTTGCCTTGGGCTTCCAGCAGATTGTGGGGGAATGGGTTGATTAATCCAGTATATGAAACAAAATGTATTTGAAATGGTAACAAAATGCTGTTTATTGGTGGGTTTGTGCCAAAACAGATCTCTCATCTACTAGGCTAAAGTACATATTTTAATGAGGGGGACAGAAAAAAAGGATGTAAGTCCCTTTGGGTATCTTGGAATTCCAGGATATGCTATCTTATTTCATTATTCATGTGCTAGCAGCATCAGCTTCAAGAATTAATGGTTGAAATACACGTAAACCTGTTTTTCAAAATAAAATTGAGCCATAAACCTTTATTAAATCTCGAGATTTCACTAGACCTCTGATCCTACATTTACTAGGACATGTGATTGAAAGAACAAATGGTTCGTATTAAGTGAAAATTATTAAACTTTATTAATAATCTAGAAATGTAAATTAGAAGGGTGCTTAGGTGGCTCAGTGAAGCATCTGCCTTTTGCTCAGGTCGTGATCTTGGGGACCTGGATTTGAGCCCCACATTGGGCTCCCTGCTTGGCAGGGAGTCTACTTCTCCCTTCCTCTCTGTCCCTCCCCACTGCTTGTGCTCGCTCGTGTGCTCTCTCTCGAATAAATAAATAATATCTTTTAAAAAAATGTTAGTTGGGTGCCTGGGTGGCTCAGTGGGTTAAGCCTCTGCCTTCAGCTCAGGTCATGATCTCAGGGTCCTGGGATCGAGCCCCGCATCAGGCTCTGCTCAGCAGGGAGCCTGCTTCCCCCTCTCTCTCTCTGCCTGCCTCTCTACCTACTTGTGATCTCTCTCTCTGTCAAATAAATAAATAAAATCTTTAAAAATAATAAAATAAAATAAAATATAAAAAAATGTTAGTTAATATTGTCCTAATTGTTACATACCTTTTGACAATTCAATTGCACTTGTAGAAATTTATCCTAAGGAAATAATTATGGGTACATTACCACATGTATTTCCAGAACTTTCTTGTCATCCCAGACAGAAACTCTGTACCCATTGAGCACTAATCTCCATTTCCCCATCTTTTCCCAGCCCATAGTAACCTCTCATCTACTTTGTCTCTATGAATTTGCCTTTTCTAGATATTTCATACAAGTGGGACCATGTAATATTTGTCTACTTGTGTCTGGCTTATTTCAATTAGCATAATTTTTTCAAGGTTTATCCATGCTATAGCGTGTACTGGAACTTCATTCCTTTTTATGGCTGAATAATGTTCCGTTGTATGTATACTACCACATTTTGTTTATCCATTCATCTGTTGATGGACACTTAGGTTGGCTCTACCTTTTGGCTATTGCGAAAAATACTGTTATAAACATTAGTATACAAGTATCAGTTTGATTCCTGTTTTCAGTTTTGTTGGTTCATCTACCTCTCCCTACAAATGGAGTGGCTAGAACAAATGGTGATCTATGTTTAACTTTTGAGGAACCACCTAATTGTTTTCCATGTGGCTATACCATTTTACATTCCTACCAGCAATGTAAGGGAGTTCCAAAGTCTTCACAGCCTCACCAACACTTGTTATTTCCCATTTTTTAAATTACAGCCACCCTAATAGGTATGAAGTGGTATCTCACTGTGGCTTTCATTTACATTTCCCTAATAATTAAGAGTGTGAGACATTTTTTCAAGTTTTTATTGGCCATTTGTATGTCTTCTTTGGACGATTGTCTATTCAAGTCCTTTGCCCATTCTTAAAATAGATTGCTTTTTTTCTGTTGAGTTGTAGGAATTCTTTATATATTCTAGACACTAAGCCTTTATCAGATATATAACTTGCAAATATTTTCTTCCATTCTATGGGTCATCTTTTCAGTATTAATTGTATCCTTTGCACATACATTTTTAATTTTAACGAAGTCCATTTAATCTATTTTTTATTTTTCATTGCTTGTGCTTTGGGTGTTATATTTAAGAAACCGTTACCAAATCCAAGATAATGCAGATTACCCCTATATTTTCTTTAAGAATATTATAGTTTTAGTTGCTAAATTTAGAGCTTGGGTCTTTTTTGAGTTAATCTTCATATATGGCATAAGGTAAGGGTCTAGCTTCATTGTTTTGCAGCCATAATGGATGTATAGTTGTCTCAGCACTATTTTTTTGAAAAAACTGTCTTTCCTCCATTGTACTGTTTTGACACTCTTGTTGAAAGTCAGGTGTATATATGTATATGGGGGGGGGAGTAATTGTTATTTCTGTGCTCTCAAATATATTCTATTGACTTGTATATGTTTATTGTTAGGCCAGTACCACACTGGTTTGATGACTGTAGCTTTGTAGTAAGTATTTGAAATCAAGAAATACAAGTTTTCCAAGTACTTTCTTTTTCTTTGAGGTTATTTTGTCTATTCTGGGTCCCTTAAAATTCCATAGAAGTTTTAGGATAGGTTTTCCCATTTCTGCACAAAACACGATTGGGATTCTGATAGGAATTGCATTGAATTTGTGTATTGCTGTGGGTAGCATTGTCATCTTGACAGGCTTCCAGCTTTTGAACACAGGGTGCTTTTCCATTTATTTAGGTCTTTTTAAATTTCTTTCAGCACTCTTTTTTAGTTTTCAGTGTACAAGTCTTCCTTGATCAAATTTATTCCTAACAATTCTTTTTGATGGCACTGTAAATGTAGTTGTTTTCTTAATTTCCTTTTCATATTATTCACTGCTAGTGCATAGGAACACAACTCATTTTGTGTGTTGATTTGTATCCTGCAGATTTGCTGCATCTGTTTATTAGCAATAATAGGTTTTTTATGTTCTTTGGGGTATTCTAGAGATAAGATCATGTCATCGAGGCAGATTTTTTTTTAAAGATTTATTTACTTATTTTGAGAGAATGAGAGTGTGGGGAGGGGCAGAGGGAGAGAATCTTTCAAGCAGACTCCCTGCTGAGTGAGGAACCCAGTGTGGGTCTAGATGGCACAACTGGTGAGACCATTACCTGATCTGAAACGAAAAGTCAGACACATAACAAACTGAGCCACCTAGGCACCCTAAGGCAGATTTTATTGTTAACATCATGTCTTTTCTGAATAAGATAAAAAAACATAATGAATGTCAAATGAATAGAAGCTCTTCAGTTTTATGTTTTGTTTGTTTTTGTTTTTTTAATTCGGGAACCATTTCTATTTTCCAAAAAGGAACCCTTGTATAAACATAAAATTTCTGAAGGACAAGTAAACTAGTGCATTTATAAGATTTCTTTTGTTTTTTTTTAAAGATTTTATTTATTTATTTGACAGAGAGATCAGGAGCAGGCAGAGAGAGAGCGAGAGAGAGAGAGAGGAGGGAGCAGGCTCCCTGCTGAGCAGAGAGCCCGACACAGGGCTTGATCCCAGAACCCTGAGATCGTGACCTGAGCTGTAGGCAGAGCCTTTAACCCACTGAGCCACCCAGGTGGCCCAAACTAGTGCATTTAATCAGATTCTTTTGAGTAGTAGGTATGCCATAGTTAAAGAGAAGGTTAAAAGAGGTTAAAATAGGGGTGCCCGGGTGGCTCAGTGGTTTAAGCCTTTGCCTTCGGCCCAGGTCATGGTCTTGGGGTCCTGGGATCAAGTCCCACATCGGGCTCTCTGCTCAGTGGGGAGCCTGCTTCCCTCTCTCTCTCTGCCTGCCTCTCTGCCTACTTGTGATCTCTCTCTCTCTCAAATAAATAAATAAATAAAATCTTAAAAAAAATAAAGTAAAAGAAGTTAAAACAGTAAGATTTGTATGGGCAAATCCATGATCACCCTTTGTTCACCCTTTAATTGAACATTTTAATTTAAAACTGTATCCTGCACAAGTGTATTAGGAAGGCAGAGTCATCCACACCCCCCATGTAGAATGCCTATTCTACAATAGGCAAGACATGGAAACAACCTAAATGTCCATTGTTAGATGAATGGATAAAGAAAATGTGAGATAGACAGACAGACACACACACACAAATACTAGCTGTAAAAAAAGAAGGAAATCCTGCCATTTACAACAACATGGATGGACCTTGAGGGCATTATGCTTAGTGAAAAGGGAAAGACAAATACTATATGATCTCACTTACAGTGGAATCTTAAAAAAAAAAAAAAAAGCCACACTTATAGAAACAGTAAAATGGTACTGAGCAGGGGCTGAGAGATAAAGGAGATAGGGAGATGCTAATCAAAAGGTACAAACTTCTAGCTAGAAGATGGATAAATTCTGGGGATCTAATATTCAACATGGTAGCTATAATCAACAATCCTGTATGATATACCTGAAAGTTATAGGAGTAAATCTTAGATATTCTCAACACATACAAATTAGGTGAGGTGATTGATCTATAATTAACCTTATTGTAGTAATTATTTCACAACATATTCATGTTTGAAATCATCATGTTGTACACCTTAAACTTACATAATGTTATGTCAGTTATATTTCAAGGAGGAAAAAAGGATGGCAGAGACACCCGTTAGCATTAGGAATAATTTGAGGAGATATCTACAAAGTGAAATAAAAATCAGTCTCTCAGTCACATATACGTGATATCCCTTCCCCTGTATGGTCTTTGCAAGTGCCCTTGTTAATATCAAAACCTCATAACAACTTACCTTTCAGTGCTCCGTCCTAAAAATATCCCAACAGCAACCTAACTCTTGTGTATCAGTACCACCAGCTCACAGTGAACTTGAAGAATTACCCAATCCAAAATTCACAGTCTCCTTTATTTGCTTTTTCTTCTATCAGTTTTCTTTGTGATTTACACTTACAGTTCCGTTAATTTTAGCCCAAACAAGTTTCTTTTCTCATGTGCATATACATGTTACATAGTCACTCTTGACTATCAAATAAACCATTCAGTCTAGTTTCTTCCATGTTTAGATCTTGGGAGGTAGGGGGACAGGGAGGAGGATTATTTTCTTTTTTAAAAAGTTAAACTATTTCAGGGATGCCTGGGTGTCTCAGTTGGCTAAGTGTCTGCCTTCAGCTCAGGTCAGGATCTCAGGGTCCTGAGATCAAGTCCCACATTAGGCTCCTTGCTCAGCAGGGAGCTTGCTTCTCCCTCTCCCTCTGCCTGCCACTCTCCCTGCTTGTGCTCGCTCTCTCTCGCTCTCTCTCTCTGACAAATAAAATCCAAAAAAAAATTTTTTTTTCAAACATGCAAAATACAATTAACACCTATGAACCTATCTCGCAGAATTAATTTTTTCAAGAAATGCAGCATTATAAAATTGAAGTTTCTTTTGTACCCCTTCCTAGTCCCATTCGTACCATCCATCCTAGATCTACCTACTCTTCTGAAGTTAGTATGTATTCCTGCCTTTCCCATTTGTACTCATATATGTGCTTCTACAAACAATATGGATGATTCTGCAGTTTGGTTTTCCCTCCATTATATTCTTGACATTTATCGATCTTAATCAATTTAGATTAAGTTCATTGGTTTAAATTATTGTATGGCATTTATATCAGGTGATTATACCACAATTAACCTTTTCCCTATTGGTAGATGTATGTCATTTTTTGCCATTACAAGGCCTTAATGAATATTTATGTGCCAGTGTGGGGGTCATGGAGTATGGACATCCCCAAATTTACTAGATATTGCTAAATTTCATTGATAAAATGGTGATAGTAGTGTTTCTTTTTTATTTTGCGAGCAAAAATATAGTCTTGATAATGACCGGTAAGCACTGTTATAATGGAAAAAACCTGGATGAAAGATAGGATGGGGTTTCAGCTCCAGAACTGATTGTTTGTTTTCTATCTGAGTCTCAGTTTTTCCATCTCCAATTAAGGTCAGATTGAATATAATCTCTGAAGTCTTTTCAACTTGATCTGTGGTTTTGTGCTGATGATATATTTTATGTTGAGAGACAGAAGAACCATACATTTTTTTAAAGATATTATTTATTTGTTTGTTTATTTATTTATTTGAGGGAGAGAGAGAGAGAATGAGAGAGACCAAGCATGAGAAGGGGAAGGTCAGAGAGAGAGAAGCAGACCCCTTGCTGAGTAGGGAGCCTGATGTGGTACTCGATCTAGGGACTCCAGGATCATGACCTGAACTGAAGGCAGTCGTTCAACCAGCTGAGCCACCCAGGCGCCCAAGCCATACATTTTTAAATGAAATTAGATCCAATAAAAAACTAATATCAGCAGTCCCTAATGTCTTTAAGTAATCCAAAAGTTCAATTCAGAATATCCTCAAATCTCCATCATTTTTATATACTGGTTCTTAATTCAAGATATAGTTTTAAAATTACTAGTCAATTAAATGTTTTCTGATTTGCATAATTAGTTGTATTTCAGCAGTACTTTTTAAAGATATTTTTAAGTGCAAGATGAGGTATTACATATGCATTACAGTTAATATACTCTGCAAACTAACCTTAAAAACCTAAATTTTATATGAAACATTGATTTGTGGATAAAAACATAGTTACAGATAGATAACTAAGTTGGAAGTGAACATTTGGAACCCAACCGTTTACAAGTTAGAGACTTCCTGTAACGTTAATCTCAAGAAATCCTAGGCAAATATACAATTATTATTCTAGAAGGTATATGGATGATGTGTACTGTGATGGAAATTAAAATGTCATAGCTAAAAGAATTTGTATTTTGTGTGCTTGGGACGGCCTCGACTTCCATGTTAGGCTTTGTTTTTTCTGCTAGCAATATCATTCATTTGACTATTCCAGGAAAAAGGCAGGCAAACATAAAGGCTTGGAAAGGAGAAAGTTTTATCAAATTCTTTGCAAAAGGGCAGAGTGACAACTTCAAGGGCAATGACAGTAAATAGCTTCTTTAGCTGAGCCACCGAAAAGGTAGAGCTACAATTACTTATTCCAGTTTGAATTTTGCATAAGAAGTTGTCCCAGGTTTCCTTTAAGGTAAAAGGTTTAGTTTTCATCTCTCTAAATTTTTAGCATCAGATTACTGGGGAGTTTAGATATTGCTATTGTGTATAAGTTTACTATTGAAATATCTGATACAACCTTATAATGGGGTTACTATTAACAATAATCTTTCAAGTCTTAGGTGAAGTTCTAAGAGATAGCCTTTCTTTCTTTGTAATAGAGCTGAAAACACCTTTTTTCCTTAATGTCTTGCCTGGGACCCAGTATTACCTCTAGTTGGTTGGCTATCCTTTTATACAGGTTTTAAACTCATTTTTTACAGATTTCATTTTGTTTGCTTTTAATTCTTTTTAAATAGCTGTTCAGACTCTTTTCTGCATTATTTTTTCTCTTTAATGATAGGGATTTTTTTTTTGTCAGTTTCATTTTCACTCCAGTTTTTAATACAAGGCTCAGCAGAAAAAGAGCCTCAGCAGATAAGCACTTTTGATTGATGGAATTCACATCTGTTGTGTTTCCCCAAATGTATTTTTTCCTCCACAGCCTTTCAACACTCTCATTATGATTTTGTTTTGTTAGATCATGATACTACTGGTCTCTGGTTAAGATCAGTGTTACTCAGCAGCCAAAAATAATGTGAGAGTGCAAGGTTGTGACAAAAGCTGTTAGAGACAAACAAAAAAATCAGGGTAGAAGTGATACTCTTCTTCTGTTGATTCAGTATGCAACTTTGGGTTATTCGTTTCCTTTAGCTTTGCTTTCATTTCTTCATCTGTAAAATGACGCAGAAGCTATCTTATGGATTTTGTGAATAATTTGATTATCAAACACTTGTGTATTGTGATGCCTATTGAATTGGATAATAGTAATCAACTTATAACAAATAAATTATTTTAAGAAGCTAGTCCCTCAGTACTATCCAGTTCTCTATTCCCAAGAAAAATATCTTTATTGAAACTGTCCGAGGCATGACTGGTTGCAGGTTCTAGAAATGTGGGCAACTATATCAACCATAATCCATAATTATGGTAATGTTGTTGGTTTTTAAAATCACAATTGTTTATAATTTAACTATATTTCTTCTATGGGTTTTTAATTATTCCTAATAAATGTTAAATTCTAAATTGAGTTACTAGATTTTCTTAAAATTTTAACCCTTAGCATGGTGGAATCACTTAGCTTTCAGTTTTGTTCAACTCATCTGTCTTAAATTTCTATAGCTATGATTTTTGTCTTATGTTTCTTATAGGAAATAAGTAATACACATGAAAAACTATTTTGTTGGTTGATTTTAAAGTCACTAACTCAAGCAGAAGAGTATTGGAGTTATGGTAGTCTCCAGGTAGCAAATATTCTCAGATTTGTTCTTGAGCCTTTTTTGCCTGATTGCCTGAAGAATATTTTTAATTTTTGGAATTTAGGAGCTTAATTAGGACTTGCCTCAGTGTTTACTTATTCTGTATCATTTTCTCTGGTATACTGTGTGCCTTTTTTTTTATTCCTAGAAGTTTTAAAAATGATAATTTTCAAATTTTATTATATTTCCATTCTCTTCTTCAAGGATGCGGATTATGAATATGTTCATCTTTTGTATGTATAATTTTCCCTAACTATTTTTTTTAACTTATTCAGGGCCCTTTTGTATTTTTCTCAATTCTGTATTCTATGTCTGTTACCATGTTTTCTTCAACACTACAGGTTCTTCTTTGTCCTTCCAGTGGAGGCTTCATTTCCATAGTGGTTTGATGTTTTTACTGACATCTCTCTTGACTTCTGCCAACTCATGTTTCATTCCCTTTCGGCTTACCATATCTTCCATTAACGCTTCTATTCCTGCTATGAGCTCCTGTTTTGTTTGTTTTGTTTTTAAAGATTTTGCTTATTCATTTGACAGACAGAGATCACACATAGACAGAAAGGCAGGCAGAAAGAGAGAGGAGGAAGCAGGCTCCCCACTGAGCAGAGAGCCTGCCGTGGGGCTCGATCCTAGGACCCTGGGATCATGACCTGAGCTGAAGGCAGAGGCTTTAACCCACTGAGCCACCCAGGTGCCCTGCTCCTGTTTTACTGTCAACTGCTTCATCAAGTTTTGTAATTCATCATCAGTATGTTCTGACATAATTTCCATCTGATATATGACTTTTTTTTCCTAAAGAGAGTTCTTCACCTGCCATTTATTTTCCCTGTTTACATATGGTTTTCTTTGTTTTTATAGTATCTTTAGGTAGACCTAATATTGTTTCCTTTTTGTAATTATTCATCTAAAAATGAGGTGAATTCTCTTTGGTTTCCTGTGGGAAAGAGTCCAAGGCTATGTTTTAGGCCAGCAAGAGTTTTCCCTACTTAATGATTATAACAAATTTATCTGTGAGTTCTTCAGTCTTTACTTTAAAAAAAATTTTTTTTTATTTATTTATTTGACAGAGACACAGCGAGAGAGGGAACACAAGCAGGGGGAGTGAAAGAGGGAGAAGCAGGCTTCCTGCTGAGCAGGGAGCTTGACGCGAGGCTCGATCCCAGATCTGTGGATCATGGGATCATGACCTGAGCCGAAGGCAGACACTTAACAACTAAGACACCCAGACACTGCCTCAGTCTTTACTTTTACTGAGACAATTGACTTGCAATTTTATTGCATTAATTTGAAGAGAGGGCCAATACATATCTTCTGGACACAGTTCATCAATTGTACTTGAAAAGTTCCTGCATAAATATCCATGAAGCTTTTATAAGAAAAAGTAAGGTTATAGACAATCTGAGTATCTATACACATTTTGTGGATATAGCCATTAGCTATTATTTACAGATGGACTAAGAAAATAATGTAGTCGTGAAATGTCATATAAATGCAGTTAGTCTCCCCACTGCCCTACAACTCTAAATTCAGAACATATTAAGGTTATTTTCATTGTAGAGTTTATACATTCTTGACTCCTTTCTGCCCCACACTTCTGTCCCTCCTCCATACTCTCTCCTATGCTAGGAGAGTAGAGCTACCAACTTCTCTAAGCAGATGTGGTAAACCTATTTATATGACTAGTGACAATACAATAGAAGGGTGATTATAAACATTTAATGGATTATATCAAATAGATATATATTAAATAGATAATAGAAATCTGAGCAAAACTATGGAGAATTTTCATATTGCCATCTTAAAACAATAAAGAAGAGAAAGTTTCAGGAATTATATTCGAGAGCTCAATTAAGAACATCCAAATATCATAAGGAAGTAGATCATAAACATTTTTTTACAGTGTCCACTTTTTCCAGAGCCATTTTCGGGGTAGCACCCTTGCTATGTAGAAGTATTCGTATACTAGAAAACATGAAAAATCAGATACTAATAAAAAAATCAGAATGATAGCAACTGATCTTTCTATCTTACCAGGATATTAACATTATTAAATATGATCAGTTATGTGAAAGCGCTTTATACAAATGTAAGCTTTAATGTTGTTTGTTAAAATGTAAAGGAGACCAAATTTGGTTCCAGCAGCCTCTTTTATGCACGTGTTGAGAACAAGTACCAGCTTCTACCCTACAGTGACAAACTCTTTTATATTACGACCAGTGAAGATGGTAACAAGTCCTAAACTACTCACTGGAGCAGTATGCAGCCTAACATTTATAGTGTTTTGAGTAATAAGGTATCATTTCCTTGAATAGGGAGTTCAACATTTTGTAAATCATTTAAGGCAAGAACTCCTGAGCTTCGTTAACAGTTTAGGGAGGAAAGCATCACCTCTAGCTAGTGGCGGAACCCTACTATCCAGTGCTTGGAAATTTGTCTAATAGGAAGAAGAAGGAAGGAGGACCTATATCTGCTCTCCTAGACCCTGTGAAAACACATATTCATACACATTCTCATCCGTCCCATTGCTAAGCCATAACTAAATGCAACAGTTCCTGTATGCTATTGTGGTTCTCTTTTATTCCTGTTTAAAACAAAGACAGCTGGTCCCGGAGCTAACTGAATGTAAGCAGCCTGAGGAGAAGGTATTAGAGAGAAGAGATGGCATCAGTAGCAGTACCTCCATCCCTCACAGGTTAGGCCACCAAAAACAATCGAATTCTGATCAGAGCCTCCTTAGCATTAGACTACTAGTTAGATATTTAGATCTTAGCTTTTTGTTCTACGGATGACTTCAAGGAGAGTATGAGGCCACCAATGATGGCAGGAAGAGGGAGGGAGAGGCTGGTGGAAGGTTGATTCATAAAGTGGTAAAACCATGCTGAAACCTCAGTACTTCTTGCTCAGTTAGTCAACAGATGTGTCAGCAATTCCTGAGGCAATGATCCAACTTTTATAGTTTAGTTAAAAGAATCATTATTGCTCATTTTCATCATAATCACCAATGTTTTTTAAAACTATCTAGAATAGTGATGTCCAGCATAGTAGTTGCTAGGCATATAGCTGCTTAAATTAAAATTTAACAAAGTTGGACATTCAGTTCCTCGGTCACACTAGTCACATTTCAAGTGCTTAAGAGCCACATATGGTTAGTGGCTACCCTGTTGGACAATACAAAGATACACTATTTCCATCATGATTAAACATTCTATTTGAAAGCACTGATCTAGAACAAACTGAGAGCAAATGTATAATGTTAAGTGTATCTAGTTTACAATCAAGACTCAAGTCGAAAGTATAGTATATATACATTATATGTTTATTAAAATAAAAAAAAGAAAAAAAAAAGAATTGTACCACAATGAAAAAAAAAAAAAAAGAAAGTATAGTATATAAATGATTACCTTTTAGAGATGGAGTCTACTATTGTAATGGTTATTCTAGGCATAAATAACAATATTACTAAAATGAATCCTTAGTGTCAACTGAAAAAGGACAAATAGATGTTAATTTTAGACTCATGGACTTGAGGGGAACATGTGTGGATAATGAAAAGTGCCATTCCATTCACAATCCTTCAGGATAAGTTAAGATGAAGAATTTAGAGAAAATATTGATATAATTAAAGTTATTGGTATAGAATAAAACATGCAGAATCTAGTTCAGTGACACAGGATACTTAAAAAGTATTCATTATTATTTTATGAAAATATGATGTCCTCTTGAATATATCTTAAAAGTAGTTCCTGTAGTAAAACCTAAGCATCAGTAAAGAAAGAAGGCTGATCTAATTCTTAGTTCTTTTACAGTAATGAATGTTATTACTATACCCAGAGCGGTAGAGGGGAATAATCAAATGCCAGTTGATCCCATTTTTTGGACATAAATAGCATAGTAAAAAATTAAAAGGTAAGTAAGTTCTAATTTCTAGATATGCTTTTTAGATATGTTTTTAGATTTGTTTTAATGTTTAGGTATGTTCTAAATTCCAGACATTTAAGTATTTCATCTATTAGTAGTAATAGATGAAGCTTATTGAATGTGTGTTCTGTGCCAGCCATGTTCTTTATCACTTTACATGCACTAAATTATTAAATTCCTCCGGTAAACAAGTCTAGGAGTTGAATACATTATGTTCATTTTACACATGAGGAAACTGAACCTTGGAGAGTTTTGATATTTGCCAGTGATCATATGGCTACTTAGGGACAGACTGGGACTTGAATGCAGTTCTGCTTTAATCCAAACCCCATAGTCTTAACTGTGGTTGCCTTTCCAAGTAGCAGGCTGAAGACTGTAGTAGTAAGCAGCAGAGTAAGATTTAAACACATGCCTTTCTAGTTATGGTGTTCCTTCTACTTTGCCATATGCCTCTCGTATCAGCTGAAAATAAGAAGGAAATGGCCATAATTTTATAATATTTAGTAGAAATTCTTGAAGCCCTTATAAGCACAGTTTTCCTAAATTAATTACACATCAAGATTCACTAAACAAATTGCTAAAAATGCTACAAATTAAAACAAACTGAAATACAGGTTGTACTTATGTGACTTAAAAATCAAAAGCCTTAAAGCAACGGTGATATTTATAATAGCCTTATTTTAACATTGTCTTAATTTCAGATTATATTCATTTTTAGAGAACATTACAACCATGCAAACTTCTTGAAAAATATTTAGGGAGTTTCTTACTTGTAAACATAAATTGTGGTGATTTTCTTAAACTGGATTATGAAGAAATAATCAACTAGGATACCATGAAGTCTAGGAGGAGGCAATTAATAGTTCAAGACAGGGTAGTAAAGGCCTCCTTTTTTGGTTAGTACATTTTGTAGTCCAAACAATCCATGTCCGTTCCCCGAGAACTTCAAGGGTTCTAGCATTCAGTATGAGAAATACCAGGAAACGTGAAATTTCTGGAGAGTAGAAGTGAGAAGTAAGTTCTCTTTAGTACAAATTCCCTCAAAGTGAACGAAATGTAATTCAGCCAGTTGAATCACTGAACTATTTTATTGCATTGTAACTCCTCAAAGAATTTCGTTTGAAAAACACTGCTTGCCATTTCAACAACATAAAACAGCAGTCTATTCAATCACCTCGTAACAAAGTAGTATGGAGAATGACTTCACTGAAATGGGGCCAAACTCTCTTTAGCAAAGCAGAGTTGACATGAGGTGGCAGAAGATAGGGCAGGACCAGGAACATAAAGAAGAGTTAACTATACTTTTTTTTTTTTATTAGCTAGCATTTAAAAAAAGAAAGTAATAAAGAATTAGGAAATACTGTGTAGAGCAACTTCCAGAAAGTAGTAGTCTAATTGAGAGAAACCAACTCATGTGAAATAATATAAGATCTGTAAAGTTATATTAACATAAGAAAATAATACACAGAAGTCAGTGCAGAAAGAAAATTTGTATGTCATTTTATAATGGAATTGATTGATTCAGTCTTTCATCACCTTTTTTTTTTTTTTTTTTTTTTTTTTTCAGAATTAGTATCTGTCAGACATTGTTTCAGGCATTGGAAGTGCAGTAGTGAACAAAACAGGCTAAAAAACCTGCCCTTACAGAGTTTACATTCCAGAGGGAAGATGGAAGATACACAAATTATGCAAAGCGCACATAGTATTTTAGAAGGTGATAAAAACTACGGAATAACAAAACAGAGAAGATGGCCAGGGAAGGGGGCGGGGGAGGTTGCCCTTTTAAGAAGGGTAGTTAGGGGCTGTAGTATATCTTTGATTAAACTTGTACTAGTCTGTAGAAGCTGAAGTTGGAATAGGGCAAAACTCTTCTCCCTGGTGAAGGAAGAAGTGAAAGAAATTTAGTGAAGAAAATGAGAACGGTATCAGGTACTTTGTTTCTCTCTTTCCTGATTCTGGATGTGTTTTTTAATTTGTTTGGCTAGGTGTAGCTTTTTGGTGGGTCAGTTGGCCATCTAGATAAAATTGGGTGATGGTTTAAAAGATACTATCCCTGATAGAAGAGCACAGTTCCGCTCATCTTCCCCTGAGATCTCGGCACACACCCTGTGCAGTTCTGAAGAATACTATTATGGAATGATATTTCTGATAATGGGATTTGCACTTGTAAAAAAATTTTGCTCTGTCCTCTTAAAATCTTGAGAAGTAATCATAGTTAAAGAAAAATCTGTCTGCCTCTTGCTAAGTCTTTATAAAACAAAGTTGATCGAGGTATTGACATTGGATTGTTGGCATTGCTCATTCATTGAGTGACTAATGTGCAGATGACATTTTCTTTTTCAAACTTATCTAAATATTTCTTGCTTTGCCATAGTTTAAAAAAAAATGACTAAGTATTAACTGTCCTTGTCTCTTCCTCTCCACTGACCCCTTTCCTCTTACGTGTAAGCATAGATCTCTACTTATGTATAAAAACTTGTTCTTGACCTGTTCTCTATTTTGTTTTACTCTGGTGTGCCTATAAACATTTTCCCCCTGCTTTCATTTCCTTCACTCCCAACACAACCCCATTGCAGCTAACTGAAACAGTTTCATCAAAGAATCATCAGGAGGTCCATTTTGCCAACTTTAATGATCTTTTCTGAATCTTATTTAACTTTATTTAACATTTAATACTTTTGGAGACTCTCCCACCTCTCATTATATCCCTTAAGTGAGATAAATGAAAGCATATCATAATACCTGGCACCAGAAAGTCCTCAACAAATGTTGGTTGAATCTGGACTGAATATGACTTTACACTGTCTTGGTTCTATACCAGCCCGTTTTATGCATTGTAGATACTCAGTGTACTTTGTATTTGTTTGTTTGTTTGTTTGTTTGTTTGTTTTTTAAAGATTTTTATTTATTTATTTGAGAGAGGGACACTGAGAGCATGGGAGGGGGGGAAGGTCAGAGGGAGAAGTAGACTCCCCGTGGAGCTGGGAGCCCGATGCGGGACTCGATCCCGAAATCCTGGGATCATGACCTGAGCCAAGGGCAGTTGCTTAACCAACTGAGCCACCCAGGCATCCCTGTATTTGTTTTATGGATGAATGAATGCATGAACGTATCACTTCTCTGTCTCTTTGCATGGTTCTTCTTCCTCTTTCTGACCCCAAACATGTGTTTAAGAACTTACATATTAGTCATTGTGCTAAAGTCATTGTGTCACTTATTTCTC
This sequence comes from Martes martes, assembly GCF_963455335.1. Lineage (NCBI taxonomy): Eukaryota > Metazoa > Chordata > Mammalia > Carnivora > Mustelidae > Martes > Martes martes. Next base: position 78,963,556 of record NC_137901.1, read on the forward strand.
TCACCCACTTGATATGGAAGTTACTTCTCCTTTACAGATGAGGAAAATGAAGAAATGAGGAAAATGAGACTTAGCACTCGCCTATGACTTATCCTGGTCAAACAATGAACTAGTACATGGTGAAGCCACCAATTAAACTAACTGGGATTGGGGCGCCTGGGTGGCTCAGTGGGTTAAAGCCTCTGCCTTTGACTGGGGTCATGGTCCCAGGGTCCTGGGATTGAGCCCCGCATCAGGCTCTCTGCTCAGCGGGAAGCCGGCTTCCCCCTCTCTCTCTGCCTGCCTCTCTGCCTACTTGTGATCTCTGTCTGTCAAATAAACAAATAAAATCTTTAAAAGAAGAAAAAAAAAACAACTAACTGGGATTGTTCTAAAGGACTCGAATATTAGCTCTATGCCCTTTCTTTACATTCGGCTTTCCCTTAATAGAGTCTACCCACTCTCCCAACTTCAGTTAGCAGTTAGTTATATGCTGGTGACATCAGAACGCATGCCTTTTTTTTTTTTTTAAGTTTTTATTTATTTATTTGACAGAGATCGCAAGTAGGCAGAGAGGCGGGCGGGGGGAGCAGGCTCCCCGCTGAGCAGAGAGCCCGACGTGGGGCTCGATCCCACGACCCTGAGATCATGACCTGAGCCGAAGGCAGAGGCTTTAACCCACTGAGCCACCCAGGCACCCCCAGAACGCATGCCTTTTTTTCTTTTTTCTTTTTTCTTTTTTTTTAGAACACATGCCTTTAAGAATTCATGTTCTATTCCATTTCTCCCAACTGCTTGCACTGGGCTGTCTTGCTATTCTGTTGAGCTTAAACTGTTTAAAGCAGAGCTCATCAGTGTGACCTCACATGGTACTCCCTTTTAGTGATTTAGTCAGTGACATTCTCATCATCCTAATCACTCAGAGTTGAAACCATCTTTAAATTCTCTTTTCCATTTCCTTATCCTAATTCATATCAGCTGATACCTTGTTAATTCCCAAGGGATACACAAAGACATGACTAATCCTTACATGTGTCTGCTGCAGGTAGCAAAGTCAACCTGAGAAGCATCTTCATTACTTCCCTTTGGTTTACAATTTATTTATTGTTCTCTGTTGTTTTAGAAACACATACCATGAAAAAACTAAGAGCTGTTGGAAATTTAATATCTATTGGAAACTATTCTTCGAGAATCTTACATAACTAGAAAAATGACACAGGTCACTCTAGATGACTTCCTTGATCTGTAAAGAAAACCATGTTTTCTTTTGGGTTTTTTTTTCCCCCTGCTTAGATATGAATGAATAGAAACAGTAACAAAAGACATCCACTAGAAAAACATCAGAAAACATACAAAAATTTTAAAAGAAGTATTTTGTCCGTATGTAATGTAATTCTAGGAAAGTTAAAGGGAGTTGGTGTGAGAAGAAATAAATATCATCTCCAGCCTTTCTCAGATTTAATGCACTCATTTTTGTCATGCTTTGATTTCTGACCTATTCTGACCACAGCTTCAGGCTTTAATAACTGCAAATCGAAATGAAAAAGAAAGTATCTTTGCTGAATCATGAAGAATTTCATGAATTCTTCTTGCTTTGGGGAGGAGTCTAGTTACAAAGCACAAGGTTAGTTGTGGTGAGAAAGGTCCTTAAAACTGCTACAAAACACTTAAGCAAATGTATTATTATCAAGTTCCTTCTATACCAGTCACTTTGCTAAGTGCTAGAATATTTTTTTTTCAGCTTCTATCAGCTATTTTGCTTTTATGTCTCCCCCTCTTTGCCACTTTAATCAAGCCTTCCTGATGATGACATTTGCTTCTACTTATGGCACTATACAGCTAACGTTTATCAAGTACAGGCAGGTATGGGTACTAGTGAAGAGGAAACAAAAATGTGAAACTGGCTAAAACATCCATATTGGAAGGAGAACTAGATTTGGTCATTTCTGGCTGTAGGAAGGAGGTGAAAAAGAAGAAGGGGGCGGTCCTTAAAAAGGAAAAAGATGAGAGAGAATAGGACACATATAATTGTCGAGGAACAGAAAGAATAGCAGAAATTTAGGAAGAAAAAAGCACTTGGCAAAATCCCCTGTTATACTAAAGATTTTTCACTGTGTGTGTATTTAATGTTGGGAGATTATTTAGAAAACTAGCTCTGGGCTCACCTTTACTTAGAGTGAATCTTGGGTTTGAGAGCTGGCTGCACTATGATTAATCCTTGCCACTTTGCTACTCAGCCTCCACCCCTACACACAAACGGCAGTCTCTGAGAATTATCTCCTTCATCACTTGAAATTCAGCTCACATTTACTTACTCAGACTTCTGGAAGTTACCACTCAGACAGATGCAAATTCAGTATTATGCCTGCCAAAATGCGCAGAAAAGAGACTTTCTTTTACACCTTCCATCTTTTGAGCTTTTGGTTCCGCTCTTTCAATCTTTGCTAAATAGTAAATGGGGAGATTGTTGTTCAGAGGAACACGGGTGCATTTGCATTACTGAGCTTGCTGTTTTCTAGTTCTAAAGAGATTCTTCACAATTTCCTTATCAGCAAAGGAATGGCCTTGATTTCCTTTGATGATGTTTCCCGGCTGATATTCTAGAAGTAACTAGCACAGAAGCAGTTCATACCCTCATGAAATGGCTCTTGCCCAGCAGTCTTGCCTGATTTGTACATGTTAGGCTTTAATTACAGGGTTAAGAGGATGGATGGAGAAGAGCAAAAAATACCCACTGTCCCCAAATCAAGCTCTATCAAATCAGCTTGACTCCCTCAACAGTGACTTGCAGGAGGAATACATTTATATCATAACTGTTTTTAGCCCTAGTTGCCAGTCAGGAAGAATAAACACTTAAAAACAACAACAACAACAAACCTTTAGTAATTTAAGCTGAACACAAACAGAACTGTGTTAATAATAGTTCACAAAATTGTGAGAAACTCTAAGTACCTTAGACCTATAAAAAGGATCTCAAAACACAATTTGTGCTTTTTTTTTTTTTTATTTGCCATTAAGAGCTATTATCTTCTTTTTTCTAATGGGTACCATATTCTGAGCTCAAGATAGCTGTGAAAGGTAAAAAAGGTCGTATGAATCTAAGTGTTTATATAAAGTTGAAAGAAGTTTATTTATGTGGAGGAGAAAACCAGTACTGAAATAAATGAATATTCTTCATTTTTGTGAGATTTTAGTAGTTTTGTGAGATTTTAATGTTTTATATATTTTAGGAATTCTGGGTTTTTTTGTTTGTTTGTTTGACTTTTTTAAGCATAATTATCCTTTCAGTTTAATCTTATCTTTTTAACTACTTGATCTTTAAAAAAAGCTAGGGCCAGTATAACTGATGTATTTAAAAGTAGTCATATGGGGGCGCCTGGGTGGCTCAGTGGGTTAAAGCCTCTGCCTTTGGCTCTGGTCATGATCCCAGAATCAGGCTTTCTGCCCAGCAGGGAGCCTGCTTCCTCCTCTCTCTGCCTTTCTCTCTACCTACTTGTGATCTCTGTCTGTCAAATAAATAAATAAAAATCTTTAAATTAAAAAAATAAAATAAAAGTAGTCATATGGGTTAATGACCTATTGAGAGATGGCAAGGTTTTAAAAGAAGAGAAAACCATTTTTGAGTAATAAAATCATCCAAATTAAACCATCAAAATTAGTGCTCCCTTTCTAACATTAACACTTCCATGTATATTGATTAAAATGAAATTTTTTGACATATTGGAAGGTAGAAAAAAATGGAGGTTTTAAATGTGTTTTTCCTTTTTTATTTGATTAAATAGGTGATTAGTTGAATAGTTCTGATTAAAGGTGTTGCCTTGAAAAAAAATCTGGTTTTGTAAAAATGGGATTGAATTTATGGGGGCAAAGAGTAGGTGAAGAGAAATTAGTAGGAACAGCTTTATGAAAAGCTCACATCCCCTTTGCAGCTTTCAGCTGCCTACCATGGTCTTTTCCTTTCCTATGAATATAAATACACATTTTTAAATCATAAAATTATAGTGATAGAGGAGCTTTGTTTTTACAACTTTACTTTGTGCCTTGCAATTCAAAGCGTAGTCCACGACCAGCCATAATGGCCTGGAGGTTTTTTAGAAATACGTATTCTTAGGCCTCAGTCCTACTGACACACAGAATCTGCATTTTAACAAGATACCCAGGTAGCAGATGTCCATCAAACTTTGAGAAATACTGACCTAGAACTTGCAGTTTGGAGCTGAAAATCTCAAGAGTAGTAGCTAGATTTCCCTTTTATTTTTAGTGACCTCTGTAAGCATGTAAAAGTAGTGTTAATTGGGTCATTTCAGACTAATGTCGTTAACAACTAATAACTTACTGTTCAAAAGAAATTGTGAGAGTATCTTGGAATTTGAGAGGCTTTGTAAGGAAGGGTTAAAATATGGAGCAACTCATGGTTTCTGAGAAATAGCTTGGGCTAAAATAAAAACCACCTTATATTTGGGCATATACCCTGGTATTACCAACTATGTTATCCACCCTCCCAACTGTCATTACATTTTTGTAATACTTTAAACAGAGTGCTTTATCTGAATAGACACTAGTTCTTTTGGATTCTTAGTGGGATTTAGCAGATCACTTTTTACCATGTGATTGGTTCCAGTATAAGAATATAATTTGAGGGGTGCCTGGCTGGCTCAGTCGATTAAGTGACTGACTCTTGATTTTGGCTGAGGTCATAATTTTGGAGTCATGCAACTGAGCCCCATATGGGACTCTGCTCAGCATGAGTCTGCTTGAGATACTCTCTCTCCCTCCCTCTCCCAAATAAAGAATATTTAAAAAAAAAAAAAAAAAAGAGGGGCGCCTGGGTGGCTCAGTGGGTTAAAGCCTCTGCCTTCGGCTCGGGTCATGATCCCAGGGTCCTGGGATCGAGCCCCGCATCGGGCTCTCTGCTCGGCGGGGAGCCTGCTTCCTTCTCTCTCCCTCTGCCTGCCTCTCTGCCTACTTGTGATCTCTGTCTGTCAAATAAATAAATAAAATCTTTTAAAAAAAAAAGAATATAATTTGGGTATCTTCTTGTATTCTTCTAACAGATATTTGTTGAGTGTCTATTATGTATGAGAAAATGTAGCAGTAAACAGAACAGACAGGGAAGAAACAATAACAATGTAAACGAAGTAATTTTAGATAATTTCAAATGCTATAATGTAGGGAAAACAGAATGATGACAGTCACTGAGAGGGAGAAAAACCACTTTAATAAGAATGCTTTGGAAGGGCCCTCTGGGGTGGTCACATCTGAGCAGAGATCTTAAAGCCATACCCCTGGCATTCCTGATTCCCCTCCTGCTCTACTTTTTTCTTCTTCCAAAGCACTCATAATTCTTTTAATACAGTAATTTACTTTATTGGGTTTATTATTAATTGTTTATTTCTCACCGCTAAAATTTAAGCTCCACAAGTTAGGGAGTTCTGTTTTGTTTCTCCAAGTGCTTAGAGTGGCACATAGTCAGGCACTAAATAAATATTCTTTGGTAGATTATGAATTACATTGAAACTGCAGCTCAAGTCAGCCTCTCTAAACGCACATATTTAAAAATGACATTGTCCTGCTGAAGAGCAGAAGAGAAGGCTCACTTCTGTATGGAGAAAAAGATCAAGGAACTTACTTTCCAGTTGAGGAAACAAGTATGTTCACATTAAACCACTGATTTAATATCAGCTGTAGATGATACATGTTATAATAAGAGTACAAATAAATTGCCATGGTACTTTGAAATTTTACCTGTCAGAGGTAAGGAAGAGAGGTGGAATTTAACTGGGTCTTAAAGAAGCAATAGGATTTTTGACTTGTAAAAAATAAATGTCTTGTAAATAAGATAGTCCACTCTAAGTAAAGGGCACAGGCAGTGCTGAGACTGAAAGTATCTGGCACATTTAAGGAGTAACTAGATAGCAAAGTTGCACTGGAACTGTATCATAGCCTTGAGTATCTTTCTATAGAGTTTGGACGTCTTCATCAAAGATCCTTGAATAGCAGTGTGATACTCTCAGAGCTCTCTGTCTCAGGAAAATGACATTTAAGACCATGTATGGGAGAGGTTGGAAACAAGAAAGTTTAGGAGACAATTGAATTTACTGTAGGTGTCATTGTTTGCTCATATGACTCATCTCTCCTATATCTACAACAGCTAAAGGATAAAACTTTCCTGTGTATTGCTAACATTCTTCTGAATATTAAGTTTGGTTCCTGTAACACCTTCCCTACCCCTCAAAGTTAACTTAAGGACATGGAGATACCCCAAGTCACATGTTATAGGAATGTTTACTTTAAAAAAGAAGTTTAATGTTGGATTTCAGAGGTTTTCTTGAATAGGTAGAGATTTGTACACCATTGAAGGCAGTCCTACAGGAGAGGATTGTTGAAGTGGGATAAGGCAGCTCTTAACAGGAGGAAACTGCTCTAACATGTATTCTGCCAACGTGTATGGGTTCGTGCCCTGCCTGCCAGTGGCAAAGCAAAATTAAGAGTGACTAAGAATACTGAGTTACCCTTTCAACATTGGAAATTAGGCAAGAGTTTCAAGTTTTAAATGCTAACTTTCTAAGGTATAAATATATCTCTGAAAGTCCCAGGACAGGCTTACCTCAGAAGATTTTAGATACTCAGGCTTCTCATGCCTTTAATAGGCACACTGCTTTTTACTGAACAGAAATTTTCAGTGATGACATTGACTTTTTTTAAAGCACAAGGTGAAAAAGTTTTAGATGGGAGGGTCTTGATCTTCTGGTTTGGCCTTGGGTAAAGCAGACCAAAATAATTAAGCTGCTAGCATTCAGGAATATTATCGGCTAGATGGAATCCCTTATATTTATCAAGTCATTAATTTCTAAAATCTCTCATACAGTGATTTAGCTGAAAACTGCTACAGTGATTAAGACAGTGGGCTTGAGGTTAGACAGTCTAGATTGAATCCCAGCTCTATCATACGGCAGGACTGTGTAGTTTGACCTCAGGTTTTTATCTATAGAATGAGATCAATAATAGTAACTGTTAGTGTTGTATTAAGGCAGTCCCTGGCACATACTGAGCATTGATGAATGTTAGTATGCTGATGGTGTTCTTGGTTATATTAAACCAGGACCGACTAACAAAAGTAACTCCTCTTGCTAGCCTGAGTGCCTGTAGTAGTCTAAAATAAATGCTTGTTGATTTTTTCTATTATAATTGTTCTAAAATTAGTTCATTTATCAAAGGTAACAATGAATGAATATTCAAAAATCCTAATAAAAGACTGAATGATGTCCTATAAACCAATATAAATGATATTTTGGACTTGCTGACTGAAGGCAGGCCTAAGTAAGTAATGGATCTATAAACTCCTTAATGGAAGGATATCGTGTATTATATGACTGTGCATGAGAAAAAAATATTGCATAGTAGGATTAAGTTTTTGTTTAATGGCATTTTCACTTTTTTCAAATGAATACCTATAGAGTTGGACTCCAAAGGGATTTCTAGATGTTAAAATAGGATGGTATCAACTGCCAGTTTTTTTAAGATATCCATTAAAAATAGATAGGTTCTTGGGGCACCTGGGTGGCTCGGTGGGTTAAAGCCGCTGCCTTCGGCTCAGGTCATGATCCCAGCATCCTGGGATCGAGCCCCGCATCGGGCTCTCTGCTCAGCAGGGAGCCTGCTTCCTCCCTTCTCTCTCTGCCTGCCTCTCTGCCTACTTGTGATCTGTCTGTCAAATAAATAAATAAAATCTTTAAAAAAAAAATAGATAGGTTCTTGAACAAATAAGTGGAGAGTACTGATAATTCTGAAGTTATTAATATTTAGATGCAATGTATTTCAATAAAATACCAAATTTCCATAATAAAGAACAGGTTCATTTTAAGTAAAGCATCCTATAGAAATACTAATTTAAAAAACATTAAGGAGTGATGGTTACTTGCTTAACAAAAATATTTGCTATAATATTCCTTAAAATAAAAAAATGTTTTAATACATTTGATATATGAATTCATGTAATTCAGTAGCATATTTTGGCCACATGCAGTGGACCAGCCAGTATGTTAGACACTGGTGATTTAAATGTGATCCCTGCACTCCAGCATTTTATGGTAATGTCTAGCAGACATTTGCCAGAGATAATCTAAATCTTGTGTCTGTACCACATATATGATAAATGTTTACAGCATCCTTCTGTGGAGGGAAAAACCACCCCTGATTAGGGGAGAATAAGGAAAGTTTTCCTGAAGTGGTACTATCTGAGCAGCTTCTTGAATGAATTCTAGTTAACTCAGAAAAAGGAAAAGAAACAGAGTGCCAATAGGTACTTCTCGATATCCTAAGGAAGTAGTTTGAAATAGCCCGGGCATCCAGTGTGAAACCCTGGAGTTACGAAGGACAAGGTTCAAGAGCAGACATGAGGCAGATCACAGAGGATTTCATTTACCATCTATCTACAAGGAGCTTGGATTTTATACCCTGTCCATGATGGGATTAAAGGGTTTTAAGCTGGAGAGTGGCATGGTCAGCTTTGACTTTCAGGTTGATAATGCCTGGCAGTAGTGTAGGGGATGGATTCCATTCATAAACAGCTTTAGAGAGTTTTTTTTTTTTTTTAGTCAGGTGGTATATAGAGAACCGATGGAATTCATTCAGTTTCTAAATTTCAAGTAAATCACTCAACCATGAAGAAATCGCTTTAACTACCTGGACAAGAAAATACTTGTAATCACTTATATCTTGTAGAACTTACACATTTGACGTTCATATTCAGAGGCAGTATTGTTGAAAGATCAAATAAATTTTGAGTCTTTGGAAAGAGATTTTAAGTCAAGATTTTGGGCTTAGTCAAATATGTGTACTCTACTGCATTTGTGTGTGTTTTTACATTATTATTATAATGAAATCATTGTAAACGTTTTCTTCTAGTTCAAGAATAGTATTTTTCCCCAGTTCTTTGAATTATCTAGATGTATTTTGAAAGGAAAAGGATTATCAAACGATCAGTTTCTCTAGCTACCTGGAAAAGAATAAATATTCACTGTTAATTTAGTAACCATTTAAATGTTGTCCAAATCTTAGTCCAGAAATTCCTTAAGGAGGCTCTCTGAGCCTGCTCATGCCGCTATAACAAAATACCACAGACTGGGTAGTTTAAACAACAGAAATTAATTTTCTCTCAGTTCTGGAGTCTGGGAGGTCTGAGATCAAGGTGCCAACAGATTAAGTTTCTGGTGAAATCTCTCTTCCTGGCTTCCAGAGTGGCCACCTTCTGGAGTTATATTCAAATGGCCTTTCCTCTTTACCAATGTAAGAGAGGGAGGGAAGGCAGGTAGGAAGGGAGTGAGAGGTGGAGAGAGAGAGAGAGAGGAAGGGTGGAGGGGAGAGATAGAGATAGGGAGAGAAGGATGAGATCGAGATCTTTCTCTTATTAAAAAAAAAAAAAAAAAAAGGCCACAAATCCCACTGAATTAGGGTCCCACCCTTATAACTTGGTTTAACAATAGTTACCTCCCAAAAGCCCTATCTCCATATACAATCATTTTAGAGGTTGGAATTTCAAAATACAAATTTGGGGACAGGGGAAAGACAATTCAGTTTATAGCAGAGGCCAAGTAGACCTTTTTCCAAAGAAGTAAATAGAAATACATACAATTTAATTTTGAAGCTTTAGGGTCCCTAAATCTGATTGTGCTTAAGGGAAACTTTTATTTTCAGGGCAATGAAGTGGAGACAGGAGAGAAATAGTCCCAAACAAACACAAAAAGAACTTGCTAATAGCTGTGACATTTTAGAAAAATTGCATGCCAGATAATCCTTCATTAGCTGTAAGAAGGTTTATTTTCAAAGCCTTTATTTCTGCATGTCCTATTATCTCCAGTGTCTGGCATTGTAATCCTGTAGCAGGGAGTCAAAAGTTATAAATACAGGGCTCTCACGGTACCTTCATGTATTTGGTGATCAGTGGCAGGTAAAATTTGCAGAGACTAAAGGTGTTTACATGTTGGGTTTTTCTTTTGTTTGACTTTGGAACAATTAAAGGGAAGATTTCTGGGAATTTTAGTTGTATCAAATTCAGGGCATTTCTGTGTGTGTGGATCCGAATACAAGATTTTAAATGGAGCCAAATGCCAAAATCATAGAATTCTAGGGTTGGGATAGAACTAAAAATTGTCTCAACTAGCCCCAACACCGGGATACTGAGGCTTAGAGAAATTAAATAACTTTATCAATGACACAGAACCATTTAGGGACCAATATGGGAGTAGGATCTATGATTTCTGACTTGCAGTTCAGGGTTCTTCCACTGTACTGTGATGCTGGTCCCCATCATGATCAGCAAGTATTCTATGATCAGGAATTCAGTCTAGACTAATGGCACGTGTACCAAAACATTAATATTAAACTACTTAAAAGCGAATTAACCTCTTTGAGCCCATCGTAGATATATTCTCAATCTAAAATTTTGATTACAAAAATGTAAAAAAAATATATTTTAAAATATATATTAACAATTAAAAGTCAGTTGGTTCACTGTGTTGCTATACTGCACATATTTTCTTTTTTAAAAATACATTTCCAAAGACAGGGGACTTTTTTTTTTTTTCCATAATTGATGTGAAGCAAAAGCCAGTCATATAAAAATCTAAATTTTATTCCTGATAGTATTCTTTTGACTATTCATCTCAATTTGTAGACTTAGGGAAGTCATTTTATTTATTTATTTATTTTAAAATTAACATATAATGTATTATTTGTTTCAGGGGTATAGGTCTGTGATTCATCAGTCTTACACAATTCACAGCACTCACCATAGCAGATATCCTCCCCCATGTCCTTCACCCAGCCACCCTATCCCTCCCACCCCCCTCCCCTTCAGCAACCCTCAGTTTGCTAGGGAAGTCATTTTAAACCTTTTGATTGAATGGAGGAAAATGGACAGAATGCCTAATTACAGAAATACAGTGTTGACTTAGCATTTATCTAGCATTGACAAAGAATTCAACTTCAAAATACTTCCCCAAGATTTTATTCTCAGTCTTTTTTTTTTCTCTCCCTCCTTTACCTGAGTTACCATAGTTCCTTCTTGAGTTTCTTATTTACCTTATACAAATAATTCCAGATCTGAATGTCTAGCTGTCATTTCCCCTGAATTCCAACCTTCATTTCTTACTACTTGCTGTATATCTCTCCCTGGATGCCTATCTAGCACTTAAAAGTCAGTTTGGCAAGAAAACACTCATCATTTTTTCTACCATTGAACTTGTCCGTTCTACTAAATTCCTTGTTTTTGTCACAGAACAATTATCTCCTCTGTCACTTGTTCTTAGAGCCTCAGAGCTAACTTTGACTCCCATGTCTTTTCCAGGCTATTCAACCAGTCAGCTGCTGACTCTAAGCTATGTTATTATTGTGTTATTCTCGTATCCAGAGTCATGTTATCTGCCTTTTGCTTTCAACTTTATTGCCAGCATTCTAGGATAAGACTGTTATTCTTTCTGCTTTAGTAACCCTAACCTGACCTCCCTGATCTAGTCTCCTTCTATTCCAATTCAATATTTTAAAAATATTTTTTACTTACTTTTTCATTACAAAGTAATGTATGTTCAGTGGAGAAAATATAGAAAATACAGAAAGGTAAAAAGAAAATAGAAAATGCTTATATTCCCAATACCCAAAGATAACAACTATTAACATTTGGGTCTATATTCCATCAATTTTTTTTTTATGATGTGTGCATAGTATTTTTAAACAAAATCTTCCCAATTGAGCCTGTATATTACTAGAGTACTATTCTTGAAGCCTGAATCTAATTTAAAAGTTTTTTCATCATTTCCCGGAAAAAAGCATAAAATCCTTTGCATGATATTCAAGATCCTCGAAAATCTAGACCCAATAGACTCTTCTGCCTTTGTTTCCAAAGGATTCTTGTCCCAAATCTGCAGAACTAAGGTTACTTGCCATTTCCCAAAATGCTGCAACCTCCCATCATATGCTCATAGCAGTTCCTGAAAATTTTACCTGTCCTTCGCAGAGCAATCCAAATGTCATCTCTTCCATGAACCCATCAATCACCAGCTCATCCCCATCCCCTGTTCCTTAAAGAACTGGAAATTCTCTTTCCTTCATTTGAACTTACACACTACCTGTAACATTCACTGATTCTAGTGAATTCACTGGTTTAGTTCATGCATTACATATTTTTCAACACCTAGCATGATGTCTTAAGCATAATGGATATTTAGTAAGTGTTGAATAAAAAAATGAATGGATGAATAGTTGAGCAGTACTTCAGGGTCACGACACCTCTTAACTCGTGAGAATAAGATTTTATAGATACAGAAGAAACTTAAATAAATGAAAACTTAGGTTAGAAGGAATTGATTAAAGAGACAGAATTAGATACTGGAATGCTACAAATCAAAGTTTATCTCTTAGCTTCTGAGTTGTGATGTGGTTTGGGATCATTAATGAGTAGATACAGTGTGAGTTGCCCATTGCTTGATTATCCTGTTTTGAATAGAAAGGGGGCCATGGTACCCCTTCTGCTTTGGATACGGAAGAAGTACAGGTAGATATTTCTTTCTCAGTTGCCTGGCATCTGGCATGTGGACATATGACCTTGGTCAATCAGATGCCCCCACCCAGGACTATGAATCTTGATAGCTTAGGGCACAGCAGAGACAGTTTGTGGCAGTTGTGAAAGGGTGAAGAGTCTACTATAAAAGCAAGTGGCAGTGGCATCTCAGACATTTACTGTGGCGTGATCTAGAATGTGCATTTGCCCTTTTAAGGGCCTGCCCATTTTCTGAGCTTTCTGGTTCATTCTGTGAGATAGCCTATTCTGATGTGTGTTTTCCAAAACCACCAAACAATTAATTCTGACACTGTCTATGTGGAAGTAGCTTCAGACCCCACAAGTTAAGGGCTCAGTCCCACAAGACTTCCCCCCACACTCCCCACTTAAGATGCCTGCTGCAAGTCCAAGTTGTTGCCTGTGTTTCTGACTGACCAACTACATATTAGAGGTTCCCGTAACCCCCTCCTCAGATTCAGTTAACTTGTTAGAGTGTCTCACAGAAGTCACAGAAACATTTACGTGTTTACCAGTTTATTGTAAATAATTTTGTAAAGGATACAGATGAACAGCCAGATGAAGAGGTACGTAAGGTGAGATCTAGAAGGGTCCCCTGCACAGAAACTTCTGTCCCCATGGAACTGGGGTATGCTACTCTCACAGATGTGGACGCATTCACCAACCTGGAATTTTTCCAGACGCCATCCTGTTGGGGTTTTTTGGAGGCTTCATTATATAAGCATGACTGATTAAATCATATGCCATTGGTGATTGAATTCTTTATCTCCAGCCCCACACTCCTCCCATGGGTCAGGAGGTGGCTGGACACTCCCACCCTCTAATCAGTGTTGATTCCCCTGATAACCAGTCCGCATTCCCAAAGCCACTTCATTAACAGAAAGTCAGGTGTGGTTGAAGAGGGCTTCTTAGGAATAAGAAAAAAGACTCTTTACCTTTATTGCTCTTATCACTTAGGAAATTCTAAGGTTTTTAGGGTTTCTATACCAGATGAAGACCAAATATCTATTTCTTACTACAAATCACAATATAACACCTATAGACAAATGTCTGGCCTGAGTTAGCCAGAGTTGACTTCTATTATTTGCAACCCAAACCCCTAATAACAGCTGTTGTCTTTGGTACTTACACTGGAGCAGCATCATCAATGCATTTCAACTAACTTCCAGAACAAAAGATGAAATTCTATAGAAATGGGACTACCAGTGCCAAAAGGTATAGGAGTGAGAGCTGTTGAATGAAACCACAGTGGGAAATGCCAAGTAATTCCCTACAACTTTTCAAATAACAATGCATGCTATAGGAATGTGATCAAATAAGAATTACATTCATATCTAGCACATCTTCCTACATCTACTACATGCTTGACATGTGTTATCTCACTTAATCCACACAGCATTCTGTTAATTTCTATTCATAGAACTTAGAGAAGCTTGATAGGAAACAGAATGGAACCCTTTAGAATTCCTCAGCAGTACCCATTTATACTGGTTATCTTGAGGAGACAATGGTTTCAATGCTCAAATTTCTGTACCTCAAGAAATGTGTTAGAAAACATTTGGTTTTGTTTTTACTAACCTCTAATTTATTAATGTTGGCAACAAACCACACAAGTACGAGCAATATGAGACTTTGTCATCAGTCCCCAGTAGACTGACATTTTATAACACATTACAGTTATAGAAATCTTAAAATATTATTTATGTTCATTGCTCTTTGAAATTATTGTAGTTGTTAGACTCCCTACTAGCTCTCATTGCTAAATGAATTAATAAGGAAACATACCTATTACTGTGTCACAAATTTTTAAAAAATACTTTGATAACTTTTAGGGCCACCTGGGTGGCTCAGTGGGTTAATTATCTGCCTTCAGCTCAGGTCCAGATATCAGGGTCCTGGGCTGGAGTCCCACATCAGGGTCCCTGCTCAGTGGGGAGTCTTCTTTTCCCTCTCCCTCTGTTCCTCTCCTCTGTTTGTTCTCTCTCTTTCTCAAATAAATAAATAAATCTTAAAAAAATATCTTGATAACTTTATTTCAGTATAACTGCTTTCCTTTGTAATTCCAAGTGGTTAATTTCTTACACTTAAAACATTATCTGAGAAGGTGTCCATAGGCTTCACTAGCCTGCCAAAGAGGTCAGTATCACAGAAAAGGTTCACAATCCAGGGGTCCTGGGATCGAGCCCTGCATCGGGCTCCTTGCTTGGCAGGAAACCTGCTTCTTCCCCTCCCACTCCCCCTGCTTGTTTTCGCTCTCCCGCTATGTCTCTCTCTGTCAAATAAATAAATAAAATCTTTTTTAAAAAAAGAATTATTTTTATACTGAAACTAATGTAGCACCATATGTTAACTATACTGGAATTAAAATAAATTAAAAATCAAAAATTTTTTTTAAAATTTTTAATTAAAAAAATTAAGAATTATTTTTATAGATAGACTTTTCTTTCTCTCCTTTAAACTAGCTCAGTGGTTCCCACATTTAGCTGTCCATGAGAATTAATTTAAAGGGTTTAAAAACAAAACCATATAAGTTGACCCTTGAACAACATGAGCTTGAACTGCATGGGTCCACTTATATGCAGATTTTTTTCAATCAATACAGCAGAGTATTATAAATGTATTTTCTGCTCCTTATGATTTTCTTAATATTTTTTTCTTTAACTTACTGTATTATAAGAATATAGTATATGGTACATGTACATACAAAACTGACTGTTCTGTTATCTGTAAAGCTTCTCCTCAACAGTGAGCTATTAGTAGTTAAGTTTTGGGAGAGTCAAAAGTTATATAAAGATTTTTTTACTATGCTGGAGGTCAGTGTCCCTAACTCCTGCGTTGTTCAAGAGTCAACTGTAGACTGAATTTCTAAGGATAATTTGCACTATATGAAGTTTTGGCCTTAAATACCCACCTTTGTACCTAACCACCCTGGGTAAGATATGACTCCATTCTAAAGTGTTTTCAAATAGATCCACAGGTTCCTGGGAATTTAAAGACCTGAAAAATAGTTCTAAAAGTTTTCCATGAGATTTTTTTTAAATGTTATGTTTATTTTAGTGATTATCTCCTTAAAAAATGCATAGTGGATCATGTGGATAACCACCTTATTACTAAACCTCTGTGATTTACTATTATTTCGGGACATGAGTTTATGTATGCCATAGCCCCACTACCAAGTGGTACTTCTCTGTCTCAAGAGTAATGAGAAAAGTATAGAAGTGAATTAATGCTTAGATGTTGGGTTCTTGCCTTCTGAAGACCAGATGATGTCAAATCAGGCAGGATAAATGATTTATCCCCAGGAATACAGATAGAGAAAAGTGGTGGGAGAATTAAGGCATCACATGGTGAGTGAGCATAGGGCCATATTTGTTTTGGGGGTTACTGTAGCAATAAAATAATAATATCTATTACATTAAATCAGTTTTTGTTAACTTTGATTTGGAGGGGTTGTAAATTTGTTTGGTAAGTTGTATAAAAGCTGTAAGAAGTTTATTATAGTTTTATAAATGGGTAGTTTTGGTAGCTTAGGCCACAAACTTTTGAGTCCTCTCTTCCTTTCTTTTTCCTCTCTTTCTTACTTAGTTAAAGCAGCAAAGCCCATTGTCTGTTCCTTCTAAGTTATTCCAGAATTAAGCCACTTCTCACTAGCTCCGCTGCCACCTCCACCTTGGTACTGGCTACTATCATTTCTGGCCTGGACTTTTATAATGGCTTTTTACAGGTCTCCGGTGTTTTTGTTTTTTGTTTCTATTTTTGTTTTTTAAAATTTATTTATTTATTTTGGAGAGAGATCAAGACAGCACTCTCAGGGGGAAGGCAGAGGGAGAGTGTTAAGCAGCCTTCATGCTCAGCACCAGCTGGAGGTGGGCCTCAGTCTCATGACCCTGAGCTCACAACCTGAGCCAAAACCAACAGTCTGACACTTAGCTGACTGTGCCACTCAGGCATCCCAGGTCTCTCTACTTTTAACCATGCTCCCATGGAATTTGTTTTCCACACAGTTGTCAGAGTGGTCCTTTGAAATACGTAAGTTACTTCTAAAATGCTCCATTGGCCTGACTTTTCTTGAAATACACCAGGCAGTGTTGCTAGGCCCTCTGCCTTGATTGTTCTTCCTTGCTGGGCATCTTTAGAGCTTTTACTTTACTTCCTTTAGCCTGTAGGCCTCTGCTACCTTTTAATTCATCAGAGAGATCTGTCCTGACCACTAACCTCCTTTTTTTTCTTTTTAATTTTTCTTTATAATACTCATTATTACTTGACTTACCAGTATTCACATGTCTCTCTTTACTAAAATATAAGCTCTGTGAGAAAAGGGAAGAAGCTAAAGCCTTGTTCAGTACTGGACATATGTTAGGCCCTTAGTAAATATTTGCTGAATGAATGAATAAATAAGTAAATGAAGTGAATAACTAAAACTAAGAAAATGTTAAGATCTGTAAGAATTTTTTTAAAGATTTTATTTATTTATTTGACAGATAGAGATCACAAGTAGGCAGAGAGGCAGGCAGAGAGAGAAGGGGAGGCAGGCTCCCTGCTGAGCAGAGAGCCCAATGCGGGGCTCGATCCCAGGACCCTGAGATCATGACCCGAGCTGAAGACAGAGGCTTAACCCACTGGGCCACCCAGGTGCCCTATAAGAATTTTTTATAAGGGATTGGAATATTAATCAAGCTTAAGAAACTGTTTGATAACATAAATTATCATTATGTATTACAATTATTTAAAGTTTTCATACTATACACATGGTTAAGATATAGTGCAAAGTGAAGACTTCAAAGCCTGCTCAAATCTTTTTTTTTTAATTTTTGATTTGATTTTTTTTTAAGATTTTATTTATTTATTTGACAGAGATCACAAGTAGGCAGACAGGCAGGTGAGGTGTGGGGAGAAGCAGGCTCCCCGCTGAGCAGAGAGCCCGATGTGGGGCTCGATCCCAGAACCCTGAGATCATGTCCCGAGCCAAACACAGAGGCTTTAACCCACCGAGCCACCCAGGTGCCCCTCTTTTTTTTTTTTTTTTTTTTTTAATTTATTCGTCAGAGAGAAAGAATGCACAAGCAGGAGAAGTGGCAGGCAGAGGGAGAAGCAAACTCCCGGCTGAGCAAGGAGCCAGATGTGGGACTTTGACCTGAATCAAAGGGAGATGCTTAATCCACTGAGCCACCCAGGTGTCCCTAGTTTGGGATTTGTGTAGGCGTATCAGCACCATTTTTGTACTGGTCTTAACTTATGTTCAGTACCATTTTTTCCCCAAATTGATGCGTCATTGATTTTGAGTTGCTAGCCTCATATCACAGTATCAGAGCAAAAATTTTAGTGTTAAACTTATGCAATTCAAAGGAGCTTCTGCTTTCCCATCTGTTTCTCAGCCTAACCATATATTTTTTTTAATGGAGGGGGAAAGTAATATCCATAAGGAACAAAAATAATGAGTATATAGATTCTGTTTATTTTGAGAGAGAGAGAGCATGCATGAATTGGGGAAGAGGCACCAAGAGAGGGAGAGAGAATCTCAAGCAGACTCCTAAGACTCCACGCTAAGCAAGGAGCCCGATGCAGGGCTTGATTTCACAACACTGACATCATGACCTGAGTGGAAATCAAGATCTGGTGCTTAACCGACTAAGCCACCCAGGTGCTCCACATGTAAAGTCTTTTTTTTTTTTTAAGATTTTATTTATTTGACAGAGAGAGAGAGAGAGGCAGCGAGAGAGGGAACACAAGCAGGGGAAATGGGAGAGGGAGAAGCAGGCTTCCTGCAGGAAGCTGGTTGCGGGCCTTGATCCCAGGTCCCCGGGATCATGACCTGAGCCGAAGGCAGACGCTTAAGGACTGAGCCACCCAGGCGCCCCCACATGTAAAGTCTTAAAGGGTGACTCGGAATAGTCTTCTTCATAATATTTAACATCAGTTGATCTAGGAGTAGACTAAAGGTTATCATTGTTGTGATAATCAGTAAACCCCAGCCCCTTCTGCATTATTTGCTCAGTAGAAATTAGATGACTTTAAGGGTCCCTTTCCAGGTCTCCAGTGCTATGATATGTGATTACAATGGGCTACATGATCTAGTGACATAAAAAGCAACTCGCATGTAGTTTTATTTTCAAAATGAAAGTACTATAAAAATGGTTTCTTACTTCAGAATAACAGTTAAATATTAATGCCAGACAGTGGCAGCAACTATTCAAAACAGTTTTCTGTTTCTTTCTTTAAAAACAATTCTCGGGGTGCCTGGGCGGCTCAGTGGGTTGAGCGTCTGTCTTCGGCTCAGGTCATGATCTCAGGGTCCTGGGATCGAGCCCCACATTGGGCTCTCTGCTCAGCAGGGAGCCTGCTTCTCCCTCTCTCTCTGCCTGCTGCTCTGCCTACTTGTGATCTCTCTCTCTCTGAAATAAATAAATAAAATTTAAAAAAATAAAAAATAAAAAAATAAAAACAATTCTCTTCAAGTCTGTATGGGTAGTTGTGTTACAGTAGGGAGAAAAACTGGACTAATTCTGACTTTGAAAAAGTTCTGTCATCTATTTGTACTTCATTTTTCATTGCCATAAAATGAAGATTTTACCTGCCTCTAACCTCTGAGAGCAAGATAATGAGTGAAATAATAGGAATTTACATGGGCTAATTTACAGTGAGGTTAAAGCTTCAGAGCCCCTTGTTTGCACCAGCCCTTTCTGAGGCCCTAATACTTACTTCTGTGTGGGAATTTTATTAAAAATTTTTTTCTGAAATAGACTCCCAGATTTGTTTATGCTTCAGTGTACATAAGAACTTAATCTACCACTATATACGCAAGTGTTATGAAATATTTTGGAGCAATAATAACAGAAGTCCAATTTTATGTTTGATTAAACTTTTCTTGATCACCCTCCAATATATAGTGAAATAGAAAAACTTCTTGGTGTTTTGAAGTCTGACTTAGGCGGCTTGATTCAGAAGGGAAGTTTTCTGAAGTAGGAAATCAGAAGACCTGGATTTTAATTTGGGGTAATGCTACTTATGTAGGTGTGATTTGACACTTAACTTTTCTGAGATTCAGTTTTTTAAAAAAAAAAGTTGAAATGTCTGAGCTTTAAAATCTTTCCAATATGAAATATTGTGATTCTTACTCCCTAATGCTGAAATATTGGGGTTTTTCAAACCAGTTGTCTTCAGGTTTATCGTTGAAGTAGTGTGACTACAACACCGAAAGTCACCTAAAATCATCTGTGACTCATCTTTCTTGAAAGTTTCTGGGAAAAGGGAAATCATGAAAAATATTTATATTTCTACTTTCTATCAAGCGTTGTTCCTTATATTAAGTTAGGAGGTCTGTGAAAACTAATTGGATTATCATTGTTGAAAGATTTCCATTTCTTGGAGTAAAGAGTGAAGAAAATTATTCCAGTTGCACATCTCTGATGAAATCTTCTCCTCTAAGCTGACTGGATAGTTCAATTGGCCCAAGGGCCCAAGACCAGAAATACTGCATTCTTGGCACAGTTCTCAGTTCTTACTATAAATGCAGTACCTGAGGTCTCAGGAGGTCAAGAAAGAGGGAAAAATAATTCCATGCATATCATTTCATCTTTAGCTAATTCTTAAAATGCAATCCTCTTGAAGGAAAAATGTCCTCATTTGTGTTTTGAGGGAAGGATGAATTTAGAGATTGCTTTGAGAGTAAGACTGGGATGGAAAAGGGATTTCAGCAGATTTTTATAGAGTACCTGCTATATAAAGATGTCAGAGGGCCCAGCCATTTGACTCTTAGGTACATCATCGAGAAATGACAACGTAGGTCCACACAAAAAACTGTATACAAGCAATTATAATAGCATTATTCATAGTAACCAAAAGGTAGAAACAACCTCAAATGTCCATCAGCTTATAAGTGGATAAACAGCACATGGTATATTTCTATAATGGGGAGTATTATTCAGCAGTAAAAGAAATTAAATACTGATCCATGCTACCACATGTATAAACCTTCAAAACAGCATGTCAAGTGAAGGAAGCCAGTCACAAGGACCATTCAAAGGAAATGTCCAGAAGAGGGAAATCTATAGAGATAGGAAGTAGACTAGTGGTTGCCTAGGAATGGTGGGGTGGTAGGGTAATAGCTAAAGGGTATAGGACATCTTTTTGTGGTGATGAAAATATTCTAACATTGACCATGGTGATGAGTGCATTTACAGGTGAATATGCTAAAAACCATTGAATTATAGAGGTGCCCCGGTGGTAGTTAAGCATCCACCTTCAGCTCAGGTCAAGATCCCAGGGTCCTCGGATCACCCCATGTAGGGCTCCCCGCTCAGTGGAAGGCCTGCTTCCCCCTCTGCCTGCCGCTCCCCCATGCTCTTGCTTTCTCTCTCTTTGTCAAATAAATAAATAAAATCTTTAAAAAAAATACCCCATTGAATTATACCCCTTATACGGGTGAGTTGTATAGTATGTGAATTATATCTAACAAAACAAAACAAAACCAACATGCTTTTTAGAAAAAGATGTCATGGGATAGAATGATTAATCAAAACATAGGTTTAGGGCACCTGGATGGCTCAGTGGATTAAAGCCTCTGCCTTCGGCTCAGGTCATGATCCTAGGCTCCTGGGATCAAGCCCCACCTCCGGCTCTCTGCCCAGCAGGAAGACTGCTTCCCCCTCTCTCTCTGCCAGCCTCTCTGCCTACTTGTGATCTGTCTGTCAAATAAATAAATAAAGTCTTTTTTAAAAATTAGGTTTAGACAATGTATCTTCCTCTAAGGAAGCCCTTGTCATTCAGTTAAAGTACTAATTTATATATGTATTTAAAACTGAAGCAAAGGGGGGAAATGGTAGGTCTTCTACCAGAGGTGGTGTTCTCCTGGACTGTGAGAATAGTTGGAGTTTGTATATTTCAGTCAGAGGGAACAGCAAAAGCAAAGATAAAGATATGAAAATGGAACTGTATAGTAGTTCATTTTTCCTGATTATGAAGTTGAAGAATTTTGGTTAGAGTAGTGGCTTGAGGCCAGTTTTGAATATTAGGTAAAGTTACTCTTTATACTGTAGGCCATAGGGAGACATTGAAGGATCTTGAACACAGATGTGCTATCTCACCTTTGCTTCAGGAAGATGATTATGATAATAATATTTTTTTAAAACGTTATAGGGATTCTCCTAATATTTATATGATTTTTTTAAAAGATTTTATTTATTTATTTGACAGACAGATCACGAGTAGGCAGAGAGACAAGGCAGAGAGAGAGAGGGAGGCAGGCTCCCTGCTGAGCAGAGAGTCCGATACGGGACTCAATCCCAGGACCCTGGGATCATGACCTGAGCCGAAGGCAGAGGCTTAACCCACTGAGCCACCCAGGCACCCGATAATAGTATTTTTAAGATGAATTCCAGGGGCGCCTGGGTGGCTCAGTCAGTTAAGTGGCTGCCTTCAGCTCAGGTCATCATCCTGGAGGCTTGGGATCGAGCCCAGCATTGGGCTCCCTGCTCAACAGGGAGTTTGCTTCTCCCTCTCTGCATCCCCCCCACACCCTTGTTCTCTCTCTTTCTGCTCTCAAATAAATAAATAAAATCTCCAGAAAGAAAAAAGGACGAATTCCAGAAAAGATAGCCTAGACTGTGACCAAGTAGAAGCAGAGGAAAGAGATAACAGAAGTGGAAAAAGCAAAGAACCAGAAAGATTTTAAACAGAATTGTGAATTAATTGAGACAAGGGCTGGGGAAATGTCAAAGTTAATGTAAGGTGTAAGTGAGGGGAGAAGCCAAAAAGATCCTTGAAAATATGGGGCTGGAGCTTGGAAAGGATGTCAGCCCAGCTTAATGCCTTAGCATTCCTGGAAACCATTGAATGGGTAAAAGTTAGGAGAGCAGCTTGCACTCACACACAGGGCTTCCACGCAAATACTTGGAGGAACTTTCATTTAGAAATCAGAGAGAAGCGGCAAAACTGTAAGAGGCATAATTTGGAAAAGGAAGAAAAGACAGTTTTGTGGAATGAAAGAAACATTTATAAAGAAAGAAGGGAGCTTGTGGAATGGAAGAAAGCTGAGAACATCCCTTAGGTGCAATGGATAAACGTCAGAGGATACTTTTCAGCCTCAGTAGCAGGTGCAGTCTCCCAGCAGAGGGGGAAAAAAGATAAAACCAAGAAAATTTAATTCCTAGAAGTCGTACAGTTTATTTTAGAATGTTTATAGAGCTATGCAACCATAGAGAACACGTTTTAAGAAAATTGTGTAAAAATGAAGTATTTAGGGAAAGAAAGTACTGAGCATGCATGTCCATAGCATGTCCAAATGCAGTGCATCATTCCTCTTGCATTTGAAATTAGGACATGAGGATGTTAGTAAATGCCTTATTTTAAATTACTTTCTTAGAAATCTTGCAACTAGCATTCAAAGAATTTTTTAGTTTATTGAAGCTATAGTCAGGCTAGATTAGCAAGATATGCAGACAAGGGAGTTACTGATTGGTGTGATGTTTGATGGTTAGGTAAAATGTAGTATAAAATTCAGGTAATAATAGCTACCACTTAATGTAACATTTCACACCCTAGAACCAGAGGGAATGATAAAAATAATGAGAAAGATTAGTTTATAAGTATAGGCATTAGAGGAGAGTGGGATTCCTCAACAGGAAAAATGTGAAAGTGGAGGCCAATACCTTTTTGCTAGTTTTTCCCCCCTCTATAAGGCCTTCATCTCCAAAGCAGTCAGGTGACCTAAAAATTATTTCAGTGTCTATATTATATGTTTAAAATTGTTATATTTTTTGACTGAATAACTCTAGTTCTACAAGTCATTACAAAGAAAGCCCTAAAATGTAGATGAATAATATGCACAAAGATCTTCCAAACACAGTAATATTTAATAGTTCAACAAAGAGTTGAATTCAGCCTTGGCTTCTAATTGTAGAGAAGGAGCTGTGATTGAATAGGAAGATATATGCTGGGAGATACACACTGAGCAATCATTAGGATGATCTTTGTGAACAGTGATAATATGGCAAAAATGCTTGTAATCTAAAATTAGATAAAAGAGGTAGACTATGGAATTATATGTCTATATGATCTCAACTATATGTAACAAAACAAATATGAGCATGAAGAAATAAATACAGACATGAAGAAAAGTATGCCAAATTGTTAATGAACCTTGTCCTGGGTAGGATTATAGATTTTTCTTCATAATAGTAATTTAGTTCCCAGATTTTCTACATTGGTCATATACTTCTTTAATAGATAATAAAGAATAACCATCACCCTCCAAATGCAGAAGACTGGTTACAGGAGAGCCCAGGGATGGGCAGATAGATGAGCCAATGTAAGTCATCATGCTGACTTGAAAAGCAATTCATAATATAAGCCTTACTGACAATCAGTAGCATCACTACATACTGTCAGATGAGTCCTGTCTACTGGTAGACTCTGTTGAGTTTCCCTGGACTCAAACCGGTGGACGTCTCAATATAGATTCTGAAATCTAAGGACACTTTTTAAAAAAATTTTTTGTTATTAACATATATTATTTGTTTCAGTCTGTGATTCATCAGTCTTGCACAGTTCCCAGCACTCACTGTAGCACATACCCTCTCCAATGTCCATCACCCAGCCACTCCATCCCTCCAACGCTCCTCCCCTCCAGCAACCCTCAGTCTGTTTCCTGAGATTAAGTCTCTCATAGGGTTTGTCTCCCACTCATGTTTCATCTCGCTTCATTTTTCTCTCCCTTAAGGACACTTTTGTTTTCCTGGTATTGCTTGTGAGGGTGTAGCCGGAGTCTTTGATGTACAGATCTTACCTTTTACATTTGTCATTCACAAACAGATGAAGATAAGATTTTAACTTTGTAGTATTACATGTGTAAAATTTTAAAGCTACCGTATGATCAATTGTGGCTTCTTTAATTTTGCTTTTATAATTAAATATTTTATTCTTCTTTTTCCGTAGGTGCACCATAAATGCAGAAGACTGAAGTTTTAAAAGAGGACAAAGAGTTTGCAGCTAAGATGAATCTGAGCAATACAGTATATTTTGTGCCTTTCACAAAAAGGTATTGTTCATAGATCTGTGACAAAGCTTTCCCCTACAAAATGGGAAGAGATTGTGTCTTCTGGTTTTTCTATAATTTTATTATATTTGTAAGAAAAAAGAGGAAGTGAAAATATTCATAAAATTGGGATAAAAATTCTTTTATAAAAACTTTTTAGTTTCAAGTTCTTTCCTTATAGATTTTCATTATTTTCAGTCATAGCTTACAATTTGGAAAAATACTTGGTTAAAAGAAATGCGCTTACCTAAAGTTTCTTGATTCCTATTCTCAAATTATTTTCTGGAAATACGTATTGCCTTTTTTGTTGTAGTGCTTTGTAATTAGACTTTGAAGGAACATAAAATTTTTCACACCACTTTTCCTCTAATAACAGAAGTAATAGGCTTTTAGAAAATACATATAAGCAAAAAGAAGGAAATCTAAGTTACCTGAAATCACAACACCTACTTTGGATAAAACAAGCCTGTAAAGAAATCCTAACTCGGAGATGAAAGAAGCCATGTTTCCCTTCTTCATGGTCTCATCCCTCTTTATGTTCTACCTACTTACATCCTGCCTCTTTTGCTAAAACAAAATAAAAAAGACATCGCCTTATATAAATTCCTAGAAGGATATTACCTGGTCAAAGAATGTACCCATTCTGTTCTTCTGGCAATGTATAAAAATGACTTGTTTCCTATGGCCTTACTGAAAACTGTATCTTTTCTCTATTACTTTGTCAGTTTGGTAGGTGAAATGAGGTGTCTCATTATTTTAGTTTTTACTTCTTTGATTACTAATGAAACTGTATGTTTCATACTCTTAATAGCCACTGCTATATTCTTTTTCTATATGTGTCCTTTGACTGTGTGAGCAGATATATGTATATGTATGTGTTCACTTGTCTCATGTATATGTTTTCATTAAGTATAATCAGCATACAATGTTACATTAGTTTCAGATGTACAGTATAATGATTCAACAATTCTGTATGTTGCTCAGTGTTCATCAAGATAAGTGTACTCTTAACCCCTTCCATTTATCTATTTAACCCCTGCCCCCACCCACCTCCCCTATGGCAACAACTACCAGTTTGTTCTTTGTATTTAAGAATGTTTTTGGGGGGGGCTCCTGTGTGGTTCAGTGAGTTAAATGTCTGCCTTCGGCTCAGGTCATGATCTCAGCGTCCTGAGATCAAGCCCCGCATTGGTCTCCCGGGTCCTCAGGAAGTCTGCTTCTCTCCTCTTCCCTCTGTGCGCCCCCACCCCCACCACGTTGTATTCTGTCTCTTTCTTTCTCTGTCTCAAATAAATAAATAAAGTCTTTTTAAAAAACAATGTTTTTTG
The DNA here is from genome assembly GCF_963455335.1 of Martes martes. Taxonomy (NCBI): domain Eukaryota; kingdom Metazoa; phylum Chordata; class Mammalia; order Carnivora; family Mustelidae; genus Martes; species Martes martes. Next base: position 78,989,468 of record NC_137901.1, read on the forward strand.
TCTTTTTTTTCCTTCTTCATTTGTTTCTTAAATTCCACATAGTGAAATCATATGGTTTTTTTGTCTTTCTCTAACTTACTGCATTTAGTGTCATATCCTCTAGGTCCATCCATGTTGTTGAGAATGGCAAGATCTCATTCTTTTTTGTGGCTGAGTAACATTCCATCGTGTCTGTGTGTGTGTGTGTGTGTGTGTGTGTGTGTACACCACATTTTCTTTATCCATTCATCCATAGATGGACACTTTAGTTGCTCCCATATCTTGGCTGTTGTAAATAACATTACAGTAAACATAAGGGTGCATATATCTTTTCGAATTAGTGTTTTCATTTTCTCTGGGTAAATACCCAGTAATGGAATTACTAATTCTATTTTTAGTTTCTTGAGGAAACGCTATACTGTTCTCCACAGAGGCTGCACCAATTTGCATTCCTACCAACAATGCATGAGGGTTCCTTTTTATCCACATTCTCGCCAATACTTGTTATTTCTTGTGTTTGTGATTTAAGCCATTCTGACAAGTGTAAAGTGATATCTTATTGTGGTTTTGATTGGTATTTCCCTTATGATGAATGATATTGAGCATTTTTTCCTATATGTTGGCAGTCTATATGTCTTCTTTGGAAAAATGTTGATTCAGGTTCTCTGTCCATTTTTTTTTAATTTTATTTATTTATTTGACAGAGAAAGATCACAAGCAGGCAGAGAGGCAGGCAGAGAGAGAGGAGGAAGCAGGCTCCCTGCTGAGCAGAGAACCCGATGTGGGGCTCGATCCCAGGACCCTGAGATCATGACCTGAGCCGAAGGCAGAGGCTTTAACCCACTGAGCCACCCAGGCACCCATCTCTGTCCATTTTTAATCAGATTATTTGGGTTTTAGGTGCGTTGAGTCCTGTAAGTTCTTTATATATTTGGATATTAACCCCTTACTAGAGATATCATTTGCAAATATCCTCTCCCATTCAATAGGCTGTGTTGCCATTTTATTTCTGGTTTCCTTCTCTGTTGAAAAGCTTTTTATTTTGGTGTAGTCCTAGTAGTTTAATTTTGCTTTTGTTTTTCTTATCCGAGGAGGCACATTGAGAAAAATGTTTTTATGGGTAATGTCAAAGGAAGTAGCGCCTATGTTTTCTTCTAGGAGCCTTATGGTTTGGGGTCTCACATTTAGGGCTTTAACCCATCCATATTGAGTTTATTTCTGTGTATGGTGTGAAAGTGGTCCAGTTTCATTCTTTTGCATTTAGCTGACCAGTATTCCCAACAGCATTTGTTGAAGAGACTGTCTTTTCCCCCATTGTATATTCTTGCCTCTTTCATTCTAGATTAATTGGCCATATTCCTGGGCTCTCTGTCCTGTTTTATTGATCTCTGTGTCTATTTTCATGGCAGTACCATTCAGTTTTTATTGTGACAGCTTTGTGTAATATATCTTGAAATCTGAGATTGTGATACCTCTAACTTTGTTCTTCTTTCTCAAGATTATTTTGGCTATTCGGGGTCTTTTGTGATTCCATATAAATGTTAGTATTATTCTAGTTCTGTGAAACATGTTGGTATTTTTTTTAAAGATTTTTATTTATTTATTTGAGTGAGAGAGAGCACAAGCAGAAGGAGAGCAGAGGGAAAGGGAGAAGCAGGGAGCACCGCATGGGGCTTGATCCCAGAACCCTGGGATCATGACCTGAGCCGAAAGCAGACGCTTAACTGACTGAGCCACCCAGGCACCCCTGCTGTTGGTGTTTTGATAGGAATTGCATTAAATCTGTAGATTGCTTTGGGTAGTATGGACATCTTCCAACCCATGAGCGTAGAATATCTTTCCATTTTTTTGTGTCATCTTCAGTCTGTTTCATCAGTGTTTTATAGTCACCTGTCTGATAAGAACAACTTTAAACCAACACATATTTTGCATCATTCCTACTTTATTTGCCTTTCAGTTTTGTTTACTGCATCATTGCAAAACAAACTTATTGATCTATAACTGACATACAGTAATCTGGACATATTTAATGAAAATATGTTTTGCTGTAATATATATCTGTGAAGATAGTAAACATATCCAGCACTACCAAATGCTTCTTGATACCCCTTTTGAATCCCTCCAACCTCTTCTCACTCAGCCCAATCCCCAGGCAACCACTGATGTTTCTTTCTGTTACTTCATTTTCTAGAATCTTATAGAAATGAAGTCATAAAGTATGTACTCTTTTTCTTGGCAGGGTCTGTCTTCTTTTCACTCAACACAATTATTTTGAGATTCATCCATGTTGTGGCATGTGTCAGTAGTTCATTTTATTGCTGAAATGCATTCCATTGTCTGCATGTACCACAGATTGTTTATCTGTTCCTTTCTTGATGGGCATTTGGGTTGTTTCCAATTTGGGCTATTAAAAATAAAGCTGCCATGAACATTTGCGTACAGGGCTTTGAATGGACATATGCTTTCATTTTTCTCGGGTAAATACCGAAGAGTGGAATGGCTCTGTTTTCAGCTTTTTGAGGAAGCTCCATACTGTTTTCCAGAGTGTCTGCAGCAGCTTGCATTCTCACCAGCAGTGAAAGAGGGTTCCCTTTGCTGCACATCCTTGCCAACATCTGTCATTTCCTGACTTGTTAATTTTAGCCATTCTGACTGGTGTGAGGTGGTATCTCACTGTAGTTTTGATTTGTATTTCCCTGGTGCCAAGTGATGTTGAGCATTTTTTCATGTCTCTGTTGGCCATTTGTATGTCTTCTTTTGAGAGGTATCTGTTCGTATCTTCTGCCTGTTTCTTGATTGGATTATCTGTTCTTGGAGTATTGAGTTTGTTAAGTTCTTTATAGATTTTTGGATACTAGCCCTTTATCTGATATGTCATTTCCAAATATCTTCTCCCATTCTGTTGGTTCTCTTTTGGTTTTGCCAAGTGTTTCCTTTGCTGTGCAAAGACTTTTTATCTTGATGAAGTCCCTACAGTTCCTTTTTGCCTTTGTTTCCCTACTTTTGGAGACATGTCTAACAAGAAGTTGCTGTTGCCGAGGTCAAAGAGGTTGCTGCCTGTGTTCTCCTCTAGGATTTTGATGGATTCCTGTCTCACATACAGATCTTTCACTCATTTTGAGATTATCTTTGTGTATGGTGTAAGGAAATGTTATAGTTTCATTCTTCTGCATGTGGCTGTCCAATTGTCCTACCACCATTTATTGAAGAGACTTTTTCCCCCATTCTTTTATCCCCCATATTTTTTTCTGCTTTGTCAAGGTTTAGTTGACCATAGAGCTAAAAGGTCTATTTCTAGCTTCTCAAATATGTTCCGTTGATCTATGTGTGTGTTTTTGTGCCAATATGATATCGCCTTGATGATTACAGCTTTGTAATAGAGCTTGAAGTCCATAATTGTGATGCCACCAGTTTTGGTTTTCTTTTTCAACATTCCTCTGGTTATTTGGGGTCTTTTCTGGTTCCATACAAATCTTAGAATTATTTGTTCCAGCTCTATGAAAAAAGTGGATGGTATTTTGACAGGGATTGCTTTGAATGTGTAGATTGCTCTAGGTAGCATAGACATTTTAACAATATTTGTTCTTCCAATCCATGAGCATGGAACATTTTTTCTATTTATGTTAATTTCTTTCATGAGTGTTCTGTAGTTTTCTGAGTACAGATCCTTTACCTCTTTGGTTAGGTTTATTCCTAGATATATTATGGCTTTAGGTGCAGTTGTAAATGGGATTGACCCAATTTATCTTTCTTCTGTATCATGTGACTGTAATCATTATTCTGAATTCTAATTCTAACATCTTATTTTGTCCATGCTGATTCGGTCCCTGGCAGTCAGTACTGCCTCTTGTTCTCTTTTTTGATGTGTTTCTCTGTCTTGTCATTCTGACCAGAGTAGAAAAGATGACAAGAGAACAAAATACTAAAGTGGCAACAACAACCCCAGAGAAATATAAACTAAACAAATCAGAAGAGACCTGAAACTGAGGAGAAAAAAATAAAAATAAAATGAAAATTTTTTAAAATTAAAAAAAAAAAGAATATAATCAGGTGAACAGAATAGAGTGATACATTGGATCTTGTGTGTGTGTTGGTCAGTTTGTTAAAAAAACTAGATCCCAAAATTGTAAAGAAAGTAAAAATTATATATGTACAAAAATAAAATTAAATATAGTGAAAGGATAGAATGTAACCGTAAAAATGAAATTAAAAGACAAAAAAACAGCAGAGATAAACAACAATGAAGGAAGGGATATATACAGATAGATGAACAAAACAGAGCAATATACTATCTCCTGAGTATATTTTGGTGAGTTTGTTAGGAGAAACTACATCTCAAAATTATGAAGAAAAACTTACATATATACAAAAATAGAAATAAATGCATTGAAAGGATAGAATGTAACTGTAAAGATGAAAATTTTAAAAGATCATAACAAAAAAAAAGAAAGAGAGAGCATATGATTGGGCAGGTGAATAGAACAGATCCATACAGTAGATTTTGGGTGTATTTTGGTATGTTAAAAGAAACTCCATCTCAAAATTTTGAAGAAAAACTTATATATATACAAAAATAAAATTAAATACAAGGAAGGGATAGAATGTAACTGTAAAAATGAAAATTAAAACATTTTTTAAAAGGAGTTGGTAAAATATGAAATTGGTTGAAAAAGGAGAGGAAAAATTTTAAAAATAAAATTGAAAGACTAAAGAGTCATGGGGGAAAAGCCGTGAATTCTATGTGCTATATTCCCCTAGTGCTGTAGTTTTGCAGCTCTCTTTGATCAGTAAACTTGGTCTTCTGCGGGAGGGGCCTGTTGCATTGATTCTCAAGTGTCTTTGCCCCAGGCAGAATTGCACTGCCCTTGCCATGGGGCCAGGCTAAATAATCTGTTCTGGTTTGCTCTGTATGTCTTTGTTCCCTGAAGGCTTTCTGTGCAGCTTTAGAGGATGAGAATGAAAATGGTGGCCTCCCATGGGCGCCTGGGTGGCTCAGTGGTTTAAGCCGCTGCCTTCGGCCCGGGTCATGATCTCGGGGTCCTGGGATCGAGTCCCACATCGGGCTCTCTGCTCGGCAGGAGCCTGCTTCCCTCTCTCACTCTCTCTGCCTGCCTCTCTGCCTACTTGTGATCTCTCTCTCTCTGTCAAATAAATAAATAAAATCTTTAAGAAAAAAAAAAAAAAAAAAAGAAAATGGTGGCCTCCCAGTCTCTAGGCCCAGGGCCCAAAACTCGGGGCCCCACTCCTCAGTGCACCCTCAGAGAAAAGCAGTCAATCACTGCTGTCTCCCTTGTCTCTGGCCACACTCTGGGCTCTCCCAGCCTGTACCCAAGGGTTTCTGTCTTAGGCACACGACCCCATTTCAAGTCTCCGAACCCTGTAGACTCTTGCAGTGTGTTCCCACACCACTCCTCCCCCGGGGAAGAAGAGGGGGTGGTCTCAGCAGTTCTGTACTTGCTGGGCCCCGGCTTGGGGAGCAGTTGCCCAATCGTACTGTGGTTCATGGTTTATGGAAACCCCAACCTGAGAGCCCATTCCTGGGCTCCCTGATTGCAGCTGGCTTCCCTGATCTGATGTCTGGGAGCTCTGCCTCACTCAGGCACCCTGGTCTTCCTGTGACCCCCGGATCCTGAGACCACAGCAAGGGTTCTGCCCCTTGCTTAGCCACCTAGCAACATCCCTCATTGGAGCCAACTTCTAAAAGATTTTGTGCTACGCTGCTCTAACACTTTCCAGTAGCTTATGGAGGCTCCTTCCCCCCTCGGTTTATCTTCCCATATATTGCCTTAGATTCACTTCTCCATACCTCCTACTTTGGAGAAAGTGGTTGCTTTTGTATTTGTGGAGTTGCAGCTCTTCTTTTCTTAGCTCTCTAGTTGAGTTCTCAGGTGCTCAGAATGATTTAGTAGCTATCTAGCTGAATTCCTGGGACCAGATGAAACTAAGGTCTCCTACTCCTCTGCCATTTTGGACTCCTCTCTCCTCTTCTATGCATTTTAGAATCAGCTTCTCAGTTTCTTTTTGTAAAGAAAAATCAATATTGATTCTTCTGACCTATAACCACAGTTATCTCTCTTCATTCTGTCTTTAAGTCCTTTCACCATTATTTTGTAATTCTCAGTGTATAGGTCTTACACATTCTTTGTCAGATTTATCCCTAAGTATTTCATATTTTTATGCTATTGTGATGTTTCAAAGTTTTGATTTCCATTTGTTCATATGTAAAAATACAATTGAGTTTTATACATTGATCTTGATCTTGTGTTCTGCCACTTTGATGAACTCAGTTATTAATTCTACTAGCTAATTGTAGATTGCATTGAATTTTCTGCCTAGGTGGTTATGTTGTTTGTCAGTAAAAGTCTAACTTCTTCCTTTCTGATCTTGATGTCTTTAATGTATCTTTTCCTTGCCTTATTGCACTTATAGACCATCCAGCACAATGTTGAAGGGAAGAGCTGAGAGCAGACTTCCTTGCCACATTCCTGATCTTAGGAGGAAATCATTTTGTCTTTGACCATTATTTTTGATATTAGCTGTAAATGTTTCATAGATTTCCTTTATCAGGTTAGGGATATTACCTTCTATTCTGATTTGGCTTAGAATTTTTATCAGGTTTGAATTCTGGATTTTGTCAAATGAATTTTCTGCATCTTTAGAGATGATGATTTGGCTTTTTTTTTTTTTTCCCCAGATTGTTGATTTGGTGAATTACATTGCTTGATTTTTGAGTGTTAAACCAACCTTGCATTCCTGGGACAAATCCCATCTACTCATGATGTATTACCCATTTTATATATTTTAATATATATATATTATAAATATATATATTTATATATTATTATTTTATTATATTATTTATATATTTTATTTTATATTTATTATTTTTTATTTTATTTATATTTATTTTATTTAATATATATTTAATATATTTTTAATATATATATAATATATATATTTGGATTTATTTGCTGTAAATTTGTTATCAGTTTTTGCATCTATGTTTATGAAGAATTTTGGTCTATTTTCTTTCTTGTGATGTTAGTTGTTTCTGGTGGCAGATGATAAACCCATCCCTATTACTCCATCTTGGCTGAAAGCAGAAGTCCATTCATTATATATTATTATATAGTCAAACTTACTGATTTTAGTTTATGACTTTTGCCTCTGGTGTCTTGCTTAGTAATTAAAGATCCACCTGAAATTTATTTTAGAAGTTTTTATGGTGTCATTTTTTATATTTAAATAATCATTTCTTTTGAGATCGTTTTAGTCTAGAGTATGACATAGTGATCTATGCATTTCTTCCAAATGATCATCCATAGTACTTAGCTTTCTTTATGCTGAAATCAAAATATTTAAAAGTTTAGAATAAATTTTAATGATTGAAAAGATTTTAGCTCTCGGGGGCACCTGGGTGGCTCAGTGGGTTAAGCCTCTGCCTTCGGCTCAGGTCATGATCTCGGGGTCCTGGGATCGAGCCCCACATCGGGCTCTCTGCTCAGCAGGAAGCCTGCTTCTCTCTCTCTCTGCCTGCCTCTCTGCCTACTTCGGCCTACTTGTGATTTCTCTCTCTGTCAAATAAAAATAAAAATTTAAAAAAAAGAAGAGGGGCGCCTGGGTGGCTCAGTGAGTGGGCTAAAGCCTCTGCTTTCGGCTCAGGTCATGATCCCAGGGTCCTGGGATCGAGCCCCACATCGGGCTCTCTGCTCAGCGGGGAGCCTGCTTCTCCCTCTCTCTCTGCCTGCCTCTCTGCCTACTTGTAACCTCTGTCTGTCAAATAAATAAATAAATAAATAAATAAATTAATTAATTAAAAAAAAAGAAGAGATTTTAGCTCTCAAAATTTAGTCCACAGGTCTTTTTGTTTTTCCTAAAGACAGTCTCAGAATCTGCTTTTTTGGGGGGAGGGGAGGCATAGTCTTGAAAAGGCATATCTTTGATGCATTGTTTCTCTTTTCTGTTCTTAAACGTAAGCAATGAAGGCAATAACACTTTTTGAATGTTAGTTGTGTAATTTTAGTCATTTGACTGACAACTAAATTTGAGTTACTTTTTCAATAGTATTGATATATTGACTTTATACTTGGTTATCAGTATTCATGGATTGTCAGGATGAGTGCCTATGATTACAAGTATGGTGTTGCAGGGGAATCCCTTTTTGCTGTTTGAAACCTTTGATGGCTCCCCACTACCTTCAAGATAAAGTCCAAATTTCTTAATATGGTCTAAAAGGCCTGTTGTGATTTTCCTTAACTTAACACCAGCTTTATATTTTTTCCTTCCAGCCCTTCCATACATCCATATTGAATGAACAACTTTTATTTTTCCCAAAAGGCATGCTTTTTCATATCCAAGAAAAAATAGACTGGACCACCCTATTATATCTTCTATTAAATTTTTTGCTTTTTCATCAGAACAGTCATTTATAACTATTTTGTTATTTGTATCATTATGGTGTAATGCTTATTCCCCCATTGGACTCTAAGCCCTTTAAGAACAGGGACCACATCCCATTGTACCTGGGACCAACCAAAACCCAGTACATGCCTAACAAATAGTAGGCATTCAATAAATATTTGTTGAGTCAAGCAAAGAATTGCCTGGATGGATGGATAGGTAGGCTGCTGACCTGCTAATGATTTAACTAGACTAACCATGTAAAGTAATGTACATAGTCACCTAATACTATCATGTCACAGGAGAAAAATGCTTCTTAGAACTGACTGCTTGTACTTCTTTATTAACAATCTTCTTTTTCTCTTCTCATTGAATGAGGACTGTTGGCTCACATTTTTATTTATTATTTTTTTTAAGATTTTATTTATTTATTTGGCAGAGAGACAGCAAGAGCAGGAACACAAGCAGGGGGAGTGGGAGAGGGAGAAGCAGGCTTCCCGATGAGCAGGGAGCCCGATGTGGGACTCGATCCCAGGATCCTGAGATCATGACCTGAGCCAAAGGCAGACGCTTAATGACTGAGCCACCCAGGTCCCCCTGTCTCACATTTTTAAAAACACAATTTTATTGGCCAATAACTACATTTCTAGCCTTCTTATCTGATTGGTCAAGGAGGAAACACAAACTATCCTGTGATATTTTCTGTTTGAAATGATTGATTCTCATGGTAGGGGTGTATTTACAATAAAAAAAAATGTGGATGAAAGTTAATTAATATTTCAGTATTATTCAAAAAATAAAAAGGAATCTATATCAATTAAGTATAACTGTTAAAAACCAATATGTAAGCATGTCAAAATAATGTCCATTTATTTATTTACTTATTTATAATATTTATTTATTTATTTGACAGAGAGAGAGATCACAAGTAGGCAGAGCAGCAGGCAGAGAGAGGGGGAAAACGGGCCCCCTGCCAAGCAAGGAGCCCAATGCAGGGCTGGATCCCAAGACCCTGAGATCATGACCTGAGCCGAAGGCAGAGGCTTAACCCAATGACCCCCCGTAATGTCCTTTTATTAACAGAAACTTCAAACTCAGAATATTTTGTATGGCAGCAGAATAATCTGCCTCTTAAGTGAATGTTAGCATAATCTCCAAATTATAGCAGTTTGTTAATTAATTATTCTATATGTATATGTTGTGTATTAAGAGCATGGGCTGTACGGTTAGATCTGGGTTTGGGTCCCAGTTCTCACAAATACTAGCTGCCTGATTTGGGGGGAGTAGTTTTGCCTCTCAGTTCTAGTTTTTTATAAAAATCAAAATAATAAAGTCTGCATTATGTAGCTGCTATAGGGATTAAAGAAAATAATATATACATATATGGAACTTAGTGTTGCCTGACGCATAATAGTGCTTAATAAATCTTAGCTGTTATTACTTAAATATTAATTAGACCAAAATGCTTTTAAAAGCAGATTTATTAAGATATAACTCATTTAAATGTATAGTTCAGTGGTTTTTGGTATATTAACCATTGTGCAACCATCAGGACAATCCATTTTAGAACATTTTCATGACTCTAAAAAGAAAGCCCATCCCTTTTACCTATCACTGCCAAACTCTCCTTCCCCCAGCTGTAGTCAACCGATTATTTGCTTTTTGTCTCCGTAGATTTAGTTATTCCGGGTGTGTTATATAAATGGAATTATTCAATATGGCGTCTTTTGTGACTTGCTTCTTTAACTTCACCTCGTGTTTACAAGTTTCACCCATGTTGTAGCGCGTATTGGTACTTTATTCCTTCTTATGCCAAAATAGTATTCCGTTGTACAGATGTACCACATTTTGTTTATTCATTCACCAAATGGACCTTTGGATTGTTCCCACCTCTGGCTCCTACGAATCATGCTGCTGTCAGTATCAATCTGTACAAGTATTTGTGTGGACATAGACTTTTATTCCTCTTGGATTTATACCAAGGAGTAGAATTTCTGGGTCAAATGGCATCTTGATTTTTAAGTTTTTGATGAACTGCCAGTCTCTTTCCCAAAATGGTGCACCACTTTATATTCCCACCAGCAGTTTGGAGGGTTCCGCTTTCTCCTCATCCTCGCCAATAGCTATTTAACTTTTTGATAGTAGTCATCCTGGTAGATATAAAATGGTATATTACTGTGGTGTTAATGTTTATTTCTCTAATGACTAATAATGTGGAGCATCTTTTCATGTGTTAATGACCACTTGTATATCTTTGGAGAAATGTCTATTCAGATCCTTTGCCCATTTTTCTCTTGGGTTATTTGTCTTTTTATTATGAAATTGTAAGTCCAGAGTGCTTTTTAATATTAATTTATATTACCACTAACCACGATGATGTTTTAAAAATAAGTTAATGTCAAACCTTGTTTTTTTTACAGGTACTAAAAACTTACCCCCAAAATATTTGTAAATGAGAGAGAAAGCTGACTGGGATATCAAAAGCAAAACGTTTGCAGATACTGGTCATCATGCGTAAAGGGGTGCCAAAGGACTCAGAGATTGCTGATCTCTTCTACAAAGATGATCCTGAAGAACTTTTTATTGATTTGCACGAAATTGGACATGGAAGTTTTGGAGCAGTTTATTTTGTAAGTAGTTTTAGAGTTGTTGTAGAGAGATTAAATTAGGGGAGTTTGATTCTACACATTCGATTACTCATAAAATACATTTGCTTTTAGTGTTTTTTTCTACAAGTTAAATGTCTACACTAGAAGCAAATACTCATTGCTGAAAAGCCAGTCCTAGAAATCTAGGCATTATTAAAGTCAGTGGAATTGCTGTCTCCTGTACACAAACTATCAAGTAGTCCAAAAAATATAAGCTTAAATTTTGTCCCTATGCATTTCCTCTATATGCCAAGCTCTTTTCTGCCTCAGGGCCTTTATATATGCTATTCCTACCACCTAGAAAATTCTGCACACTGCGTCCGCATCCCTGCCTAACTCCTGCTTACCCTGCAGATTTCAGCTTAAGTGTTAAATCCACAAGATTGCCTTTCCTGTTCAACCGTCCTGAACTAAATTAAATCATTTTTTATGATCTCATAGCACCCTCCTATGAGATCTCCTAAGGATCTCATAGTCCTTGCATGTTGTTTCATTTATTGTGGTTGTAATTAAATAATTATGTGTGAGATTTCTTGACTCATGTATGTCCCTCCCCCTACATAAATGCCATGAGGGCAGAGGTTATGCCTATCTTATCCCTTGCTATATCCCCATAACCTGTATAATGTCTGATAATAATAGGAACTCAATAAATGATGGACAGATGGATGGATGAACGGATGGCTACTCAGACAGGTGGACCGTCAAAGATTTTTAGTAACATTCGTATCAAGTCAGTATTTTAGGTTAAAGGGTATAATGCTTAGCCCCCTAAACTCAGTTTGAATTCTAAGACTGTGACTTATCTTCTGATAAGAAGAATGAAAAGTAACTGAAATGTTATCATCGCTCATTCACCTGAAATTCATTACAGGAAATATAGTTTTAATTTACTTATATAACCTTAGAAGTTTGCCTCATCGAAGTCTCAAATACTTAAAGTGAGTGATATTTAAGTACTACTTACTACTCACTTCTCCTCTAAACCTGTTATCGAATTATTTTTTTCCTTGATCAAAAATTATTTGACTTTTAAGTGATCCTTTATGTTTTGGCATCTGGGCAGGGCTTATCTTCAGTTGTCCTTCCAAATAGGATTTTATTAATTGCATTTTTAGCTCATCTTTTTGTCTCTAGGCAAATCTTCAGCCTGGGTTTCCCCTGAACTCTTTGTCATGTCTTTGCGTCTGTGCTCAGCACTACCACCACTTCTCCTTTGCCCCAATTTAATATTTGGCTTCCACTCAAGTACATTTTATCATTAAGTAACCTTCCATGGCTGGAAAGGGTGCTAATTTTCTAGTCAACCCTGCTATGTTAGTCTTTGGGCTTAGAATAGTATTTAAAGCCCAATCAAAGCCCTGTCTTCTTCATTCACAGGGAGAGTTTTAGGGGTTTTTTCCCCTTAAGTTTGTTTGTTTATTTATTTATTTATTTAGTGACCTCTGCCCCCAACTTGAGGGCTCAAACGCACAACCCTGAGATCAAGAATCTCATGCTCTGGGGCGCCTGGGTGGCTCAGTGGGTTAAAGCCTCTGCCTTCGGCTCAGGTCATGATCCCAGGGTCCTGGGATCGAGCCCCGCATCGGGCTCTCTGCTCAGCAGAGAGCCTGCTTCCTCCTCTCTCTCTCTCTCTGCCTGCCTCTCTGCCTACTTGCGATCTCTGTCTGTCAAATAAATAAATAAAATCTTTAAAAAAAAAAAAAAAAAAAAAAAAGAATCTCATGCTCTACCAACTGAGCCAGGCAGGCACCCCAGGGATGCTTTTTTTTTTTTTAAAGAGGATTTTTAAATTATAAATGTACATACAGAAGTGTGCATAAATACAAATCTGTATGTTTTGATATGTAATTTAAAGATCAATTAAGAGGTAAAATCCCTTTCTAAACACGAGCCAGGCCAAGAAATAGGATATTGCCAGCCCACCCCCCCAAAAGCCCCTCTTATGTTATGTCTATTTTGAATTTTATGGTAATTATTTTCTAGTTTTTTTTTACATGTAGCTCCCTTTCTTCTTCACCCCTAACAATATAATTTGGTTTTGTCTGTTTTGAACTTTTTAAAAATTGAAACATTCTGTACATATTTGTTTATGACCTATTTATTTTGCTCCAAGATACTTTCCTCAGTCATCTTTTCTTTTTTCTATTTATAACTCATTCATCCCCTCACAATCTCTCTTAGCCAGAGTCAGAGGGTAGTTCCAATCTCTATCTGACGTCTGTATTTCAAAAAGCAGCAACTGCAATGGGTACTAGGTGTTATATGCAACCGATGAATCACTAAATTCTACCCCTGGAACTAATAATACACTATATGTTAACTAAATTGAACTTAAACTTTAAAAAAATGAATAAATAAAATAAAAAGCAACTAGAGCCCCCCCCCTCAAAATTCTCCTTTTGACTACAGTAAACCAAGCATGTATCAAAACTCACAAGCCTTTGGACTAAAGGCAAAATGAGACCTACTTTATAGTAGGCTGCAGAAGACCTAGCGATTTGTTTGCTGTTTGGGCTAAGTCCTCTCTATTTAGCTAGAATAAATGCCTTTTGAAAATGAGGACTGTTTCTAATATCTCTTTACAACTCTAAACATTAGCCTAGGGTCGTGTTTACAGTAGGTACTAAATACATGTTATTTGTTGATATGATAGACTAGAAAAATCATAAGGATATCTGGGTGGCTTTGAAAATGTAATCATTAACTCTACAGAATTGCCTGTATACAAAATGAGTAATACAAGCCCGTATAAACCCTTAAGGCACTAAAAAAATAGATTAAAGGGGCATTAACTTACTCTTTACTGTAAAGCTAGAAAAGCTTTAACCTTTTATCTATAAAGGTCACATAGGTAATACCTTAAAAATGGATTTCTCATTGGCCACAGTAATATCTGTACGTAGTTCCTCTCTATTGATAGATTCTTCCTCTTGTTACTCATACCATGATAACCAAGAGGATTGTCATCTCTTCCTCAGACAATTGCTGTAGCCTCCTAAGCCATCTTTATGTGTCCACTGTGGTCTCTCTTTAGTCTGTTGTCAGCACCACAGTGACCTTGGGGGAGAAAGAAGTAAATCTGATCAAAACCCTTACTGTAGGGGCGCCTGGATGGCTCAGTGGGTTAAAGCCTCTGCCTTCAGCTCAGGTCATGGTCTCAGGGTCCTGGGATCGAGCCCCATATAGAGCCCCACATCGGGCTCTCTGCTCAGCAGGGAGCCTGCTTCCCCCTCTCTCTCTGCCTACTTGTGATCTCTGTCTGTCAAGTAAATAAATAAAATCTTTAAAAAACAAAACAACAACAACAAAAAAAAACCCTTACTGTAGCCAGCCTACAGGGTCTTCCACAATGTGTCCCTGTTTGTACTGAAGCCATATTCCCTCTCATTCTTATTGCCCTAGCTATAATAGAATAGCTTTCTTTTGACCATCATCATGGGATTTTTGCATAAACTGTTTTCTCTGGAATGTTTCCCCTTTCACCTTCATCTTCTTAATTCCTGTTCCTCTTTTATCTCTCAGCTGAATCCTCATTTCATGGAAGCCTTTCCTGACCTGCCATTCCCCCGTTTTTGTTTCTCAGAGTAACACACACTCTTCTTCATAGCACCTGTCACAATTGCAATTTTACATTTGTTGGTTATGATATTTTTGTACTGTCTGTGCTGCTAGACAAAAGATAGGTACTAGGCATATTTACTCACAGTTCTTAGCCCAATACCTGGCACTTTTTGACTACCTAATAAGTATTTGTTGGGTGAAGGAGTGAATTATAAAGAACTCAGAGAACTTGGGGTACTGCTAATTAGTAGTTTTCATGAATCCTAGTCATGCTAGCAAGCCATTAAGACCAGATTCTAGCAACCAACATTTTTATACCTAAACACTGTAATTCTGTTAGGCTTTTGTAGTTTACAGCTTTTACACTAATGATGTCAGGAAGTATGTTTAAAGTGAACTATTAGCTGGCTCAGCTCTTAGGGAATCAATCAGAGTATATTTAGAAAAAATGGAAGCTATTGATGAAATCCCTCTGTGTGTTTGGATTTACATAAGTAATTCAGAAATTAGCAGCATTAACAAATGAGATAGTAAGAAACCCTGTATTAAAGGAAAATAGAAAAGGGCCGAGCATGTTCATTTTTGTATTCACTTAAACACAACTATGAAGCTTCTACGTTTTTAGTGTTGCCTTGTTGAATTTCTCATACTTCCTATAATCCACCTAAAGCTAATAATTTAGTTCTGTTCTTCTCAGTATAATTATTACCTTTTAGTTGAGACTTAACAAATAAGGCAAAAAGAAAAGCTTATTTTTAATTTTTATATTTCTATATATTTCTATTTCTGTAGTAGCCACAGTTTAGATTTAAATTAATTAAAATGTAAATGAGAAACAAGTAGACAGTAATCTAAATGTAGCTGGAAATGGTTGAGAAACTTTCAGAAACACATAGTATTCTTTTTTTTTTTTTAAGATTTTATTTATTTGACAGAGATCACAAGTAGGCAGAGAGGCAGGCAGAGAGAGAGAGGAAGGGAAGCAGGCTCCCAGCTGAGCAGAGAGCCCAATGTGGGGCTCTGTCCCAGGACCCTGAGATCATGACCTGAGCCGAAGGCAGAGGCTTTAACCCACTGAGCCACCCAGGCGCCCCAGCACATAGTATTCTAAAATATTTTTTGAATCAATGATCTTGCTTAAAGTTACTGAGGTCATTAAGACTATTGGAAGTGTTAAGTATGAATGTAAGTTTCTAGAATAATACTTGAAATGCGTATTCAGTAATGATAAACAATAATCATAATATTGTCTGAAGTACTGGAAAGCTGAGACCCCGCTGACAGTTTTCTTTCTCTGTATTAAAAGATTAAATTTTTTTTAAAGTTTCAGTTCTGGATTTTAACAAGTATAAAATTGCATTAAAAATTTCACATCTAAACCAACTCTTAACTTTAGAGAACAAACTGATTGCTTAACCAGAGGGGAGGAGGGAAGGCTGGGATGGGTGAAACAGGTGATAAGGATTAAGGAGTGCGCTCGTAATGAGCACTGGGTGGTGTATGGAGTTGTTGAATCACTGAATTGTACACCTGAAACTAATATTACACTGTATGTTAACTAGAATTTAAATAAAAACTTAAAAAATAAGAAAAATCTAAGAAAAATCAACATGAAAAAAATAAGAAAAATCTAAGAAAAATCAACATGAAAATATTTTTCAGATGAGTCTGTGCTCCAGTAGGCAGGTTTTGTAAGCAAGTATACATACCAAGTCCTAAGTAATGCTTACTCTGTAAATGTAAAGAAATATATATTAAGGATTTATTTATTTTTATTTTGTTTAAATTTATTTTATTTTTTATTTGAGAGAGAGAGAGAATAAGAGAGGAGCATGAGAAAGGGAAGCGTCAGAGGGAGAAGCAGACTCCCTGATGAGCAGGGAGCCCGTTGCAGGACTCGATCCTGCAACTCCAGGATCATGACCTGAGCCGAAGGCAGTTGCCCAACCAACTGAGCCACCCAGGCGCCCTAAAGATTTATTTTTAGAGAACATGCGCAGGGGGAGGGGCAGAGGGGGAGAGAGAATCTCAAGCAGACTCCCCACTGAGCACAGAGCAAGACACAGCCTAGATCTCACCACTCACTCCGAGATCATGACCTGAATGGAAGTCAAGTATCAGTCGCTTAACTGACTAAACCACCCACGTGCCCCAAGAAATATATTTTTATTCTGGGGTAACTTTTTTCAAGTTTCTGGTCCCAAATAAGCATTAATTATAAATAACCTTAATAAGCAATTAGACAATACCATCTGATTCCATTTGTGTGGGCCTTTTCTTTTTATAAAGGTTAAGGATTTGTTTTTAATAAAAAATCCCTGTTGCAAGTTAAAATTCCTCATTGCTTGAGCATTTCCTAAACCTTTCCCAGGCTGCTTAACCTGGACAGTGCATAGATTCATCTTCAAAATATCTGCTTTTCTGATGCAATCACTCTAACCTTTACTGTAGTACTGAATTCACATCAACTTGTCTTTGTTGTTGTCATATAAGCAGTCTTAGCGTTAAATTTAAATAGTGTTTAATTTAAATTTAAATAGTGTTAAATAAAAGCCAGCAAAATGTGAGAGAGTTTTGTTTTTTAACAGAATTCCATCTGTACCTTCTAAATGAACAAAATATCTATAAAATGCCTTTGTAGAGCCCTGCTTGCTGATTTGAAAACTCTAACTAGTAGATACCTTATTTTTATAATAGGTACTTTTGCCTTTCTTTAATACTTGTAAAAAAAATTTTTTTCAGGGACACCCAGTGGCTCAGTCAGTTAAGCGACTGCCTTGCGCTCAGGTCATGATCCCAGGATCCTGGGTTGGAGTCCCACATTGGGCTCCCTGCTTAGTAGGGAGCCTTCTTCTGCGTCTGCCTGCTGTTCTCCCTGCTTATGCTTCCTCTCTTATTCTCTCTCTCTGACAAATAGATAAAATCTTTAAAAAAAAATTTTTTTTCAGTAAGTGTTAATTTGCTTAGCATTTTGTCAATCAGTAAGACTCTGTTGAATTTTTATATCAATAAGTTATTGTTCATTTTTTAATTAAAAAAATTTTATTAGAAATATTTTTTTTTAACTAAGAAAGCGATTCATTATTTTATCTGAGGAGCTTCTTTAAGTGTACTGAAGAAAATGATTATACATTTTTCTCTAAAATTGGTGACCTGATTTTATCAGTTACTGAATTCCAGTCTTTTACTTCAGAATCACTGCTATAGCTTCACTGGTTTGCAATAATAATATCATAGAATAAAAATAGCTTACTGACATCAGGAATATGGCACTGATGCAGAGCTGTTATTAGATAATCTTTTAAAGTCTTATATTTATTTTTCTGAAAATTTTTAGAAAATTATCTAGTTTTAAATCTCTTAAGAAAATTTGGAGGAAGACTATTACTTGAGTTATTATTTTCATGTGTGTTTTCACTGAATTGTATTTGGGGTATGGAAAAGCTACATAGAGATAATTATGAGACAAAGCAGTCTTTGTAGATGAATACACTGTACACATATGTATGTAAGTATAAATGTAGTATATTCTTATATATTCTATAAAATATAAGTAACTTTGGAAACGAAAGTCCCTCTTAAAATTAATCTTACCTTCTGTTGCATTGTTCAATGTAGTAGCCACAATTTAGATTTAAATTAATTAAAATGTAAACTCCATTTCTTCAATCACTGTAGCCACATTTCACATGCATCATACACGATGTAGGTATAAAGCATTTCCTTCAAGACAAAAAGTTCTGTTGGAAAAAAAAAAAAAGGTTCTGTTGGACAGCACTGCTCCAGGGATTATCACTGATATGTATTCTGGTATAAATTCTCTCATATTCTTTCCACACTTACACTCACATTAGTATTATTTTGCAAAAGTAAGATAATAGGCAGCTTGTTTTTGTCATTGTATTTTTTACATCTTTCCATATAACTGTATATTCATATATATTACCTCATTGTTTTACTGTTTATTTCATCATATGATTGTATCACGTTATTTAGCTGGTTCTCTACTGATGGATATTTTACATGGTGAAGCCAGTATGGTTGTTTTGGAAATCTGACTTGTTTTTGTTTGATTGTATATATATGTTTTTAAACCCTAATCCTTTTTAATATTATGGTCGTTGCATGTATATGAATATAGATCTAAAGAAGTTGTACTTTACAGTGGGGTGGAAATGTCTGTCTAGCCTATCAGAAGTTGCAACATCTTTAAACTGTGTTAATGAGTGTGAGAATTTTTTTTTTTAAAGATTTTATTTATTTATTTATGTGACAGACAAAGATCACATAATAGGCAGAGAAGCAGGCAGGGGTGGGGGGGAAGCAGGCTCCCTGCTGAGCAGAGAGCCTGATGTGGGGCTCAATCCCAGGACCCTGAGATCATGACCTGAACTGAAGGCAGAGGCTTAACCCACTGAGCCACCCAGGCGCCCCAGTGTGAGAATGTTTTTTAAAGTGTCCAGTCAAATGTTTAAGTTAAAGTAGCTGAAACATTCTTTTTTAATTTTATTTTTCTTCTGCTGTCTCAACACAGGCCACAAATGCTCACACCAATGAGGTGGTGGCAGTTAAGAAAATGTCCTACAGTGGGAAACAGACACAAGAGGTATGTTAAAGACCTTTTATACCTAAACTGACATAAACCAGTTGGTATGAAATTGATGATAGAAACAAAGTTCTTTAAACATGTATCATAGTTCTTTTTTTATTCCTTTTTGTGGAGTATATAATAAATATTCTTAATATTCTGCCTCAATCAACTAATTTGTGGAATAGAATATAAGTTAGTATCATAGATTTATTATAATATATTTGGTAATAGGTTTATATTTACATGTACTAAAATTAAAGAAATAACACAAGTTTAAACAGCTTCTTCATTTATTAAACTTTTACTTTGTCCATTTAAACTAATGAA
This sequence comes from Martes martes, assembly GCF_963455335.1. Taxonomy (NCBI): domain Eukaryota; kingdom Metazoa; phylum Chordata; class Mammalia; order Carnivora; family Mustelidae; genus Martes; species Martes martes. Next base: position 79,008,977 of record NC_137901.1, read on the forward strand.
AAGAATATTATATATGTATACTTGATAATAAAATACTATGTGCAGCCTAAAAATCATACCATTTTCTTTATTACTTCAATAGAAATGGCAGGATATTCTCAAGGAAGTCAAATTTTTAAGACAATTGAAGCATCCTAACACCATTGAGTATAAAGGTTGTTACTTGAAAGAGCACACTGCTTGGGTAAGTCAAAGGACCTATATTATCATTTATTTCCAATTAAAATTTTTTCTATTCTTTCTGTTATCTCTTTGATCTGTAAAATTATCAGTCCCATTCTATCCCATTTGACTTTTACTATCAGTACTTAATGTTTGTTAATACCTCAAAGTGTGCTATATGGCATACATTCTGTAAGATTAAATATGATATCTAGCCTATGGGAAATTTTATTCTATAAACAATCAACAGATAGTGAAAAGTTAATACTATTTTATGATTTATTTGCAAAACTAAAGGACAGATCCTTTTATTCTCATCCTAGAATTTTTATTGTTGTCATTTCTCATCCCCCACTCCAATTCCCCCAAAATTTGGGATTATGCTTAGGATCACCATCATGGTCTAAGTTTTATCAGATAGGGCCTAGCACATGATTTAAAATGAAAGGAGTCAAGAAAGGGATTTTAAGCACGCAGGATAAATGTTACAAAATCAAGTGCTGAATATTATGTGTTTCGAGTCTGCAGAAAATCTGAGCTCTTATTTAAAGCCTATTTACTCTTAAGTTACTCAGAGTGCTAATAAGCTTGGTTAATGGGTCTCTGTCCACAACAGATTTGATAGACTCAATAGAAGGAGTTCAGAAGAACTAAACTGCTAGAGACATGCATACAAACAGCCATAAGACTAATTTGACTTGGGGTGCCTGGGTGGCTCAGTGGGTTAAGCCTCTGCTTTCTTCAGCTCAGGTCATGATCTCAGGGTCCTGGGATCAAGCCCCGCATCAGGCTCTCTGCTTAGTGGGGAGCCTGCTTCCTCCTCTCTCTCTCTGCCTGCTGCTCTGCCTACTAGTGATCTCTGTCTGTCAAATAAATAAATAAAATCTTAAAAAAAAAAAAGATAAAAAAAGTGTTGGCAAAGATGTGGAGAAAAGGGAATTCTTGTGCATTGTTGGTGGGGGTGCAGCCACTATATGGAGTTTCCTCAAAAAATTAAGAATAGAAATGCCATACAATCTAGTAATTCCATTGCTTGATATTTACCCAAAGAAAACAAAAATGCACATTTGAAAAGATATATGTAGCCCTGTGTTTATTGCAGCATATTTGTAATAGTCAAGGAATGGAAGCAACCTCAGTGATATTGATAGATGAATAGATAAAGATGTGATGTACATATATATCTAATACTACTCAGCCATAAAAAAGAATGAACTCTTGTCATTAGTGACAACATGAATTGACCTAAAGGGTATTATGCTAAGTGAAATAAATTGGACATAGAAAATAAATACCATATGATTTCACTTACATGTGGAATCCAAAAAAAAAAAAAAAAAACCAAACGAACAAACAAAAAAACAGGAAAGACTTCATGAACACAGAGAACAAACTGTTAGTTGCCAGATGGGACAGGGGTGGGGGAATGGGTGAAATAGGTAAAGGGGATTAAGAGGCGCAAACTTCTAGTTATAAAATAATGAAGATGAAAAGTACAGCGTAGGGATATAGTCAGTAATATTGTAATAACTTCATATGGTGATAAATGGTAACTACATTTAGAGTAGTGAGCATTTCATAATGGGTAATTGTTGAATCATCATGAAGTATACCTGAAATCAACATATTATATGTCAATTATACTTCTATTAATAAGAAAATAAATTAATGTTTTTGAATCTGCTTATTTTAATGTCAAGCAGAAAACTATAATAAAATTTCAAAACTTTAAAGTTATGTTTCTTAAGTTTTAAATTATTCTGATAATGGAAGAATTTTAACATATATAGTTATATATTTAATTACATATATAAATATATAACAAATTTAACAGTTTAGATGTAAACATATAACTCTGTTATACACAATAATATATGGTATATGAGACGCCTGGGTGGCTCAGTTGGTTAAGAGGCTGCCTTTGGCTCAGGTCATGATCCCAGGGTCCTGGGATTGAGTTCTGTGCTTCTCCTTCTGCCTGTCGCTCCCCTTGCTTGTGCACACTCTCTCTCTGACAAATAAATAAAAATCTTTTAAAAATAATAACAATATATGATATATAATATATATTTTATACCTAGCAATCCTAGAATGATATAGAAGAATATGATACTATATATTAATCTTATATAATGTATGATTATTATATGCTATAATATATGATTATAATATATATCACATGTCTGTATTATATAATTTTATATCTCATATTCTTCTAAGTTATTCCAGTAATAGAGTACATAATTCATAAACACATGTTTCTGCATCTATTATTTTAAATGAAAAGAGCCAATATATTAATTGTGGTTATGTGTAGGTGACGCTAGGAAATTTGTATTTTAAAAGGAACATATGGTTTTAGAATATGTTTTTTAGAATAAGAAAATAGTATGGAGAGATTGAGAGAGAGAGAGAGAGAGTGTGTGTGTGTGTGTGTGTGTGTCTAGAGATTGGTCACTGAGCACTCATGGTTCTGACCTTGTCTATAAATCAGTAGTCTGGGACACCTAAAAAAAAAATCTAAGATGAGAGTAAAGGAGTTTTTTCCTTTTTGTTTTTGAAAAGAGTCCCAAGATTGCAAACCCAGTAAATACCAATAGTATTTTAATAATATCATTCTAGAAGTTTTTTTTTTTTTTTAAAGGTTTTATTTATTTATTTGTCAGAGAGAGTGAGCACAGGCAGACAGAGAGGCAGGCAGAGGCAGAGGGAGAAGCAGGCTCCCTGCCGAGCAAGGAGCCCGATGCAGGACTCGATCCCAGGACCCTGGGATCATGACCTGAGCCGAAGGCAGCTGCTTAATCAACTGAGCCACCCAGGCATCCCTAGAAGTTTTTTAAGATAAAAATTTATCTTAGTTTATTCTTAGTTCCTTGGTTACTTGGTTGGTTTTAGCAGTTTCTTATTAACTGTAATTATTCTGGTTATTATTTATTCTATTACAGTTGGTGATGGAATATTGCTTAGGCTCAGCCTCTGATTTGTTAGAAGGTAAGAATAAAACCACTATCCCCTCCTTTCTGTTCTGCCTTGACCAGAATAGTATCTCCTCCTAAATGCCCTATATTTGCCATTGGGCAAAGCAAATGGATGCTGACTCAGACCTAAGGGTTGTGTGGATGGGCTGTGCAAACTTTATCTCTGTGGTGGCTGAAAGTGTCTCGGGAATGACTGACAGCCCTCCTGCTGTTCGGTGCATGGCCCATCCAGGGCAGGTACTTGCTAAAATGTTCGGCTCATGTGATGTGATGTATGTAGCCAAAAAACGTCAAATTCATACGTATGTATGAAAGGTAGATGGTATCGAATTATATTGATATTTAACTCTTTCAGATATCTTGACTGACCCAGTTCTCTTCTGCAAATGCTATTATAATCAGAGACTGGGTTAAAAATTTACATTAAAAAAAAAACTTTCTTATATCATCCTTGATCTCTGAATAGAAATTGCTTATTAGCTGCTTTCACAAATAATGAAAACCTGTAGTTAGAAGAGGTAATTATAGATGCTCTGTGGAGAGGAGAATAATACAACCTAAAACATTCTAGGCATTTAAAATGTCAGAAAGGACTGGTAAATTTGGGCCTGGCCCATTGGAATCAGTAGTGGCTTTGACTTGCAACTGACAAGTCAATTAACAATTCATTACAGTGAATATCAGGCTTTGTTTTATTATGTTTTAAGGAATTTGTTTGTTTGTTTTTGTACTTGAGTTTCCTGTTGTCTGATTATTTATTGCAATTCTATAGGAAATATGGTGAATGTGTTCTCAAAGTGTCATATGAGAGTATGTAATTCAGTTTGGTATAACTGTATAAGATATTAAGAAGAATGCAACTGATTATTTCTTCTGAATTTTTCTTTTCCTTCTTCAGTTCACAAAAAACCACTTCAGGAAGTGGAAATTGCTGCCATTACTCACGGTGCCTTGCAGGGGCTGGCCTACCTGCATTCTCATGCAATGATTCATAGGTAAGATTGGAGACCAGTTACATGTCAGTTATAGGACTATCCAAGGAATCTTGAAAATTAGTGCATGCTCCACTTTTTAGGGTGCCTGTGGATTTATAGGAAGCAAAGAGACTGCTGCTGCTGCTGCTGCTGCTGGATGTAAGAAGTAAAGTTGTCAGAATTTAGCTTCTGTCTCTTGGTCTGTCCCAGGTGTACACAAAGACTTGCATCGCCTCTGTCCTCTAGGAGAATTTGAGGAAGGGCCCTGCAGCCTTTGGATACAATGCCAAGAAGAAAAGAAAATTAGCCTTCCTTGCATATATTTCTTTCCTAGCTGAGTTTCTTCTCCTTTTCCTGTTGTAAATAACAACTCAATCTTCTATAAATATGTGCTGTTTCATCACGTTAAAATATTGTGCATTTCAATAGTCCACATAGATATTTAGGAAGATATTCTTGTATTTATCTTGGCAGATGAAGAAAGTGGGACTCTGAAAGATTTAAATAATTGCCCATAATTTCATAGGTTTTACATAGTAAAGATTGAAGCTCAGATTTCCTAACTCCTAATCCAGGACTTTCCTCTGCCTTTTATTTTCTTTACCACAACTGCACTGTCCTCCCTCCAATCTACTTCCTACCACTAACTTCTTCTACGTAAAGATGTTGTTCCTAATCTTTCCTTCTCTCAATAAAGAACTTCTAGTATGATTACCTTAATGAATGATGGCAGTAGTGGAATATGGGGTAGATATAAAAGATGGCTCAAAAACAAAAGAAAAAAACTTTGACATTTACTAGGAAGAAATGAAACTATTACATCATCGGTTCCCCTTTTGCTTATGTTTTAATCACCTTAGAGTAGCCATTATCAGTTACTGGTACAAGAAAAGCAGAACTTCCTCAAAATAGGCAGACCAAAATTCCTGCCATGAATTTTGCCTATTTATAAAGACAAAGAATGAGCCTAACCATATCTAATAAATGCTTATAAAATGGATTTAACCATAATGTCTATGGGTTTGACAAAAAAAAATGTTATAGTGCAGTTTTTGGGTACCAAAATGTCATTACTGAATGCCAGCTTGTTTATATATGATTTTGCTGGTTCCTGTTTAAAGCCATGGTTCATTTTTTTTGTGCCTTTGTTAACAAAATCTGCACATTAATTTAATGTTTCATATTCTATATTATGCTTTATCTTTCTTAGTGTATAAAAGTTGAAAAATAAAGCTTTTAAATTATGCTCACTATTTAAAAATAAATACCACATCTCAGATTTATTATTTTGATTTGACAAGCCAGTGTTCTAATTGAAGGTAATAGAGAAGAGATATTTTTCTGTTGTTAGATAAATAAATGTTTTTCTTGTCCTCTCTGCCAATGCCTAATGTCATCTTGAGTAAAGAAACTGAATTTTGAAGAGAAGGTTTTTCGAGACATTCCTTTGGAAACATTTGAACCTTCTCATTTTCAGCTCAAGTTTTCCTCATTCTCTCTGCTTTGTCTTTCCACGGCCCATCATTTTATAAGACTTGGTTCTTAGTGCTCATTACACCTCATGCTTTTTTTGAAGAAAATCAAGAATACATCCACATCTTCTCATTCTGAATTATCATCCTCAACAATCAATATTTTAAAATAATATTTTGAAAACTTTCTGCTGCATAAAATATCTAATAGCTTTAGTAGTAACCACTTGCGATTCTTTGTAGTAGTACAGTAGAAATGCAATTTCCTAATCCCTAATCCTTGTTTGTTTTGATCTTTCAGGGTCTTCTTTTTACTGTACAGTGTTATTTTTAAAATAACACCTTCTATATAACATGTACCCTCAAATGCCTTAGAGTTGCAGTTACAATTAAGGCAGAGAGAAAGGGTCACAGGCAAGAAAGAAAAGGTATGTGTGTAGTTGAGGTTTATTGGGTAGGTAGACAATACAGTTATTGAAGGTTTGTTTAGTATCCAAAAATGTTATATAATTTGGAAAAAAAAAAAAGGCAGTGACAAATGGCACCAGTTTTCCCAACATAAGAGATACTGTTGATGACTGGATTTGGCATCTGAGAATACGCTTTTTTAAGTGTAGCAGCTGAATAGGTTTCCTTGTCCCGAGTCTGTCTGCCTTTTTTCTCATTGCATTCCTTCCCTCTAAAGAAAGCTCTACCTTTTAGTAATTACTTTGACCTACCTGTAAGTACACCCAGGAATCTGGGCCCCCCTTACAACATGCGGTAATTACTAAATCCCCCTCTGGCTATCTGGGCAAGGTTTTTTTGTTTTGTTTTGTTTTGAATAAACTTTTTGTCTTATTAATTGCATGCTCTGACCTATTCCATAATCAAAGTTGAAAAGTAATGTTCTAACCCTCTTATTTTTTCCTATAGGGATATTAAAGCAGGAAATATTCTTCTAACAGAGCCAGGTCAGGTGAAACTAGCTGATTTTGGATCTGCCTCAATGGCTTCTCCTGCCAACTCCTTTGTGGGCACTCCTTACTGGTATGTAGAACTTAAAAACTAGAATTTTAAAATATGCATACATGAACAAGATGGCCTCAAAGCATTGCTTTTGTTTTGTTTTGTTTTGTTGTACAGTGTCTCACCACGTGCCTCAAATGAGGTTTCATTAAAGGATAGAAAACTCTCTGGCAGAAAAAGAAACACTCTGACTTAGTATAAAATTTCCATTGACTTTAAATTGTTCAAATAAGGTTGATGTCACTGTGTGTAAACTGAGCAGGATTATCAACTCACTGACCAAGCTCAGGTTTTAGATTTCATTTGAAGTTTTTTTGAAACTTTCTCTTGAGGCCTAATCTCTACGCAAGGACAAGGTAGTTTCTTTAACTGTCTCTAGTCAACAAACAAAAATACTACCTTTCAATGAAAGAAATCCGGTTTCTTTTTTGTTGTTGTTGAGTTCTTTCTTGAGACTTTTCTTAGTCACTCTGACTGAAAATGTCACCCCATCTATTCAAGATGCCGTTCCTCCTTTTCATAGATAAACTGGAATTGCATTGTACCTTGGATAATGACTCATATCCCTGGATAATTACTTACCTACTAAAAAAATCAGCTACTATTTGAATTTCCTTTCTGTCCATGATCATCAAATAGCATTTACTAAGTAGTCACTTACATATAGTAACAGAAAAAAAAAAACATATGAAACTGATAAAGGCCCTGCCCTCCTATGGAAATCCATTCTGGACAAACAATATCCATCACCATAGCATGTTTGTTTATATTTTTAAGTTGTAATATCTTTGAATATCTGATTATATTGTTTTGAATAGTTCATAAGTATTTTTCATGTTGTCTATAGTTATTTAAATATTTCATATGTATGAATTCTTTACAAATCTCTGAAGTAGCTACTAGAATTCTTTCCACATTGCAGATGGAAAAACTGATATACAGAGAGGTTAAGTAATTTAGCCACGGTAAAACTGTTAGATAATGGTGGAACCAGGATTTATTGAAAATAATGTGTATTTTCATATAAATCCTTCAGTATAATGTTTATATTTTGAACAGTGTTTTTCTAAATGACTTGTGTAAGGAAATAATATCTTTATCAGACGAAATTTTAGACTGTGCTCAAACAGCTATTTCACCAAATCACTTCATTAAATGAATTTTGTTTTTAATTTGCAACTCATATTTTGTACATTACGTTTGGCAGGATGGCTCCAGAGGTGATCTTGGCTATGGACGAAGGACAGTATGATGGGAAAGTTGATGTTTGGTCACTTGGAATCACGTGTATTGAATTGGGTAAGTGAAAGAGTCATTTTATTTTACTTTTGAGAATCACTTCTGACTATGATTGTTAATTCATTCATCCTGCTTTAATTTAATGGGTCACTGCTACATGTGGGCCAGGCAGTATGAATTTATTCGATTTTTTTTCTATGCTTTTGTATAACATCAGAAGATTACTTTCTCTTTACTACATTTTCATGTTATTAATTTAAAGAGCTGCTTTAAAAGAGCAGATACAGCAAATGACAAATGTGGGAATATATAATAATAAGTATTAATATTTGAAAAACTTCCATTCTCCATATCATGAATGATAACTTCCCAGTAGTAATTTAATTTCGACATGTGTAAGGGAAATCTGAAAAATAGCCGGCTTATCCAAGATCTGACTGTAAAAACTGTATTTGACCCATTTGCAGAGCAACCTCACATGAAACTTCTTGTTAGAAGATGCCCGCTGCTTTAAAGTTGTTCCCCAAACATTGTTGCACTCACATAAAATTGTCTAACATACCACAGATTCTTGATTCTCTGGTTGTGTATTTTGAACTTTAATGTATCCTAAAGTCACCTTTATCCAGAGCTACACTGGCAGATTTAGCTAGTAATTCTCGGGTGGTAGGGTGGATAGGATTACTGTGGAGCTGGAGAAAGGGGTGGACAGTTGACCTTCCAAAACCACTGAGAGCCGGCTCCAATACTGCCTTTATCTAGATTTTTACTTACAATTTATATAAATACATTTAATTTTTTAATTGGTTTTTTAAAGTTTCTTCATCTGGTTTTTTGGGTTAATTTCCTCTACTCTTGTATCCAAACTGATCCTGTAAGAATTTCTGAGCCCCAACTTGTTTCTCAGACTGTAGTTTTCTTTTTCCTAAAATGCTTGCTCGAAAAGACAACTTGCAATACTTTGTATTGCATTTCCAGTTGCTTCACTGACCCCTTCCTTGAACAAAGAAACATATGATGAAGATAAAGACTTGTCTTCTCTTTTTTTAACCTTAAAGAGATATTACTTTTTCAAAAACTGAGTTCAGGGAGGAGCTTTAAAATATTTAGTATTTAATTTTTAAAAATAAGTAATACTCATGGTTTGTAAATCAAAAAATAGAAAAAGACATGCAGCAAAATAACTCAGACCTCTGGCCCTATTTACCCATTTCCTTTCCCACCCCTGCCAGTACATACAGGGTACCACTGTAACTAATTTCCTATATGTCCTTCCAGAGCTTCTTTACAAATACACAAACAAATACGAATATACATGTATTACGTTCCTTTTCTCGCCCAAGTTAACGTATACAAGTGATTCTGTATATTGCTCTTTCACTTAACAACATCTTGGAGATCTATTTTATATTAGTAACTTAGGCCTCTTTTTCTTTCTTTTTTTTTTTTAACTGGCATCATTTACTCCTCTAGTGCTGTGAATATACCGAAATTTATTTGACTGGTCCTCTGTTAAAGGATATTGAGGTAGTAGATTTCTTTACTAGTCTTTTTTTTTTTTAAAGATTTTATTTATTTATTTGAGTGAAAGAGAGAGCGCATGCATGAGCAGGGAGAGGGGCAGAAGGAGGACCAGCTTCCCTGCGGAGCAGGGAGCCCGATTTGAGGCTCCATCCCAGGACCCCAGGATCATGACCTGAGCCAAAAGCAGATGCTTAACCAACTGAGCCACCCCAGTGCCCCTCTTTTTTTTACATTTTAATATTGTGTTATTCTCTCTTTCATTGCAAAGGAAATTAATCTAACTTATTCACGCTGATTATGGTGGGGGAAACTCAGAAGAAATATTTGCATACTTTAAAAAGGACATATGATGCGCTTCCAACAATACTATATACAACTTTACAAGATAGTCTTAAAAGCCAGAGGGGGAAAACTAGTCCAGATAATTTTGAGAAAGTAGAATTTAGACAGAAAAATCACTGTACCAAAATCCATACCATCATAATTAAATCAATACAGTACTGATGTAGGGAAAGACTAATATCCAATAGAATAGACTATAAAACCTAGAAATAGACTCATGTATAAGTCAGATTTTGGTATAAGACAGGAAAAGCATTATAAATCAGTGGGCAAAGATGGCCCATTTGATAAATAATATGAGACAATTTGTTAATTGTATGAGAAAAACTATAATTAGATCCTAGTTTACGCCATACACAAAAATAAAATCCCAGGGGCGCCTGGGTGGCTCAGTGGGTTAAAGCCTCTGCGTTTGGCTCAGGTCATGATCCCAGGGCCCTGGGATGAAGCCCCACATCAGACTCTCTGCTTAGCAGGGAGCCTGCTTCCTCCTCTTTCTCTGCCTGCTTCTCTGCCTACTTGTGATCTCTGTCTGTCAAATAAATAAATAAAATCTTAAAAAAAAAATCCCATATTGGTTAAATACCCAAAAGTAAAAAATAAAACTTTTAGGAGAAGCTCTCTTCTGAGTCAGTTTCCTCATCTGCAAAATAAAGATAACACTGCCACAAAGTAGATACTATTATTATGAAGATTAATGAATAATATATAGATATAAAATATTTATCAATAGATACTTGGGCTGCTTCCATATCTTTGCTATTGTAAATAATGCTGCAGTAAACATGGGAGTACATGTATCCTTTTGAATTAATGTTTTCATTTTCTTTGGGTAAATACCTGGGAGTAGAATTATTGGATCATATGGTCTTTTTCTATTCTTAATTTTTTGAGGAATCTCCATACGTTTTTCACATAGGCTGTACCAATTTACATTTCCACCAAAAGTGAATGGGTAAAGAAGATGTGGTGTACACACACACACACACACACACACACACACACACACACAGAAATATTACTCAGCCATAAAAAAGAATGAAATCTTGCCATTTGTAACAACATGGATGGACCTAGAGCGTATTATGCTACCTGAAATTAGTGAGACAGAAAAACAAATACGGTATGATTTCACTTGTATGTGGAATCTAAAAAACAAATAAATAAATAAACAAATAGCAGAATCAGACCCATAAACACAATGAACAAACAAATGATTGCTAGGGGGATGGACAAAATGGGTCAAAGGGTGTGGGAGATAGAGGCTTTCAGTTATGGAATGACTAAGTTGCAGGAATAAAAGTCACAGGCATAGGGAATATAGTCAGTGGTATTATTATAGCATCACATGGTGAGAGATAGTAGCTACCCTTGCAGTGAGCATGGCATAATGTTTAGGATTACTGAATCACTGTGTTGTACTCCTGAAACTAATGTAAGATCCTATGTCAACTATACTCATATAGATACACATATATATAGAGATATGAAATACTTAAAATATGGCATGCCATGTAATAAGCACTATATAAATATAATTATAATTACTATTATTACTATAGGAGTATATACCTTTATGGGTATGGGAAACATTTTTCTAAAAATATTTTGAAAATGTTGACAAATATGATAACTTTAGTACGTTAAAATATAAAGCTGTGTAAAATACAATAATTGAAATATAAGCCATAGACTCATACAAAGTAGTTTCAACATATCTAACAAACAGAGTATTGGCCCAGAATTTTTTTTGTAATTTTTAAATTTTTTATTAACATATAATGTATTATTAGCCCCAGGGGCACAGGTCTGTGAATTGCCAGGTTTACACACTTCACAGCACTCACCATATAGCACATACCCTCCCCAATGTCCATAACCCAACCACCATCTCCACACCCCTCTTCCCCCAGCAATCCTCAGTTTGTTTTGTGAGATTAAGAGTCTCTTATAGTTTGTCTCCCTCCCAATCCCATCTTGTTTCATTTGGCCCAGAATTTTTAAAGATTTCTTATGATTTACCACATTTCTTTATCAAAAATAAAAAGACAAACAGCCAGTAGAAAAATGGGCAAATAATATAATCAGCAAGTTCATTGAAAAAGAAACCTAAATGGACACCAAACATTCAAAGATACTCAGGCTTGTTAGTAATAAGGGAAATGCAAATTCAAACCTCTTCACACCGGGGCACGTTGGGTGGCTCAGTGGGTTAACCATACAACTCTTGATCTCAGCTCAGGTCTTGATCTCAGTGTCATGAGTTCAAGCCCTGTTTTGGGTTCCATGCTGAGCATGGAGCCACTTTAAAAAACAGAACAAACAAAAAACCTTTTCACATTTATCAGACTGGCAAAAGTTCTTAAGTCTGAGGATAATAAATAGATGTTGGGAAACTAGGAAGGAAACAGGAACTCATTCACTACTGATAGAAATGTAAATTGGTCTAACAACTTCAGATTGTAAATCAGCAACATCTAGTAAAGTGGCTGAGTGGTCTCAGTGACCCACAACTTCACTTCTCAGTGTGTTCCTTAAATAAATATTTATGGATGTACACCGGATGTGTGTACAAGAATGCAACCTTGTGTCGAAGCTAGAGAAAGTTGAAATAGCCAGAATTCTTATCCAAGGAGGGATGGATAAATAAATTACAGAATACTGTATCACAGGTAAGGATGAACCGAATCTACATGTACCATCACGGACATACCTCAAAAATCATCACATTGATGCAGAAAAAGCATTTGACAAAATACAGCATCCTCTCTTAATAAAAACCTTAAACAAAGTAAGGGGTAGATGGAACATATCTCAACATCATAAAGACTATATATGGAAGACCCATAGCTAATATCACTCTCAATGGGGAAAAAACAGAGGCTTTCCCCTATAGCAGGAATAAGGCAGGGATGTCCACTCACCATACTATTTAACATAGGACTAGAAGTCTTAGCCTCTGCAATCAGACAACTAAAAGAAATAAAAGGCATCCAAATCAGCAAGGAAGAAGTCAAACTTTCACTATTTGCAAATGACATGGTACTCTATGTAGAAAACCTGAAAGACTCCACCAAAAAATTGCTAGAACTAATTCATGAATTAAGCAAAATTCAGTATATAAAATCAATGTGCAAAAATCTGTTGCATTTCTATATACCAGTAATGAAGTGCCAGAGAAAGAAATCAAGGCATTAATCCCATTTGCAGTTTTACCAAAAACATTAAGATACCTAGGAAAAAACCTAACTAAAGAGGTAAAAGATCTGTACTCAGAAAATTATAGAACACTTGTGAAAGAAATTAAAGAGGACACAAAGAAATGTAAAAGCATTCCATGTTCATGGATTGGAACAAACATTGTTAAAATGTCTATATTACCCAGGGGCGCCTGGGTGGCTCAGTCTGTTAAGCGTCTGCCTTCAGGTCAGATCCCAGAGTACTGGGATCGAGCCCTGCATCTGGCTCCCTGCTCAGCAGGAACCCTGCTTCTCCCTCTCCCACTCCCCCTGCTTGTGTTCTCTCTCTTGCTGTGTGTGTCTCTCTCTCTGTTAAATAAATAAAATCTTTTTTTAAAAAAAATGACTGTATTGCCCAGAGCTATCTACACATCTAATGCAATCCCTATCAAAAGAATACCAGCATTCTTCACAGAGCTAGAACAAACAATTCTAAAATGTGTATGGGACCACAAAAGGCCCCAAATAACCAAAGCAATCCTGAAAAAGAAAAAAACTGGAGGCACTACAATTCCACATTTCAAGCTCTATTACAAAGCTATAGTCATCAAGACAGTATGGTACTGGTACAAGGATAGACACACAGATCTATGGAACAGAATAGAGAATCCAGAAGTGGACCCACAACTATATGGTCAGCTAATTTTCAAGAAGGCAGGCGAGACTCTCCAGTGGAAAAAAAAACAGTCTCTTCAACAAATGGTGTTGTGAAAACTGGACAACACGCCAAAGAAACTGGGCCACTTTCTTCCACCACACACAAAAATAATTTCAAAATGGATGAGAGACCTAACTGTGAGACCGGAAACCATCAAAATCCTAGAGGAGAACACAAACAGAAACCTCTTTGACCTCGGCTATAACAACTTCTTACTAGACACGTTGCCAGAGGCAAGGGAAACAAAAACAAAAGTGAACTCTTGGGACTCCATCAAGATAAAAACTTCTGCAGAGTGAAGGAAACAATCAACAAAACTAAAAGGGAGCCTACAGAATGGGAGAAGATATTTGCAAATGACATCAGATAAGGGGCTAGTATCCAAAATCTATAAAGAGCTTGGGGGTATACTCAGGGATAGAGCATTTGACTGCAAAATCTATAAAGAGCTTATCAAATTCAATACCCAAAGAATAAATAATCCAATCAAGAAATGGGCAGAAGACATGAGTAGACATTTTTCCAAAGAGGACATCCAGATGGCCGACATACCCATGAGGAGATGCTCGACATCGCTCATCATCAGGGAAATACAAATCAAAACCACAGTAAGACACCACCTTACACCTGTCAGAATGACTAAAATTAACACAAGAAACAACAGGTATTGGTGAGGCCGTGGATAAGGGGAACTCTCTTGCATTGTTTGTGGGAATACAAACTGGTATAGCTGCTCCAGAGTACAGTATGGAGGTGCCTCAAAAAGTTAAAAATAGAACTAACTACCCTATGAATAATATGAATAATAGAACTAACTACACAGCAATTGCAGTAGTAGGTATTTACCCAAAGGATACGAACATACAGATTTGAAGGGGTACATGCATTTGAAGGGGTACATAGCAGCATTATCAACAGTAACCAAATTATGGAGAGAGCCCAACAGTCCATTGACTAAATGAATGGATAAAGAAGATGTGGTATAGATACAATGGAATGTTACTCAGCCATCAAAAAGAATGAAATCTTGCCATTTGCAATGATGAGGTTGGAGCTAGAGTATATTATGCTAAGTAAAATAAGTCAGAGAAAGACAAATACCATATGATCTCAATCATGTGGAATTTAAGAAAGAAAACAGATGAATATATGGGAAGGGGGGTGTGCAGAAGAAAAGGCGAGAGGGAAATAAACCATAAGAGACTCTTCTTTTAAACAATTATTTTTATTAACATATAATGTATTATTTGCCCCAGGGGTACAGGTCTGTAATTCATCAGGCTTGCACAATTCAAGCACTCACCATAGCACATACCCTCCGCGATGTCCATCACCCAGCCACCCTATCCCTACCCCCAACCCCCCAGAAGTTTGTTTTGTGAGAGAAGAGCCTCTTATGGTTTACATAAGGGTTGATGGATGGAGGTGCAGCGGGGGATAGGATAGATGGATGAAGAGGTTTAAGGAGGGCACTTTTTGTGAGAAGCACTGGGTGTTGTATGTAAGTGATGAATCACTGAATTCTACTTCAGAAACTAATATTGCACTGTATGTTAACTAATTTAACAATAAATTTAAACTTAAATTTTAAAAAATCTAACATTGAATATTTAATGAACAAATCTGCAGAAGTTATAGGTATAGTATGATACTAATTATGAAAGTTTTATAAACACTTCTTTATATTGTTTGTGCGTATGTTAGTATATATATTAGTATATACATAAATATTTTTAAAAACATAAGAACATAGATGTAAAAGATGTAATTTCAAAATAGAACAGTCTCTGGAGAGAGGAAGAAGAATAAAGTTATATCTACTATATTACTTTTTTTGGAAGAAAAAAGTTCTGAAAAAAAGACAAAATACTGATTAAATGAAAAGTATCATAATCTACAAATTTTTATGTATGAAATATTTAAGAATTTTAATTTTTTAAAAGCTTTTATTTATTTACTTTGAGAGGGGGAAAGGGGCAAAGGGAAAGGGAGAGACAGAGGATTTCAAACAAACACCGCACCCAGCATGGAGCCATTTGGGGCTCGATCCCACAACCCTGAGATCATGACCCCAGCTGAAACCAAGAGTCAGATGCTTAACCAACTGAGCCACCCAGGCACCCTGAAGAATTTAACTTAAGTTTGAAGAAAAAAAAAAAGACTTTTTAAAACAAATAAGTAAATGTACATTCCTGCAGTAAAAACAAAAAACCTGCCCTCTGCCTAGCATAGAGTTAGCAATTTGGAATAAATTTTAAAATTAGACACCCTGGATTTGAATTTTGGCTTTACCGACATTAGCTGGCATTTGTTTGTGCACCCCAAGTGGCTGCCCTTATACCAGCAGGGCATCCACGTAATCTAGCATGTGAATGACACCTTTTGGAGTTGTATAACATGTTCAACCTGAATGTGAGTTTGGACAACTTTGTCAGCTTCCTTGAGCCTTAGTTTTCTCACCTAAGTAAAAATAACAATACATATACCCTAAATATTGTCACTTCAGTAAGATAATGTATGTAAAGTGTTTAACATATGCCTAGCACAGAACAAAGGCTCAATAACAGCTAATTGCATTTGTATATAGGATTATTCCTACTTTTGTCATTTATATTCTAAAACGAACCAAAATTATAAACTGATGCCGTAGCAGCAACTCATCTATTATAAAAATGTAAGAGGATTTACTACCTAAGTTGAACTTTATAGCTCATCAGTGTCCATCCCATTGTTTTAACAAGTTTTTTCTTACCACAATCTTTCTAACGTGGATTCTACCCTTTCCAACCTTCTTAAATAGAGCAGACAAGTACCTTTTTATGATGTTTCAAGATCACCATCACATCACTTTTTGTACTGTATAGGTGTAGTAATCACTGAAGTTTCAAACAGCATTTCACACTGGGTGAAAGAGGTACTTATTCCAGGAAATACTTTTAGAACTTCCTCTCTTGAGAGAGGCCCTGGTATATGCTTAATTTCTAATTTTATTTTTTATAAAAATAAAGTATGTATGAAAATATGGTCTCTGTATCAGCCTTGGATTGCCTTCAATGATTTACTGAATTAAAAAACAAAGTATCCATCTCCTGAATTGTCTTACCTTCCACAATGGCTATTCCTGCAAATTGACAGATGATACTATTGAATTATGCTTACAAACATAGACTGTGTTTGTAAGACTGTGGTCAGACAAACTTAAGTTCTAATTCTAGCTCTGCCATTTCTTAGTTGTGTGACTTCCATCCAATTATTTGAACCCTCTGTGAAATTTACATAATAAGAACCCCTACCCTAGGGGTGTCTGGGTGGCTCAGTCAGTTAAGCCTCTGCCTTTGGCTCAGGTCATGATCCCAGGGTCCTGGGATCCATCCAGCTCCCTGTCAGGCTCCCTGCTCAGCTAGGGGCCTGCTTCTCCCTCTCCCTCTGTCCATGCCCCCACCCCGACCCCTGGCTTGGGCTTGTGCTCTCTCTCTCTAGCTATCTCTGTCTCTATCGCAGGTAAATTTTTACATATTGTACATGAAAATATAGATTTAAAGTTCTTATTATTATAATCCCCACATAGTATACTCAATAAATGTACTCAATAAACAAACATTAACAACATAGTCCTGATATGTATATTTCATCCAAATTTTTAATTTACATTTTAACATCTCTTTCAACAGGGAGGTTGAATAATGCAACAGCATTTTATAATTGTAATTATAATTGGCAGCATTTTCTCCAAGTTACACATAAAATTGTGGTGCATCTTAATAGTAGTACATTTTATAGTCACTGGCATCTTAGATTCACAGAAAGATGGTAGTACATGCTCAGTTAATATTAAGTAAAATTGTTACCAAAGACATTTAACTTATCAAGAATTATTCAAAATGCATTGTATTGCTAATGCAACAGACCATAGAAGTATCTTTTTGACAGCTTTTCTCTTTATCTCTCTCTCTGTAGCATTGATCTTGTAAATGAACGTATTAAAGAAGGGCAGTTTTTCACATTAAAAAAGAGTAACCGGCTGCATATAAAACCCTAAGCAATGATTTTCCTAAGTTTTCTATATATTTGATGTACTTTAAATTGTACTTTTAATGTTGAAATTACCTTGAAAGTTGTAGATAGTGTTGTCCCCTTTCCTTACGACATTTCTTCTACAATACTGTGTATTTTTTTAAAGGCTCCCTAATCTGTAATTTAAATTGCTAAGGTAACATCGCAAAGGAAGATGATAATGTTACTGGCGCTGTCGTTCTTTCCTGGATCAAGCTCTATAGTTCCTAAGTGGTAAAGCCTGTTCCACAAATTATCTTTTGCTAAATTAATTTTCCACTGAAAGAACTAGTTAAATGCATCAACCCTCTGAAATCTTTGGACACTGAAATTGTCCAGTCAGCAAATATTTTACTTTCCAAGATTATTTCAAGAGAAGTTAATATGGTGTTCATTTGTTTAACCTATAGACACTTGGTTCACCTGCAAAGGTCATGATAGAAGCTGGCAAATGGTCCATTAGCATTGTCAGGGAATATATTGTGCTCAGAAATAAACTCTGCAGTGAGGAAAAATATCACAAACACATAAAAACATAAATGTTGTCATGTAGGTTTTTTTGCCTGGGGTTTTCATCTCCCACATTAGCCACTCATTGTTGATAATAAATGAATGTGTGATGGTTGTTGGGGACAGGCAGGCATATTTACTCTTCTTAAAGCTGCTGCTGATTTTTTTTTAAGTTTATTTATCTATTTAAGTTTATTTATTTTTTAGTAATCTCCACACCCAACTTGGGGCTTGAACTCACCACCCCAAGATCAAGAGTCACACGCTCTACTGACCAAGCCAGCCAGTCACCCCCCCAATCTTTTTTCAAAAATAGCAGTATAATCTATCATAAAATGCACAGGATTGTTGAAGAGGCACTGAGACCTAGTGAAAAGAACCCATTTCTTGGATTATTACAAGATGGGTTGAAATCCCAGTTTAACCACTTACCATGTGATTTAGTTTCATTATTTAGGCTAGCTGAATCTCAGTTTCTTTAGCTGGGAAATAATGCTTAGAATAATAGGACTCTTCTTGCTGAGCTAGTCTCAGAATCCTGAATGACAGGTAGCACATGGTGAGTGCCTGACCTGCGGTAGGAATACAGTATATGGTACTAATTACTGTTACCGCTGATTATTATGGTTTTCAACCTCATTTGTTCATAAGAAATCTTTTGCCACAAAAACTTGGTCATTGTCTTTAAATAGAAATCATTGTTTTTTTCCTTTTAGTTAATTCAGTTTTTTATGCTCCCACCCTTTTCATTTCTTTTGAGAAAATCTGAATTATGTATTGCAAGGTGGCCTCAAAAGAACTCCTAGCTCCTATTTTGCTGCTCCTGTGGAAGATTGTATGCAGACCACTGTATTCTACAGTAAGGGTTGACAAACTTTCTGTGAAGGACCAGATAATAAGTGTTTTGGGCTTTGCAGGCCATATATTCTTTGTCATAACTACTCAGTTCTGCTGTTATAGCATGAAAACTGCCACAGATAGTGTTAATAAATAAACGTGGCTGCAATTCAATAAACCCTGACAAAAACAAACTTCTGGGTGAATTTGGCCCACAGACCGTAGTTTACCAGTCCTTGCTCTATGGTATGCTGGCTTAGCAACGAGTGCCGCCTCCATAGCTCAGAGGATTTATGTGGCTGAGGCCATCTGAAACTAATATTTAGCAGATGCTTCTCAAACCATAGAGCCGTGTGCCGTTTAGAACACCTTCAGTCACGTGCTTCTCTATTGCAGCTGTTCTACCATCGTGTGGCTGGTTGTCGTCGTCTTCACAGCAGTGTTGGCTCCTTAGATCCTCACCATTCCTGTTTGAAATCCAAGCTACTTCCCTTCTTGTCACTACTGAATGGGGTCTTGCTGTTGCTTTTTGTTCCTTCATCCTTTTTCCAAATTTCTATTCTCTTTTTTTCTTTAGTCCCCCTTCCTGGCTGTTTCTCTAGTACAATTCAGTGTTCTTCTGAGCAGCTTGAATTTTATACCTTTTGCCAATAAGTGAGAAGGTTCCTATCCTTCTGGCAGGAAATGAAGCCATCACATAGAATCTGATGAGAGCTCCAAGACTTAGTCACTCCTCAGTCATTTTTGTGACTTCTTGCTGCACTAGATTGTTTGTTGACAGAGTTTCTTCTTTGCCTTAATCTGCCTTGCCTTTGTTTATTTTATTGTTATTTTGGGACCACCAAACATATATACCAGGCGTTATGCTCAGCAGTGGGAATGCAAAGATGAACAAAATAGGCATTGTCCTTGCCCTCATGAAGTTTAGCAAAGAGGACACACATTATGTAAAGAATTGCACAAATAATTAACTAAGGGAATCACCATATGTATAGGTAGTAGAAAGGGAAAACATAATTTGCAGTGACAAAATCTAATAGGACCTAGTCTGAGAAGTCAGAGAAGGCTTCCCTAAGGAAGTGCTTATAAGCATATAATAAGCATTAAATAAGTATTTATGAAATGAATGTAAAAATGCGATTATATTTAAGATGAAACTTGAAAGGTTGCCAAGAATTAACCAGATAAAGTTTAGGGAATGAGCATGGAAGGGGAGTCCAGACAGTGGAAGCAGTTATGTGTGAAAGGCTCTGAAGTTGCTTCTCTCAGTGAAGCAAAAGATGACTTGAGAAGAGTGGGGAAGCATTGCTTCTCAGAATGAAATAATAGAGGTCTCCAGGGTCATGTCAATAAAGGCAGATAGGCTATGTGTTTAAGGATCTGGACTCTGTTCTAAGAATGATGGGAAACCATCGATGGTGATATGGTGAATTCCTAGTTCCATGTGGCTTCAAATACTTGGAGTTGTCAGAAGGCTCTAGAAACTCTCCAGAGTGTACCTCCTGAAAAAGATAAATAAATAAATAAATAAACCTGAACCTAAACCTGAACTCCTCTACATTTGAAACAGATATAAATCCATTTGTCCACACAACCCTAAAATTTCCACTTGTGAGCAGTCCATGCCCTTATAATACTGGTAGCTATGTCATGAGTATATAGTATTCTTTTGAGAGGCTAATAAAAATTATTTATAGAATGGTATACTGTGCATTTTAAAAGTATCAGAGAACATTTAGACAGGACTGTAAGAGGCCCCTCCAGAGCATCATGCATGAATAACCATAGTCATCTGCTGCCAGGGTACTGCCAGTGACTTAAAGTTCACTACTCTTAAAATTGTTCATTCTGTTTTGGAGGGGTTTTGTTTTGTTTTCTCACCCTGGCTTTTCATAGGTTCATCCTTCTGAGAGTCAAAATGTCTTTTATGTTACTTCACAGAGTAAGCCAAATTCACCATTTTAAAAGTGCTTGAAAACCAAGATGCTTGATAAAGCCTGAGAATTATAAATTACAAGGTGGGACTATGTAAAGAATCCATTAAGATAAGTGTGGTAGGATGAGATAGTGATTTTTCTTCCAGGGCATAATAATTAGTAAATAATCTAAAACTAACTGCACTCAGAACTAGAGCCTTGGTTTTTTTCCTCCCTTTGGTCAACGAATCAAGCACTTAATATGTGAATAACACCTTATTATATATTGCTTGAGGAATAAAAGCGTAAGAAGAGTACTAGGGTTGTAAGATCTTGCTCATAGAGCTAATGATTTCTTTTGAGAGAAAAGATTTTATGTTTATGTAAGTGCAATAGGAGAGTACATGCCAAATAAGCAGTATACTAAAATAGAGCTACAGAAATTCCAAAAAACAGATCAGGGTGGGCTGAGATGGAATAAATCTATTAAAAAATACCTAATTTCACCAAGTTTCTTTTTAGGCTGGACCGAGCTTGATTGTGATTTACCACCCCCCTTCCTCCCATTTTCCCTCTGCCACCACCTGTACCATTTATTTGGCCTGGATGGGACTTGAGACAGTACTTATTGAATTGAATTATTTTATCTTCCTTACTATGTTAGTCATGTTAAAGATGTTCCATTCTATAATAATTTTTCTCATTCTATTTTTCTGTGCCTTATGGATTTTTTTCAATGAATATATATGTTTACATTAAAACACATACACACAAAGATGTTCATACCTATTATAGGAACACAAGCAAAGACCAGTATTTGAAGATAGGTGAGAGAAAAATAAATTTTTCTTTTGAATCTTCTGAAATGGGTCTGTTAGAAGCTTTGCCAGTATATATTAGGATGATGAGCAGCTTCTTCTGAATGGCTATCCTGGGCTGACCTTAGAGATTAAAATAAGTGGAGTATGTGGCATGATGACAGTAACGAGCCATTGATTTATCAGTGAAGCTTTGCTCACAGAGCCTTATTTCTCTGTCTGCCTGATTTCTTTAAAGAACTGCTTTATTGTGTTTCTTGTCCTTCAGCGGAACGGAAGCCCCCCCTTTTCAACATGAATGCAATGAGTGCCTTATACCACATTGCCCAGAATGACTCCCCAACGCTACAGTCTAATGAATGGTAAGACTCTGCTCTCATTTTAAATCTCTAAGGGAATCACCACATGTATTCGGCACTTTCACTGAATCACATTTTAAATATCTGACCTAGAAACCATACATTCCTTCACCGTATGTTATAGTAACTAACAGTGGTGCTTTATAGACGTGAATTGGCTATGCACACACACACACATTTTTATTTATTTCTACCCTCACTGTCACTTGTACTATGTTCTTAATGTGTGTGTAGGAACTGAAATTCTACAAGGAACATGCCTTGCTGTCTTCCTAATAAGTCTCATCTCTTAAATCCTGACAGTCTTGTATTGATCATCTCAGCTCTTACCACTTCTTGGCAGAGATGAAGTACCTTCTCTGATGTCATTATTTTTCCAGTTGTCGTATCTTTTATTATATGTATATTTAAGTATGTTGGCACAGAATATACACTGTCTATTCAGAATTGTATCATTCCTTACAGAAAATTATAACATCTTGATAGCTGTTTGGGCCACAAGAGTTATAGAAGAAGGGAAGTTTTAAACAAGAGGACAACTTCCTTCCTCCTCCCAAGAGAAGGAAGTTTTTTCATCCAGAAACCACATTCCGAAGTCCCTTCCCTTATGCTTCAAATTTTACTACCTGGTTGTAGGTGGTGGGTGATGGAGAAGTTACTAACCAGCCGTGAAGAATATAGGCTTGAGACTTACCAGAGTTGTCATTTTTGGAAAGAAAAATATGTGTAAAACTATTATATATATAAATATAATACTTTTCATTTTTTGACATAAATTATGATTTGACCTTGCTTATATGTTAAGGTATGTTTATGTGTTGACTAACTTGAAACTCTCCACATTCGTTATCCAGATAATTAATTTTTAGATACCATAAACTTGAAAATGGTCCACTTATCCTAATATTTCATATATTTTATTAAAGATCTCTTAAAATGTAAATCTTTCCCTTGAATGAGAGTGTTTTAAGTACTCAGTGTATTCCACAGACCCTGATTTTATTTTCTTTCCATGTATTTGCACATACAGGACAGACTACTTTCGGAGATTTGTTGATTACTGCTTGCAGAAAATACCTCAGGAAAGGCCAACGTCAGCGGAGCTATTAAGGGTAATTTTTCAAATTTATATTTGAGGAGGGGGATTTAAAGGCATGTTGTAGCGGAGTAGAGTAAATCATTCCTGTGGCAGCTCATCATGACAGACTGGATTAGAACGTGCTGCCTTGTCATTTACCCAGAGATAATAGCTAAGCATAGAAATAGCAAGATTATCACAGTGGATGGTGCTATATATTCCATGTGGACAGTTTTTTTCTCCATATTTTCCATCTTCTCTTTTTCCCCCTCCCTCTTTCTGCTTATGACAACAAGTATTTCTCTTTGCTCTTGTCATCATTGTGATGTTCCTATGACTAATATCTGCACGAACTTCAACACAGTGCTTCCAGGACAGTCTGCCAGTGGTTCACATGCCAACTCGGGGATTTTCAGTTAGGTTGTTGCCAAACCATCAAGCAGTGAAGATGTACAATAAGTATACAAAGCGTACACTTACATCACATTACATCATACATGTTGGTGACAAGAGTATCACATTAACTCCATTCATTTGACTTAAACGTCGCATTTTGGGGCATCTTTTCATGTAACATTTTACTATAAACTTCATATGTAGGTTCCATTAATATCGGTCAAGTGTGTGGAGACTTTTACAATATAAATGTCTTTTATTTGGCATAAACTACTCCAGATTTATTTAACCGCTTTCTGTATACATATATATATATTTTTTTAACTCTTTTTGTTGGTTGGTTTCAAGAAAAGCTCAGAAAGATTATATTGACTAAATTTGAAAGCTTAAGACTGTCAGCTGCCTTTATAATTAAAGAGCACCTTGTCTACGTCACAAATTCTTGGTTTACATTTTCTTTTTCTGAGGACTTTGTAAACATTATTCTGTTTCTAGCTTTAAGTGTTCCTGAAGAGGTAGGTCTGAAGCCAGAGAGTTTTTCCACAGAAAATTAAGTTTTTTCTTCTTGTAAACAGCAGCTCACAGGAATATGGTGGCTGAAGCAACAAGGCAAAGGACTCTGTATAATTCCCTTTGGTGTAGGGCTATCATGTGTTCTAGACATGAACTCTACTCTGTATGCCTCCGTGACAGCTCCAGATTTCTGTAAGGAAAAATGACAACCAGAACAAAGCACCAGATAACCCAAGATAAAGTAATATCTTTATTACTTTGAAGTAGGTGAAAAAGTTTTTTAATTGGGGGATGGAGTAGAAAGCACTACCATAAAGGGGAAGAGATAATTTGGGGCTATATTAAAATTAAGGGGGAAAAGCACCTCAAAGAAGAAGATAATACAAGGATCCAAAGATGAGTTTTAGGACCCAGACACCAAAAGGGTATAAAAAAACAAGCAGGCAGAGGTAAGAAAAGAAATGGAAGAGAAAAATTAAAACACAAAATCATAAACAACAAATTGATATAATGAACCAACCCATGTAGAGTGTATCCAGTGACAGAAAGTTGTAAGGAAATAAAGCAAAGTGAAATGCAAGTGGAAAAATTGTAAAGGTGATCATAATAAAGATGACACATGTGGAAGACAGGAAATCTAATATACAGCAGCCTTTTACTTCCAAAGAAGAAAGCAAAACACATATAGCAGAAGATATTTAAAGATATACCTGAAGAAAACGTCATTGGAAATAAATGTTTGGACCTTTATTTGACTTGATTTAGTCTTAATTTGATTTGGGGGGCCAAATGACATGAGCCCACCATTTATGTACTCAGCAATTATTTACTGATTATCTACTGCATGCCAAGCACTGTTCCAAGCACTAAACACACAAGTAAATATATGATATCAGTTCATAGTAAATTCTTTTTTTTTTTAAGATTTTATTTATTTATTTGACAGAGAGTGAGAGATCACAAGCAGCAGAAGCGACAGAAGGAGAGGGAGAAGCAGGCTCCCTGCTGAGCAGAGAGCCGGGGCATCATCCCAGGGCCCTGGGATCATGCCCTGAGCCGAAGGCAGATGCTTCACCTACTGAGCCACCCAGGCGCCTCTGTAATAAATAATTTTCTCTGCAGAAAAATAAAGCAGGGACAGGGATGAACAGTGATGGGACCTATCATTCCTTTTTTTTTTTTTTTTTTTTCCTTTTTAACTAAACTCTACCCACAGTGTGGGGCTCAAACTCAAAATCCTGAGATCAAGAGTTGCACATTCTCCCAACAAAGCCATCCAGGTGCCCCAGGAGCTGGTGTTTTAGATGAGGAGTTAGGGAAGGCCTTTCTAGGAAGATGATTTTTAAGCAGAGCCCTGAAGACAGACACCATGGAACTGATCTTCTGTAACCCGATGAAGTTCCTGAACTCCAGGGATAAAGAAAGATTCATACAAATAGGCTGGGAGAAAAAAAAAGTATTTTGGGGTGGATCTTTGACCTAGCTAAGGTGCTCTTTAGCTATAAAGGCAGCTGACATTTTCAAGCCTCACAGATTTAGTCGATTTTTTTTTCTAACAGCTTTTTAAAAAATTGCTCAATAGCAGAATCCAGTCAATCTAGTGATAAAACAAGAAAGAAAAAGAGAGAGAGAGGGAAGGAAGAAAGAATGCAATAGGAACTGAAGAAACTGTTAAAAGGACTGGTGTCAAACACCAAATTTAAATTGATACCCCAAATTTTAATATATTTCTTTTGCTTGGTTAAAGAGACTGCATTCTTCATGTTGAATAGGTAGTACAGATTTCAAAAGACAGTATGTAAAGTAAATCTCCTTCCTATTCTAGGACCCTCTCTAGAGTTAGCAACCACTGTTAACCAATTTTGTGCATGTTTTTCTAGAGATGTTCTGTGTATATGGAAGTAAATATTGTGATTTATTTTTGCACCAATAGAAGCAAACTGTAAACACTATTCTACCTTGATTATTTGTTTGCTTGTTTTCCTTAATAGTATGTTAAGCATATTGTTTTATGTTTCTGCATGTAGAGCTACCTCATTCTTATAAATGGATCCATAACATTTTCAGAATGACCGTACTTGTTTTAACCAACTTCTTTATGGTGTTTGCAGTCTTTTGCTGTTAGAAATGACTGCAGTGAGTTTCTGTATATGTGTCATTTTATACCTGTATATGGATATCTAAAGATTAAAATCCTACAAGTGAAATTGCTAATCACAGGGAATATAGATTTTAAATTTAAACAGATACTGACAAAATCATCCTCCAAAAACATTGCACCAATTTATAGTCCCACTAACATAGTATGAGGACCAATACTTTTTGAACTTGGCTCTCAGATCAGTGGAGAACTTACAGTTTTAATCTGTATTTCTTGTTATGAGTTAAGTTGGGTGTCTTTCATAGGTTGAAAAGCTTATTGGTTTCCTTTTTTGTAAACTCTTTGTGATCTTTGCCCATTTTTCTGGTTGTTAGGGGTTTTTTTCCTTATTACTTTTTAGTAGATCTTGCAAATATTTTTTCCCTATTTCTCTTTTTATGTTCTTTATGCTGGGCTTCTTTTGAGAGGTCATGCAAAAATTTGTTACAAAGAAGTCAACTTTTTTCCTCCCAGTTGGCTATCTTGTTCCCAAATATTTTTAGGTAATTCATCTTTTTTTCACATTTTCTTCCTGACATTTTAAAATGTCACCTTCACTTCGAATCCATTTAAATATAGAGCCAAGGTAAAATCATTTATATGGTTAAAGAGCAGAATGTAAGTGCTATAAACATTGACAATGTAAAAATACTAATGTAACTAGAACAATCTAGGAGTAGGAAAGAAAGATAAGTACACTAATTTTCCTGTTTTTCAGAGTAGATAGTCAATAATAATCCTTAAGTCAAAATGCATAGCTTAAAAAAAAAGGTAACTTCAATCTATGTCATCTTTTTTCTTTTTCTCTTTGGTTAACTTTAGAGGATATTTTAAGATCTGGTAACTCTTGGCAAAGAAATTATAACTAAAGTTAAGGTTTACCTCTTTGTCGTCTAATTCTGCTACATTTAAGTATACCTTAATTTAATAGACTTTCTTAAAATTAGCATATGTAATATTTCCATCAAAATTATTTCTAGGGGCGCCTGGGTGGCTCAGTGGGTTAAAGCCTCTGCCTTCAGCTCAGGTCATGATCTCGGGGTCCTGGGATCGAGCCCCACGTCGGGCTCTCTGCTTGGCAGGGAACCTGCTTCCCTTCCTCTCTCTCTGCCTGCCTCTCTGCCTCCTTGTGATCTCTGTCTGTAAAATAAATAAATAAAATCTTTTAAAAAAAATTATTTCTAGATATCCATTATCCTGAGAGAGAATGTCTGAAATGATGTTCTTTTATTTAATAATATTTATTTCTGGATGGTGGAACTTGGGATAATTTACTTTTATGTATTTTCTTTATTATTTTAATGTTTCAAGGAAATATACCTCAAGAACAGTAAAACCATCATTTTCAAAGCATCTGGGAACCTGTTAGTTGTAGGGGTTTCGAGAAAAATGGGCTTTGGAGAACAGGGAAGAGATGGGATTGCAGGCAGAAAGAACATAAGCAAAGGCATGTAGGTGTGAAACACATGGCATGAGTCAAGAACTATCTAGAATGTACTATATGCATTGCATGGGAAAGCGGACTAGGAGTGCCTAGATTTGAACCTAGAAATACAACCATGAACCTGGCTGTAAAAGGCCAGACTTCATCATGCAGGCATGTGTTTACGATGTTGAGTTTATCAGTTTTAAAAGGCTTAAACAGGTAAAGGTTTAATTATCTTGTGCAATAAGAAATCCGGGGCACTGAGAAAGGAGATATTATAAGCAGTGCAGAACAATAAACAGCTCAACAATATCACTATGGATCCAAGCTCCTTCTGTCTGCCTACTTTATTATTTTCAGTATGTGGCTTTTATCTTCTTGGTCACAAAATGGCTGCTGCATGTCCAGGACTCAAGTCTTTATCCCAAGAGGGAAAAAGGAGGAAGGGCAGAGTGGAAAACACCTTCTCGTCAGGTGCTTTGCCTTTTTATTTTAGAAAACAAAACTTTGCTCAGGGACTTCTCCCTTTGTATCTCGTTCACCAGAACTCAGTCATACTGTTATCTGTAACTCCAAAAAAGGCTGGAGTTCAACTCTTTTTACTTTCTAGTACTCACAATAGATTAAGGCAAGGAAAAGAGGTTGGAATGGGGGATAAATGGGACACCAGTGTCTGTCACAATGAGTGACACAATCAAATCTTTGTCTTAAAAAGACAATAGTGGTGGTCGACCACCGAAAACAAACACCAAATGAGGCAACGTGGGTTACAGGTGTAGCTCTTCCACTATTTGGCTGTGTAAATCACTTAATCTCTCCATGCCTGAATTTCCACACCTTGAAAATAAAAGAATTTCTAAGAGTTGTTGCTGCTCTACAATTCACTGATCCTAAGTTATAGCTTGAAGTTCACTGAAAACCAGTTTGCTCTTATATAATCACAAGTACCAGAGGAGCAAAATAATTTACTTTCTCCCTTTCGGGCTCATCTGGAAATATGCAGGCTGCACTCACTTCCGGGAATAGTGTTTCATTTTCAGAAAGGACTCTGCAGAGGAAGAGATATTTTATAAAAGCAGGAGCAAAAGCCACAATTCCCCTGACAGCAAAGTCAGGGTGAAGAACCACAAGACAAGTACATGTCCTCACAGTGGCCCTACTCCTCTTCTATAGCTGTCTATCTTAGGAAGAAATGAAATCCATTCCATCAGGCAAGGCCTACCACATTATATCCCATTTTCCCAATATCTTCAAATTATAATTTCACGTAAGTGAATTTTCCGCATAACAAACTTCTCCTTTAAAAAACAAAACTTCCTCCTCCCACTTTTTTTTTTTTTTTTTTTTTTTTATTTGACACAGAGAGAGAGATCACAAGTAGGCAGAGAGGCAGGCAGAGAGAGGGGGGGAAGCAAGCTCCCTGCTGAGCAGAGAGCCCGACGTGGGGCTTGATCCCAGGACCCTGAGATCATGACCTGAGCCGAAGGCAGAGGCTTAACCCTCTGAGCCACCCAGGCGCCCCCTCCCACTTTTGATCATTCTCTGCATAATCTTGTCAAAATACACGATGTACTTCTCTGCCTTCTTAAAGAAAGCATAATGAACATAATTTTGTTTCTTGATGGCTCAGAAGCAATAGTGTTTCATCAACTCTTGGCGTATAAAAGGACTACATGAGAAGCATTTTCCTCTTTGCAAAATAGCCCACAAACCTTTGTTCATTTTTACGTGGTTGGTTGGTAGGTGTGTTAGTCATGGATTTTCTTTTTCTTGAGTGTCATGCTGCCTAAGAAGTTTCAAAGGACAGTTCTTTTTACAACAAGTAACTCTAGTTCTATAGTTCTCCATCCTCTCTATTCTCCCACTTTTATTCCCTCTTTCTAAACTGATACAGGCTAAGAAACTAGGAAACCAGAATATGTGTAAAGATCACTGATAATATTGAAAGTGAAGGCCTTAGAGCGCCTGGGTGGCTCAGTGGGTTAAAGCCTCTGCCTTCGGCTCGGGTCATGATCCCAGGGTCCTGGGATCAAGCCCCGCATCGGGCTCTCTGCTTAGCAGGGAGCCTGCTTCCTCCTCTCTCTCTCTCTCTGCCTGCCTCTCTGCCTACTTGTGATCTCTGTCAAATAAATAAATAAAATCTTAAAAAAAAAAAAAAGTGAAGGCCTTTTATACGAGGAAAAGTTTATGGACTTTGGGGCAATTACTTTCACTCTTCAAAGGCCCTTTTCCCTTATTTCTGGTTGTACAGCTCTGTAGAGGCAAAATGAAATTGCCAGAATTATAACCTGTAAATAAATTGAATGGCTGCCATATTTTCAAGCATACACTGGGTATGACCACAAGAAAACAAAATATACACAAGTCTATTTCTACAGGATGGATAGGAAGATTGAGGCAGATTATAACAATAACAATATATATATTGTTGTAACTCTGCATTGTTTCTACTTATTATATATCTATGTATTATATATATTTAAATCCTTGAGATTTGAAAGTCACAAGCCTCTAAGCTACTAGTCATTATTACTTATACATTAAAGTAAATCTCAAGAGTTCTCAAGTAAACTCTAGGATGAAGTCCACAAAATGGGGCTTGAGGAAGAAGAGAAGAGCATAGTTACCTCTTTATAAGATTTATACAAAATGAGAGGCTATACAAAATGAGTCACAGCTTATTATTTCTGCAAAATCAATAGGCTTATTTTATGTGTTTGCTTTTATAATGTAAATCTTGCCCCCCAAAATCTGTTCTCTCATTTTCAGTTTTTGTTTTTTTCTCCTCCCTCAATCAGCATGATTTTGTTCGACGAGACCGGCCACTCCGTGTCCTAATTGACCTCATACAGAGGACAAAAGATGCTGTCCGTGAATTAGATAACCTGCAGTACCGAAAAATGAAAAAAATCCTTTTCCAAGAGACACGAAATGGACCCTTGAATGAGTCACAGGAGGATGAAGAAGTAGGTTCAGTTTATTTGGTAGGCACTGATGGAGTGCCTGCTACATGGGAAAGTTCTGGACTGGGCACTATGAAAACCACTTTTGCCGATAAAAATGTAATTGATGCTTTGGGCCTCAAGAAACATGCAGAGTTGCAAAAGAAACATTCATAAAATAACTCTTATATAAGACAAAATATGAAAAATGCTCTTGAGGGACGCCTGGGTGGCTCAGTTGGTTAAGCGGCTGCCTTCGGCTCAGGTCATGATCCCAGGGTCCTGGGATCGAGTCCCACATCGGGCTCCTTGCTCGGCAGGGAGCCTGCTTCTCCCTCTGCCTCTGCCTGCCTCTCTCTCTGCCTGTGCTCACTCTCTCTGACAAATTAAAAAAAAAAAAAAAAAAGAAAAATGCTCTTGAGGTGTGTCACCAGGCAGGGCTCCATAGAGGGGAGAAAATATGCCTGCTGGGGGGATTAGTGAAGTTTGTGTGTAGGACATGATGTGGGTGGTTTCTGAGAGACAGGCATAGGACATTTTAGGCCCAGGAAGATGCTGTGCCTTCAGAAGATTGTCCTGGCAACAGAATGAATTACGAGAGACTGGAATGTGTCACATTCTATGTAATAGTCCATGCAAGAGGTAATAAGGGCAGTGTCATTGGGCATGGGGGAGAAAGGAACACTTTTGAGAACACTTTTGAGAAACAATGTAGAGGTGATTTGATAATACAGTGTTTCTCATTGAAAGTAACAGTGACAGGTGAGGAGGAGTTTAAGGTGACTCTGAACATTTTAGCCCAGGTGACTAGGGTATGTCAGTACCAAGAATGGAGAAAAAGATTCAAGGAGAAATAGTAGGTTTAGAATGATTTCGGTTTGATGCCTGGTGAGTTTAATGGCATTATATGCTGCTGACATAGTATACAGAAGGAGTTTTCAAAGGAGAAGTGACTTTCTGTCTCCTCATTCAAATAACTTAAGAAGGATTGGTTGAAGCAAGGGTAATGATAGTTGGGACACCTGAATGGTAAACCTGGCAGTTGGTTGAAAAATTCAAACCCAGAACATAAGACAGAGGTCTGGGTAAAGAGTAGCTGGCTGGGGGTCAAGAGAATTAAAACGGTAATGAATCCGGAGTTGAATGCAGAATGGGAAGAGGGCCATGCCATATGAGGAACCCTAAGAAACAAAGCATCACAGATGTTCACCAGTCCGCAACTTCAAGGACGGAGCAGCCAGTATTAGCAGATGCCACAGAGAGGTCAAGACAAGGACTAAAAAAAAAAAAAAAAAGTTAACTGAGTTTTACAAGCAGGGCGTTCTTGATGACCTTCGTAAAAGTAGCTTTACAGGAGTAGTTAGGATGAATAATAGATAACTGTAGGTTTGTCGAATAAATGGGAAGTGAGAAAGTAGAGACAGTGAAAGCTGGTTATTTTAAGATTCATAAATTTGGCTGAGAAGGAAAAGGGACAAAGGGCAGTATGAAGAGAGGTCTGCAAGTATGGGTCAGGTTTCTTCATATTTATAGATAAAGTGGAAGAAGCCGGGCCAGAAGCATTGAAATTTGATGAGATAGTTGTAGTTAAGTAGGATCTCAGGAAGTGCATGGGATAGGAGCAGGAGTATTAGAGCCTTGCACAAAAGAAAGGACTCCTCTTCCTCTAAAACTAGATAGAAAAGAGGAAAGGAATGAACAATGCATTTTATTTTACCTTTTTATGTAAGAGAAAAAATTATCAATAATTATAAAAATGAAATTCAGAAAACTGAATTGAACTATAAATCTCTTGATTGCACATATACAAATGATCCCTTTTAATCGGGAAAATAAATCTGTTAAAAATATAATGTATTATCTACCATTTTAAATTACCCATATTACCTATGCCAGTGATTCCTTAGAGTGCCATGGCTAAGTAACAATTCATTAAAGTTGTATACATACAGTATGGTTCTTTGAAAATGGGATTTTTTTAACTAAGTTGCCTTAATTATATTATTTAATCTTAAATCAAAACTTATCCCACTGTGATGGGTAAATTACATATTCTGATTATTTTACCACTTCTCAAATAGTAGTCTTTGGACTAGCAGTGATGAATACCAGTATTATTTAACAGATATATTTAATAAGATTACAGAGGTAAGCATGATAGAATTGCTTGAGGGAGGCAGAATTTAATTACCTGTCCAGGACAGTAGAATTAATATCCCTGCTTAGACATGAAGTTACTCAATAATGATTTGCAAAGGAACATATTCCTTGTCAAATCTCTGAAAACTCTTTTAACTCTATTTCAGTTTCAAACGACTGCTGCCCTATTTGTAAATATCCCAGATGTTACCTGTTCAGTCGCCTACAGTCTTTCTCTAGCACCTTGATGGTCCTGAAAGTCTCTTACAAACCTGGCCCGATTTCTGCTTACGAATAGCCATACAATAATATAATAGTTGCATATGATGGGGGAAAGCCCTAGGATAGCGGCATTTGGAGCCTTATGACCCATGTCCAGAATGGCCCCTGAGGAAGGCAGGGAAGTGAATTTGAGATGTCTGAAATGGTGGGGGAGTAGTAGAGTCACTACATAAAAAGTTTATCTTTGCAGATTTGGCAGAAAAGGAACTTGGCACTGCAGAATTGAGTGTGCTTAATAGCTCAGTCAATGGATTGGCACTTTACCTCCAGTCATCTTTTTTAACCCCCGTGCCCCATTTTTATAGGACAGCGAACATGGAACCAGCCTGATCAGGGAAATGGACAGCCTGGGCAGCAACCATTCCATCCCAAGCATGTCTGTGAGCACAGGCAGCCAGAGCAGCAGTGTGAACAGCATGCAGGAGGTCATGGATGAGAACAGCTCTGAACCTGTTATGATGCACGATGACGAAAGCACCGTAAATTCCAGTTCCTCTGTTGTGCCCAAGAAGGTAGGTTCCCTGGTACCCTTCACAGCTCTAGGCTTTGTCAATGTAGTGAAGCCAGACCAGGCCACTTGGCCTCCAGACATTTCAGTGGTGACTTTCTACAACTGCAGTATGGGACTAAACCTAGCACTTGATAGTTCTCTTATGTAAAAAGATAACAGAAGACTACGTAAAGCTGTAGCTCGGCCTGTTTCTTCATCTTCCTTTCCCTGGTGCTCTGTCTACCATTGTCAGTAAATAAAAATAAAAATAAACAAATCTGTAAATCTCCAAGTCAAAGAAATTGATAAAATCCTCTCTAAACCGTAACTTTAATACTGTAATCTTAACAGCTTCCTGAATATAACCCATTTAGAAGTATGCTCTCAGAGGTATGTTTCTTAATGTATAAGCTACCATTTGTTTAAGAAGCAGTTTCTACTCATTTCTGTTGCTCTTAGATTTATTTCTAATTCTAAAACTAGCTCTGTCAGCTTAAATATTCTGACTTTTGAAGGAGCGGTTCTGTTTTTTATTTTTACTTCGGTTTTCCAATTAAAGATCCTTCTGGGGCGCTTGGGTGGCACAGTCAGTTAAGAGTCAAACACCGGTTTTGGCTCAGGTCGTGATCTCAGAGTCATGGGATCGAGCCCTGCATCCAGCTCTGTGCTCAGTGCAGAGTCTACTTAAGACTCTCTGTCCTCCTCCCTGCTCCTGCCACCCCCCATCTCTAAAATAAGTACATCTTACAAAAAAAAAAAAAAAAAATCCTCCTTTCATACAGGTCTATCATGGTTCGTAAGTTGAAGTACCTCATGAAAAAATGAAAAAAAAGTCTTAGAGT
This sequence comes from Martes martes, assembly GCF_963455335.1. NCBI lineage: Eukaryota > Metazoa > Chordata > Mammalia > Carnivora > Mustelidae > Martes > Martes martes. Next base: position 79,043,314 of record NC_137901.1, read on the forward strand.
TTCTTGCAGAGCACTTTCTATAAGATGAATATTATACAGAATTACCAATAATTCTTTGGAAGAAGTCCCAAAAATGTTTTGAGTGACTTTAGGTAAGCCGTCCATAGTGTAGAATTATATGAAAGAATCTGTTTTTCGTTTTCCTTGTAAGGTATATATGTACTTATTTTAATAAATGCCAATGATTACATTCTAATTTCAATGATAGAGCATATTTAAGAATTTTTTTTGACTTAGACATCAATTGGTGCATTTTCCTTGGGACGAAAAGGAAATTGAACAGGTAAGGATGAAGGGCAGGAGAAAATATATTGGTCCCTGGTCATAAGTAGTGGAAGGATGCACATTTATTTTCTGAACAGATTAACTTACTCATTTATTTAGCAAAAATTGGTGAGGACTTCTACTACGTGCCAGGAACTGTAGTAGGCCCTGTGGATATCTAGAAATAAAACACACGTAGCGCTTTCATGAAAGTTAATATCTTTGGGGGAGATTAGGAAAATAATTGTACAAGTAACTATACCATTTGATTATGAAACTTCTGCTCTGGGTAAAAAGAGCATTTAATCTATCAGGGAGTAGCGGAAAGCCTACCCAGTGATGTAACATGTAAGCTAAAACTTCACAGATAAGTAGAAGTTAGCTAACCTGGGGTGAGTGATGGGGATGAGTCAGAAAACAAGTGCAAAGGCCCAGACAAAGAACTTTGTATGTTCAAGGAAGAGGGAGAAGGTCAGAGAAGTTAGAGCTTGGTGAGCAGTGTGAAGAGTGAATGGAGTGTAGAAAAACAACAAGGACCAAGTTATCAGAAAGGCATGGAAGCCTTCTGAGGAAAGGAGTTATATCCTACAGATGCAGAAATCTGCTAGGAGTTCATCATTGGCAACCAGCTTCTTTAAACATGGGCAGGCGTTCCTATATTTGAAAGGCAGAAAAGAAAGTTTTGCTGGACTCTCTTTTTGGAAGGCGCTATTGTGGATGCTGACAAATCTGGCTCTTTACTTTACCTCTGGAGTTCCATGGGTATAGGGATCAAAAGAAAAGGAATTCCACTGGATCTTTTTACTCCAGGAACCCTCCAATGAGAACAGAATTAGAAGAAAGATACTACTGGCACAGTCAACAAAAAGGAAAGCTCTAGTCTTGAATTTTAATTCTGATTTTGGTGTATGATGGTACAGACCTGTCTTGTAATACAGGTTTTTCAATAGTTTTTTTCTCTTGCATGGTATCATCTTTTAAGAATAGATGTTAATTTATGGGGCACCTGGGTCGCACAGTAGGTCAAGCGGCTGACTCTTGGTTTCACCTCAGCTCATGATCTCAAGGTTGTGAGATCCAACCCTGCATCGAACCCCCCATCAGGCTCCCCACTCAGCACTTAGGTTTCTCTCTCCCTCTGCCCCTCCCCACCCACGTTCTCTCTCTCTCTAAAATAAAATAAATCCTTTTTTAAAAAAACAATAGATATTAATTTATATTCTAAAATAGATGGTTGTATTTGATCCATACAAAATGTTTGTCAGGAAGAATTTAAGTTATATAATATATTTCTATTTTATTATGAAATAAATATATAGAGGAAATATGATGAAAGAAAATTGAAAAACACTTGTGAATAAAACTGAATGAATTAAGTGAACTGAAAATATAAGCAGGCTAACCAAAAGCAACCCACAGAATGGGACAAATTATTTGCAGATCATATTTCCATATCTAATATTACATATCTAATAAGGGATTGATATCCAGAATAGAGAGAGAGCTCCTAAAACTCAAGAACCAAAAAACAACCAACCCAAATTGAAAATGAGCAAAGGACTTGAATAGACATTTATCCAAAGAAGATAAGCTCCAATAAGCTCATTAGAAGATGCTCAATAACATTAATAATTAAGGAAATGCAAATGAGAACTATAATAAGATACCACCTCACGCCCATTAGGATGGCTAGACAAGAGTTGGCAAGGATGTGGAAAAATTGGAACCCTTGTGCACTGTCGATAGGAATGTAAAATGGTATAGCTGCTGCGGCAAACAATAGGTAGTTCCTCAAATAATTAAAAAATAGAATTACCACATGACCCGCAGTTCCACTTCTGGGTATTTACCCCCCAAAACTGAAAGTAGGGTCTCAAGGAAATACTTGTACAACTGTGTTCATAACAGCATTATTTATAATAGCTAAATTTGGGGAGCAACCCAAATGTCCATTGATGGATGAATGGATAAACAAAATACAGTATACATACAATGGAATATTATTCAGCCTTAAAAAGGTAAAGAAATTCTGATGTACACTACAACATGGATGAACCATGACATTATACTAAGTGAAATATACCAGTAACAAAAAGATAAATGCTGTATGATTCCACTTTTATGGGGTATTTAGAGTAGCTAAAATCATAGAGACAAAAAAGTAGCATGGTTGGCTGCCAGAGGCTGGGGGGGTGGGATGAAATGGAGTGTTGTTTCATGGGGACAAGTTTCAGTTTTGCAAGATGAAAGAATTACGGGGAGGGTGGGGGTGATGGTTGCACAACATTAGAAGTCTATTTAATAGCCCTGAACTGTATACTTAAAAATAATTAAGATGATTAATTTAGATATATTTCACCACAATAAAAAAGGGGGAAAGTATAAGGAGGCAATAAAAGAATATGTTAGATGTGAAAACTGAATATTAATTATGATATCTCTTCATGAAACCCATTTAAATCCTATACCTGGGCTTATAAATCTATCATTTTAAGCACAACAGAAATATAAAAATTATTCAGAAACTTTATATTTGTTGGTATGCTTGACTTCCTAAAAGTTTTCCACTTGGGAACATAAATAGGATCTTAAGCTCTCAGTAGAAAATTTTATATAATGTATCATAGGAATGAGGAAACTAGTTTATAGTTCTGTCTGCCACTGTTAGTGTTATTTTACTTTAGGCAAGTCACAAAAAGCTCTCTGGGCCTCGGTTTCTTCATCTGTAAAATTAGGAGTTCTGTATGGCTTCAGAGATCCCTTCCAGCTCCTAAATTCTGTGTTTCTGTTCCTGTAATCTTTAGAGAAGCAGATCTCAGCTCTGACTTTCAGGGTGTTTTGTAGCGAGATGCCTCAGGAACAAGCCTCGTCCATATCTCCTCCAGGATAAGGCAGGCTTTTATCCCTTACATTTTGTGTTTGGATTTCACTTAAGATTTCACTTAAAAAGGGGGGGGGGTCCTAAAAGCCACTGTTCTGATCAACCCCTCCTTCTTCATGCAGATGGCATAGCTGTGATACTGTACTCCTTGTAGGTACAGGTAACATTTAAGTCACATGTCGGATTCTCTGGGAAGCAGAGCTGAAACAGTTTCAAGCAGCAGTCTGTTTTTTAGGAGTTTCTTTTGGGGTCAACACCTGTGGAAGAGAGAAGGAAGCAGCATCGGGTAGAGGGCAGAGTTGAAGTGAGATAGCAGACCTAACATCAGCCTCAGCCAACTCCTAAGGGAGCCATGGGGCTAAAATGACCCTTCAGAGTTGTCCAAACTGAGTAAGAAGGGCTGGGACTTGTTAACCTCAGCCAGACCAGTCATTGACTATGAGCAACCTGGGAAGGGTATGAATTGATCAAGGCTGCTCTCTCCAGCCCAGGCCACCCCAAAATGGACTACCAGCCATTCTGACAGCCAGGATCCTAGTAGCAAGTCTTCTCAGAGGCAAAGATGTAGGTGGTACATTTCTGAGTCTACCATAATTTGTGACCACAAAGATTATATTTGAAAGAAAGCAATCAATATTGTTTTATAAAACATTTACCAGTTTTGCATGGGTCTGTGACCAGAATCTTAGAAAAGCCTATATATCACTAAATTATCATACTACAACCAATGTTCTACCCATTATCTCATTATCCTATTTTATTTTCTTTTTAATACTTGTCACCATCTAATATTATATTATATATTAATTTGTTTATCTATTATTTCATTAGTAGAATGTAAATTTCATTAAGGCAAAGACTATGCCTGCCTTTTTCCACACTACATCTTAACACCTAGAACAGTCAGAGGCATTCAGTAAAAAACTATGGAATGAATGAATGGATTCACGAACAAAAAAACACAAGGAATGAATTAAGTGCCAGAGGCTAAACATCATGCTATTTTTGTTCATTGAACATATGGATTAAAAGGGTTAAATAATCTTTAGTATTGTCTTTATGGTTTAAAAGACTTAAATAGCATTTCTTCAATAATTATACGCCAGACAGTAAGAACATGCTTAATAAATACCAAAATATAAGAATAAGGGTGGGGCATTTTTGGCCCCCCCATCTTGATTGGTACAATCAAGCAGACATTATCCTAAATTAGTGAAACCATAGATATGAAACAGATTACCGTCTTATATAGGAAGTGAACTTTTTTTTTTAAAGTCCATGGGCAACTGGTAAGTGTGTGACTTGCAGTTAACTGCTCCACACCCGGAATAAAGAAGCCCTGATTTTAGCAGGACCGTTCTATCACAGATCAAGCCCCAAAACTGTGAAGTGGGACACTGAAAATTTGCCTTTGGCATCAGATTTTCAGATTACTTCTCTTTGTCCAGTCCTTGCCTCTATTCTGTTCTTTCCCAGGCCCTGAAGGGACCCTAATCTAATCTCTCTTTTGAGTAAAAATGACTTGGTAAGTCTAAAAGTATATTTGGACAAAATAAACTTCAAGCACTTTCCCCTTGCTATTGTTGCCATATTGCTTTTTCCAATAACAGTAATATCATCGTATATCTAGACTGTTAGCTCCTCAAGAACATCTCTTTTCCTACCACCCAGCATAGTGCCTGCCACATAGTAGGCACTCAGTAAATGTTTTGTGAACTAAAATGAAGGTGAACTTGCATAGGACACAACTCTACATATGCCTCAATTCTCGTTTTTTTTTCCAAATGACTCCAGAGCAAACTTCTAATCCAGATTAGGTTTTTTGCGGCTACCTAGCTGGCTTCTGAGCCTCCGCCCTATTCCTTAAAATCTCTGTGGATATAGGAGCAGCAAACAGATTCTAATAGTGATCTAACCACCAAAGTCTGATCTTTTAATCTGCCAGTGAAAAGGTACACTTTTGTTTTGCTTAAGTCTAAAATCAGTTATCTTTGCCTGCTGCTGCCTTCTATTATTATAGATCATAAGACTTTAATATATGAAAGTGTTTGTTAATCAATTTGTTATTTTAGGTATGCCTAATGAACTCTAGTCATCATGGCCCCCTTTTAGAGATTATTTTAAAAAACTGTTCTATCCTAACTTTTAAAGCTTTATTTGGCCTTTTTCCTATTAGTCAGTGTTCTCCACCCCACCCCCTCACCCCCACAGCCCCTTCTTTAAGAAAAAAACGGCTTTCATCATTTTTGTGGGAGGGAAAAAAAAAAGAAAAGATGTCCTTGAGGGGATAGGATGCTCTAGTTTAATTTTCACTTGCTTCAGTGGCCTTTTCTATTATTTTTGTTGAAGAGAGGGGCGGGTTCTCTGACTCTTCAACTCAAATTTGGCAGAGTAAAAGTAAATTAACATACGAAGACAATGTTTCTCAAACAGAGCAGTCATAAAAACCACCTGACTGTAGTAGTGTCTTTATCCCCTGCGTTCTAGTCATTTTTTTCTCCCTAGTAGCTACCCTCCCCAGTAAAGATAGCCTTGTGCATCTTCTTCCCTTCCTCTAGCCCCAGCTTTCAATAGCAACAATGGCTTATGCGGTAATTTAGTAATTTTGAAGTGAGCAAAAACAAAAGAGAGGTGGTGGGTTTGTTGATCCCTTCTCCACAGCATAAAAAGTTTGGGTATCTATAAAAAGGCTTCTTATCATCTGACAAAAGCCATTTTTAGATCTTCTTCCTGCCCCCTAAAATAAAGGTGTACCTGTGTGTCACAATTTTATGACTTTCTCAGAGTACAGAGTAGCAGGTTTTTATGAAATAGAAATTTGAACTCTCTTAAATAATAAAAGAGAAAATGTCATTTTCCCAGAATCTTCTCAGACCTATATTCTTGAATTTATTTATTCAACAAACATTTGCTGAATGCCTACTAAGTATCAAGCACTAGGTGGGTGCTAGGGAGACAGATTTTCCAAACCACATTTACTGTTTTCAGAAAGCTCACAGTCTCTTGCACAGACACACAAGTAAGTATGTGATAGTATAATAAAGATATACCAAAAGTATAACAGTGTCCAGACGAATGGTTTCCAGGGTTAATTTCAAGTGAATCTGGAAACTCTAAACAAGCAGCTACACCATGAATCTTAATTTCACAATCTTAATAAATAGCTACTTAGAGAAAAACTTTTAAATAGAAGTAAAGCTTCCTGTTCAGTGTATAATAGTAAAGTTTGTGCTTCAAGCTTTATGTATTTAAGCATATTGTATAAAAGCTCAGCTCTTCTTGCTAAAGATTTGACCAAAATTATGACAGCTTCTTTTCTTTTTAATCTGAAAAATTTTTTTTACAGTGAAAGAACATTATAAATTTACTGGTTAACATAGATTTACTTAAAACTGGTTCTCAACAATATGGGTATTTGAAAGAGCTACTTTGTTTATTCCCAGATGATAATGTTTTAAAGATAAATTATAGACAAGACCTATATTTTGTCTTGGCAAAGTAGAACATGATATTTGTTCCTTAAAAAAAAAATTTAATTTTTAAGTCATCTCTACCCTCAGTGTGGGGTTCAAACTTACAACCCCAAGATCAAGAATCGCATGCTCTGTCAAGTCAGCCAGGCACCCCAATACTTGATCTTAATCTTCTAAAATCATTCTTCAACATCGAAGATGTTGGCCCTCACATTATTTGCAGATAGTCCGCATCAGTACCTAACTGCATAAAATAGCAAATTATCCCTTTCCATTATTAGTCTTAAAATGTGTGCAGTTCAGAAAGTATGGGAGCCAGGTGTGGTGCTCGTTTTGAAAGGGACTGCTATTTGAAGGGGCAGTATAGCCAACAGACATTATACCCAGTAAAGTTGATAGTTTAATTTGTATGTACTTCTCAAGTCACATTTCCCTCATTTTAAAATTGCATCGTTGTTTATCTTCAGAATTTTAAACTCGTCTTAATGCAATGGAATTGAATATTTTAAAAATCATTTTCCTGTGCATTTGAAATGGGTGTCTACTGTTAGAATAAAATTTTACCTCATTTTGTGGTCTCTCACATAATATTCGAAGACCTTTAGTGTGGGGATAGGTTATGAAGTTGCTGTGGAAAACTAAGAATTCTTTCATAAAATGAAAAGAATTTTAAGCTGGAGTAAAGAATGATACGGTTAATGTTATGTACTATACCTGAAGTAGATTTAAATTTTGGACCTATTGTTCAGATTAGCTTTTTTTTTTTTTTTTTAAGATTTTATTTATTTATTTGACAGACAGAGATCACAAGTAGGCAGAGAGGCAGGCAGAGAGAGAGAGGGAGAAGCAGGCTCCCTGCTAAGCAGAGAACCCGATGCGGGACTTGATCCCAGGACCCTGGGATCACGACCTGAGCGGAAGGCAGCGGCCTAACCCACTGAGCCATCCAGGCGCCCCAGATTAGCTTTTAAAGTAGTATTATTTTTGTCCAAGGGGATGAGGAAAAAATAATAAAATAGCATTATTTTTAAAATATACCTTAGTGAGGTATTGAATGAGCTGCGTGTTAACTAAAATCACTATGATTTTGAATATTAACTTTTCCGGTGTATTCCAATATTCTTGGTTTAAAAATTTAGCAAATATAATGTGACTTTTAATTTGCTAAGCAAGACCTAGCCTATAAGTGCTCATTTGTATCTGAGAGAAAACACACTAATAATATTAAAATTATATGTATTTGTACATGAATGTGTTTCACTTTATTCTGTTGAGTGAACCATAAAGATTCTAGTGTTACTAGTTATTTTTGTAAATCAAGTTCTTACAGAGTGAAACTGATCTGCTACCTCTCAGTCAGTATACTTAATGTTAGCTAATTAATAATCACCAAACTTTGAATTCTTAAGGCCTCCTATAAAACCACAGGACCCTACCTAGTCTATCTCATCTGATTGCTGCCATTTAGAAGCTTCTTGTTTTTCTGGTACTGTAATATTAGAAATGATCAGTTTCAGAGAGGGGCACCTGGTTGGCTCAGTGAGTTAATTAAGCATCTACCTTCTGCTCAGGTCATGATATCAGGGTCCTGAGATTGAGCCCTGCATCAGGTTCCCTGCTTAGTGGGGAGTCTGCTTCTCCTTCTCCCTCTGCCCTCCCCACTCATGTTCTCACTCACCCTGCTCTCTCTCACTCTCTCAAATAAAAAAAAATAAAATAAAATAAAAATCTTTAAAAAAATTAATTTTGGAGTTAAATGTAACTTTTTAATAAATATCCAGTAATGTCAATGGCAGTAGATCCCATTGCCTTGCTCTCAAGAACCTTAAACCTAGGGCATAAATCCTAGTCCCATACCTGATCTCTCTTTGTCCTATAAAATAAAAGGTTAGATTTCCTGGGAAATAATATAGAAGTTTCTTTGGACCATCAAGGTTGTTGTTGGTTTTTTTTTTTTTAATTATCTCAAAAATACGGGTTGAGATACATTTTTAACCTGTGGTACTATCTAATAGAACTGATTGTTGCGGTGATGGAAACGATCTATACCTGCACTGTTCAGTATGGTAGCCATAGCTAATGACTACCTTAAAACATAACAGGTACGACATGGGAACTGAATTTTATATTTTATTTAATTTAAATATCCATGTGGCTACTGACTATCATATAAGACAGCACAGCAATAGAATATCCTTGAATTTAACATATATGTCCTCAAAGGCATTAAAGGTCCCGTCATTATTTAAAGACAAAATAGACCTCAATACAGAAAATTTTAAAAGATCTTTTTAAAAAGATGTAATGGTAGATACCTGCCTAACATTCTGGAGCATTCTAAATTTATTAAGTGGAAAAAGAAAATCAGCCCAATGGTAAATTTAATCTTGGCTCTTGACTTTTACCTAAAAACCTGGATATAAAATTTAATTTCCCTCAAGAATATCTGTGTCTTGACTTTAAAAAATTTTAGATGATATAATTAAATTTTGTGTTTGTAAACCTCTTCAATTTTTGTTTTCTGTTGAAAGAGAAAGGAATTATTTTAAAAAAATTTTTTTCAGATAGTCATAGACAAAATGCAAAACTGACTTCTCACAAATGGTTTCTCCTAAAACCCTAGGGCAATACAGGAATTAATTTCTCCTTCCCCATCCTGAACATGTACTACTTAAAAAATCCCCCATGGTTGTACATGTTTTTGAGCTATTATTATGGTATCTTTTTTCCTGAAGGGTTAAGAGCTGCTTACTGACTGACCACTCCATCTTTTATAGAGAAAAGCATCACCCTTTGAAAGCATTTTCCCCTTTAAAACTCATTTAAATTGCATTTAAGAAACATCCATTATTACCCTTCCAGGGAATGTTATCTTTCACTGGGCGTTACAACAAGATTAATCATCTCTGCCTATCAAGAAGCACAGATTTGATTAAATCAGCCGAGGACATTAAATCCCAGCCTTACTCACTCTAGTGACCATAGCGAGACTGAGTTGAGGAAGAATTTGTGAAAGTATCATTTGGTTAAAATTGCATGCCTGTCTCTTTAAATCTAAAAAAAAATCCTTTCAGAAGCTGTAGAGAGAAGGTGCTAGAACTGTGTACGATCATGACTGGAAAGCAGGATCCCTCAGTGACTGCCGAATCTTCCCAGCACAAGATAGAGAGGCAGTTCAGCAAAAGCCTACACTGGTTCTAGGCAGAACGATGATCCTACCGAACAGATCTCAAATAAAATTAAATTGAGAAAGCAGATCTTTCAAGGGAATGAGGCGGAGGCTCGCTTTTATGTTAAAAGCAACCAGCATCCTCCTTGCTAGACATGGACATGACATTTTTAAAGGAATTATTTGGTTACAGCGTTTTAAGCAAACTGTTCTAAGGAGTCTGTACATTGCATTGTTTTTTCTATTCTTTTTTTCTTTTGCATATATGTAATTCTGGAGGTAAAGAAAAAGCCTGCCAGGGATTCAGAAGGCATCCCACTAGCGATCAGCTGACATTCCTAACTGAAGGCTGCAATGTGTTGCTTATTCATTTTGTACCGTGGGAGCTGCGGGGACTAGCAGAGAGCTAAACTATGCATTTCAAACAGCAGTGCTTGTGCAGAAAGAGGGGTGAGAGAGAGGCAGCCGGCGAGGAAAGAGCACAGCTGGACTTTCTCCTTGTTTTTATCCATTTCTGCAGGATCATGTATTCATAAGGGATGAGGCGGGCCACGGCGATCCCAGGCCTGAGCCGCGGCCTACCCAGTCAGTTCAGAGCCAGGCCCTCCACTACCGGAACAGAGAGCGCTTTGCCACGATCAAATCAGCATCTTTGGTAAGCAAACACCCCTCTACCCACCTTCCCTTCCTTCCCCTCCTCCCCATCTGGCAGCCTCTCGCCCTCCCTGAGCCTCTCTCGGCTTCATGGATGGGAGGAAAGGAGTCAAGAATGTTTTCTCCCTCCTAATAATTTTATTCATTTTAGAAAAAAATCTGTTGGCATGGCAACCTGATCTCAGATATTTTAGCATTGTCTACGGCATGGAAAAAAAAAACCTTTGTGTGTGTGTGTGTGTGTGTGTGTGTGTGTGTATTTATATATGCTGTATGTGCAAAATAAAAGGCCTTTAAGATGAAGTTGCTAACCTATCCAATTTTTTTAAAGCTATTTGTCTTTTCATTGAAATAACAATGCTAAAAAAATTTTTAAAGGTATTTGATGTATGTGTGTGCAGGGCACTATGCTTCTTTTTGTATAGATGCTTGTGTGTTTGTAATGTATACACACATATCAAAAGATAAAACACAATTTTTTAAAATATATCACTGTAGCTAATGTATGTAATTGTAGAAAATAAGATACTAGCTTCCTAGGGATGAATTGCTGGTTCGTTCTGGTTCATTCATTTATTTATTGCAACAATGGTAGTGGCTGCACTTCCCCATTTAACCCCTGAAGAATTTCCTGGCACCAGTAAAGCAAGAGGGGCTTTGTAGGAGAGGATATGGATGATTGTGGAAGAAAAGATACTGTAGGATCCTTCAGCATTTTTACTATTGCAAATGTGATTGCTGGATGCCCTTGTAGTAGCAAAAGGGGTGTGTGCTGGAAGAGTTAGTTTTCATGCCTCCTCCCCTTGGCCCCCCACGCGTGCGCGTGCGCGCTCACATACTCACACACACACACTCACATCGTTTCATCTTTGGCACTCTAAACTCTCTTTAATCTTTTGCTTCTGAATCTCACTTCTCAGCCGAAAAATTATTGAAATATTCATTGTTTTGCCCAGATTGATGTTAGAGGTCACATGGGCAGGAAGAGTTAGTGTACACTGCCTGGCTATTACATTTAGAACCTATGATGACATCATCCAAGGCCGACCCAGAAATTATTTTTCTTGTCCTATTTTTTAAACCTGATTTCCACTTTCATCTCTCAAGTCTTTCAGACGCTTCAGTTATCTTTGAAATCGATAATGGATTATAATCTTTAAAAACCCAAATATGAGGAAAATGGAAGTTAAAGCACCTACCTATTGCTATGCCTGCTGCTGTCTAAAAGCAAGCATTTTAATTGAGACGGCTTATCCGTAAGCCTGCCTTTAAGTTCCTTTGTATAGAAGTTTCTTGTCATCTCTAAATGGGCAATTTTTCATTTTAAATGAATGTTATACCGTGTAATGGAGATATAAAAATGTCCACTCTGTATTTGCTAATGATTGCTAAGCACCTAAAAAAATGACATGCTTTTGAGTCTAAATAAAGAACCGTGAATTTATTAATAAATATCTTCATGTCACAATACCTGACCAAAAAATATGGTATTTATGTAATATTCTTGCTTACCACCGACTCTTGTGAGACTTGTATCTTTATCCAGACATGTTCATGTAGAAATGAGAGGAGAAATGCTGAGCAGCCACGGAGACTCAGAGCACCAGAAGCAGATTTTTGAATGTGAAACAAACATTATACCAAGTGGATCTTCCCCCTCTGGGAAAAGTGTCTTTTGTCACTTGCCACACCCTCATTCCCACATCATATATTCATGACCTCTCCTACCTCCTAGTAAGATGTTACTACTGCCATACCACAATGATCTCACGCTTGCATTTGTACACTCACCCAGGGCTACTCTGTGCCTGTCAGCCATCCCAGTCTTCTCTGTGGTTGATGAAAGCGGCTTCCCTGCTAGGCCACCTGAGGGCTAGAGGCAGAGTCCTTAGGAGCCCCTCTGAATCCTACAGGCTTCCCAGTGCCCAGCCAGAGAGTAGCTGAGACCAGTCTCTGATGGACTTTGGATTGGCTAAAAGGCTCCCTGCCCCTATATTAAGTTAAAAACTGAGTAGCTAATAGACTGTTGAGGTAGCCACTGTAAAATAAGTTGTTTCATGTGGAAAACCTTCTCCAGATGTCATGCTTTGGGGGTCATGGTGGGATTGATGGAAGTTTATCAGAGGTCAGTGGTATTTGCATCTAGTGCTTATTCAGAAAAAAGAATTAATGTAAAGGAAAGGTGGTATGATGTTATATGGTTCCATGTCTCACTTTGGACAATCTAAGTATTGGTCTGGGTATTTTAATGTATCTTATCAAGTACTATAGTTCTACCAATTTTATGTTAAAGGCTAATTCCCAGTAGTCCAGTAGGAATATATAAATCAGGACACTGGAATATCAAAAAGAAGTATCGAAATTTTAAAAGTATATCATGAATCTTTCTGCTTTTCGTGGATCTCAGCTCAAAGGAAAAGGACTAAAGTTACTTAAATGACATAAAAGTAGGAGCAAGATCATGGGAAAATGGAAGTCCAGGGTAATGAATAATCAAGTCATTTTTGAAACCTTCTTCACTTCCCATAGTTGGTAACAATACTATATTGATTTATTTATTTTGGTTTTACTCTTTACAGTCTTCTACATAGAAGTGCTAACAAGCCACAGAGTGATTAAAAGTGAACAGCAAAAAGAAAAAAGAATTCAGAAATCATTTATTTCTAACTATTAGATAAATGAATGTATATTTTTTTAAAAGAGTGTGTATTTTAAATAGACTTGCGAACTGACAAAAAATCTTATAGTTCCTTAAATTTGTTTAATCAGCCTACCTCTTATACATAAACCTGAAAGAGACCTAAATCTGTGGGGTTCGCCCTTTGCATTTTTTCTACATTGTGCTTTTGAATGGAGCCATTGACAAGTGTATGCAGCCCATGGGTTGCAGGCTTTTTACTTCTTGATGTTTTTACCATTTTGGCACCTTAAAACAGACTTTTTTATGTTAATATGCACTGCTGCACAATTACATTTGTAACAAAGGAAAAGCAAGGACTGTGAACCTTGATATCAGAGGTAACTCTAAGGAAACTTCAGAATTATGTAGAATTATGTATTTTTTTATTATAATCATAGGAGGGCAGCAATTATTGACCTTATTTTGAAAAACTAGGAAAAGGAAGGGCATTTCATAGAACCTTTTTTTTTTTTTTAAGATTTTATTTATTTATTTGACAGACAGAGATCACAAGTAGGCAGAGAGGCAGGCAGAGAGAGAGAGAGGGAAGCAGGCTCCCTGCTGAGCAGAGAGCCCGATGCGGGTCTCGATCCCAGGACCCTGGGACCGTGACCTGAGCCGAAGGCAGAGGCTTCAACCCACTGAGCCACCCAGGCGCCCCCTCATAGAACCTTTTTTATTTATCCTTTCTTTTTCTTCTCTAAGAAAGTTCATAATGAACTGATTCATGATCTGGAGAAAGGAGTTGTTTATATAGTTCTTCAGAATTACTCATCTGCCTTATTGGGCCTTTGAGATGTGGCTCCCTTAAGTTTTTATTGTTGGTAAACGGAGATCCTAATATTTTAATTGGATTGGTAACCCATGAGAGTGTTTTCAGCTGTTGTCATATCTGATGTCATTTCTTAAAATTTCATAATGTCCAGGATAGTAGTTCCCATAGTAGATGTTAATAGGAAGAGCACAAGCCCATATCTGTCAGGCACTGGCAATTCAGCTTTTGGTCTTATGAAGGAATTCTCAAGGAGTGAGTGGTCTTATTACACAGGGGAATTTATGTTAGAGTGCATATTGTCCCGAGGAGGATGGGAGAGCACCTGGACGGCTCATTCAGTAGAGCATACAACTCTTGATCTCAGAGTCATGAGTTCAAGCTCCATGTTGGGTGTAGAGCCTACTTTAAAAAAAAAAAAAATACATATTAGGGACAGGGGCATAAAACTCTTAGTTTCTAATCTCTAGGAAGGCATGTAGACAAAAATGATTATTGTCATATCCATGCAAATGTGAATTTTTTTTTTAATTTGCCTTTACCAGATTCAGTAGGAAAGCTCATATAAAAATGGACTCTTCATTTTGATTTTAAAAATGCAACCTAATTTCCAGCTAATTGTGAAAGTGGATACCTGAATGAGTTTGATAGACAAGCATAAAAATATTAGAACCTCTGCAGTTAATGCTGTTTCACCCCTCATGAGCCCCACTGTTCTATTTCTGAGGGCTGGAGGATGTGTTCTCTTCCTGGATAGTGTACGAGAGGATGCTTATCAGAATGTTTTGTAGCTCCTTTTTCCTTTTTCTTAGCTTCTTAATCTCACTAGGATCATTACTGAGACCATTTTTCCCTTATGCTGCCCAGTCTCTATGCCCAACCCACGTGACCAAACTCTCTCAGTAAACACGCTGAATTAAGGAATGAACAAAGTCTCTTCCAGTCCTGCTATCACATGAGAATTTGGATTTGCAAGGGTACATTTCTAAGTGCTTCCTGCCAGTATTTCTGTATAAGGCAGAATTGCCCGTTTTCCATCATTACTTTTGGTACGAACTTAAAATGTTTTTCCCTAGGTGTTCTAAAGAGTGGAATATGAAATTTCTAATGTCAAAATGTGACCCATGGTATTCTTTTTAAGAACTTGCTATAAATTTCATTTCTTCTAAGAGTTGAGGTGGCCAGTTTTATATGCATTATTTTGATTCTTACACATAATTAATCTTGTAAGTTGGCTTTGATCTCTTACAAGGGTAACATTATCAGCTCCTCTTTTATGTTCAGTAAGTTGCTTGTTAGCCCTCTAGTACGGTGTTCTGCACTTGGTAGAAAGATAGTACACTTTGGATGTAGTCATCTGTTATAGGTGCCAATTTTTGCCAGATTTAGATGAGGTGGAATGGAATGGCTGTAGAAACTTTCTGGGAAAAGTTCAGTCTTCCTTTATGGCTGTTTACTTTTATATATTACTCCAGGTATGTGAAATGGTTAATAATTCAGGTTTAGAAATTATGCATACTTATTTTATAAGCCACAACCTGCATATAAGTACAGTTTCATTGTTACACTTGCCCTTTCTCTCGGATCCACTCCTTCTGATCTTTGTCCATATCACCAGAAATGCTTGGTGGAGGGAAAGACATACTGCTTAGATGCTTAGATTTCCTTAGAAGGAAATCAACATAAATCGAACATCTTCTGTGTGTCAGACACCTTGCTGGACACAAGAATTATCCCATCAGTGATCTCATTGTAGCAGTGGCTCCTCTTGAGAGCCTTCAGGCAGGTTAAGTAATTTGCCCAAGGTCAGTAATACAGTAAGGAACAGAATGGGGTTTGTGTCCAAGCAACCTACTGGGTGTGGCAAGATGCTACTGCCCACTTTCAGTGGATCACATTCTTGAGACTACCATTGTGAAAACTACAGTCACTACATTTCCATAACTTTCTTTCATTTTTAGACTTATTCAGTTTGTAGCTTATACTTTCTCCAGCTTTGACGTTTTTGGGGTGTTGATTCCCTCCATTGCTTAACAGAATGTTTCATTCTGCCTTAGTGGGGTGAATTTCCTCAGGCAATTCAAGAACTGTAGAACTTCAATTCAAATCCCAGGGTTTAGGAAAATTAGAGGACATTGCATGTGAAAATACATTGTAAATCATAAAGCATGATAAAATATAAAATTATGAGCTATTTTTAATTCTCTTGACCAAATAGTATATTTGCAAGACACACAATATAAACTTAAAACATGCAAGTGTACACAACTGTAGATAACAATATTTTTATGTCTTTCTAGTTAGACTTCATACATGAGTCATTGGGCCAGACTTCTACTTAAATATGTTTACTTTGCTTGCGTATGGAATTATAAAACTCAGTATCTCTGTATGTGCCTAAGAAGGCAGTTAACATTGAAACGTAGAAAGTTTCATTGCAACAAATTGAAGGTGATATTAGGAGTTTACAAAGGTGATTATCCAAATTATGGGAAGCATTAGAAGCAAAGTGTTTCTCCCGGAACTCAGTAATATACAATGATAGCATGTTGAGCTTTGTAATTTGTCTTTGCCACATACTTGTGTGGTCTGGTATGCAGTAGGACCACCATTTTCAGAGGGACTTACCCACCAGTTAGGATAGAAAATGTTCTTGACACAACTCATTTCCACTTTATATTTAGGTGCCTGATTTGGGAAATGGCCATCCTGAGACTATTTGACCACAAGCTAGTCAGACCTTCTGTTTGCAAGCTTTGAATGTGTCATGATAGCTTTAGGGTGTGCCATTTCTCAACTTTGGGAATCTGATTAAAGAAGGAATACTAACAAATAAAATCTTAAAAAAAAAAAAAAGGGGGGGGGGAGTGGTACCTGGGTGGCTCAGTGGGTTAAGCCTCTGCCTTTAGCTCAGGTCATATCAGGGTCCTGGGATCGAGCCCTGCACTGGGCTCTGTGCTCAGCAGGGAGCCTGCCTCCTCCTCTCTCTCTCTCTGCCTGCCTCTCTGTCTGTCAAATAAATAAATAAAATCTAAAAAAAAAAAAAAAAAAGGAATACTAACATAAGAAAAAATAAGTTTAGAGGTAAAACATATCTCAAATACCTTACCCTGGAATGGACATTTTACTGCCATATTTGTATGAAAAAAACTGAATTCAGAAAGGGCTAAATGGTATCCTTTCTATTGATTGGAATTGTTTTCCCCTGTAGTTGAACTTCAGGAAAGCACAAGCATGAGGAAGTGAAATATATATACATATTTCAAATGCCTTCTTTCTTTCCTTTTATCATGAAATAAGCCCATTAAAAAGAAACATGATATTGTGATGACAAAATAGATTTCCTTTAGAGTGTTAGGTGCCCCTTTGGTGATACTGTCCTTTTTTTTTTTTTTTTGGTCTTGAAATATCTTCTGCTCTTATTCTTCATACTTTAAAGAGGATTGTCCTTTAGAAAAGAGAAATGAATATGAAACCTAGTGTTAGTTTCAGCTGGAAAGGTTTCAAAGTTCGGCTAATGTTTAATGGTGTACTTTGATAATACTATCCAGTTACAGAATAGCACTCTCTTGATAGTAAGGACTCAGTCTGGTATGCAGGGACACCTTCTAAAAGGAGCAAAGAAACAAACTGTTCTTTGTACAAAATGCACTTTGACCCATAAACTGAAAATAGTAAAGAGCATTAATAGCAGCATGAAAATTTCTAGTAAAACTTGTTTGAGGGTGACGTTGGGGAGAATTGGCTTATAGTAGATAGCAGTGACTAAATTACTTAGTGAAAGACAAAGCTGAAGTTACAACTTTATAATTGATTTTTTTTTCTAAAATAGGAAAGATGAGAATGAAATGAGCAGAGAATCTAACAGGAAAATAAAGAGGGATGATAACCTGAAGGAAGGAGTGGAAAATCAGAAAAGGTTTAATAGAAAGAAACAAGAGGTGCCAAAAATTATATTTATAATCTTGAGTTTGTTGGATAGTCACCTGAGGATGGGTTAAGGAAAAACTACTAAGTAGCCATCTGAAAATCACAGAAATACTTTCTCTTCTTGAGGAGAGCAAGTAAATGTATCATAATTTGCTAACATCTCTTCTGTGGGGAAGGGGAGGTGGGAGAGAGAGGAGTTGAAAGAAGAGAGTTCTCTCTCTCCCTCCCTCCCTCCCTCCCTCCTTTCACTCCTCACTGCCCCCACCCCACTTCATATTAAGAATCAGAAATAAATCTTGTTCAAACAACTTTGGGAAGATACTCAGAATCCCTGTGACTGTTAGAGACATGATCTTTAAAAACAAACAAGCAGTATGATATAATGCAGTGGTTCTCAACCAGAGGGAATTTGCCCCCTAAGGGACATTTGCCAATGTCTACAGACATTTTTGATTGTCTTGACTTGGGAGGTGTACTGGCATCTAGTGGGTAGGCCAGTGATGCTGCTAAACATCCTGCACTGAAGGACGGCCCTCCAAAACAAAGAATCTTCTGGCTCATTTTCAATAGTGTTGATGTTGAGAAATCCCGGTATAGTGGAGACAGCATGGCTCCGGAACCAGACAGAAATGGGTCTGAATCCCAGCTCTACCCCTTATTAACTATGTGACCGTGATCATAAATACAACGATATGTCAAAAATAAGTGAATATAATTTGGCTGAATGAATAAATTAATTCCCTCAAGTCTCAGTTGCTTCATCTATAAAATGGGGGTGGTAACACATACCTCATTAAGGAGTAAAATGATTGAGTGAATGAGTCCAAACAAGTTTAGGACTAGAGCTAAAGAATAAATATAAAGAGCACCCAGCACAGTGCCTGGTACCGGTGAGCATTCAGCACATAGTAGGTAGATTGATGGTGGCAGTGATAGATAGAATTATGCCAGAGGGCTTCTCTACTTTCCCTGGAAGTTTGTCTTCTGTGAATCTGGTTACCTGAGTTCTGTTCCCCCACCCCAATCAGGTTACACGACAGATCCATGAGCATGAGCAGGAGAACGAGTTGCGGGAACAGATGTCAGGTTATAAGCGGATGCGGCGCCAGCACCAGAAGCAGCTGATCGCCCTGGAGAACAAGCTGAAGGCTGAGATGGACGAGCACCGCCTCAAGCTACAGAAGGAGGTGGAGACGCATGCCAACAACTCGTCCATCGAGCTGGAGAAGCTGGCCAAGAAGCAAGTGGCTATCATAGAGAAGGAGGTCGGTGTGCACACACATGCCTTTGTGCTGTAACCAAGCCAGGCCTGTTTCAGTCCGTGGCATCATGTGAGCAACAGACAGGAGTGGTGTGCTTTTTGGTGACAGAGGAACAATGTTGCATTGGTGGTAGTTGAGAGGGGTTAGGTTTTCTGGGGCTACTCAAAATTGCGATTAAAAGTTAAAATAGTTACTGCAGGTGTATATTCTTGTCTATTCAAATATATTCTGAGAGCCAGTCCCTTGAGGGGGTCTGGGTTCAAATAAAGAGAAACAAGATGCTTCTATCCTGTGGAAACTTGCACAGTTTAGACCTGTTACCATGCCTGCCACACCCACAGTCCTCTTCAAAAGAAAACTGCTCTACAAATAGTCCCTGTCAGTGGTGATAGTGCCCGCCTACACTGATTGGACTAGGAATGGGCACCTGACCAGCGGCAGTGAGTAATTAATCTGGCTGTTGCTTGAGTCTTCTAGGAGACATCTCTCTTCCCCATCTAGGCTCCAAACAGAGGAGAGACTAAGGCAGACAGTGAGTCAAAATATTACCTTTATTACTGATAAGTATTAGATGGGAGAAGTAATTCGTGTCTGAAGGGAAATACGCTAATAATACTGTACAAAACTGAACAGACTTGCCTATCTGAGCTCTGGCAGTGCTAAACCAGTCGCCTTCCTTGCCACACCCCCGTCAGATTTACATAGTGTGGGAAAGCAGGGGTGAACATGTGCTCCCTAAGGATGGAGTGACTGGGGACAGAGTGCCAGGGGTGTTTCAGTAATTAAGCTCTCTCTCCACGTGGAAAGGAACATCAGAACTGCAGAGGAAGCTTTCCCCCAACAGCCATCAAGCTGTGAGGCAGCCTGGCATGAAAACTTCTGCCCAAACGGGGATGATCCTGATTAAATAAACCAGTCAGATTCTTTCTTGGGGATTCGATTTGGTAAACATGTAGAGAGAATTGTTCATAATGGAAAAAGTATTGATAATGGAAGCTAAAGGTGTAAAGATACATAAAGAGAACCATGACGCATAATTCCCTCCCTATCTCCGAAGCGCCTCATCTTACATACGTGCTGCATCTAATGGTCCCCAGAAACTTCGATTTGGTCACTTTCAGGAGCCAGTGCTTATTGGGTTATCTTTTATTTGGTCTGTGTTCTATCCATCTGGGAGCTCCCAAAATGTCCTAGTGTATGACTGTTGTCGATTGTAGCAGGTGCCTAAGAAAACAAAATGTTATTAACCAATTAGAGTGAGATTCTGGGAATAAAAGTGGCCAGCCCTGGTTACTTATCCATTTTTATAATTTAATCTGTGAGCCACCAACAATATAAAAAAAATCTTTTATTATGATCCTTAGTTCACTTTCCATTCCTTGTATTTTTTGTGTGCTCAATAAAACATGTTGAGGTTTGCCTTCATATTTTCCCCATGATTGGGAATGTATTTTGCAATGGTAAAAATTTCAAAATTTTTTTAAGATACAAGAGAATCAGAACAGGTATTTGCTTATTTTGTTTTTTATTAATTATTTGTTCAAAAAACACTACGTTATTCAGCACTTACGGACTCTTTTCATGCATTGGAGGATATAGACAGCTGAATTCTATGTGGAGAACAATTTATCCTAGATTGTATGTCATTTTATTAGGCAAAGGTAGCTGCAGCAGATGAGAAGAAGTTCCAGCAACAGATCTTGGCCCAGCAGAAGAAAGATTTGACAACTTTCTTAGAAAGTCAGAAGAAGCAGTATAAGATTTGTAAGGAAAAAATAAAAGAGGTAAGAGTACCAGTATTTGTCATCACTAAGTTGCCATTCGAATGTTTAGAACTGAAGGGGTGCCTGGCTAGCTCAGTTGGTGGAGCATGTGATTTTTTGATCTTGGGTTATAAGTTTGAGCCCTATGTTGGGTGTAGAGATTACTTAAAAATAAAATCTTTAAAAAAAGAGATTGGAACTTAAAATTGATTAATCTTACATTGTAATCAATAGTCTAAACCATTGATGCCCAAACTTTATATCACCTGAAGTGCTTATTAAAATGGATTCCTAACTCACCAGAGTTAGATTTTCTGATTTTCTGATTCAGTGGGTCTGGGTGGAATTTGAAATGTGCATTTCTAACAAGTTCCCAAGTGATGCTCGGGCATCAGATTTTAAGAATCATTGATTTAACTCTAAACCATTCTTGCCTACTTCCAGTTTATTCTCCAGCCACTTCAGCCAGAGTGATCTTTTCAAACCAGAAGTCTCAGGGCATCTGGGTGGCTCAGTCAGTTGGGCATCCAGCTCTTGGTTTCAGCTTGGGTCATGATCTCAGGGTCCTGGGATCGAGCCCCGTGTCAGGCTCCGGGCTCAGCAGGGAGTCTGCATGAGGAGTCTCTCAGTCTCCCACTACTGACCCTCTCCCTGAGCTTGCTCTCTCTCTCTCTCTCAAAAATAAATCTTTAAAAACAAACAGACGTGAGTCTCATCATATCACCTCATGATTTTAGCATTCATTGGCTTCCCGTTGCTCTTAGGAAGGATCAAAATACTAGTAGTCTACTCTCAGCCTCTCCTTCCATCTCACCTCACCTGCTTACACCCCTGACTGTTTGCTGCTCCTGCCACAGTGGTCACCTTTTGGTTCCTCAATGTATCAAATTCCACTTTTCTCCAAAGCCTTT
The DNA here is from genome assembly GCF_963455335.1 of Martes martes. Taxonomy (NCBI): domain Eukaryota; kingdom Metazoa; phylum Chordata; class Mammalia; order Carnivora; family Mustelidae; genus Martes; species Martes martes. Next base: position 79,065,073 of record NC_137901.1, read on the forward strand.
GGAGAAGACTATTTCTTCATACTTTTTTTTCCACCAGGATGCTCTCCCCACCCCGACCCCCCGACCCCCAGTCTCTCCCTCTGCTGTTAATTGTTACTCCTTCTCCTTGTAAGACTTACAGTTGTTTACTAAAACCTTAACTTGGGCCGCCTGGCTGGCTCAATCGGTAGAGCATAAGACTCTTGATCTCAGGGTCATGAGTTCAAGCCCTACACTGGGCATGGAGCCTACTTAAAAAAACAAACAAACAAACAAAAAAACAAAAAAAAAAAAAACCTTAACTTAAACATCATTTCCTAGGGCACCTGGGTGGCTCAGTGGGTTAAAGCCTCTGCCTTCAGCTCAGGTCATGATCCCAGGGTCCTGGGATTGAGCCCCTGCATCAGGTTCTCTGCTCAGCGGGGAGCCTGCTTCCCTTCCTCTCTCTCTCTGCCTGCCTCTCTGCCTTCTTGTGATCTCTGTCAGATTAATAAATAAAATCTTAAAAAAAAAAAAAAATCAGGGCCCCTGGGTGGCTCAGTGGGTTAAGCCTCCGCCTTCGGCTCAGGTCATGATCCCAGGGTGCTGGAATCGAGCCCCGGATTGGGCTCTCTGCTCAGCAGGGAGCCTGCTCCACCCCGCCCCCCCCCATCTGCCTCTCTGCCTGCTTGTGATCTCTCTCTCTCTGTCAAATAAATAAATGAAATCTTAAAAAAAAAAAAAAAATCATTTCCCAAGGGAGACCTCTCCTGACTTCCTTAACCAAGACAGGTGCCTCTGGTTTCATAACACTAGTTTTCAATTATGCCCCCCTTCTTTTTTAGTTATTTTGAGTGAGTTACCCCACTGGCCAGTAAGTAATAAGAGCAGGGAACATGTCTTTTTTTTTTTTTTTTTCTGCCTATAACTGTATCCCTGTGCCTGGTACATGTAAATCTCTGATAAATGAATGATCACTTCTTAAAAGTTTGGTTGAAGGCCAGTAGTAGACTTGGAGAGTCTTCCTAATGAACTGCAGTTTGATCTAAAAGCTCCAGTTTCTTCACTTCTCCCACCAGTGCTAATAGGTGAATTGCCTGCAGTTCCCTAGACTTTGGTCCTTATAAGACTTAGGATTTCTCATTTCTAGACTACTGGTGTATTAAGGTTTAATAAAATTCAATATGGGGCATGGTTTCAGTATGTGAAATCATTTATTTGAGCTCATATTCTAAGTTAACAATATGGAACTTATCAAGGTTCCTCTCTAATTCTTTTGTAATTAGGAAGTGAAAGCAAGTGGGTTGGGGTGGGCCTCAGGACTTTTAGTCCTGCCCAGATGAGCCACTGGTGATTGTGGGAACTGACAGAAATTTGTATTTAATCCACACTGCCTACACGGGAAAAATCTCTGACACTAAGATCTAGAAAACCAGGCTGTAGGGAGAAATGGCCCAAATAAGAAGGTTCATGATCTATCCATTTTCTCTGAGTTATTGCTGGGGCCTAATTATTATAATAATAGAAATATATTGCTGGATCACAAATAACATTGATTTTTTTCCATGAGAAATTTTGAAATGTTCTCAATTGCACTTACATTTTTATTTCTAACTCCTTGTGTTTATTCATGCTCTGTAGGCCACACTTTGTGACTGCAGCCACCATTCTGACCTTTTCTAACACCCAGGTATTTGGAGATTGCATGAACTCAACCTGTAGAAGATTCTCTCACAGGACAGCATTAGAGAATCCCTACTCAGTCCTCAGGCATTTTGGGTACTCAGATTTATGAGTGCAGGAACCCACAGGCCTAAACTTAACAAGTCTTTCAACATGTTTATGAGGAAAAACAAGCCTAAACTCAGTTCGAGATAGCCTCAGTAAGCCTTTCTGTGCCAAGCCAATACTACTTCTTACAAAGAAAAGCTTATTTCTGACTATTTAAGGTGGTGTGTATACTTAGATACTGATATATTAAAGATATTGCACTTGGGGTAACAAAACATCTCCATTATCCGCACTGTTTGATAGACAACAGGGATGTGGGCAATACAGGATGATGGATAGTCCAGAAATAATTTATCCGTGATTTTGGGGTGAGTTTATACGGTCACATTTGAACTTGGGTGTGCGATGTAGTGGTTAATGCCAAGCCTAGTAGTGAAGTCATGGCGTTAAGAGATGAGTCACCCAGCCTTCCTGTTGTGATCCCAGCTAACCCCAGGCTCGAAACAGCTTTCTCTCTTGTTGATTCTGATGTTTCACTGAAGACTTCACTGGAACAGGAAGGTTGAAAGTTGATGCACAAGGACTTCTTGGCCAAGTGCCCAAATAATCTGAATAGTGTGTGATGTCCACATCACAAAACATCAAGTAAGATAGGTATTAGCATTTAAAGGAGGTTTTCACTGAGTAGTTAACTGAATATTATAGGTCAAGCTTGTCAGTATGAACAAAAAAGAGTGCGCTGTGCATTCTCTAAAAATGGTTTTCTTACTTTCTCCATAAAGTAAAGTAACACCCTCTTAAGTGTTCTGAGTCTCTGCCTTCTTCTCTTTACCCATATAACCTGGAATAATTTTGAATTTTGTCCTTTAGGAAATAAAGGTAGTTCATTTACCCTCTAATAGCAAATAAAGTATTGTTTCCTGAAGTTCAAACTAGTGACGTTTGCAGTTACCTCCTGTCTGTGAAATCTGTCCACTTCTCCCGGTCTTGTCTCCTTCACTCTGTTTTCCATGAGGCAACAAGAGTCATGAGGCAAGTCAAGAGGCAAAAAGATGACTCTTTTTGAGATGCATCTCATTGTGCGTCCCCCACATATATAAAATCCTTATCTCCTGTGCTGTAGATCAGTGTCCTTAACGTGGCCTGTAAAGCCTCGGATGGTCCCGCCTCATCTCCTGTCACATGGCACCGCCACCCTGGCCTGTTCTCCATTCCTCGCTCACACCATGTTTCAGTTAACCCACCTAAAGTGTTTAGCATACGCTGTGTCCTCTACCAGAGTATTCTCCCCTCCCCTTTCTCACTGGTTAGCTCCTACAGGTTTTTCCAATTTCAGTTCAGTTGTTACCAAGATCGAATATGTTCTTTTAAACATCCTTGTAGAACCACATACTTCACCTTCACAGCAGCTATCACAGTAATTTTCAGTTCATTTCTGAGGTTCTTTGATTAATTACTGCTCCTAAACTGTGAAGCCCCATGATGGTGGTCATCATGTTCTTTTGCTCACCATTGTATCCTTGTGCCTTGCACAGAGCCTGTCCCATGATAAGAACTCTGTATGCATGTGTTGATTGAATGCGTGAACCAATTATTTCCTAAAGGGAGAAGCCAGAGAGTGGAAACTAACAAGCCTCCCTATCCCTTACTACTCTTATTGTCAGATAATCAACAATAAGAGTTGAGGGGAAGGGATATGCAGCACAAGTCTTTGTCTTCACCTTCTTAGTTGCTCTCCAGATAATTTAATCTACCATTGCAATAAACGGTTAGTTCCTTTTACTTGATGAGACCAGCATGTTGTTTTTGTTTTGTTTTGTTTTTGTGAAGGAGATGAACGAGGACCATAGCACACCCAAGAAAGAAAAGCAAGAGCGGATATCCAAGCATAAAGAGAACTTGCAGCACACGCAGGCTGAAGAGGAAGCCCACCTTCTCACCCAGCAGAGACTGTACTACGACAAAAACTGTCGTTTCTTCAAGCGGAAAATAATGATCAAGCGGCATGAGGTGGAGCAGCAGAACATCCGGGAGGTATTTATTATGGCCATGACTATCACCACTGACTCACGGGACAAGCAGCTTTGCGAGGATCATGGCTGTTCTGTTCATTCTTACAGCCTTAACCCTTATGGTCTCTAGTGCAGTGCCTGACATAAAGTAGGTATACAAAAGTAGTTGGGAAACGTATTTACCGCTGAGAAGAAGGAGAAAGCCCATTTACAGAATAAGGAATCAACATTTTCCAAATAAATGTAATGGACTTTTATTGAGCACCTATTATAAGCTTTATTATGCAGTGGAGGATCAAAAGATGTAGAACAGAGAATTTCTGTTTTCAGCCTGCTTGTCAGACACTTGGGTTTTTGTGGCTCCACATGAAATACTAAGTAATAGAATGATGCCCCCTTAGTGCCAGGCACTATGCTGGAAATGCCAGGTTTAGGGAGGAGCTATAGTTCCCCGCCTTCGAGCAGCCCTAAGTCTAAGAGGAGAAACAGACATGTAACAGACTAGTTACAGTATAACATCTCAGGTACCATAGACATAAATAAACTGTCTTGGGCATACAGTCATGAAAGAGCTGGGAGGACTCAGTGACTCATGAGAAGTTGAGTGTTTGGGGTTTGTGTACAAAGTCGAATGTCAAAAAAAGGGTAATTAGAAGCAGAACGTGGACCTTTTTTGTTAAGCCATGTTATTTCAATTTTAGCCTGAAGGCAGTTACAATGGCCGTTGGAGGATTTTAGGCAGGGGGTCGAAGAGAGTTTTCTTTAAAAGAAGTAGTGCATGGGGCGCCTGGGTGGCTCAGTGGGTTAAAGCCTCTGCCTTTGGCTCAGGTTGTGGTCTCGGGATCCTGGGATCAAGCCCCACATCGGGCTCTCTGCTCGGCGGGGAGCCTGCTTCCTCCTCTCTCTCTGCCTCCTTCTCTGCCTACTTGTGATCTCTGTCTATCAGATAAATGGATAAAATCCTAAAAAAAAAAAAAAAAAAAAAAAGAAGTAGTGCAACAGTGCGAAGGTAGGCTACAGCAGCAAGAAGCAAAATACAGTGAGGTCAGCGAGGACATTCTTTCTCTAGTTCGGCCTGGAAGAGGCAGTGGGGAGAGATTAGATCTGAAGCAGAACTGACAGTAATTCCAAACAAATGGCATCAGAATTTCAGAAGAGAGAGGAGTCCAAAATGACTTCAAAGTTTCTAATTTGGGAAATTGGATGAATAAGACATTATTCACGGAGATGAGGAGCACAGAATGTGACTCAGTTGCAGATACAGAGTTCAGTAGGAAAACATTGTGACCTGGAATAATCAGAGAAACCCTCATAAATGAACTAGCACGTTGATAAAAATATCGGAGTTTGCAAAAAACCAGTGTTAGCCTGCATGAGGGAAACAAGCACTAAAGACACATTTAATGGGAATGTGCATTGGTACAGTATAAGCTCTTGGGAGAGCAGTTTTCAACTGTAAAGGAGAAGGAATGGAGCAAACTAAAATTTATCAAACATATGTAGTGAGCCAGGTCTGTGTTGTCTCATCTCATTGGAAGAGAGATAGACTGCTGAACATTTATTTTTGAGGCAGGTAATGAGTGATTTGGCTAAAATTTTACTTTAGAGAGATTAGCCCAGTTTGGTTGGTGGTGATGCACAGACTGATTTAAGCTTGCATCCTTAGTGGGGACAATACTGCCCCCAGGGGAATCAAAATGGGTTCTTGCAGGGGAGGGGTGTTATATATTACAGAGGCTCAGGCCCCCTCAAGGTCCAGAGTACTTAAATGGATATACAGTGTATCTGTGGTATTCATATTTCATGGATGGGGTTGACCAGGGGAGAGGGAAATCTAGAAAGGCTCCTGAGGATAATGAATGAATGAATGAATGACATAAATAAATAAATAGGGGGGTTGCGAAACATTGGGTTGGGGGAAGAAACTAGAAGCAAAGTAATCAGGTGGTAGGAAATAGGATATAGACAAAGATGGTGGTGACAGCTGTCAGAGGCAAATTGGCAACATATTTTGAATACAAAATAAACAGGACTTGGCATACCGTCGACTATGAGAGAAAAGACGAGGGTAGAATCAAAGTTATTTCTGGTGTTCGAGACTTGGTTACATGTAGATTTAGTCAGAAACAGAAGCTTAGAGAGAGGTGTCGGTAAGAAACTGATTAATTCTGTACTAGACATGTTGTCATTTGTTAGAAGGCAAAAAAAAGTCCAAATGAAAAAGTCCAAAGCCATTTAGAAATAAGATACTTGGGATTCTTTTCATCTGGCAATTATTATTGTTATTCTGATAGCACATATTTGGAAGAAGACTAAAACTAAGGAAACAATTAATGCCAATAAAAGCTGTAGAAGACAGTTATTCCCCAGAAGTGATAGAAACTGTATTTTTTACTTCATTAGTGTCAGGTTCTAACCAACTGAATGAAGAATAACTCTTATATGGGTATTTTCCTGATGAGTCTAAGGTTTTCTTCTTATTTATGAGAACCTTAAACAAAGAAAAACACGGAAAAATATATAGTTGAGTAGTGGAAGTTCTTGATAATCCCATTCCACCCAGTCTCTACCCTGACTACCATTAATTTGGCATCCAGATTTCCTTTTCCTTCTATATATGTATACGTACATTCGGCTTCTGTAGAACTTTAACTTTACAAAAATAAGATTATATAGTATCAGTGGGTTTATTTGATTTATAAGCCATAGCAGCAAACACTGGCTGCCCAAGAATGGAAAGGAATTTATTGGAAGGATATGGGTAGATAACAGAGCTGCAGAACCAAGCTGGAGAACATGATGAAGACCCAAGCTGGAAAAGCAAGTTCTGTGACCTAGAGAGCAAGAGCTAATGGGCATTCCTCACAGCATTGCCGTTCGGGTGTATTTCCTCCAACCATGTTTAATCTTTGTATCATTTCTGCTAAAGATTCAAATTCCTAGGGGACTGAGACCTTGATTGGGCAACGTGCTTGCTCCTTTCCTCAGTACTCTCTGATTACAGATAGGATGGAGGAGTTTCTCAAGCAGAAAGAGGAGCCTGTTAACAAAAGAAGGGGAAATGGATACCGAACCTACAAAAATGTCCACTGTACTGTTTTGTAACTCTTCTTTTTTTCTCATTCACCATCCAGGACATACAGCTCTGTCTGGTTCTTTTTAACCATTAACAGTGAATTTGGGGAGTGTGGCTATAAAATTATTTATTTACTGAAGTACTTCTCAGTGGCTATTTTGTTGATGTTTTACAGTATTACTAACAGTGCCACAGAGAGCATCTTTGTATGCAGATATTTTTACACAGATGCAAATATTTTAAGGATATATGCTCAGAAGTGGAAATTTTGGGGTCACAGTGTATACATGTAAATTTTTAACAGATATTGCCAAATTGCCCTCTAGGGGGTTATACTCCCACCAACAAAGAGCACCTATTTTTCTGTGTCTTTGCCAAAACTGAATATGAGCAATCCTTTTAGTTAATGAAAATGTTGAAAAGGCTTCACCATAAACTGGGTTGAGCCTCTTCCTCTACCATCACTGCCCGCGGACGCTGGCTATTTTCTAACCAGTTATGAAACCAAGAACTGAAACTAAAAAAGCGTTAAATGTCATAGGCTAACAACATCTCCATTTAAAAGTTTGAGTTCTGGTTCTTACTCAACCTCATTGGGCATGAGGACACAATTTTTTACTTGACGAGATCAACTGCTTTTTTTTTTTTTTTTTTTTAAAGATTTTATTTATTTATTTGACAGAGAGAGATCACAAGTAGGCAGAGAGGCAGGCAGAGAGAGAGGAGGAAGCAGGCTCCCTGCTGAGCAGAGAGCCCGATGCGGGGCTCGATCCCAGGACCCTGAGATCACGACCCGAGCCGAAGGCAGTGGCTTAACCCACTGAGCCACCCAGGCGCCCCAGATCAACTGCTTTTAAAGTCAGTAGCGCTTGGGTCGTGGTTGGGAAGGGTTTATCCTGGGACACACCCTGGATTCACATCTTACGTGGGAGGTAGGGTCCTATAAAGTATGGTCATACGTTCATGAAAAGTATGTAGGTTTCAAAACTAAGCTCCCTCTTAGCTTTGGGGAGGTGTGCACAGCATGTGATGTGAGCTAAGGGAGAGGGAGCCCACATGGCCCTCATATTCTGCTGCCTCCAGGGTGTATAGACAAGGAGATGAGCTGATGCGCAAAATCACGTAGTCTATTACATGCGCTTTTGTGTTTGCTCAGCTCTCATGAATTGAAGGTGCACTGCACCTTGTGCCCTTTGTGTGGACAGAGCAACCATGCTCTGTGTCTCACCCAAGCAGAGGGATTCTTCCGAATATTGTGTCATAGGTCAAAAAAAACATAAAACAGGAAAATATAAACCATTTGTTGGGACCTCATTTGATAGAAGCTGTTGAAACCCCCTCCAAAACCTGAGTTTTAGACTCAGTTCTGCTTTATAAAAGTTGTATGATCTTAGATTAGTCTCTCAATTCCCAAACATCTTATAGTCCTATGGAAAAGGAGTGAGTCCTTACAATGAGACCACCTCATAGGGCTGCAAGTGGGACCGAGTGAGATATAAGAAATCACTTTTAAAAACTGAAAGCACGGGGCGCCTGAGTGGCTCAGTGGGTTAAAGCCTCTGCCTTCAGCTCAGGTCATGATCCCAGGGTCCTGGGATCGAGCCCCACATCGGGCTCTCTGTTCTGCAGGGAGCCTGCTTCCTCCCTTCTCTCTGCCTGTCTCTCTGCCTACTTGTGATCTCTGTCTGTCAAATAAATAAATAAAATCTTTAAAAAAAAAAAAAAACTGAAAGCACATTACACATTTTTATGTAGGCACAGTCATAGGCTCATAGGGAGTCTAATAATAATAATAATAATAATATAGGCAGCTTATCAACTTATACCACAGCAACTCAGATGTGTGAATTAAAGGCAAAGGGAGCAACTTACAATTTTAACAGAAAAATGTTTCTCTCACTTTTTTAATCATTTATAAAGAACTAGGTTTAAGATATAATATGGCAGATTTTCACTTCTGAATACAGAACAATAATATGATATGTTGATACGTTCAGAAGCGTTGTCTCCTGGCCTTTCGCTGCATCTTCACAAGAACAGCAGTCCACAGTGTGGCCGCTGTTATCCTCTCTTTACACCTGAGAAAACTAAAATGTATATGATAAGATTTGTCCAGTGCTCGCTTTGGCAGCACATACACTAAAAGATTTGTCCAACGTCAAACACGATGGACTCACATCCTGAATATTTTTCTATTGAATCTCACACTTTAGTATGTATCAGAAGTAGCTGGGTGACCTATTATTACAGCCAATCACTTGCAGCCCAGGTAATTCTGATGCCACTATTCTGTGGACAACATCTGAAGCATCCCATTAGACGTAAAGGGAAGTCTCTGATTTCTTTTGAAACTGCTATTTGCTTTGTGTCTTTTATTTTTTTCCCCCTAAGTGTCAGAGCTCTGGGCAGCCCAGACTCATTTTGGACTTTTCAGTTTAGGAAAATGGGTAATGAATAAATGCCCAATATTGGGAGACCTGGTACTCAAAGGTTAAAAATGACATAGTGATCTAGGAACAGGACCTTTACCTATTTAAAGGCTTTCCTTTGCTTTTTCTCTTGGTCATTGGTGTAGAATAGCTTTAGGCTCTGAGAAGGCCTTGCCATCCTTTGGTGCCACCTAGGGGCCAGTTAGTGACTTTTAAAGGAAGACATTAAATGGTCAAGGTAGAGGAATAGTAAAATAAGGGAAAGCAAAATGCAAAAGAGAGGGAGGTGCTCTAGGAGATGATCTTTTCTCCTTAAAACAAATGTAAGTTGCATTTATGCTTTGGATGTTTCCCCACTAGAACATAAACTCCGTGAGGGGATGTACTTGTTCATGGCTCTATCCCTAGTGCCTACAACAGTGCCTGACACGTCGGAAGTATGCAACAAGTATTTGTTGAATAAATGAATGAATGGTTAGGACTTTGCTCCAGGAACAGATGTTGTGCTGTTTAAAGGACTTCTCTTCAAATGGATAGAAGGCTTAAGTATGCAAGATATTTTCAGCAATACCAATATACAAATGTTACTGATATGTCTCTGAAAATAAATGACTTGCACTTTCTCCCATAGTGGATGTCATCAGAGAAGAGAGGCACTCTTATACGCACTGCAAATCCAGCTCACAAGCTTTCTTCTTTCCTTGACCCTCTGTTGTTGTTGTTGTTGTTTTTAAGATTTTATTAACTTATTAGAGAGAGACAGAGAACATGAGCTGGGGGAAGAGGAAGAGAGAAAGGAAGAAGCAGACTCCCCACTGAGCAGGCAGTCTAACATGGAGCTCGATCCCAGGACCCCGAGATCATGACCTGAACTAAAGGCACACACTTAATGGACTGAGCCACCCAGGCACCCCTTTCCTTGACCTTAACTAGTAGTAATACCACCCTTTTCAGAAATCTAATAGCATGAATTTTTACCTCTTTGATGGCACTGACCACTTTCAACCTTGTTCTTTCTTTTTTTTAATTTACATCTACAACTTATTTTCTTGTGTTAATTAAGGTTCTTTTGTTTACACGTTACTGAAATTTATCTGAGCTAGTTTAAGCCCAAACCAGTGAATTTACTATAGAAATAGAGGAGTATTTCACAAAACCCAATAGTAATAATACAGCTGGACCTACAGGAGAGCTTAGAACTGGTTATGAACGTGGGCATCAGCATACTCCCTGCATGTCTGTCTTCTCCCTTTTTCATCCTTGTTCTGAACCCCAGCCTTCTCTAACCCTCAGCCTACTCCTTTAGCAGTGGATGGCTGTCACATTTGTAGTTTTTATATGCCCCTCAGTTCCAGCCTCACATAGAGATTAACTGTCTCTGAATCCCAATTCCAAATTCCCAGGAGAGAAAATAAATTGATTCAGCTGTGAGCTGAGCATATAGTACTTCAATAAATATGTAGTACAGTCCCCTAGTAGAGCGTTAGTAAGTTGAGAACAGAATCATGGCCGAGTAAACATTTTTATGTACCCAGAGCACACGGTTCAGATCTTGGATATGGTGCAATTTAGGAAATATTCTTGAACTGGTAAGTGAAAAAATTTCACTCAACTACCTTTTTTTTTTTCCTAGTTTTCTTTCTTTCCTCCCTTAAAGAAAGACAGACCAGACAAGACAGAAAGAGAAAGAAAGGAAAGACATGAGTAGAACTGGAAAGAACAGAATGATTTGATCTAGAAGGATCAGACTGATGGAAAAAATGAAAGGGGAGAGAGCACATCTGCTTTTTCCCAGCCCTCCCTTACTCTGAGATTTTAAAAAGCAGTTAATTGTCCTACTTCTCAATCATGCAAAAACAGGGTTTTTTCCGGAAAACCACAAACATTGCAGACATTGCCAGTTTAAGTCAATGATTTTCAACTCTGACTGTATGTGTTTTATTCACCTGAAGAACTCTTAAAAAAACAGTGATGTCAGTGCATCCCCCTTCCCCCCACCCCCACCCCTGACAGTTATCAGAACTTCAGGTTGTAGGATTCGGGTATCTTGTGTTTGAAAAGTCCCCTCACATGATTTTAATGGGCAGCCCATATTGAGAACCCCTGGCTTAACTGAAGAAACATTTATTTACACCTGTGCATAAGACCTCACCTAAACAGGGTTCACAGCAGCTCCAAGAGGTAAGAAGGGGTCGGTTAGGGATGCCTGGGTAGCTCAGTTCGTTAAGTGGCTGGCTGCCTTTGGGTCAGGTCGTAATCCCAGGGTCCTGGGATCGAGTCCCACATCCGGCTCCTGGCTCAGCAGGGAGCTTGCTTCTCCCTCCCACTCTGCCTGCTGCTCTCCCTGCTTTACTCTCCCTCTCTGTTAAATGAATAAATAAAACCTTTAAAAAAATTATTAAAAAAAAAAAAAGAAGGGGTCAGTTAGAATTAATCCCAGTCTGTAGATAGTGTAGTTGGGATGGCTGCAAAATCCCATTTTACAGATAGTATACTTGCCTACCTTGTAAGTGATGGGCCCAGAAACCGAACCTAAACCTCCAGGGATTGCTAATCCAATCTCATTAAGTCAGGCTGCCAAGCACTAACGGGTTTAATTAAGAGACAGTTAGTAGTGCCTGTTCCTTGCCATCCCTCACTCCATCGTCGTGCATTCCTTCCAGTTCACCTCCAGTCACCTCTCTCCGTTTGTGTCTTGTTCCTGAATGTAGGAACTAAATAAAAAGAGGACCCAGAAGGAGATGGAGCACGCCATGCTGATCCGACATGACGAGTCCACCCGAGAGCTTGAGTACAGGCAGCTGCACACGTTACAGAAGCTGCGCATGGACCTGATCCGTCTACAGCACCAGACCGAACTGGAAAACCAGCTGGAGTACAATAAGAGGCGGGAAAGGGAACTGCACAGGAAGCATGTCATGGAACTTCGGCAACAGCCAAAAAACTTAAAGGTAAGAGGAAATCAAAGTGTTCCCTTATTTGTGCTCCGGGATGCAGTTAGACTGGCTTAGTAGTTCCTGCCTCTGGATGACTGTCAGATTCTCCGGGGCAACTCTTCAAAATTACAAGTTTTGGGGCCCCACACCCATTGAATCAGAGTCTCCAGATTGAAACCCAAGAGTCCGTATGTAACAAACTCCTGAACAGATGCTACTTTGGAGACCATCGTACTGGTTGACCTCTGTTTTTCTTTGTAGCCATCATGCAGTTTCTCTGACCCCTTCATAACCTACCCTCTTTAGAGCTGTAATTTATGGACAAGCAGCAGCCCTAAATTCTAATCCCAAGAAATAAGAAAGTTACCTAGCAGGTATATGGCAGATAAATTTCATCTGTTGTGCTAGAGTATTGGTAGTAACCACTTTGAGTGCCGCTATATTGAGAAAGACTAAAACCACGTACACACTTAGTAGGAAAAAGTATGGTTTAGTAGTGACATCTGTCATGGGCATGGGAACTGGGAGTGAATCTGCATGTGCCAGACATTTATTATCCCTTCACTAGAGATCTGGAATTCCTTTGGCCCTCACTGCCTCCAGATAATTTTAGCTGACTGTTACTTCACAAGCTCTATGGACTAAGCCATTGCTGTATGTCAAGGGGGTTGTTGTCATTGTTAACACAGATATGAGGCCAACCTCAGATGCACTGGCCATGTTCCTGTCTGGCCAAATCCTAACCTGTCTAATTAGTGATCTCTGTCATCACAACTCCAAGCATTTATGAAATGCACGTGTGACTCTGAGGCAACCTGATGAGTGCCTTCTGGACTTAAATAATATAGCCCACCTCCTCCTTGCCAAAATGCGTATTTGGTATTGGTACATGAAAAGTATAACCCCTTCATGGGAGAAGAAATCTAAAATCACTTTTCCCTGTCCACTTATGCTGAAATCCAGGGGAAATAGGTTATGATGTGAGGTATTATCCAGATGCTCTCCTTTGTTGATTTGTCAAGGAAACGCAGAGCTGTAAGAGCCAGCTTATGTGTTACCATCCCCTTTCTCATTTGGAAACGTGGGTGGGGAGGAAGACGAACAAAAAAAATGCGGGGAAATTAATAACCAATGGAAGACACTGAAGATTTTGACTAAGAAGCCATTAAAATAACGAACGACCTTTAACAAACGAAGCTTCATAGTATTCTACAATCTGCGTAGAGTTGTGATCCCCTTGTAATAATTCATTTTTAAAAATCCATTAGTAAAGTCAAAATTACTTCCATTCATTTAATATAAGACCAGCAGTGTTGGTAGTTAACTCTTGTCTGTATTATTTTCATTATTGCTGACTAGTAATGTGGGTCACTGCACCAAAAGGCAACTGGTCCCAGCACCTGTATTGTGCTATTAGAATGGAAGGCTTTCTGCATTTACTAACGTGTCTTTATTCTCCTTTTGTCCCTTTTTCTACGCAGGCCATGGAAATGCAAATTAAAAAACAGTTTCAGGACACTTGCAAAGTACAGACCAAACAGTATAAAGCACTCAAGAATCACCAGTTGGAAGTTACTCCAAAGAATGAGCACAAAACAATCTTAAAGACACTGAAAGATGAGCAGACAAGAAAACTTGCCATTTTGGCAGAGCAGTATGAACAGAGTATAAATGAAATGATGGCCTCTCAAGCGGTAAGTGGTTAGGTTCAGTGCCACAGCTTCAAGAGCTTTGGGAATCAAGAAAATTCAAGATCCAGCCTGTTGTTCCCAAGATGATTCTTGCACAAATTTAGGATACTGGTGTTTTTCTGCCCAAAGAACTGAGGAAGTGACGACGCTGAATAAAGCCAAGCCAATGTGGATACTTGCTGGAGTGTGTCTTATAAGATGGAACTCAAGGAGTCACATGCTCAATCAGACCTGTGGCACATAGGGACTTTGAGGGCAAGATACGATAGATATCGCATATAATACCGTGTTTTCGTTCATCAAAGATGGTGCAACTCATATCAGGCCCAAATGAATAAGACACACAGACCCATTCATTCAATAAACTTTTACTAAGCATCTGCGTTCAGCACTCTGCTGGGCTCAGAGCTAGAATAATAAGCTAGGGAGACAACAGTTGATCCCTCTCTTCACACTTTTCGTTAGTCGAGCAAGGAAGTCAGAGAATTAAGCAATTTAAAAAGGCATAATAAATACTTTGAAGTTGGGGGGTGCTGCATGGGGGGCGCTGTGGGAGGATAAGTAAGAACATCTAATCTGCTGTAGGGAAAGCTTCCCAGCAAGAGCCAAGAAGCTTGAAGGAATGTACTGAAGTAAACAGCCTCCATGGAAAGGGACCTACCTGGGCAAAGGTCCAAAAGATGGAAAGTGTGCATTTGGGGCCCAAAAGAACTTTGGTGTGAGTCCAAAGTTCAAGGAGGATTTATGGGAGCCCCAAATGGAGGTCATAAAGGTCTTGGTAACCCAGAGATGGGAGCTTACCTGTGATTCAGTGAAGCTTTCACAAGGAGATGAGTCTTAAGGAGTAATAGTTTATCAAACAGGCAGAAGAAGAAAAAGTTATTCCCAGCAGAGAGGACACAGCAAAAAAAGATACAGGCCTGAAAGAGGACAGTACATTTAAGGAATGAGTGGTTGATATGACAGGAGTATAAAGGGAAGGAAGCAGGTGGATAGTTGGGGATCAGACCCTCAGAAGTCAGGAGTTTGCACATCTTTCTGTAAAAAAAAATGGGAATCTGCTGAAGCCCATTTTAAAAAGGAAAGTGGCAAGATCAGATTTGTGATCTAGAAAGATACCAGTAATTTAACAACTGTAGGTGAAGAGACCTGTTAGGCCAGGAAACTGTCATAGGCCAGGAAAAAAATAAGGAAACCCTGAACTGAGAACATCCTCCTGGAGATGGTGAGGAGGAAGAAGGATTTGAGAAATATTTAGGAGTTAGAAGAGGTTGAGCTCCATGACCAATTTGGGAGGTAGGCTTGATAACAGTGGAATGGTCATCATTTTACCAAGGTTTAAAAAAAAAAGAAAATTGAAGGAAGTGTAAGCTTGGATGCCTGGCAGATAATTGACTAAGTTTTAGGCATGTTACCTGAGTTTTGTGGGTATCCAGGTAGAGAGGTTCAGAGATGGAAATCTATAGTTCAAGAGACAGGGCACAAGACAAGTAGCTAGACATCCATGTTAGATGGGGGAAGTTGTAGCTGTTGGGAATGCCCAAGACCTTCTAGGGACAGGAGATTTTATTAAGAAAGGGACTAAGAACGGGCTGTGGACACCACCATATGAGGGTGGAGGAGAAGCAGACCAAAGGAGATGAATTATTAGTGCAGGTGGGGAATTGGAGAGAGTATGTCAGTGACACCAGAACAGAAGCTTCTAGGTGATCGTTTCAAGTGTGGCAGAGAGACCAACTGGACCCCGCAGTAGATTTGTGCAGTGACTGTCACAGACAAGCAGTGGACGGGTCGGAGTGGAAGACATTGTAGTGCATGTTACAGTACACTATAAAGTGAGGTAGAAACATACACAAGATTCCTTTTCCCAGCTGCTCATCAGCGAAGGAAGGGAGAAGAACTGTAGCTAGAGGAAGAGACAGTTGAAGGAAGACTTCTGTTTTTTGGGAAAGGCTTTAAAGGTGTTCTTAAACCTGAGGCCATGGGTAGGAATCTGTATATTCATTCAATCCTTCATTCATTCATTCATCCATCCAGTAAGCATTGAGTGCCCTACTGTGCCCCAGGCATCCTGGGATACTGTGGTGAATAAGATAGTCATTGATCATGTCTTCATGGAATTTATGGAAAAGTGAGGAAATGGCATTGAGAAAGTCTGCTTCGTGTAATGGCCGAGCAAGTAGAGCGTGCCAACTGAGTGTGACCAGGAGAGTAGGCTGGTGTGGAGAGTCAGGAAAGGCCTCTGAGAGACAATGAGTATTTAAGCTGAGGGGTAGAGAGCACATTCTAGGCAAAAGAACTGCATTGGTAAAGACAGGGGAAATAGCGGTGCTTCTGATGAACTCAGTGTCCATTATGTTTGGAATATAGAGAACGAGACAGAGACCAAATGAGAATAAGACTGGAGGGTTAAACAGGGACCAGATCATGGAGGGGCTTGTAAGCTTTCTTAAGGATTTTGCTCTTGATCCTAAAGGCAATAGGAGGCCATTGAAGAGCATTGAAGGGGGTGTGGGGAACTGACATCAGATTTGCGTTTTTGAATGATCACTCAGGTGACAGGTGGAGAATGGCCTGGGAGGTGGTCAGATGGATCTCAGGAGATCATGTATAAAGTTGCTGCTTTTACCTGGGCAGGAGTAAGGGGTGGCTAGACCAGAAGGGGGCAGATGGGATGAAGGAGAAAGTGATGAAATTTGATAGGCAGGAGGTGGAAGTGAAAGCATTTAGTTACAGAGTAAATGTGGAGCAGGAGAGATTAAGGTAGACTCCCAGTCTCTAGTCTGAACAAAACAGTGGATAATGGTGTCACTTACCTGCGTGGTAAAGAAAGAAGTGGGGCAGCTTGGGGGGAAAGGAAGGGAACGATGATGAGGTACTAGTCATGCTGAGCTTGAGGGGCCTGGAAACCATCCAGGCGAAGATGTCCCTAGCAGACTGGGTAAGCTAGCCTGGGCCTCGAAAGAGAAGACCGAAATAGAGGTGAAGAAGTGGGAATCATCCATATACAGATGGTAGTTGTAGCCTTGGGAATAGACGAGATTCCTTAGGAAGAGAAGTTAGAGGAAAATGGTATGGTATCTCAGAAGACTAGAGAAAGATTTCAAGAAGGAAAGGGCAATCCACAGTATTAAATGCTTCTGGAAGTCCGGTAAGACAAAGACGGTATGGTATCTCAGAAGACTAGAGAAAGATTTCAAGAAGGAAAGGGCAATCCACAGTATTAAATGCTTCTGGAAGTCCGGTAAGACAAAGACCCCTTCCCACATCAGTAAGGGCTAGGATGGGAATGAGGAGTACAAGGAGAGGTTAAGGGTAAGGAGAGGGGAGAGGGTTGGTAGGGACACCAAGGCTGATAGTATTTTTGTCTTGTTCATCTTTGTGTCATGAGCATCTGCAACAGTTCCTGGTACACAGCAAGTGCTCAGTGAATGCCTGTTACGTAAGATGGACAGAATGGGATCAGGAATATAGGTTCAGGATTGGCCTTGAATAAAAGGAAAGACAGACTCTTTCCTGAGGCAGGGAGAAGATAAAAGTAGGTATGATAAATGCCACTATCCTTTAGTGACTCCTTATCATGAGCCAGCCACTGTTCTGGGTATGTTATTTCAATCTTGTGTAACCCCTTTGACCTTTGAAGTAGTTACTGTTTTAACCCTAATTTACCTGCGTGGAAATTGAGGTTTATTGAAGTAAAGCCACTTGCTTAGAGCAGGAGTTGGCAAACCGTTTCTTTAGAGGGGCAGGCTTTGTGGACCACTGGGTTGCTGTCACAACTACTCAACTCTGCTGTTGTCATGCAAAAGCAGCCCTAGGTGGTACATAAATGAATGAGCATGTCTGTGTTCCAATAAAACCTTATTGACAAAAATAGGCAGCAAGCCAGATTTGGCCCTTGGGCCATAATGTGCCAACTCCTGGCTTAGGGGCTCACATAGTGGTAATTAACTAAGTAGTGATGAAGCTGGGATTTGACCCCATTTCGGGGAGAGCCCATAAGGCTGGCCATACTACATTATGCGGCTGCCATCACATCCTTTCATGTTAATCCACTTTAGGAAACAGATGTGATATTTACCTACACGTCTATAAAACATTTTAATGGATTTGATATGCGCAACTTTGGGGCAATGAATACCGGATACTGGAATGTCCTCTCTGATTTCTAGACCGCACTTTTATAGAGTCAGAGCTGGTACAAAATCCCATAGTTATAGACGTTAATAATAGAACGCCAGAAATAAGATAGAGATGTTTCAATGGACTAAGCTGCCTATAAGATGAGCCTCTCACCCATTTGACCAGGGCTCATAACAATTAACAAAGACAAGTAGAAAAGAACAGGCTTTCATTCCCTTTATTGGTAAGGAAGCTCCCACATCAAGAGGGAATTAATAAATCTTATTGGGAGCCAGTAAACCCTGTGGCATTTATCCGTAAGGCTGTTCCTGCCGTGGAGTGACTTTTTTATCTTGTGTCTCTTCTCCCTTCATTTCTCATTGGGAAAATAAGAAAAGAGGTATCCTTTT
Organism: Martes martes; assembly: GCF_963455335.1. NCBI lineage: Eukaryota > Metazoa > Chordata > Mammalia > Carnivora > Mustelidae > Martes > Martes martes. The sequence continues at coordinate 79,083,438 of NC_137901.1, forward strand.
CAGTGGATTTTAGTGAAAGCTGGGTAGGATTGGTTACTAGAAAATGCTTTGGAAATATGATTATGGTATTTATTTCATGTTCATGTGATATATTCCTCCAAAAGTACTAAAGAATATACTATGCAGATAACTTTCTAAAACTATTCTAGTAACATTTCCAAAAGTTTCTTAAGATACTGAGATACATTGTTAATTGTCACACATTGTACGGATTAGGGGGAAAAAGCATAAAATGGAGAAGTGTCTGTATGGAAACATGTGGATAAATTCAGGGTTGACAGTACTGTCTGTCTAATTCAAGGATTCTAATCTCCTAGTTCCCAGCTGAACTGAGGGCCTGATAAAAGTTTTTAGACAAAACCAAGCCTGGGGCAGGAGGATCATCCACCACAAAATACAGTCCCACTAAGGGCCCCAAACCTTCAGTTATGCTCATTGAAAGATTGCCTGTCTTGGCCCATTCCTCAGACAGAACCAGCAGCATGGCATGTAATACAAAGTCCAGGAGCTATAGAGAGCAAGGGGAACTCTATCGGCCTGCTTTGTAATCAGGACTTCACTACTTCAAACCAGAATATGCCCCTTAAGATCATGCAGGCTATCTCTGGGAAGAGATTTTGAACCACTTGAGTTTAGGTGGGTTAGCCAGCAGGAGAACTTGTATAGTCAATTGTAGGGACCAACATTACTTGCTAGGAGCATAACTGTACTGGGGGATAGTCCCCAATATCATGGAGATTGGACTAAATATCTAAATGTGTGGTGGTTTGAGGGTTAAGGATACATAAATATGGAAATGGCTAGTCAAAGCCAAAATAATGTTAACAGCTACTATTTACTGAACACTTGGTGTGCATCTAGAACTATGCCTAGGATTTCATATGAATTCTTCCATTTAATCCTCATACCATTCTTAGACAGTAGGAACTACTACTGTTATTTTCTTGAGAGGAAAAAAATGAGACTTAGAGGGAGTAATTTCTCAAGGCGACATACCTGAGTGAATCATGGAGCTAGATTTCAAGTTCAGGAGTCTGCCTCCAAGACCCACAGGCTTAATCACCGGAGCATGTAGCCTTCCTGACTCCTGTGTGTGTGGTTTTAAGAAAACCAGTTTTTCTTAAGAAGAGAATGTTTTCGTTTTCTTAAGAAGGAATGTTTAAGAATGTGTTTGTAGAACCTCGTAGCCCATGGGGCAGAACGTACTAATTTTGATTCCTAACTCTGAATATACCCAAGGCACCTGTTTTTCTGAGGGACCTGTTTCAGTCCAAACAAGGAAACCTCTTCCAGTAGTCACCAGGTGCTGTAAGCTAGGAATGAATTACAGTGTGTGTCTTTTGTGCCCGCAGTTACGGCTAGATGAGGCTCAAGAAGCAGAATGCCAGGCCTTGAGGCTACAGCTCCAGCAGGAAATGGAGCTGCTCAATGCCTACCAGAGCAAAATCAAGATGCAAACAGAGGCACAGCATGAACGTGAGCTCCAGAAGCTAGAGCAGAGGGTGTCTCTACGTAGAGCACATCTTGAGCAGAAGGTATGAGAGTGTTACTCTGGGTCCCATACAGTTGGGTGGAGGTTGGACCATGGCCTAGGGAACTGCCATTTATGGAGCCCTGCCTGTGTACCTAAACTGGGCACTTTTCACTTATTTCATGCTTTTATCTTCCTAGTACCCCTGAGAGGTAGGTATAATCTCCATTCCACAGGCACAACATTAAGGCTCCAAATGGTTAAGTTACTCACGTAAATCTGACTCCATAGCCTAAACTCTATTACTCTGCTAGAGTACCCCTTCACACCTTCAGAGCCAGAAGAATGGCATGGGTGACGGGGCAGTTGATAAGACATTTGTGAAAGGTGCTATGAGCTGATACCATGGCTGCGAAATGGTTTGAAGAAGCCAGATGCAGATTTGGTTTTTATTTTCAGCTATTTCTCCACCAAAAGAAATCACCAGCAGGGCTCTTTAAAAAAATTAACATGAAAAGAGGCCGATATTGCCATGCATAATAAATGTTACCAGAATTGAAATATTCATTGCTTTAAATATTGCTGAAGGGGGCGCCTGGGTGACTCAGTGGGTTAAGCCTCTGCCTTTGGCTCAGGTCATGATCTCAGGGTCCTGGGATCAAGTCCCACATCAGGCTCTCTGCTAAGCAGGGAGCCTGCTTCCCCCTCTCTCTCTGCCTGCCTCTCTGCCTACTTGTGAGCTCTCTGCCAAATAAATTATCAATAAAATCTTTTAAAAAAATACTGCTGAAGAATATGAAGTAGGAAAGATTTCATAAAGCATCTCAAGGCCGTTAAGCATTTATTTGCTTAACCAGTTATTTGTACTTTCTTCTGGTACTTCCCTGAGACCAACGTAAGAGACTATTTTCACAACTCCTGTTCTAGAACTAAATTGCTAATGACCCAGGGGGCATCTGGCTCTCTATGGGAAAGCAGCACAATCTAATTGTGCTTGAGTGTCTTTTAGCTTCTCCTGAGCCATCTCCTGCTGAGACAGGACACTGACCTAGATCAGCCCAGCTGCTTGGTTTGCTAGAATGGTAGTGCTAGCCCCCAGGTGGGCCCCGAACATTTTTATTCTTGTGAGCAAATTTTAAATATGGATGAGATACAAGACATTTATCCCGGGATTCTCCCAGCCTTTCCCAGTCTAGATTACTCTGAGTTCCCATGTGTTTGTGTGTCATATGTGTGCATGTATGTGTCCATGTGTGTTTGCGGGCGGCTGCAGGGAGACCTTGTCCATTAAGAACTGTTCATTGTGCTTATTTCAGATTGAAGAAGAGCTGGCTGCCCTTCAGAAGGAACGCAGCGAGAGAATAAAGTACCTATTGGAAAGGCAAGAGCGAGAGATTGAAACTTTTGACATGGAGAGCCTCAGAATGGGATTTGGGAATTTGGTTACATTAGATTTTCCTAAGGAGGACTATAGATGAGATTAAATTTTTTTGCCATTTACAAAAAAAAAAAAAAAAAAAGAAAACAAAAAAATTCAGACCCTGCAAAACCACATTCCCCATTTTAACGGGCGTTGCTCTCACTCTCTCTCTCTCTTACTCTTACTGACATCGTGTCGGACTAGTGCCTGTTTATTCTTACTCCATCAGGGGCCCCTTCCTCCCCCCGTGTCAACTTTCAGTGCTGGCCAAAACCTGGCCATCTCTTCTATTCATAGTACACGTCACAGTATTGATGTGATTCAAAATGTTTCAGTGAAAACTTTGGAGACAGTTTTAACAAAACAATAAACCAACAACAACAACAAAAGTGGATGTATATTGCTTTAAGCAATCACTCATTACCACCAATCTGTGAAAGTGAAGCAAAAAAAAAATAAATAATAATAATAAATGCCAAGGGGGAGAGAGACACAATATCCGCAGCCTTACACCTTAACTAGCTGCTGCATTATTTTATTTTATTTTATTTTTTTGGTATTTATTCATCAGGAATAAAAAAAAAACAAAGTTTTATTAAAGATTGAAAATTTGATACATTTTACAGAAACTAATTGTGATGTACATATCAGTGGTGACATATTATTACTTTTTTGGGGATGGGGGGTGGGTGGGGTGAAGAGATCTTGTGATTTTTAAGAACCTGCTGGCAAGAGTTTAACTTGTCTTCAGCATATTCTGATTGTATCATAATCATTTTCTGCTGTTGCAGAGGATGTGAATACACTTAAGGAGCTCACAGAATCCCAGTAGCACAAATTGGGCTTTGGCAAATCGTGTATTTTGTGTATAGAAGGAATTTAAGGAGAGGTATTACTTATTTTCATATTGTATTTTAACTGTTTCTCTGATCAAATTTTTTTACTTCCTCCTCCTATTCCTCCCCACCCCCCTCCTTTTCCAATTCAGTATTTGGAGTTCAACACTGTCTCTCGATCAGATCATCTTGATCTTTTTCTTTATTCCCCTTCCCCTCCCTGAGTCCCATATCTTGGTCATAAATATTGCATTATTCACACTTTCAAACTGTGTATTTTCTTACAATAAAAAATGATGAAAAAAAAAAGGCTTTACTTCTTTTGCATGCACTTTAAAAAACAAAACAAAACAAAACATTTTTCAGGTTCCAAGGAAGAGCATGATAACTGTCAGAGCTTTTAATTATATTTGTAAATAAAAGTGTTCATCACATTGCCTTGCTGTGTTATTGTAGCAGGAAGTTTCCCTTCTAGGTTCACCAGCTCATAATTCAGAGGGAGACCTGCCCTCCAGAAACTGTCCTCCACAGCCCTGGGTGCTCCCAGAAGAGCCGTCCGAGGTTTTCAGGTAAATCTATGTCTTGCAAGTTCTTCTACAGGCCTGAAGATAACGTCCCATTGTTTGAAGTGGTCGGTTGCACCTGTTTGCCCTTTAGAAAATGGCACATGTGCATGCGTGCGCACACACGCACACACACACACCCCAATGTGCCAGTCATAGGCACATGCAGAGCTAAGAAGTTACACACTCTTACAGAAAGGCAAGCTATCAAAGAGAGATTATGACCAAGTATTTGAAATGGTCCCACTGTATGGCAGATCCCCTCATATTCTGCTTTTATTAGAATAATTTTATGTGCATAACAGTGAGGTAGTAAAATATGTAGCTTCTTTTTTTTTTTTTTCTTAAAGATTTTATTTATTTGAGAGAGAGAGAGCATGAGAAGAGAGAGGTCAGCGGGAGACGCAGACTCCCTGCTAAGCAGGGAGCCCGATGTGGGATCAATCCCGGGACTCCAGGATCATGACCTGAGCCAAAGGCAGTCGCTTAACCAACTGAGCCACCCAGGTGCCCCAAATATGTAACTTCTAAGATAGGTTTGGGGGTCAAGACAATTTCAGTAAGATCTCCTATTTTTAGGGTTCTAAGTCCTGGACGTTGAAAATTTATCTTTAGCATGATGACCTAAAAATCATTCCTGTATCTTACAGAATGTTCAGTCATCATAGATGAATAGGACCAGTCACGTTCACTGTGATAGACTAAAGCAGGAAGATACACTCAAAAGATTATAAAATAGGAACAGAATAATTATCAAAATAATTATCAAGTTTCCTAAGCAGCTTAGTTCACTGAAGTTTCTATATTAGGTACATCTGAAAATAACACTGGAAAGGGCTGGAAAGAATACTCATAGTTGTCCACGAGAAAGAGCTCACGAAAACAGATATTGCGTGGTTATGCTTACCATTTGATGGGACACTACATTAAGCATTTTACAGATAAAGAAATAAGCTCAAACCAGGGTAGGTGGTGGCAGTGAAGTCTGAATCAAGATCGGTCTGATTTCAGAACCCACACTCCTAAGCATAGGTCACACGGTCACTCAGAAGGACATTAAATCATCAATAAGGTAGAAAACGTTCCTATAGTTTGTTTCATTTCTCTCTGTAGTGGAAAACATCTAGCTGGCTTGTGAAAAGGCTTTATTTCTGTGAGGTTATAGGTAGTGATCTTTAGGAAAGTGCCCCGTCCACAAGTTTGTTAGTGATGTACCCCAAGGTAGAATTACCAGAAGGGAGGAACGTGTGTCCCTGCTCCTAACACCTGCCACAGACGGGCTTTCAACTCCTAGCACCTGCGTGAGGAGGCAGTGAGAGTAGACAGGAACCAGAATGGCAGCAAAAGAACAGGTTCAAAAGAGGTACTAGGACAGCAGCCAAGAGCCTGTGTCCTTTATTCTTCTGGCACATACTAATCTCCCGAGTTTAAAAAGGAAAGAATTATTGCAGGTTTGTCATATGTGTTGGTAAGGGCTGCTTATGTTTGATTTGTAACTATTCACTCAGTGGGTACCTTCTAAATCTGGTGCAATGCCAGGTGCTTAAGATGCATCCGTGTATCTTAAGTAAAAACCCTTGCCCTACTAGAGCTTACATTAGGGGTAGGAGGAAGATGATGACACAATAATTATAAACAATAAATGATCTTACATGGTTCTAAGTGCTATAAGGAAAGAGGGAAGGGTGAGGAGATATCTGAAGTGCCAAGATCAGCATATTTTTGCTCATTCATTCCAGAAATATTTATTGAGCAGCTACTGTGTGCCAGGGAGGTGTAGGAGTAAATAGGATAGATGGGGCCACTACTCCGCTGGAGCTCACGGTTTAAATCTCCACTGAAACAAGTAAATCGAGGGACTGAGTTAACCAACGGTAGACAAGCCATGACAATGCAAGTGGTGGCACTACCAGGAGTTCACAGGAACTGAGACAATTACAGTCATAGGAAATATCAGAGAACCTTACCAGTCGTATCTAATTGAGTAAAGAAAATTATTTCTTGAATTTATCACCATCTGCAATTATTATCTGTTGAAAAAGCATATTCTGGGGCATCTGGAAACATGCCCATGTAAGAACTCCATATCCCTGTATGATTTTAATTTAGTAATGTATTTTGCCATGGAAATGATGACATAAAAAATACATTTTTTCCCCTAGCTTGGCCTAGCAGCATATAAGTCTCTCCCACTGATTACAGCTAAAAACTAGACCAAATGCAAAAGCAACTATTTGAGGACACCGAAAAACATAAGAGCAGGTGGATTACGGAAAAGCCATGTATGCAGAGGAATGAGGTGAAATAAAGCATCCTCAGATGAAGAAAAATTAAGAGAAGTTCCTGTCAGAGAACTATTCTACAAGAAATGCTAAAGGAAGTTCCTCATATTGAAGGGAAATGATACCAGAAGGAAACTTGCATCTCTGGGAATGAGGGAAGAGCAACAAATGGTATATATCTAGATAAATATAAAAAAAATGTTTCCTCTCCTATATTCTTTAAAATATATTGAAATATATTTTTCATTGAAAGCAAAAATTATACCATTGGGGAGGGTTTTGATGTATCTAGATGCAACCCAGATGACAACTGTAACAAAGGTTGGGCGCTAAAGGACCCCGTATGGTTACCACGTTTCTACATTTTACATGAAGAATTTACCATTCTTCTTCTAAGCAGACTCTGAGAGATTAGTTATGTATATTGTAACTCCTAGAGTAATTACCAAAAAGAAAACCAAAAGAGGTTTAATAGCCAAAGAGGTGTAATCGCCAAAAATCCAATAGATAAATTGGATATTCAAATAATCCAAAAGGTAAGAAAAAGAGGAGCAAACAGAAAACATAAAATGGTAGAACTAGGGGGTGCCTGGGTGGCTCCGTGGGTTAAGCCTCTGCCTTCAGCTCAGGTCATGATCTCAGGGTCCTGGGATCGAGCCCCATATCGGGCTCTCTGCTCAGTGGGGAGCCTTCTCCCCGCCCCCACCTACTTGTGATCTCTGTCAAATAAATAAATAGAATCTTTAAAAAAAAAATGGTAGACCTAAATCCACCATAGGGATAATTACATAAATATTTACAGACAGAATGAGTTTTTAAAAAGGGCTATTTGCTTCCTATAAGAGACAAACTAAATAAAGACAGATAAATTCAAAGGAAATGAATGGGGGGTGGGGGGAAGTGCCATGCAAATAGGCGTAAGAGATCTATCAACTAAAATAGACTTCAAAACTAAGAGTATTATCAAAGATAAAAGATATTCATGAGTAAAGGAATGTCAAGAAGATATAATTTTAAATGTTTAAAAAAAATTAATTACAGAGGTGCCTGGATGGCTCAGTCCCAATTCTTGGTTTCAGCTCAGGTAATGATCTCAGGGTTGTGACATTGAGCCCCACGTGGGGCTCTGCACTCAGCATAGAGTCAGCTTGAGATTCTTTCCCTCTCCCTTTGTCCTCCTTGCCAGCCAGCCCCGCTCTAAAATAAACAAAACCTTGGACGCCTGGGTGGCTCAGTTGGTTGAGCAGCTGCCTTGGGCTCAGGTCATGATCCCGACATCCTGGGATCGAGTCCCACATCGGGCTCCTTGCTCCGCAGGGAGCCTGCTTCTCCCTCTGCCACTCTGTCTGCCTGTGCTTGCTCACTCTCTCTCTCTGACAAATAAATAAATAAAATCTTTAAAAAAAATTAAAATAAACAAAACCTTTAAAAATAATAATCTGAAAGATACAGATTCCTGAGTGGAGGGGACCCCAGACTAACATAAGCTTTCTGATGTTCATGGCCATCAGAATTAGGGAGCTGATGAATGGGCTTTAGAGAGCTCTGTAAAAACTTAGTTGTGTGTGAGAAGTATACATTTGGGGAAAGGGAGAAGGAACTTTTATGGTATGGTCTATGGATATAAAGACGTCCATACTCCCTAAACTCAGGAACCTCTTTACAACGATTCACTCAATTGATGGGCATTGGATTTCTTATGTCCAGTGCTGGACATACTGAGCAGGACACTGCTTGTCCTTGCCTTCAAGGACCAGTCTAAGGGAGAAGATAAACATTTAAAAAAAAAATGACCCAAGTTTTCAGATTTTAAAATTACAGTGGTTAATATTACAATGGAATGGTGCAGGAGAACCCAGCCTCGTCAGGATGCCCCGAAGGTCAGTTAAGGGAGAAAGGGTCAGAGAATGTGGAAGAGGAAGGTTCCAGGTGGGATTTGTAAAGGACCAGTCTGGCTTGTCAGGGAACTGAGAGGCAGCCGGTGAGTTTGGGGCTTACTGAGAAGACAACCGCAGGAAGGTAGAGGCGGATGGGGGTGTCACATCACACAGAGCCTATCCATAGGCCATTTAAGGATCTGGTCTATAGCCCCGAGCAACTCAAACAGCTCACAGGTTTTAAGTGGATGCTGAGGCCGTTGACTTAGCACCAATTTAAGAACAGAAGTCCTTTGCTCCCAGACCCAGGAGAGAATGTAGGCCATGGGCCACCATGTGTAAGCTTGGGAATCTGGATCACCCTCTTCCCAACTAGATTCCCTGGGGCAAATTCCCCTCACCTTCCAAGTTTATTTATTTATTTTTAAAGATTTTATTTATTTATTTGACAGAGAACACAAGTAGGCAGAGAGGCAGGCAGAGAGAGAGGAGGAAGCAGGCTCCCTGCTGAGCAGAGAGCCCGACGTGGGGCTCGATCCCAGGACCCTGAGATCATGACCTGAGCTGAAGGCAGAGGCTTAACCCACTGAGCCACCCAGGCGCCCTACCTTCCAAGTTTAATAGGTGAGACAGGCTATCCCCTTGCTTCTATGCCTCCTAATAAAGCTCCTCCTATGTATTCTTTTCGTGTGAGCTTCTTACATATACACTTCACCTTTTTTGGTTGGGTTGTTGACCTTTTTTCTGAATCATTTTTGAGTCTATGCCTATTTTAGACCAGAAAACTAACATACCATCATAATTCCTCATTGATTTTCCAGTCTCCATGACTGACAAAGTGCTGTGGTCAGCAGACAAGTCTCAAAGAAAACAGTTCAGAGAAAAAAGAGTGAAAGATTTTAAGTACACATAAATTTCAAATTGTCAGAATGTTTAGAGTTTGAGAAAACTGCTTAAGGGTATGGAGAGATAGATACTTTCATAACCATGGACTTGAATTATGACCATGTAATCTTTTTGAAGGGTGGTTTGTCAGTATCAGGATTGAAAATGTATATACCCTTTGACCTGATTATTTCAATGCTAGAATTTTACTCCAGGAAATTACTTTGCAGAAGCATGTATAGATATAATCTAATCACAGTAGGGGACTAGACTGGTTAATTATGAAACATCCGGAAAATAGAGTATTTGTTCAAAATGACGATATGAATTGTAGGGCCCTGTTAACTCAAGATACGCTATGCAAACCTGGTGTGTATAGCAAGACCATAATTTTTAAGGAAGAAATATGTAGATCTATGCCAGATATGTGCTTATATGGATATTCATGTTTGTGTCTTTTTTTTTTTTAAGATTTTATTTATTTATTTATTTGACAGAGAGAGAGATGGAACACAGGTAGGGGGCGTGGTAGAGGGAGAAGCAGGCTTCCCGCCAAGCAGGGAGCCCGATGTGGGGCTCAGTCCCAGGTCCCTGGGATCATGACTTGGATAGAAGTCAGCTGCTTAACGGCTGAGCAACCCAGGTGCCCTGTCTTCTTTCAAACCGCTGCTGAAGAGCCAGGAAAGTGAAAGTGGAAGGCACTGGTTCCTGGGCTGTGTACCTTGTCTAACCACAGGCATGCATTGCTTCTTGCATTTAAAGTCAACAGCGTAAGGACGCCTGGTTGGTTCAGTCGCTTAAGCGTCTGCCTTTAACTCAGGTCCTGATCTCAAGGTTCCGAGATCGAGTCCCACATCAGGCTCCTTGCTGGGGGAAGAGGCTGCTTCTCCCTCTGCCTGCCGCTCCCCCTGCTTGTGCTCTCTCTCCCATTCTCTGACAAACAAAACCTTAAAAAAAAAAAAAAAAAAAGGCAACAGGGTAGGGGGCATCTGGCTGGCTTAGAAGGCAGAATATGCGACTCTTGAGTTCAAGTTGGGCATGGAACCCACTTTAAAAAAATTATAAAATTTAAACATAGTCGGTGGGGTAGTTGTTTTCTTTATATAACTTTTGTTTTGCAAATTATTTAAAAATTGAATTTTAGGGAACCTGGGTGGCTCAGTGGGTTAAAGCCTCTGCTTTCGGCTCAGGTCATGATCCCAGGGTCCTGGGATCGAGTCCCACATCGGGCTCTCTGCTCGGCAGGGAGCCTGCTTCCTCCTCTCCCTCTGCCTGCCTCTCTGCCTACTTGTGATCTCTGTCTGTCAAATAAATAAATTAAAAAAAAAAAAAAAATCTTAAAAAAAAAAAAAAAGAGTCTCTAAAAATTGAATTTTAAAACCCTGAAGTTAGAAAATAATTGCTCTCTACACCCCCCCCTACCCCCCCACCCCCAGCCCAATAGAGATTACACAAAGCAACATTTCCAACAGTGTCTCTGGAGAAGCAACTACAATGAGAGGTGGGGAAAAGACCCAGCCTTGCTGAATTAGCACCTGCCAGGCCCCACCATGATCCCTTCTCCAACACAAACCAGGCCAGTGATGGGACCCTTTAAATACCTCCATTCCTTTCTTTTTTTGGTACATCAAAGGGTGTGAAAGTACAGCTGACCCTTGAACGACAGGGATTTCCACTGCGTGGGTCCACTTACGTGTGGACTTTTTTTCAGTACAGGACTGTAAATGTCTTTTCTCTTCCTTATCATTTCCTTAATAACATTTCCTTTTCTCTAGCTTACTGCACTGTAAGAATACAGCATATAGTACATGTAACACACAAAATAGGTTAACTATGTGTTATTGGGAAGGCTTCCAAGTCAACAGTAGGCTATTAGCAATTAAGTTTTGGGAGAATGAAAAGTTATACACGGATTTTCAACTGCACAGGGCAGTCAGTGCCTCTATTCCCCATATGGTTGAAGGGTCAATTGTGATCTCCCCCGCCTACCCTTGCGCCTTTTGGGTGTGGATTCTATATGGGCTGTAGGTCAGGACAGGGAGAGGTGTAGCCATATTCTAAGTCATTGTTCCTCCATGCAACACCACCCAGTGGGGAGGTTTCCCACTGGTTTCAGGCTCAGGTGGAAAAGGACAACTTGTGAAAAGCAAAGGTACTTTTTCTGCAAAGGAGCTGCCCTAAAACTTCGTGGGTTTTTTTTTTTTTTTCCCCCCAAACCCTCCAGTTGGAATGGTTATTTCTGCTGTAGTTTGATGGCACGTGTACAGGCGTGGATCCTCTCTATGGTCCCTGAATCAAGTCCCAGTCAGGGGACCTGAATCAATCCCAGCCAGGGAAAAGGGGCTACTCACCCTTTGAGGTTGTCTCTTGACTTCCCACCTTTATGAGGCCCCATTCCCAAAAAGGGCAAAATATCTGGAGACCTTGTTCATCCACACAATGTTTTTATTTTTATTCAACTATAAGCGAACAGCAGAATTAACACAATATTCCACAACTCCAGATCGGCTTTTCCACAAAGAGTGACCAGTTCAACAGACACAGACCTCGGGGTTTCTAACAACCCCTCACCCAGCCCTGCAGCGCATCTAGATGGCTGTGCCTTAACCGCAAAGCCACTCTCCCTATCGCTTGTTCCAGTACTGCTCTTCCAAGGAGCCAGAGCAGAACACTGACCCCTAGTAAACAGTCTGAGATGTACCATGTTGGGGATTAGTGGACACACCAGCCTCTGGCTGTCTCAGTGAGAAACACGGCCGTGAAAACACAACCCAGAAGTGCCATCATGCACAATTCCGGACTCAGGCTCGCAAAGGCAGAGGCAATCAATCTTTTTTTTTTTTTTTTTTTTTAAATCTTGAAGATTCTTTGACACTCTGCTCTATTACCAAAGACCTGGTCTTTTTAACCTCAATTTTTATTTCTTGAAATTCTGGATTGCTATTCTTATAGTAACAATTTGATGACCCCAACACAGTACCAAAATATCCCCCAAAATGGAGTTCAAATTTGACCAAAACATAAATGGGCAGTGTGACCCTCTAGAATTATAAAGGACAGGCAGAAGGAAAGGTCACTCTAAACCACTACCTGATTGCTCAGGCCTCGCCTGTGAGAACGGGAATGGGGAAGCAGAGAAATCTACATGCATCACTGAACTTGAGAACACTGCTTGAGATTTCCAGGATGGTTTCTATTTCCTAGCATTCCCCTACTTCCCAGAGAGCTGCTCATAGAGTTTGGGCACATAGTCATCCCATTCCGCCTGGTAACACGTGCCGGCCACTGGGGGCCCAAGCTCATACTTTTTGCGGAAAGATGCCACTTTGAATTTGCCACGGTGGTCTCCGGATCGGTTGCTGAGAATGGGCTCATCACACTTCAGTGGCCCGTTCTGCTCGTAAACCAGCCAGACATAGCGGTGAAGGCCTGGAGGGAGAGGCAGGAAGGAAGATGTGCACACAGCAAGGCCACGCGAACGGAGACGGCCCCCATGTTCACCGAAGTGCCAACCTGGAGGCCCCAGCCACCCCGTTCCCAAGAGGGGCACTGAGGCCCCGCAGAGGTGGGAGGCGTTAGATCACTCTCCTGCTGACACTCCCCCAGTGGTTCCCCACTGCCATTGGGGTAAAGTCCATACCCACCTTTACAGCCTTGAAGGCCCTCGCTCACCCCATCACCTTTGCCCTTCACTCAGCCTCTCCGGGCTCCCAGCCCATCTCCCCTGGGCCCCGACTGCTAGTCATTTTCCACCATCTCCATACCCCTTTCACTTGGGACAGTAACACTTCCCTAAAAGTTTGCCTTTTCAGTTTAGTCTCCTCATTAGAAAGAGAACTCCAAAAAGCAACAGTGTTTGCTCGTTGACCTAGAACCTACCCTACCTAGTGCTGGTAAAACTCACTCTGACCGACTAAGTAGCAAGGATGCTGAAAAACATCTTCTTTTCTAAGTCGCTTATGTGGTCACCTTCATCTGTCAGTCAGTTTCCATGGACTAAAACAATGATGATTTAGGCATTTTATGATAGACAAATTATACTAAAAGAATATTTTTTAAAAGCAAAAGGGGGGAAAAAGTCAGTCACGGAGGCTTTTTTTGTTAATGAGAACACAGGTCCTACTTGAGAGACCTGCTTTATTCTCATGTGAGTACTTCCATAATTAAAGTGCCTAATTGTGTAACTGCCCTAGAGAACTTAATAGATCCCTGGGAAAGACGTACCTTCACCTTCCTCTTATGAACTCATGAGAGGGCCTGAGGCCATCTGAAGCTTCGGGATCTACAGATAAATCATGACTCTATGGCCAACTGTTCTTGTCAGGAACCTTCCAGTACCTGCTCAGACTAACAGGGCCTGACAACGTGTCCACCCACGACTACTACTTTGTTCTAGCATATGAAAGCATCCTGTAATGCACAATGAGCATTAACAGTGCATCTCCCACTGTTAGCTTATCCCACTCAGACTTTCAATACAGTATTCTCCCCCTCTGTATGCAGAACATGTGTATCTTCGCTATACTTCTTAAAGCCTTTCAAATCGTTTCAAGATGATACCACCCTAGATTTTCGAAAGGAGCTATAAAGAAACGAAGAAGCCAATTTTTTATATTTATTTAGGAAACTATGATCATTTCTGAGATCTTTCACGGGAACTGGAAACCCAAAGAACCCACGGGGCAAAGACTGAATATAGAACTGATAATGTTAAATGTGTCCAATCACCACCCCCACCGCCTCCCCAGGAAGTTGTTCCAAGCTTTCTGCAATACTGCTTCCTTGGAATCCTCTCACCAACTGCCCTGCGTAGAAAGGCCTAGCAGCTGAGAGGCAAAAAAGCTAACGGAGGGTCCCCCTAACCAGAACCCAAGGTTCTGGCCACCTGATGCTACTGCGACTCCAGGTCTCAATGTCTCCGGCAGGCAACTGCCTCGGAGGTGAACTGCACTGCCAGGAAGCTCCACTAGGCTAAGGGATCTCGGGAAACCCAGACTAAAATTTGCAGCCCTTTGGGCCAATCCTAATGTGCACCCACTGCCTGCCCCCCACCTCCCTGACAAAGCAGCCTTTACTGACCTGTGCCCTTGGGAGGCCCAGAGCCGACATAATCGGAGAGGACTGTGCCACTGCTGATGTCATTGCCCTTCATGTTGACCACCAGAAAATGGTGCCATTCCCTGAGACGAGGAACACAGAATAGTCAGCGGTGCAGAAGTTAAGCACACACTCACGGCACAGCCAGCAAATGAGCATGAAGCACATGCTCCAGACCAGGCTGTGGCGATGAAGGAGACAGACAGTCCTGCTTCCTTGGCCAGCACAAACCCCATTGGTCTGCAGAAGAGAGCGCCCGGTGCCTCCGTCCCACCCTCTGAGTCTCTCGGGAGTTAACTGCAAACTTCTCTGCAAAGGGCCAGGCAGTAAAACGTTTTAGGCTTTGTAGTTCACATGGTCTCTGCCACTATTCAACTCTGCGGCTACAGCGTGAAAGGATCCACAAAGATGTAAGGAAGTTCTCATGCTGTGTCCCGACAAAACTTCATTTATGAACACTGAAATCTGAATGTCATATGATTTTCACGTTACAAAGTATGATTCTTTCAATTTCAGTCATTTAAAAATGTAAAGACCATTCTTACCCGTGGGACCATACAAAAACAGGTGTCGGGCAGGTGGGGCTCTCAGCTGTAGTTTCTACACTCCTGCTCTAGGGACTGAAGGGGTAGGAAATGCACACTCTGGCTTAAGCGTGTGTGTGAGCATCCCAAACTGGGTGTCCGTCCTCCTGGCACAGCATGTCCAGCAAGGGACGTACGTACACAGGGCCAGAAGCGTCAGGTCCTGTTTGGATGACCTGGTGTTGCCAATCTTTCCCCAACTTGCCTGTACTTGGGGTCCTTCCTGCTGGGAGCATCTGGATCTGTCATGACCAAGGTGTAGAGTTTACCAGGATCAAGGCCATCCCACGCAATACTGGTGGGCCGGTTCTTAACCTGTAGGAAGCAACCACTTCGTTGTTAAAAAAGTCAGAAATGAAAAAAAAAAAAAAAAAAGTCAGAAATGCTGAAGAAGCCAACACTCTTTGATTTCAGGTTCCTCAAAGGTAAAACACAGTAAATTTTTTTAAAAATTTTATTTATTTATTTGACAGAGATCACAAGTAGATGGAGAGGCAGGCAAAGAGAGAGCGGAGGAAGCAGGCTCCCCGCTGAGCAGAGAGCCCGATGCGGGGCTCGATCCCAGGACCCTGGGAACATGACCTGAGCTGAAGGCAGAGGCTTTAACCCACTGAGCCACCCAGGCGCCCCAAAACACAGTAAATTATTAATAAAAGCTAAAGTGTATGGACTCTCCTAAGAGCCAGGAGCTTACATTTAATACACGTTATTTATTTTACTCCAAAAGACACTACAGGACTGGTGTCCTAGCATGGGATTAACAGAAAGACGTGGGGTCAGGATTTCCACCCTGGAGCTGACGGAGTCTCTGAACTACAACCTCATATGGTGTGGAATGACAGATCTGGTGACCAGCAGCTTAGCTGGGGCCTGCTAAAGTGAAATCTGAATTAATTGGATACTTTGTGCACAGAAAATGGCCGGACTGGACAGTGAGTCTGGGAAAACAGAGGCTTCAAGAGGGTCACTTCATATCTAAACATCCACAACAATAAACTGTCGGAGCAATTTATTCACACCACTGCCCCGGAGCTTCACGACCAACAACTGCCAAGTGTGGGGCACTCCAGTCCCCCCACTTCCGGTATCCAGGCCCCGATCTGCTCGCAGGCCAAACGGTAGAACAAGGCCGCGGCCGTTGCCCTCGAGCCTTCCAGCTGCAGAACGCACTTACCTTTGGACGGCTTCATGCTCTTGCGCGCTAAGACAAAAGGAGGAATCGCTGGGCGATGCTGGTCACCGGTTACATAATGCGTCACATGCCCTCGGGTGGGGCTTTTGCTCCCCAAACTGGGGCCTAAAGTCCCGAGACCCTAGGAGAGGTCTGGGGCCCAAGGGGTGGCCACGGCCCACTACTTCTCAGGCACCGCCCCCGCCCCTGTGCCCGCGGCCCAGGCTGCTTCTGGGCCTAGGCCCCAGCCTACGCCTTGGAGCCACTGGAAAGTAGATCACTTTCTCCTGCAGGCCGAGCCCCGCCCGCCACGTGCAGGGTTCCCGGTGCCCGCAGGTGTCCGCAGGCCTGCGGCGTGGGCACCGCGACCCCCTTCCCTCGGAGCACCGGGCGCACAGAGCCGGAACACCCTCCCCCTCTCCGCCGGCCTCCAAACCTGGAGCGGCTGCACCCCCAACGCCCTCGGGTACCTGGGTGGGCGTCAGCACTTTGCCCAGCTCGTCGATCTCTGTCCCGGTGTATTTGACCTGCAACGGATGCTGCGGCCGCTCGTCCACTTCCTGCAGGCTCAAGGGCCCGGACCACTTGCTGAGGTCCACCGGCATTGCGGAGCCGAGCGGGGCACACAACGAGGAAGAGTCCCTGCAGACTGGGAACAGTCGAGCGGAGCCAACCCCCAGCAGTCTGCAAAGCCGCCAGAGGAGGCGCGGGGCCAGCGGCTGGGGAGGCGCACGCGTCGGAGCCGCAGCCCCGCCTCGCCCCGATCCTCCAATCATAGGGGAGGCCCGGCCCACCCTGCTCTCTAATTGGTCAAAACCGGTAGCGCGGGGCGTCTCGCGCTCCCAGATCAATGCAGTAGGTTTTGCCTGTCTTTTGGCGCTGAGCGTGCTTGCTACGTGGGGCTGCATTGTTCCGGGGAACTGTGGCTTGGTTTGCAAGACCATTGTTTCAAGAAATGCAATTAAGCTAGCTTTGAATTTCTTCTTCTTTTTTTTTTTTTTAACTTTTTGCATGATTCTTTCCTTTACTTTCTAAATGCAGAAATGGTGAGGCCTTGCCTTTCCCCCAACTTCTTACAGCAAGCCTGATTGCCCTCCCCTCCCTGTACTTTCGCGCATGCTCACTGTTTTGGTAACCCGCTTGAGAGGACCTGCGGTGGAAATTTTGAGCATTTTTCTCAACGGACAACTGTATTTGCACAAATATTTGATCTCTCTGTCCCCAGTTGGTGCAAACAAGATTCCGGGGAAGTGATTTTTTTTTTTTTTTGAAAATTAAAATTTTAAGCTATAGTTACTATTCCTGTTTTGCTGACAAGGGGCTCTGCCTCTGCCAAAACTGCTCTCACGGGGGCCGCTAATGCTTTCTTTTTACTAAATATAATGGGTAGTATTTAATAGTCCTTGCCCTGTTTGACCTTAGGACAGCCATTGACAATGATAACCGCCCCTGCCCAGGGAATTAAAAAATCCTTTTGTTTTCTTAGTGGTAATACAAGTTCATTGTAGATAATTCGGAGGAAAAAACCTCAAAGAGGTAAACAAAACAATCATCTCTATTCCACTACTTGGACATCAATAAACAATTTCTTTCTGTTTATTCACTTAAACAATTGCATTAAACTCTACCATCATAGGGGAGCCTGCGTGGCTCAATTGGTTAAGCTTTGGATTCTTGGTTTCAGCTGAGGATATGATCTCAGGGTTCTGAGATCAAGCCTGTTGTCAGGCTAGTGCTGGACGTGGAGCCTGCTTAAGAGTCTTTCTCTTAGGGGCGCCTGGGTGGCTCAGTGGGTTAAGCCTCTGCCTTCAGCTCAAGTCATGATCTCAGTGTCCCCTCATCGCATCGGGCTCTCTGCTCAGCAGGGAGCCTGCTAACCATCCCCCCGCCCCCCGCCTGCCTCTCTGCCTACTTGTGATCTCTCTCTATTTCTGTGTCAAATAAATAAAATCTTAAAAAAAAATCTTTCTTTCTCCCTCTGCCCCCCCCCACCCTTCTCCCTCTCTGGAAAAAACAACAACAACAACAACTAAACTCTACCATTACAGACATCTATATAAAAAATAGATCATTATTTTAAGGGCTTCTGTTGCAGATGCACCACAGTTTATTCAACAATGCTATCGATGTTGGACGTTTATGCTCTTTGTTGGTTTTTCCCTTTTTCCAATATTGAGGAAATGAACATCTTTATACACGTATATTTAAAACTTCGTGGATAGTTTCAGGAATATTTTATTAGGGACATGCGACAGGGAGGACGCCTACCATTTACTAACCATCACCACTGCCATGTGCCAGGCCCTGACCCAAGGAAGGCCTTGAAACTCCACATCTCGTTTCATCCTCACACCAACCCAATGTGGGAGACACTGCTGTTACCCCATTCCATAGATATATAAACTGAGGCTTGGGAAGGTGTAAGTGACAAAACCCAGTGAAAGCGTGCCTGGCTGAAAACAAAGGCCAGACACAAAGCCCTTAGGCGCACTCTAGCTGGGAGGGCAGGGAGGGCATAGAGGTGACACAGTCACAACCTCGAGTCCAGAAAGCCTCCTCTAGGAAAGGTATCACCAAGACCCCACTTGGCAGACATGAGAATGTGCCTGTCAGCTCTGAGTGCTGGGAGAGAATTTGGCCAGGGTCCCCCCTGCTGTGCTCTGGCAGGCTTCTCCCCCCCCCCCCCAATGCCTGAGCTCTGCAGAGGTACTAAAGCAGAGCCGGGAGACTGGGGCCCCTCTGTAGTCAGGACAGGCTTGCCTGTTTCCTTGAAACTGGACCTTGGGTAGACACTTCCTTCCCTGTCACCTGCTCTGAGGGTCAGATGGCTCTCCCAGCCTTTCTTGACTCCCTCTTGCTTATTTGCACAGCCGTTTCCCCTAATAAATTCTTTGCACAACTTCTCAGATGACCAAGAGTGAAACTCCCAGGTTTAATAGATAGCATGAGGACAAGCTGAAGTGGAAGTGAGTTTGGGGTTTTGGAACAGTGGGCAGATGGGTTTTGCTGGAGTGGGGCATTTAGGTAGGGGCAGATGAATGGCGTAGCAATAAGTCTGAATAAGGCTAAAGAGACAGGAAAGGGAATACCCTTCTATTTTTTTAACCTACACAAAGTTTAAATTTTTCTTCAATATACAACTAATTGGTCACATAGCATAATCTAAGGGGATGGATATGGGAAACAGAAAAAGTTCATATTCCAAATCCTTCACCCAGTACCCGTGAAACCTTCTGGGTGAGAGGCAGAATGGCCTCTCAAAGCTGCCTACATCCTAACCCCAGAGTCTGTGAATATTGCATGGCAAAGGGAAATTATGGTTGCAGATAGAATTAAGGTTGCTAATCAGATGCCCTTAACGTTGGGAGATTATCCCGGATGATCTGAGGGGAGGAGGAGCCCAAGACACTTTCAAAGGTCCCTCCATGGGAGGAGGAAGGCAGGATTGTCAAAAGCAGAGTGATGTCATGTGAGAAAGACCGCCGGCCGTTGCTGGCTCTGAAGATGGAGGAAGGGGCCGTGAGTCAAGGGGTCCGGGTGGCCTCTAGAAGCTAGAGAAGGCAAGGAAACAGATTCTCCCCCAGAGCCTCCAGAATGAACGTAGCCGTGCTGACACCTTGATTTTAGCTCAGTGAGACCTCAGACTTCTACTGTATAGAACAGTAAGATAGGGAGCACCTGGGTGGCTCAGTGTTTAAAGCCTCTGCCTTCGGGTCAGGTCATGATCCCAGGGTCCTGGGATCGAGCCTCGCATCGGGCTCTCTGCTCAGCAGGGTGCCTGCCTCCTCCTCTCTCTCTCTCTCTCTCTCTCTCTGCCTGCCTCTTTGCCTGCTTGTGATCTGTCTGTCAAATAAATAAATAAAAATCTTAAAAAAAAAAAAAGAACAGTAAGATAATAAGTCTGTATTGTCAGCGGCACCTAGGTGGCTCAGTCGGTTAAGTGTCCACCTTCGGATCAGGTCGTGATCCCGGGGTCCTGGGATCAAACCCTGAGTCGGTCTCCCTGCTCAGTGGGGAGTCTGCTTCTCCCTCTCCCTCTGCCCGTCCCCCAGGCCCATGCTGTCCCTCCTTCTCTCTCTTTCTCTCTCTCAAATAAATAAATAAAATCTTAAAAAATAATAATAAATAAATCTGTGTTGTTATAAGCTACTGAGTTTGTGGTCCCTTGTTACAGTAGCCACAGGAAACTCATTAGCTTATGACTTATACTCACCAAGCCTCAGTTTCTCCCTCTCTAAACTGGGTTTATCAGCATCGCTGAAATGATCATTGTGAGGATCAAATGAAACTCCTGTAATGTGCTTCACATACGGCCTGGCATGTCCAAGGAGGAAGCTATTACTTTATTATAGGTTCATTATATAAAGTTCATAAATAGGGGCACCTGGGTGGCTCAGTGGGTTAAAGCCTCTACCTTCTGCTCAGGTCATGATCTCAGGGTCCTGGGATCGAGCCCCGCATTGGGCTTTCTGCTCGGCAGGGAGCCTGCTTCTCCCTTTGCCTGCTGCTCTGCCTACTTGTGGTCTCTCTCTCTCTCTCTCTGTGTCAAATAAAGAAATAAAATCTTTTTTAAAATTTTAAATAAATAAATAAATAAAATTCATAAATAAACAAACATAAAATTAATTAAATAAAGTCCATTAGTAATCCTACCACCCGAGGCAATGGACATTTGCTGTATTTCCTTCCAGACTTCTTTCTTTTCTTTTCTTTTCTTTTTTTAAGAGAGGGAGAGCAGGGGAGAGAATCTCAAGTAGGCCCCATGCCCAGTGCAGAGCCTGATGATACAGACCTCGATCCCACAACCCTGAGATCACCACCTGAGCTAAAATCACCTAACCCACTGAGCCACCCAGGCGCCCCCGTCCAGGCTTCTTTCTATGCATACAAATATCAATATTCAACATGACAAACATATTGTTGTGTAATTTGCCTCTGTTCACTTTCTTCAGTCATGTCTACAAATAAATACAGCAACTTTTTTTTTTTTAAGATTTTATTTATTTATTTGACAGAGTGAGAGATCACAAGCAGGCAGAGAGGCAGGCAGAGGGAGAGGGGGAAGCAGGCTCCCCGCTGAGCAGAGAGCCCAATGCGGGCTTGATCCCAAGACCCTGGGATCATGACCTGAGCAGCAGGCAGAGGCTTAACCCACTGAGTCACCCAGGTGCCCTACAGCAACATTTTAAAAAGATTTTACTTATTTATTTATTTTAAGAGAGAGAAAGCATAAGCAAGGGGAGGAGCAAAGGAAGAGCCAGAGGGAGAGAATCCCCCCCAGATTCCGAACTGAGTGTTGAGCACAGAACCCAACAAGGGGCTCGATCTCAGGACCCTGAGATCATGACCTGAGCCAAAACCAAGAGCTGGACTCTTAACCGAATGAGCCACCCAGGCGTCCCAATACAGCAAAATTTTAATAGCTGCACAGAATTCTATCGTATGGATTATCCCTTGTTTGTAAACACAAACCCCCCTTTGGGAACGTGTAAGGCGTTCTCACGATGACGCTCTAGAAAGATCTCTGTAATACTTATCCTTTTGCATGTACCTTCAAGGCCCCTATTTGGCTGATTGTTTTCTCTCGAGGATAACATCCTAAAAGTGGGTCATAGAACATTGACATTTTAAGTTTGAGATATACCACGTCCCAACCTGGGTAGGGCCTCCGTGACTGGCTGATTTTTAAGTGGAAAGGGAACGTAGTGATCAACCAGGTTTACCCTGTCATTTATTTCAAATGTTTCCATCTCCACAAAGTTTTATTTTCATGGTTTTGACAATATATGTAGAGCATATGACCTACCTAGGAATGCATACATAATTCTGCATTACCTCTCATTGAATATTTTATTTTGAACATTTTCTGATATTAAGTACATTTCAAAAACTGTTTTTTTTTTAATATGGCTGTCCAATACCACAGTGTTGTGGATTATTTAATCACGTGTTTGTTGGTAGACGTTGAGGCTCTTTCTCATTTTCCCCCTCATTTGACAGCTGAGGAAAGTGAAGCGCAAGAAATTCAGAAATTTCGGGGACTTGCCAAAAAGTCTGACATCCAGCTAAGAGAACCATCTGGTCTGTGGGGAATGGCCTGCTGATTCGGGAGCAGGTCTGGGCAGAGAGGCAGGCACCCGAGAGGATCATCCCCCAGAGCGGGGGGGCGGGGGGAGCCGAGTGCTCCTGAAAATGCCTACAGAAAGCCTCATTTTTCACCCAGAAACCGAGAAGTGCCCTAGAAATTCAGATTAAAAACCCAGCCCTGGGGGAGTGGGGAGGCTCCTGGCATACAGCACTTGCCCAAAGGGCTGATTACTCAGAGCACTGTTCATGGATTAAAGGAGGTGGAGAAAGCGAATTTTTAAAAAGAAAGAAGAGAATGAGAAATGTTCTGTTTATTGACACACACCCACTACATACTTGCCTTTCTGGATTCTGACTTGTCTCTGTGTGTGTCTAGACAGAGAGCTCCTGTATGTGCTGCCCTTGGGTTGACTCAAATGAATGAGTCTGAAAAACCACAGGTTGTTTTTGTTTGTTGAGTGAGGGGAGGAAATTCCCTGATGTGGTTATTTGGTGGAATGGCTCCGTTCCAATGCTGCTACTCATGCTTCTACTAGAGAAAGCGTTTCACCAGAGAGGCCTAGACAAAAAAAAAAAAAAACAACAACAACTCTGTCCTGTGGCCACGGTTTAGAAACCGTTGTTGAGGCCATGCTTGATTTGGAATTGTGACTCCAGGAGACCCAGGAACTGGCCGTTGGCCATGGAACCTGGACCAAGACACTGTTCTGGAAGTTGACCAGGATCTTGGTCTCCAGGATTCCCCTCGTTAGGGTTTTTTTTTTTTTTTTTCATATTGAGATGTTTGTTTTTTTGCAATGAGAATTTCAAAGCATTTTATTTTATTTTTAAAAGATTGTACTTTTTTTTAAAAGATTTTATTTATTTATTTATTTGTCAGAGAGACAGGCACAGCGAGAGAGGGAACACAAGCAGAGGGAGTGAGAGAGGGAGAAGCAGGCTTCCCGCAGAGCAAGCAGCCCGACGTGGGGCTCAATCCCAGGGCACTGGGACCATGACCTGAGCTGAAGGCAGATGCTTAACGACTTAGCCACCCAAGCGCCCCTAAAAGATTGTATTTTTATGTAATCTCTATATGCAATGTGGGACACGAACTTACAACCCTGAGATCAAGACTCACACCCTCTACCGACTGAGCCACCCAGGCGCCCTCCACACATTTTAAAACACCCTTTCTGTTCTCATTGGCATCTTCTGCATAAAATATCTTTAGGAAAAGATGCGAAAATTAATTTTAAAAGCAAGCAAATTCTCTTTCCTCAAAAAATTTAAGATAGAATTATCAAGATCCAGCAATCTGACTTTTGAGTATATACCCACAAGAATTGAAAGCAAAATCTCAAAGAGATTATTTGCACAGCATATTCAAAGCAGTGTTATTCACCATAACCGAGAGGTAGAAGCACCCCAAATGTCCACTGAAGGACAAACGGATAAACAAAATGTGGTCTGTCTGTACACAGAATTCAGCCTTTTAACAGAAGGAAACCCCAGGGCTGCCTGGGTAGTACAGTCAGTTAACCCCTGACTCTCGGTTTTGGCTCCGGTAGTGTCATGAGATCAAGACCCGAGTCAGGCTCCACACTCATCCTGGAATCTGCTAGTGTTTCTCTCTCCCTCTCCCTCTGCTCCTGCCTGCTATGTTCATTCTCTCTCTCTCTCTGGTAAATAAATAAATCTTAAAAAAAAAAAAAAAAAGGAAACCCTGTCACACACTACAACATGGATGAAACTTGGGGACATTAACCTAAGTGAAATGAGTCCATCACAAAAGGACAAATACTGTAAGATGCCACTTACATGAAACAGCAAAAATAGTCAAATTCCTAGAGACAGAAGGTAGAGTGTTGCTGCTCAGGGGTGAAGGAGGGGGAAAGAGAGGGAATGAGGAATTGTTTAATCAGTATAGTTTCAGTTTTGCCTGATGAAAAAGGTCTGGAGATGGACGGTGCCCATAGTTGCAGAACAATACGAGTGTATTTAATGCCACAGAGCTGTGTTTAAAAATGGTCGGGACGGTAGGGGAACCCGGGCAGCTCAGCAAGTTAAGCCTCTGACTCTTGATTTCAGTTCAGGTCATGATCTCAGGGTCGTGAGATTGAGACCCACCTCGGGCTCTGCCCTGAGCATGAAGCCTGCTTAAGATTCTCTCTCTCCCCCTCTGCCCCTTCCCCCTGACCTACCTTCTCTCTTTCTCTCTCAAAAAAAAAAAAAAAAAAAAAAGGTGGGGTGCCTGGGTGGCTCAGTGGGTTAAGCCTCTGCCTTCAGCTCAGGTCATGATCTCAGGGTCCTGGGATCGAACCCTGCATCAGTCTCTCTGCAGCAGGGAGCCTGCTTCCCCTTCTCTCTCTGCCTGCTGCTCTGCCTACTTGTGATCTCTCTGTCAAATAAATAAAACAAATCTTAAAAAAAAATAATAAAGTGGTTAAGTTTATGTTACAGGAAGTCACCTGCAAATGTGTCAGTAGGCTCAGTGGTTGTTTGCAGGATTATCCCCCAAACAGCACATGCTTTGAGAGACTGGAAAACGGAAATGAGCAGATTAACAGGTATAGACCCTAGTGGTGTTTTGCCAGCATCCGTTTCTCTTTCAAGGAGTAGCTCCCCACTTTTCTTTTGGGAAACCACTCCTCTGTTACTCTCAGTGCGTGTGGTTTAGGTGGGGCTCCAGGGATGGGCACGTGACCAGAGACTGGTCAGTCAAATCATTGCATCCCTCTGGCCTGGCTGTGGGCTCAGGGAGGGATGCATAGGTGACAGAGCCAGGCCATTGAAACTCTGTTTGGGGACCTTGGGCTGGAACACGGGAAAGAGGGGATCTCTCTTCCAGCCCATGCTGCTGAAAAGAAGGCATGTCAGTCTGGCTGCAGGGGATCACCTGTCCCCAAGACAGAAGAGGCTGCTTGAGAATGAGCCAACACAGTGGAAGGTGGCTCTGAGAGAGAGAGAGAGAGTCATCATGACATGATGACATTGACCCTGTCTGACCTCTGGATGGAGCCAAGCATGAAGCAAGAGATACCCTTGGACTTTGCAGATACATGAGCCAGCGAATTCCATATTGGACCCGTGCCTGTTTAAATTGGGGGTTGTTCACTTGCAACAGAAAGAGTCCTTAGTTAATGCAGATCATCTCCTCATCAAAAAGGAGCTAGAAATAGAAACCAGTTCTCCCAAATCGTGCTGAAACTCAGTGAAGCCTCATTCATTCAGACTTTAGCGATTATTCAAACTGGAATCTTTACCACCTTCGTGAAAGAAGGCTTGCTTTGTGTCTTTGTGCCCGCTAAGCCCACAGCTCCCTAGGAAGCCCTCATGAGTCCACCCCCAAATCCATCTGACAACCAATCCACAAACTTGTCAAACCACCTATGAAATGGACCCAGCAAGTGCTCCCCGCCCCATGGCCGGGACCAATCAGATCCACCGTCTAGAATCTGCCCTGGTATATCAGGAGAAACAAGCAGGTGTACATGTCAAGAGCGGATACAAAAAGGAGAGGATGTAGAGAGGGTGCATAGGGGGCACTGAGAGTCTTGCCCAGGCTGAAAATCAGAGGCACTGGGGAGTTTGGGTAAACGTATATATAGAATAGAGGAGAAATGGCCCATCGGCAGTGTGAAAACAACAGAGTCACAGAGAGAAACAGGCACCTGGAGAGACAGAGACCTCTGACCACCAGAACTGACCTCCTCCACATCAGGGCTCCAGGTGGGGGCCACGCCACCAGCATCCTTTCACCAAACACCTTGTCCTTGACGTGACCTTGGCACCTCTCTGTGCCATGAAACCCCAAGAATCTGGCCAACTTATTTTTATGTTAATCAGGATTCTTTTGATTTCAAGTGACTAAAACCCAATGTAAACCAGAATCTTTAAAAAAAAAAAAAAAAAGGTAATTAGTTTGGGTCCTGGGACGCCAGTGGGTGCTTGGCTTCGGAAGGGTCTGGATCCAGGGGTGTAAGCGGTGCCGTAAGTATCTGTCTCCCTCCTGCTTCTCAGCTTTGTCTGCCTCTGAGCTGGTTTCAATCTCAAGGAGACCTTCCCTTTATGTTGCCAGAAAGCCACTGTGGCAGCAGCTTCTAAGAAAGCCCTGGTGATCCCACCTCCTGGTATTCATGGCCTTGTATAATCCCTTCCCCTTGAGTAACCCAATTTTAGCGAATAGCACACAGCAAGGCCCATGGAATGTCACTTCCGTGATTAGGTTACAGGAGATTGTGACTTAGGGCTTGCTAGCGCACACACTCTACAACCTTCTCAGCTTGCAGCCTTTCATGCAATAAGCTGCCACGTGGAAGGGCCTATGGCAAGGAACCGAAGGCAGCCTCTGGCCAACAGCCAGTGAGACTCTGAGGTCCTCCATCCAATAGCCCCACAAGGAACTGAATCCTACCAACGTCCACCAAGAGAGGTTGGAAGTCTCTGATTCCCCAGTCAAGGCTTCTGATGAATGGGGTGTCCAGTTCCTGGTTCAAAACCTGTGTGGGACATATCAGGTCTGCTAGAGGCAATGAATGACAATGGCTTTGGACCTGGCAGGGCTCAGAGGGGAAAGCTGTCCTCCCCACACCAGCCCTGGGGCACAGCAGGCACACGGCACGCTCTGAAGGGAGATGCATCACGGACTCATACCCCTCTGACCACTCATGCTCTTGTATGCATTTGTATTCGAGCCCTGGCACCTTTACTCCGGGTCTCTTTATCTGAGGTCTTGGGCAGAGATCCTTCTCCAGCTGCCTGCACCAAGGAGGCCTTCTAGAGGGAGGACAGGACCTTGAAGACACTTCCCCCACTCTGCCTCAGTACCAGTGATTTTCCACTCCACTCCTGCTCCGTCATCCTCTGCATCCCCACCCCACCCCCAACTCTAGGATCCAAAAAACCACTGGAGCCTTGTCTTCGGGGTTCCTTCAACAGCAAGATGACCCCCCACATCTGTGCTGATCGCCCTGTGCCATTCCACGGGGGAGAATGCAACGGGGAGACAAGGTGCATTCGCTGGGTTCAGCCTCTTGTTTCTACCATCGCCCTAAGATGAGAGGTTGGACACTTTCTTTGCCAGCACCCTCTCTCAGCTGGACTGAGCTCCTGACAATGAGACCCAGCCACGTCTGACAGCTTGAGAGACCCTGACTCACAGCCCTCAACTCCGGCATGCCCAGCCCCTCCCTGATCTACAGAAAGTGTAAGATAAGAAATGTGTATTGTTTTACACAACAAAGTTTGTGGTTATTTGCGGCACGCGATAGATAACCCGTAATAGCTGCCGACGGCTTCAGGCTCACATTCGTTTAGGCTGGCAAGCCCAGCAGGAAGAAGACTCCCGTTGTTCGACACCTCCAGCAGCATCCGGGGATGACTCCTCTCAAATCTGGACTGGGTTGTGTGCCCAGCCCTCATCAGCTCACCTCTGCCATGCCTGGGTCCTCACCCACCCCCCAGCTCTATCCCAATCATGTTTTCTCCAAATGATGCCAGAAAGAAGAGAAATTGGCACAAAAAAATCAAGAGATGTCCTCTGCAGGGAGCGAATGAGTAACGGACACTCTCATGGAGATTAACCAGCTCGGGACCAACCATTGTGTAAGCTCTGTTTCGGCAAGTGCCTCGAGTGAGTCCACATCTCACTCTAATTACGTGTGCTCTCAGTCACCTTATTAGACTCCTTCTCTACTTATCAAAATTTTGTGAGCTTACTAGAACATTCCACATGCTCCAGAAATTAAGAAACTATATTTATGGGGCGCCTGGGTGGCTCAGTTGTTAAGTGTCTGCCTTCGGCTTAGGTCATGATCCCAGGGTCGTGGGATCGGCAGGGAGCCTGCTTCCTCCTCTCTCTCTCTGCCTGCTTCTCTGCCTACTTGTGATCTCTGTCAAGTAAATAAATAAAATCTTAAAAAAAAAAGAAAAGAAAAGAAACTGTATTTATTAAAACTCACGGACCTAGAGTTTATTTTTACTTCCCCGACTCATTTGAATTAGTTTTCGCTGTTCAGAAGTCCAAGGAAAGGGAACAGAGAGAATAGGAAACAAAAGGGGCCCAAACGATGTCTCTTCAGTTGAGTCACAGTCCCAGAAGGGCAAATGTCACATTTGCAGAAATATGTATATTCATCTTCATCTGTTTTGCCATCAGATGAACCCAGTGAAGGTTACTAGTTGCTTTGAACTCAAGGATATTGATGACTTGGGGGTTTATTTGCACTTTTCCGGTGGGAGGGGTTGAGCTCAACAGATGGAAGATACTTCAGGGAAATACAGAGTCTTATTTGCCTTTATAGTGAGCTGAGATATAAAATCACAATCAAAGAGGGCACCTGGGTGGCTCAGTCGTTAAGCATCTGCCTTCGGCTCAGGTCATGATCTCAGGGTCCTGGGATGGAGCCCTGCATAGGGCTCCCTGCTCAGCGGGGAGCCTGCTTCTCCCTCTCCCCCTCCCTCTGCCTGTGTTCCTTCTCTCACTGTGCCTCCCTCTGTCAAATAAATAAATAAAATCTTAAAAAAAAAATTCACAGCAAGGAATGTCATGGGACATGAGAACAGTGCAGATCTCACATATCTTATATAGAAGTTAGAATCTAATGTCAGTGTGGAAATCCAAAAACAGGGGTAGGCCCCCAGACTGACTTTCTCTCTTCCCTTCTCCCTCCCTCCCTCCCTCTCTCCCTCCCTTCCTTCCTTTCTATTTTATTTATTTATGATGGAGAGAGATAGTGAGAGAGGGAACAC
Organism: Martes martes; assembly: GCF_963455335.1. Taxonomy (NCBI): domain Eukaryota; kingdom Metazoa; phylum Chordata; class Mammalia; order Carnivora; family Mustelidae; genus Martes; species Martes martes. The sequence continues at coordinate 79,112,443 of NC_137901.1, forward strand.
AAGCAGGGGGAGCTGGAGAGGGAGAAGCAGGCTCCCCACTGAGCAGGGAGCCTCATGTGGGGCTCGATCCCAGGACTGTGGGATCGTAACCTGAACTGAAGGCAGACAGACACTTAACCAACCGACTGAGCCATCCAGGCACCCATGACTGGCATATTGGTTAACTGGTTAACTGACTTTCCCGTGTTGTAGTGTACGATAGAATTTCCTTCCTTTCTGAGGCTGAGTAATATTCCACTATCAGTATATACTGCATTTTGTTTTCCACTCATCTGTCAGTGGACAGATGTGAACGATGTTTCTATGAACATGAGTGTGCAAATCTCTTTTTGAGACCCTGATTTCAATTCTTTGGGATATATATACCCAGAGGTAGGATTACTGGTTCGTGTGGGAGTGCTACGATTTGTAACTGCTTGAGGAACGGTCATACTGTTTTTCATAGTGATTGCATCCTTTTACAGGTCCCAGCAAAAGTGCATGAGGGTTCCAGTATTCATCTCTAATACTTGCCATTTTCGGGGGGGGGGTGGTTGGAATAGGCTCCTATTGGGCCGAATAGGCTCCTCATTGTGGTTTTGATTTGCATTTTTCTAATGATTTGAGATGGTGACCATCTTTCAATGTGCACAACAAGGTGAATGTGCTTAACGTTACTGAAGTGTACACGTAAAAATAGTTAAGATGGTCAGTTTTATTTTATATGTTTTTTGATACACTTAAAAAATATTTTTTAAAGATGTGATTTATTTATTTGACAGACAGAGATCACAAGTAGGCAGACAGGCAGGCAGAGAGAGAGGAAGGGAAGCAGGCTCCCTATTGAGCAGAGAGCCCCATGCGGGGCTCGATCCCAGGACACTGAGATCATGACCTGAGCCGAAGGCAGAGGCTTAACCCACTGAGCCACCCTGGCACCACTTAAAAAACATTTTTAAAAAGATTTTATTTATCTTGGAGAGAGAGAGATGTGTGTGAGCGGAGGGTGGGGGCAGAGGGAGAGAGCATTTCAGGCAGACTCCGTGCTGAGCGTAGATCCCCACATGGGGCTGGATCCCATGACCCTGAGATCATGACCTGAGCTGAAATCAAGAGTCTGACGATTAACCAACTGAGCCACCCATGAGCCCTTAGAAAATATTTCTAAATGAACAACAAAAAAGGAATGAGGTCTTGATATATGCTACAATGTGGATGAATATTAGAAATGTTAAGTGAAAGAAGCCAGACACGAAAGGCCAATGTTGTTTGATTCCACTTACATGAATTTTCCAGAAGAGGCAGATCCATTGAGACAGAAACTAGGTTAGTGGTTGCCAGGGGCTGGGTGGACGAGGGGAGGACTATCCCTGGGCATGGAGTTCGTTTCAAGGGGATAAAAATGATCTGGAATCGGACTATGGTGATGGTTGCACAACCTTGTGAATATACAAAGACCCACTGAATTGTACACTTTATGTAAAGGTTCTTTTATTTTTTTTTAAAGATTTTATTTATTTATTTGACAGACAGAGATCGCAAGTAGGCATAGAGGCAGGCAAAGAGAGGAGAGGAAGCAGGCTCCCGCTGAGCAGAGAGCCCAATTCGGGGCTTGATCCCAGGACCCTGAGATCATGACCTGAGCTGAAGGCAGAGGCTTAAACCACTGAGCCACCCAAGCGCCCCTGTAAAGGGTTTTTTAAAAAGCAAGTGTCTTGGGATGCCTGGGTGGCTCAGTTGGTTAAGCCACTCCCTTCGACTCAGGTCATGATCTCAGGGTCCTGGGATCCAGTCCCACATCAGGCTCCTTGCTCAGCAGGGAGCCTGCTTCTCTCTTTGCCTCTGCCTGCTTCTGCTCTCTCTCTCTCTCTCTGACAAATACATAAATAAATAAAATCTTTTTTAAAAAAAAGCAAGTGTCTTAAGAATATAGACATTGTGATCTTATCTATGGTTTAAAAAAAGCTGTATCTTTGTATGTTGTATATAATGCATATGCATATAAATGCATAATTGGAAGGATAAATAACAAACGGTTAAATGTGGTTTTCTTCAGACAGAAATACAGAATTTAAAATTTGTTACAGGAACTTTCACTTCCCACAAAATGGACTCAATTGTTTTAAATTGTATTTTTGCACATTTTCCTTTTAAAACAATGAACATACTTCTTCTGACTTGACTAGCAAAAAAGGGTTTCAAAGCTAGGAAACTAAACTGAGCTAAATTAGTCTGATGACACTGATTATTTGACATATAAAATGTAGAGAAACCATAATTTTTATAATTCTAACGATCAAGGACCATAAATTATAACGAGCCATAGTATAATTACTACAATACATTTATTACATTATATTTTATTAATATATCTTCATGTGATTAAAATATAATGAAGTATAAAGTAAAATAATATGCACGCATATTCTGCATGTCCCAGAGGGCATGATGATATTTATTCAGCTCTCATCTTTATCAGGTTCCATGCTAACAGGCAAGGGCCATAACTATATACCATTCCCATTTTACAGTGGAGGGAACTGAGGCTCAGAAAGATCTTATAGCTTAGAAGCAGTTAAATCCAAGTGTGTCTGGCCCAGAACCCGGGCCTTATCCTGTAGTTGGTTAGAAAAGACTGGAATGCAGGCTGGGAAAGAGTACACGAGAAAATGAAGTCACTAAGGAGGTAGATGTTGAAGACAAGAGCCGTGGACCCTGTGATCTGACATATACTTGGGTGAAGATGCCCCCAAAAGGTAGGCTGCACCCTGAGGCAGAGAAGATAAGCAACTGAAGGGAGGGGACCCTGGGTGGCACAGTCAGTTAAGCCTCTGACTCTTGGTCACAGATCAGGTCCCGATCTCACGGTGGTGAGACTGAGTCCCGAGTCGGGCTCCCTGCTCAGCGTGGAGTCTGCTTGAGATTCTCTCTCCCTCTCCCTCTGGCCCTTCCCTCCTCATGCTCTCTCCCTCTCTCTAAAATAAATAAACAGGGACGCCTGCATGGTTCAGTCGGTTGGGCTGCTGCCTCTGGCCCAGGTCATGATCCCAGGGTTCTGGGATCGAGTCCCGCATCGAGCTCTTGTCCAGCGGGGAGCCTGCTTCTCTCTCTTTCTCTCTGCCTACCGCTCTGCCTGCTTGTGCTCTCTCTCTGACAAATAAATAAATAAAATCTCTAAAAAATGTATAAATAAAAAATAATAAATAAATAAATAAGTCAAAAAAAAAAAAAAAGGCAACTGAAAGGAGACCAGATGTTGCCTGGAAAGACAAACTAAACTGATTATCAAGAAGATAGTTTCTGGGGCACCTGGGTGGCTCAGTGGGTTGAAGCCGCTGCCTTTGGCTCAGGTCGTGATCTCAGGGTCCTGGGATAGAGCCCCACATCGGGCTCTCTGCTCAGCGGGGAGCCTGCTTCCTCCTCTCTCTCTCTGCCTGTCTCTCTGCCTACTTGTGATCTCTGTCAAATAAATAAATAAAATCTTAAAAGAAAAAAGAAGAATAAGAATAAGAATAAGAATAAGAAGAGGAAGAAGAAGAAGAAGATAGTTTCTGGCAAAGAAGAACCATCTGCCAGATTCTAGAGTTTTGTGAGAAGAGTTTCCAGAATAAAACTTCTCCTGAGGATTCCATTCAATGCCCACTTCGGTTGGGACCAACACTCTATTCGTTCACTTGCCATTTACTGGGAACCTCTATTATGCAGCAAGCCTCTTGCTAGACCCTGGGGCCACAGAAATAGATGAGACACTGTACCTTCAAGGAGGCTCCAGGCTGGAGTGGGAAAGGCAGTCAGGGAAAGCGATGATTACAACTGAGCGTGGCAAGGGCGGGATATCGATTTCTGCAGGGCGCTAGGGGAATACAGAGGAAGGGCACCTGCACCTCCTGAACACCCCATGGAAGACTTCCTGGAAGAGGTGGACACTTGAGCTTGAAGCATTGCTGGCAATCATCCAGATGAAGGAGGCAACAAAGGGCAGCCCTTGTAGTGGAAAGAGCAAGAACATGGCTGAGGGATAGAGAGGTGTAGTGAGAACATGGTTTGGTTGAAACAGCTGTTGTCTGATGTGGCTGGAGCTTTGGGGATAAGGGTGAGCTCCTCGGGTGAAGTCGACGCTGTGTTTGTTCCCCGGAGGGGCTGGCCTCCGGCGCTGAAGTGTGTGAGTCCCTGAAGGGTGTGCATCCTTCAAAAAATGAACAAATCTGCGGAAAGGTGAAATTTCACATTCCTTGGGGTTTCGCCTTGTGGAGGTCTCATATTTGTAAAAATACAATTTCACTGCTATTTTACCAGTGGAAAGGTCAGAAATACGTGTTGAAAGGAAAGAGGAGATCTAGGGATAGTGAACTTCAGGGCAACTTACTTTTCTAGGAGTCTAATCTCCCATCTCCCTTCTGTTTCCACCCTCTACCCTGTGAAAGCACCCAGCGGACGCCCTATAAGTAGCAGTTCAAGTAGCAAATTAAAGTAGCATATTGACAGTAGCAAGAAACATGATTACGTTAACAGTTACCAATTATTGGGTATCTACTACCTGCTGGGCACTTGACTGACAGGTGCCTCATGAAACCCACTCATTGGCCCTGGAAACTGAGGCTCAGAAAGGGGAAGATAACTTTCCTAAGGACACATAGAAACATAAGCAAACCTGACGCATGAGAGGTCTGACATCTGTGTCACCCAAAAGTGGAATTAACAAAGAAACGGCGGGCTAGGGCCATTTCGTGTGGGGGATAAGCCCCTCTAGTTTTTACAAATAACACAGCGCAGGAGCCAATGCTCACAATGTCCACACACACAAAAGCTCATTGCTTGAATCGTCATGAGAAAATACTGCATTGTGTCCACTGTGCTCCATTCAGAGTAGGGGAACTATGTGATAATTTCAGAAATGTGTGAACTTGCATAAGTGAGTGAGTCTTGGCTTTGTCCATGAGCTGTGACCTTGATTGTGCAAGGTCCTTAACAACTCTGCGCCTCCTCTCCTCCTCTAGATGGTGGGGGTTATTGTTTGAACCAATAATCTCTGAAATTCTTTGAGTTCCACGCGGCTTGGCGCACGCAGCTCTTATCTCTTGGAAGACCTTGGCTGTGAGACCCAGAGTCCATTCAGGGCCGAGAGCGCCACCTGGTGCCTCAAGCTTGTAAGTGAGGTTTTCCCCTTCTTCCTGGGCCCAGCCAACAATTCCGCTTCAGAGTTCCAGGCTTATTCAGTTTTGCTGTTTTCCTAACTCCTTGAAATTGCTTTTAAAATGTGGGGAATATGTGCACTTTCCTAGGAAGAGGGTACAAAGTTTTGGTCACAAGGTTCCCTTTTTTCTTTCTTTTAAAGATTTTATTTTTAAGTCATTTCTACACCCAAGGTGGGACTTGAACTCACAACCCGGAGATCAAGAGTTGCATGCTCCGGGGTGCCTGCGTGGCTCAGCTGGGTAAGCATCTGCCTTCGGCTCAGGTCATGGTCCCAGGTTCCAGGATCGGGCTTTCGCTTCGGGTTCCCTATTGAGCAGGAAATCTGCTTCCTCCTCTCTCTTTCGCCTTTGCCCCCTCCCCCCCCCCCCCCCCGTCTCAGCTTGTGCTCGCTCTCTCTCCTCCACTCTCTCTCTCAAATAAATAAATAAATAAATAAAATCTTTTTAAAAAAAAAAGAGTTGCATGCTCCACCGATTGAGTCAGCCAGATGCCCCTCATCACAATGTTCTTAATCCTTGAAGTGTCCCCCGCAATCCAAGCTTTTACTTCCCCAAGTAAATGTGAGGCCCAAAGCAGAAGTGATTCACTTTCTAAACATGGGCTTGAGGCTGTGCCCTCATGAGGAAAGTTATTTCACCTTGCCAAGCCTCAGCATCCTTATTAGTAAAATGTGGGTAAGAAAGAGTCCCTCCTTCAGAAGTTTACTCAGAAGACGGAAGGAGACGTTCCAAGGAGAGTGGGTTTGGCAAGCGCAAACAGTATACATTCTGAAGGAACTTTCTGGAAATCTTACAGGAAGTCGGCCATCCACTGGAAAAAGACGGGATGCCAGTGGTACAATGTCTCTACCGGCTCGGCAAGACGAAGCTCTCCTGGTCAGGGAATGCAAAAATCTTAAAGTTGAATTAAGCTTAATACATTCGGCTTTGAGAAGTGGGAGGGAAATTTGCAGGTTTGGGAGAAAGAATGGAAGCAAGCAGTGATCAGAGGCTGGAACCCTGAAAAGTTGGGAATTCTTGGCAATAGATCCCGCCAAGGAGTTTGATTGAAATCTTGGGAAGGAGGAAAAATAGTGGCACAAAATGCCACTTGATTGATTGAATGTCCATGCGGGGGCTTTGGCAAACACAGAGCCCAAGGGTAGTAAAGGAGGGCATGCTTTTATAAACGCCAGCCTGCTCTCCGCAGGGCGGCAAAGAAGCAAGAACAATTTCTTTCCAGAAGACATTCACGGAGTGATGGGTAAGTAAGGCAGAGAAGAAACAAGCAAAGAGGTGCCCTGAGTTCTCTGGGTCACTCAGTGGCCTGAATGTTTGTTGAATGTCCATTACCTAATGAATGGCTGAGTACAAATACGGTATCTCTGTACCACGGTATTTAATTTGGCCACAACAAGGAACGGGGTGCAGCTAGATCCCACAACACCGGTGAACCTTGAGAACATGATGCTGAGTGAAAGCAGCCAGAGTCCACACACAGCGTTTGATTCCGTTTATGCGAAATGCCCACAACAGCCAAATCCACAGAGATGGGAAGTGGATTCGTGGTCGCCAGGGGCTGGGGGTGGGGAGAATTGAGGGTGATAACTAAGGGACGAGGTGTTTCTTTTCGGGGTGGCAAACGTAAAAAATTGTGAGGATGACTGGACAACTCTGACAACCAAAACCCACTGAGCCGTACACTTTAGTTATTTTTAAAGATTTATTTATTAATTTTAGAGAGAAAGAGAGAGAGAGAGAGAGAGAGAGCATGCGGGGGAAGGGACGGGGGGGGAGAGAGAGATCAATCCTAAACTGCTGAGCATGGAACCTGACATAGAGCGTGACCCCACGACCCTGAGATCACGCTCTAAATAGAAGTCAAGAGTCAGAAGCCCAACCCACAGAGCCACCCAGGCACCCCTGAACCATACACTTCAAATGAGTGAATTCAGGGGTGCCTGGGTGGCTCAGGAGGTTAAGCATCTGACCCTTGATCTCTGCTCAAGTCTTTTTTTTTTTTTAAGATTTTATTTATTTATTTGACAGACAGAGATCACAAGTAGGAAGAGAGAGAAAGGAAGGGAAGCAGGCTCCCTGCTGAGCAGAGAGCCCAATGTGGGGCTCGATCCCAGGACCCTGGGATCATGACCTGAGCCGAAGGCAGAGGCTTTAACCCACTGAGCCACCCAGGCACCCTCTGCTCAAGTTTTGATCTCAGAACCTGAGATCAAGCCCCATGTAGAGCCCACTTAAAAATAATAATAATAAATGAGTGAATTCATAGTATATAAAGCTATTGGGGAAAAAAATCCTCATTGAATTTCACACATCTGGGTAATCATAATAGCCAAATCTTCTATCATTACATAAACTTTGAAAATGCAACTGTTGGTGGCTTTATAATATTCCAACAGGTGCATATTAGATAACCAGCAAAAAGTGTAGTATCCAAAAGGTGGTGAGACTGGTTGTTACTGGGAAGAGGACTGAGACAAGGAGAAGATGAACAGAAGACTTACTTTTCAGATAGAATTTCACTGTAAGGGGCACCTGGGTGGCTCAGTCGGTTAAGCCTCTGCCTTCAGCTCAGGTCATGATCTCAAGGTCCTGGGATCGAGCCCTGAGTCAGGCTCTCTGCTCCTCAGGGACCCTGCTGCCCTTCCTCTCTCTGCCTGACTCTCTGCCTACGTGTGACCTCTGTCGTCAAATAAATAAATAAAATCTTAAAACAAAAAAAAAAAGAATTTCACTGTAAAATTGCTTGGATTTTTTCGGTATGACTCAGTTCACAAATACCAGTGAAGTGTCTCTGTTCTCCGTCCCATGTGTGTATTATTGTTTTCTCATTGTTCTCCTGCTTCCCCATTTTCTTCTGCATTTAAAAATTTTCTAAATAGTGGTAAAATATGTATAACGTAAAATTTACCATCTTTACCTATTTAAGGATACAGTTCAGAGGCATTAAGTACATTCACAATGTCATGCAACCATCACACCATCTGCCTCTAGAACCCTTTCCATCTTGCAAAACTGAAACCCCCATACCCATTAAACACTAGCCCCCACACACCTCTTCCCCCAGCCCCCGGCAACCGGACTTCTAAGTCTCTCTTAGAAATCTGACTGCACAATCGGAGAAAGACAACTATCATATGATCTCTTTGATATGAGGAAGTGGAGATGCAAGGCGGGGGGGTTGGGGGGAGGTAAGAAAAGAAAAAATGAAAAGATGGGATTGGGAGGGAGACAAACCATAAAAGACTCAATCTCAAGAAACAGACTGAGGGTTGCGGGGGGGAGGGGGGACGGGAGAGGGTGGTGGGGAAATGGACATTGGGGAGGGTATGGGCTATGATGAGTGCTGTGAAATGTGTAAACCTAGCGATTCACAGACCTGTACCCCTGGGGATAAAAATACATTATATGTTTATTAAAAGAAAAAAAAAAGAAAAAAAAAAGAAATCTGACTGCATGAGGCATCTCAAATAAGTAGAATCACACAGTATTTGTCTTTTTGTGATGGACTTATTTCACACAATGTCACAAGCACAATGTCAGCAAGGTGCATTTGAATTTTTTTTTTTTTTTACCATTCATGTTTTATTACTTTTCCAGTTAAAGCCTAGTTACTTGTAAAAAAAAAAAAAGTCACAATGCATATCTGTGCTAAAGAAATGTATATTCCTGGGGCGCCTGGGTGGCTCAGTGGGTTAAGCCTCTGCCTTCAGCTCGGGTCATGATCTCAGGGTCCTGGGATCGAGCCCCGCATCGGGCTCTCTGCTCAGTGGGGAGCCTGCTTCCCCCTCTCTCTCTGCCTGCCTCTCTGCCTACTTGTGATCTCTCTCTCTATCAAATAAATAAATAAGTAATCTTTAAAAAAAAAAAGAAAACAAATGTATATTCCTGCTAAAGAAACAAGCAGGAGACAAAACTTCATATAAAAATGTCATCCCAGCTTTGTTAAACACACACACACATTGGAACTCAGCAGACATGACTAGAGGTTTCTAGTGACGTTACTGACGATTTCTAGATGGGTTATAGTTACACTTTGTTTCCTATTTTTTTGTTTTTCATTATTCTAGAGTGAGATTGATATGCTTATAATCAGGTAAAAGCAAATGCCATCTAAGAATAGGTGTGTCAACTTTGGAAAGATGTTTCCTCCAACTTTTCCCTGGAAATCCTGAGTTTATTAAGTTCTTCTATTGCCGTAAATTAAATAAATACACTTGCTGCTATCAACCCATATGTTCCAATTTGAAGATAGGAAAATCACATTTATTTTGGCCAACAAATGGCATTCAGCAGTGTGAGATCAAAGAACCGGAGACCGATCAAAGAATGTTTTCTACTTGAGTCATCTCTTCGGCTCCTGGGCCATCCAGTCGAAAGTTTCCCACCTTGGAGTTATGTCACTGGGGGAAAGTGGTGTATCCCAGGGGTGCCGGCTTGGGAGAACTGACTCTACATCCGGTAAAGTCACTTCCCAGTGATAGCCTGGAATTGGTAATGGTGGAAGTATTTACACCAGGGAAATTGGCAAATATTACAAGTCAAGCCCCGCCCCTGCCCCCCATCACCACCAGCAGGAGAGTCTGCGGTTAGATAGTCACCAGCTTACCCGCTAGGCTGCATTCATCTCTTAGGTGGGTGAGCCATCCCCCTCCCTTTCAGCCCCCTGGCTGCCCATTTCTCAGGGAACTGGCTGGTGATTTCCTTGATCTGTCTGTATGCACCATTTGGCTTTCTGGGTTTGGGTCCGCCTTCCAAGTTCTGTGGTTCTTTGCCGCTCGGAGATACCAAACTTCACCCTCTTGTTCTCCAGTCCAGAGAGGAGAGGCTCTGGTCCAAAATAGTAGACTCATTTGACAACTCTCCATTTTTTCCACTTTCTTATCTCATCCTGCCAGCTTCTTCTCAGAACTTTGCCTGATTTCAGGAACTTTCCTTCTATGGCCTCTGTATGCCAGTTTGTTTCTTCTGGGCAGAAGGCAGAGGAGAGGTAGGAGGAGGTGGTGTTTGGGGAAGGCTTAACAAGCTTTCTTTTCCAGAGAACGAGCCAGGTTGGTTTTGTTGTCCCTGTCCCTTGAGGTGCCAGCCTGTGGGTCCCAGGCCTCTCCACGGGGGTACAGGCAGGATGGTCATGCCCCTCTTTATGCTTCTGGAAGTGTGGGGGTGCAGAGCCTACTGACTAGCCAGGAGGCTACCCCAGCTGTTCCTGATTGGCCTGCTCTTTCCGAAGCCCCCAGGAGACTATCTCTAGGTTGAACAGAGAAGCAGGTTGTTGCTAAGAGACCTTTCAGCGTTACCTCTAGGGAGAGGACAGGAGAAGAGGAGTAGCCGGGCAGAAATAATAGGTAGCTTGATGGCCTCAGAGACCCAGGCTGTAGGAGGGCTGGCTGCGGAGTCAGGCAGGAGCCCCATGCTGTCCCTCCCTCCGAGACTGAGTAGGACAAGCGTGCCTTGGACCTGGAGTCAGATCAGCTCCCCCGCCCCACCCACCCATTCCCTTGCTGTGTCTCCTGGCCTCCCTGAGCCCTCTCTAATTCCCTACCTCTCAGGGTTGTGCTGAGGAGTCAGTGAATTCAGGTAGGTAAAGCACTTAGCCGAGAGGACGTTTTCTCAATTCACTGGAGGTGAAAACAAAACAAAACAAAAACAGGCCTGTGTGGCAGCCTGAGCAGAGAGGGGTTTGAGCCTCGTGTTTAATATGTGCCTCTGGGATTTAGGATTAATATATGACTATAGGGGCGCCTAGGTGGCTCAGTGGGTTAAGCCTCTGCCTTCGGCTTGGGGCATGGTGCAGGGTCCTGGGATCAAGCCCCACATCAGGCTCTCTTATCAGCAGGGAGCCTGCTCCCCCCCCACCCCCCGCCTGCCTCTCTGCCTACTTGTGATCTCTCTCTCTCTCTCTGTGTCAAATAAATAAATAAATAAATAAATACAATATATGACTGTAGATTGGGGTTGATGCTTTAACAACACTTTGCTGAGTCCCTTCCTGCAAATCGAGTCGCTGTGTCTTTCCAACAACCCGTGAGGCACAGATCATAGAACTAAGGCTCTAAAAGGTCCCTACTTTGTTAGGGACCCCACGGTGAACCCCCACTGGTCACTGGTCTAGACAGGGTGCTTTCTACTGTCCAGAGCAGCCTGAGCGGCTATGGGACATCAAGGTGGGGGCATTTCCTGACAGCTCCTGTCTCGAGGTTGGCCACAGCCCATACCCAGACCAGAGAGAGTGGGTGTTTCCTGGGCCACACAGCCGTCCTGGGAGCCCTGCTCAGGGGCATGCCCACGTCTGCCGGCCCAGTGCCCCCCAAAGCATCCAGACCATGATAGCCTTTTTATAAGTAACAAAATTATTTTGTTTGGCAGGACTTGGTGTGGGACAGAGATGGACCCCAGTCCTGGCTTTGCCACCAGTCAGCTCAGTGACTCGGAGTTTACCCTCCTGGAGCTCATTTATTCAGTGGGATTGCATGATTTCTTGGGTACAAGGGTTGTAGGGAGGGCCCAATGAGATTAAGTTTCTAAAAGGCCCCAGCCATGCAAACTAGTCAGCATTGTAAAACACCCTGAAGGAAGTTGATCCTTCTGGGGGGTTGGAGAACTGGTCATAAGCACCCTGCATTCAACTCAGCAAATATATCAGCATGGGCTGTCCTGTGCAATTCCCCACCTGAGGTACCACCAGGATCACAGAAAATTCCAGATCCTCAGTGGGAAACTTGCCAGCTATTGATTGGACTTCTCTCTTGTTTGCTTCAGGTGGGGAACGTGAGGTAAGAAGTTAGGAGTTTGCCAGAAAAGCTTGGGGAGCTACAATATCAAAACCAATGAACTCTCATTTGTTTATTTAACAAATACATAGTGGGGTGGTTACATGGTACCAGGCACTGAGGAAACAGAAGAGGTCATCTAGAATTGAATTCACCTTCCATCACAAGGTAGAAGATGAAACATGAAACTGAAGGGAAAGGAGAGCCGGCTGAAGAGTTAAACCACTTTGCAAAAGAGGGAAAAGGGAAGAACCATTTTATGCAATTTTATGGCTCAGTTCATCAGGCAAAACACACTGTTTTTATTCGTTTCAAGAGGATTTCATCATGGAAGAAGTATTTCAATAAGGGGCCTTTTGGGCAACAGAACAGATGATGTTTCTTTTTTTTTTTTTTTTCAGTGATGTTTCTTAATAGCAATTTTTGGGTTTTTGCCCCAGTATTTTATGATGAACATTTTCAAACATGCAGAAAAGTTGTAAGAAGGCAAACACCACTGTACCCACCTCCTAGAGTCTGCAAGTAATAGTTTACTGTACTAATTGCCTTTTTTTTTTTTTTTAAAGGAAATTCCGCCTAGGGCAGTTTCAAGTATCAGCTTTTCCTGAGGATATGTTAACCTTGTTTTTCCTAGGACAGGATGGGGTGAGGATGTGGCAGGGAAGAGGGATTTCGGCTCTCTGGGAATCAGACTGAATGGGGTTGCGGTTCTGGGCCACAGGGTACAGAAAGCTCTGAGAACAGTTCCGCTGACCCCTGGGTTCTCGATCTTGCTGTGTGGTCTCAGCTAGTTCACAGGAGAACAGGAGTCTCGTGGCGCTTTTGGCTGGAGGTCTAAGGGATCACTTTCTCCTGCTCTAGGCTTGTCTTCTTCGTTGGGCAAAGGGTAGAAGACAGCCATGGCGGCCCTGGCAGCCGCCCTGAGCACGGGACAGCACACGAGAACCCCAGCAGAGCTAAGCTGGGACGCCGAGGGGACCCTGAATTCTGCAGCTTGGCAGCCCGCCCCTCCGGCTGGCCACGCTCCTCCGGGTGCCGCAGCCGGGGCGCCCGGGAGGGGGAAGCAGCCGGCGAGCCGGAGCGGGGGTGCCGTCCTGCGGCAGCTGCAGAGCTCTGCCGGGCCCAGCTGTCCCCGCGACTCCAGGCTGCCGTCCCGGGCGGAGTGGGCTTGGGGAGGGACCGGCCTCCGCGCTCCACCCCCGGCCGGGCCGGAGTCGGCTCGGCGCGCCCGGGCGCGCGCCCTTTGCATAAAGCCCTCCTCCCCGGCCAAGGTAGAGGAAGTTGGGCTCCCGCCTGGATGGGAGGCGGGAGGGAGTCCCGCTCCTGTTGTTTTCCGCGAGCGGGAGTGGGTGGCGGGCGCAGAGGGCGGGGTGCGCCCTCCCACCCCGGGCCGGGCGCTCCCGAGACAGAACCGCGCCGGGAGCCCCAGGCTGCTGCCACCGCCGGACGTCGGGCTCAGCCCAAGCATCCTCCCCGGGGATTGCGGAGAGTGGGGCTCCTCTGTCGTTCCGAGGACCTGGGAGGAGCACTCAGTACCCCAGGGGCCGGGGCCCTGGGGGTAGGGGCGCACACCCACCCAGCCGGAGCCTGCGATTCCTGAGGAGCCCCTGCCCGCATCTGGGGCGAGATGGCCGCAGGCGTCCGGGCGTCCCAGCCGCAGGTCCTTGTCTGCCTCGGGGTGCTGCTGGCCCGCTGGGTCGCCGCAGGTAAGGGGCCGCGATCCGGAGGGAAAAGTTGAGTTTCGCCAGGCAGACCCAATTCCCTCCGACTCCGCGGGAGCCAGTTGTGGCCGCGGCCCCGCAGCCGCCCCGGGAGGGTCTTGAGTTTCCTGCTCGCTGCTCGGCTCCTTTTGCAGGAAGGAATTTTCCCGGGCGCCCGATGGAGGGCAAGATATCCCCAGTCTCTTGGAGTGGGCAGCCAGCGAGGCTGCAGAGGGCCTGCAGAGAGGTAATGGGAGAATTGGGGAATTCGAAGATGGAAATTTTGAAGATGGGAAAACTGGAGAGGCATGGGTGGGGGGAAAGTGGCATTTTGTTGTGGGCTTTTTTTTTTTTTCTTTTGTGGATTTTTTTTTTTTTTTTTTTAAGCGTCGGATGTAAATTTGCTTTCTGGTTTAACCTGCTGCGCTGGGGCTCAAACTCCGGGCTCCTTTATTCTCTCCTTCCTCTACCCAAGGTTGAATTCGCCTTACACTTGTAACCTGTGGATTTCCCTACACACCCTTGCAAGCCAACCTGTGCCGATTAGCACATTCAAAAACCATGCCTTCCGTCCTTCGCCTTAAAGAAGCACAAAACAAAACCTTTTTATTTTGAAGCAATTTCAGACTTTCTGAAAACTCGCCTTTCCACTTGACATGACCTCTTCCACTTGACATGATTGGCAGAAGGCCTTAAATGCTTCATCTATGCTCTCCCTTGTAACACCAAGTTTACAGGTTGCTTACAAAAATATATAGGATACAGAAATATTGAAAAAGCATTTTTGAATTAAATGCACCAGCGAATGTGTGTGTTTTGTGTGCAGGGCAGCAGGGTGACAAGTAGTGGGAGCAAGGACTCAGGTAGAGGGAAAGGAGATGGGGCCAGGAGGTGGTGTACCTTGTCAGAATACTTGGGGTGTTATTTTCTTTCTTTTTTTAAATATTTATTTATTTGACAGACAGAGATCACAAGTAGGCAGAGAGGCAGGCAGAAAGAGAGGGGGAAGCAGGCTCCCCGCTGAGCAGAAAGCTTGATGCGGGGCTGACTCCAGGACCCTGAGATCATGACCTGAGCTGAAGGCAGAGGCTTAACCCACTGAGCCACCCAGGCGCCCTGGGGTGTTATTTTCTGTGTAGCCCATGCCTGCACACACTGCTGATTGATTCCTGTAACAGGAATTGACCCCCTCCCCCCCCCCCCCCGCCACCCCAAGCTTCCTAGCAGCAAGTGCCAAAAGTTCCTAACCGTTAGACTGTGGTAAGATTTTGTTTTGTTTTCGGCAATCATTTAAAAACAGTAAAATTTCCCATAATCTAGGTTTCCAGTTTATCTGGAAAAAAATGTGATGATCGGGCAGCCCCGGCTTTCCCACCTGGAACTGAGCAGTGGTGACACCTTCTCTCTAGGGCATGTGACCCCAAATTTGTTCCACCTCTCCTGTTGTAGTACTTAGTCCTGACCCTCTTCTATGGACCTTACCTGCTGGCCCCTGCTGGTGTTTCACTCAGTGGTCACTGTGCTATGGGGAGGAGGAGAGTGACAGTCTCCCCGGAAGTTAAAGGCGATTGTTCCCTTCTCACCGGCTGTCTGCCGTGTTTACTGCGCCGTGAACAGGGGCCTTGGGACTCAGAACCCTGGGTGACAATCATCATTCTGGAATGAACCAGCTTTTAGCCTGGCTGCAGCTCACCACCCAGGGACGCTTCCTTAACTGCCATGCCCGGTCATTTTGCTATCAGGCCAAGTTCACCTTCATGGATAGTGCCAGGGGGCGTCCCTAGCTTGGTGTATTTTTGTTGTTTGTTTTCAAATTGGGAGTTGTCTCAGGGAAAAAAATTGTTACTTCACTCCGACAGTGTTCATGCCTGCACTGTCACCTCAGCTTGTAAATCCCAGGTCGTTCTTGGGGGAAAATTGGTAGGAAAAAGATAAGTGTTGGGGTACAATCCCAACCCTGTGAGTGATAGTAGGAGCGTAGCATTGGGAAATGGTTGCTTATATCGCTCCCTCCTTAGGTCCATATTCTGAATTTAGGGTGGGGGAAGGGAGGCCTTCGGGGACCCTGTCGATACCATGTGGACAACTTCTGGTAACACAAACTATTAGGATGTCTTATTGTCTCATCCTGTCTGATCGGGAGACCAGGATAAATCCCTGTTTCTCAAAGGATTGAAGACATCAGTGACAGTCCCAGCTCTCCTAGGGACTTTTGTGGGCCCTTAGGGAAATCACTTAAGCTTTCTGAACCTCCGTTTTCTCATCTGTGAAATGAGGGAGTATGGAATGAGCAAGCATGGAACCAACGCACCCTCAAGGACTGCCCCTGCGTGTCCCTGTTAGACAGAGGTCACTAACAGATGACCAAATTCTTTTCCACTTAGCTGGGGCTCAGCCTGTCTCATCTTGAATCCAGCCCTCAGGACTTGCCACATCTCAGGACAAAATGACCTCCAAGGTCACCTTCAGCGGTTAAAAAGAATGGAGTGAAGAAAGCCAGGAGGAGTGAAGTGCCTTAAAATGGCTTCTTTTGTGATTGCATCTTTCTACTCCTTAGAGGAGAAGACAATGTTAGCTCAAGTTCCAGAACGAGACTTTTGCCAGGGCTTTTCCAGGTTCTTTCTTTATTCATCTGCCAGGGAGCTGGGAAGGGGCAGGTCCGTAATTCTACAGTTCATCTTCTCTCCTACCTGCGCATTGCCACTGAGAACTTGGGTTCTCAGGCCTAATGGTTTAAAAAGAATTCTCACCTGCTTTTCAAAGTCATTGTTCAGAAGCCTTTCCTGCTATTTTGGAATCTCTTGCATTAGATGTCATTGTCTGCCTTCCAGTGAGTGGCTTAGAGTTTTTTGTTTTGGGGGTGTTTTTTTGGGTTTTTTGGTTTTTTTGGTTTTTTTGTTGTCGTTTCTCTTTTTTTTTGTTTCTCATGTTGTCCTGGCATTTGGGAGTGGTGTGGCCAAGATGAGGCGATAGTTGGAACGTCCTGTGGCTCCAGGCTGGCTTCCAATCTTTCAAATGGAGCCCCCTCTAACTAGACAAAAGACCAAAAGCATATCATTGTTACTGTGTATAATAGGGAAGGCTTTTGAGAGGCAGGTGGCAGTTTATTTTCTTAACTGCTTTATTGAGATATCATTTATTCACCCTTTTAAAGTGTATAATTCAGTGGTTTTTAGTATGTTCACAAGATGGTGCAACTGTCACCACTAATTGAGTCCAGAATGTTTTCATCACTCCAAAAAAAAGAAAGAAAGCAAGCAGTATTGCAGTATCCTTCACTATTAGCAGTCACTCCTCACTACTTCCTTCCCCCCCAGATAACTCACTTGCCCCAACCCTAGACAACTGCTAATCTACTTTCGATCTCCATGGATTTGCCTATTTTGGACGTTTCATATAAATGGAATCACACAGTATGGAGTCTTTTAGAACTGCCTTCTTTCACTTACTGTAATGTTGGCAGGATTCATCCATGCTGTGGTTTGCACTCCATTCCTTTTTATGGCCAAATAATATTCCCCTGGATGGGAATACCACATTTTATTTGTCCATTCATCAGCTGGTGGGCATATGGGTTGTTTCCATCTTTTTTTTTTTTTTTAATTTATTTAACAGACAGAGATCACAAGTAGGCAGAGAGGCAGGCAGAGAGCCTGATGCAGGACTCGATCCCAGGACCCTGGGATCATGACCTGAGCCGAAGGCAGGGGCTTTAACCCACTGAGCCACCCAGGCACCCTGGGTTGTTTCCATCTTTTGGCAGTGATGAATAATGCTGCTGTGAATGCACATGTAAAGTCTGTGAAGACCTAGGTTTTCATTTCTCCTGGATCTACACCTTGGGGTGGAATTGCTGAGTCATGTTCTGACTTTAACCTTGTGAGGAAATGCCATGCTGTTTTCCAAAGGAGCGGCCCCATTAAAAAATCCTACCAACGATGCATATGGATTCCAGTTTCTTTGCATTTTCACCAGTATTTGTTCATTCGCTGTGGTCTTTGATTTTAGCCATTCCAGTGAGTATGAAGTGGTACGTGTCTTATTGTGGTTTTCATTTGCATTGCCTTAGTGACTAACGGTGAGCATCTTCTCATGTGCTTATTGGCCTTCCGTGTATCTTTTTGGAGAAATATCCATTCAGATCCTTTGCCCATTTTTTATTTTTTATTATTTTTTATTGTTAATTATTTAAAAGATTTTATGTATTTATTTGACACAGGGAGAAAGAGATCACAAGTAGGCAGAGAGGCAGGTGGGGGGGGGGGAGCAGGCTTCCTGCTGAGCAGACAGCCTGATGCGGGGCTCGATCCCAGGACCCTGAGATCATGACCTGAGCCAAACTCAGAGGTTTAACCCACTGAGCCACCCAGGTGCCCCCTTTGCCCATTTTTAAAATGGTATTATTTATTTTTTTATTATTGAGTTGTGAGAGTTCTTCATATGTTCTGGATACAAACCCATCATCAGGTGATTTGCAAACATTTTTTTTTTTTTTTTTTTTATTTGACAGACAGATCACAAGTAGGCAGAGAAGCAGGCAGAGAGAGAAGGGAGGAAGCAGGCTCCCCACTGAGCAGAGAGCCCGATGCGGGGCTCGATCCCAGGATGCTGGGATCATGACCTGAGCCGAAGGCAGCGGCTTTAACCCACTGAGCCACCCAGGCGCCCCGATTTGCAAACATTTTTATCACAGTCTGTAGTTTGTCTTCTCACTCTCTGGATGATATCCTTGGATGCACAAAAATTTTATTTTGACAAAATCCAATTTAGCCATTTTTCTTTTGTTACTTGTGATTTTAGTGTCCTGAGAAACCATTACTTAACCCAAAGTGACAAAGATTTATTCTTTTTTCTTTTCTAAGCATTTTATAGTTTTAGCTCTTACATTTAGAGCTATGGTCCATTTTGAGTTATTTTTTTTTTAAGATTTTATTTATTTATTTGACAGAGAGAGATCACAAGTAGGCAGAGAGGCAGACAGAGAGAGAGAGAGGAGGAAGCAGGCTCCATGCTGAGCAGAGAGCCCAATGACGGGCTCAATCCCAGGACCCTGGGACCATGACCTGAGCCGAAGGCAGAGGTTTTAACCCACTGAGTCACCCAGGCTCCCCAATTTTGAGTTAATTTTTATATATGATGTGAGGTAAGTGGTCTAACCTCATTCTTTTGTACGCGGATGCCCAGTTGTCCCTGTATGGTTGTCAAAGGCAATTTATTTTTTAATGAAATACCACCTTTCACAAACCCCAGTGTATTCACATACTTTGAAAACTTCTGATGTGGTGGAAAGAGAACATTTTGCTTCTGGTCCCACCCTACTACCTTCTCACAGTAGAACATGGATCTAGCCCACTTTCCTTCTTGGCATCACACCTTTCCCATCTACTGAGTGCAACAACATGAGTAGAAGACTCCTAACAGGTTCTGCCCATTAGTCCTGTGCCTGTGGCCTCTTTGTATTTGGACATTGACTGTGGAGGGGGGCTGTTATGTCTTGACACTTCTCAGCAAATGGGCTGAGAAGCAAATTTGCTTCTTGTTACCTGGTGACAGTCTGTGCCAGATCCATCGCCCTTCACACCTGTCAGTCATGAGTGAGCATCAGAATCACCTGGAGATCTGCCTTTGGCGCAGGTCATGATCCCAGGGTCCTAGGATCGAGCCCCACATCAGGCTCTCTGCTCAGTGGGGAGCCTGTTTCCCCCTCTCCCTCTGCCTGCTTCTCTGCCTACTTGTGATCTCTGTCAAAAAAAAATAATAACAATAATCTTTAAAAAAAAAAGAATCACCTGGAGGGCTTGTTAAAATGCAGTGCTACCTTCCACCTCCACCCCTAGATAGGGGATTTATCTGATTTAAATATTCTGGGATGGGACCTGATAATTGGCACTTTAACAGTGATGCTGCTGCTGCTTATCTGGGCTTTTGAAAACGCTGTTCCCTCTGCCTGGGAACCCCATCTTCCTGTCTACCTGGCTAATTCCTACCTGTCCATGGTCTCAGTGTGGCCTCCTGGAGGAAGCCTTTCCTGGCAGTCACCCCAGCTGGACTTAGGATCCCCTTCTCTGAGGCCGTGTCATGGTATTGATCACCCTGGATGATAATTGCCAGTTTATTGTCTGTTCCCCGGCTAGACTGTGAGATCCTGGAGGTCTGTCTCTGTGTTGCCCATCACTGGCTCCCCGGTGCCTAACACAGGGCATGCCCAAAGTTGGAGCGGCAAGAGAACTTTGACTTCCAGGATCGTTTGCACCAGCGATGGCGAGAGCCAGCAGTAGGAAGGTGGGAACAAAGCCCAGGCCCTCTTCCTTCCATCCCTTCTGGATTTCCGGGGAAATAAAACCACTTGGGTTCTGTATGGGTTATTTATTGCCACATTAGTACTGCATGACAATCACAAAATGACCGTAAGTGCTCATTATAGCTCGAGGGCTGGGGTTAGGGCTCTGCTGATCTTGCCCGGGCTCACTCACGCGTCTGGGCATCCACTCGGTGGCTGGGGACTGATCTGGAAGGGCCTCAGCGCAGATGATTGAGACACCTGGGGGTCTGCACATGTAGCTCTCATCCTCCTCCTGGGTCCTGTCATGGGCATGTCCTGCTCCAGGTGATGGCAGGAGGTGTGAGCAAGACCAGTTAAACCAAGTGCTTAAGCCTCTGTGTACATCGCGTTTGCTAACATCTCATTGGCCAGAGCAAGCCACGTGATCCAGCGGGGCTTCAGAGTGGGAGCGCAGAGCAGTCCTGCGGTGCAGGGCACGGATGGTGCGGGGAGGGGGAGATCTGGGACTATCTCTGTGGTTGCCATTCACGGCAGATTCATCATCAGCCCTGGCAGTAATCTCCACAGAGTGCTTAAAAATACACACCTGGGTGCGCCTGGGTGGCTCAGTGGGTTAAAGCCTCTGCCTTCTGCTAAGGTCATGGTCCCAGGGTCTTGGGATCAAGCCCCGCATGGGGCTCTCTGCTCGGTGGGGAGTCTGCTTCCCCTCCCCCCTCTGCCTGCTTGTGATATCTGTCTGTCAAATAAATTAAAAGAAAAAAAAATCTTAAAACACACACACACACACCTGATTTTTTTTTTTTTTTTTTAAATCCTAATGCAGAGGGACGGTGCACAGGGGAGGGTTCAGAGATGAAGAGATGTAGTAACAGCCTGACCTTCCTCGTGCAGGGTTGGAGGCTCTGGTCATTGGAGAGGTTCACGAGAACATTACTCTGCACTGTGGCAACGTCTCGGGACCAAGGGGCCCGGTAACCTGGTACCGGAATGACTCGGAGCCTGTCTTCCTCCTGTCCTCCAATTCCAGCTTCCCGCCGGCTGAGCCACGCTTCTCTCTGGCAGATGCCAGTTCGCTGCACATCAAGGCGCTGAGGCTGCAGGATGAGGGCAACTACACCTGCCGGGAGGTCCTGATCGAGACTCGGTGGTTCCGAGTGTGGCTGCAGGTGGCCGGTAAGTGTGGTGGCAGGGCCCTGGGGCCGGCTGGCCAGGCGCGCAGAGCCTTGGGTGGGAGGAAGGCTTTGGAGGCATGCCCAGGTTTTGTCCTGGGCTCTGCTACCTGCAAGCCCAGTGACCTCTCATACCTGGATGTTCTCATCTGTGAAATGGGGGTGAAAAGAATTCTCGTGTCCTAGGATTGCTGTGAAGACTGGATTCTGGTTTATGTCAATAAACTGCTGTTAATGGCTCCTGGCACATTAGTTAGCGATTACTTTCAGCTGGTTAGTGCCATCCTTGCTGTGAATACAATTTTATTATGCAATGTAGTCAGAGTATATAACATGATGGAGTTCCAGTCCTGAGGTTGTGTCACCTTGAGTTAGTAGCTTAAGATCTCAGAGCGTTACGTGTCCTTATTTGTTAATTGAGGATAATACATCGTGGACCTTGGTAGGTCTAGTGCTCTTATGCTACGGTGCTCACCATAGGGCTTGTTGTGAGCTACTATTGTATAACATGCTGCACTTTCCTCAAACAGTATCTTATCTGTGGATATACATGCATGAATTTAGAATAGGGGTTGGCAAACTTGAGTCATATCTGTGGGTCTTATTTGACCTGCAGGCTACGAATATTTTTTACATTTTGAAAGGCTTGGAAAAAACCCCAAAGATGAATGATAATTATGACATGTAAAAATGATATGAAATTCCAGTGCCCATAAAGAAGGCTTTGTTGGGACACAGCCACGCTCTGACTGCCTTTGGTGCTGTCATGGCAGAGTTGAGTGGCAGTGATGCGGGGTGCATGACCTGCAAAGCCTAAAATATTTACTCGATAGCCCTTTGCAAAGAAGGTGTGCTGCATACTGGTTTAGACGGATATCCATGTTCTAGATCCAGAACGTGTCATTTAGTAGAAATAGACGCGTGATGCCTACCACTCCCTAGTTTCCTCATCTGTAAGATAATTTACTTATTTCTTTATTCAGTATATATTGATTGAAAGCCTGGTGCTGGGCACTGGTCAAGGCACTGGGCCATAGGAGTGAACAGGACAGACAGGGCCCATGCCTCACATCCTAGTGAGGGAAGATGGACCAGTAAGCAAGTACGTGAATGCGTCGGGCAGTACCAGAGTGATGAGGGCAGAGAGTCGAGGTGGGGTGATTCTCTGAAACCCTTTATTTTTTTAAAGATTTTTTTTTTTTTTTTAATTTGACAGATCACAAAATAGGCAGAGAGGCAGGCAGAGAGAGCAAGAGGAGGAAGCAGGCTCCCTGCCGAGCAGAGAGCCCGATGCGGGACTTGATCCCAGCACCCTGAGATCATGACCCGAGCCGAAGGCAGAGGCTTAACCTACTGAGCCACCCAGGCGCCCTCTCTGAAACCCTTTAAATGAGGGGGATCAGAGAGAACCTTTTGGAGGAAGTGACATTTCAGCTGAACAATGAGTAGGAGCCTGTTGTGCAGAGATAGGAGTAACTCTAGGAAGAACTGTTTCCTGGGCCAGATGAGTTGAGTGTGGTGCGTGTACAGATGGGGAGAAGACTGGTGTGGTGGGAGCCCGGTGTGTAAGAGGTTGGGACTTGTGTTATGGGTTGAATTATATCCCTCCAAAATATTGAAATTCCAACTCTTGGTATCTGTGAATGGGACCTTATTGAGAAATAGGGTCTTTGCTGATGGAATCAAGTTTAGATGAGGTCATTTGGGTGGGCCCTCATCCAAACTGATTGGCATCCTTCTTTTTCTTTCTTTCTTTCTTTTCTTTTTTTTTTTTTTTAAGATTTTACTTATTTATTTGACAGAGATCACAAGTAGGCAGAGAGGCAGGCAGAGGGGGGGGAGGCAGCAGGCTCCCTGCTGAGCAGAGAGCCTGATGCGGGGCTCGATCCCGGGATCCTGGGATCATGACCTGAGCCACCCAGGCGCCCCTGATGGGCATCCTTCTAAGGAGAGGAAAAGGCACGTGACTATGGAGACACCCAGGAGATTATGCTGTAACAACAGAGGCAGAAAGTGGAGAGATGCAGTTGAAAGCCGAGAAATGCCAGGGACTGATGGCCGCCACCAGAAGGCAGGGAAGGAGCAAGGACGGATTCTCCCCTGCCCTCCTGACATGTGGATTTCAGACTTCTGGCCTCCAAAACTGTGAGAGAACCCATGTCTGTTGTTTAAGCCACCTCATTTGTGGGACTTTGTAAAGGCAGCCTCAAGAAACTAATACACCCGGCAAGGAATCGAGATTTTTATTGTTGCTGTTGTAGGTGCCGGAGGAAAACTCCTGGAGCTTGAAGCATGGGTGTGGCATTATTTCAATTACACAGGCGGGCTGTCTGTGTGTGATCTCAGGAAGGACTGATAAAAATAGGGAAGCCGACTGGAGGCATTAGAGGTTGGTGGCCAGAACCGGGGTGGTGGCCGCGGCCTTGGTGAAATGCACAGCTTCCGAAATGATGTTGGAGGTAGACCAGTAAGACATGCTGGTAGATTGGAAGTGGAGGATGAAGAAAAGCAAGGCTTCAAGGACGTGTCTAGGTTCTTGGATGGTCTCTAAGGTTTCTGCCAACTCTGAAGGCTTATGGAATTTGGGACTGCAGTGGTTTTGCGTTTGGAGATGCCACAGTTGAACGGCTGACTTGCCAAGAATGAATGTGGGTGTATTAAAAATGTCACCCATCTTGGCCCAGCTCTGTTCAGTTCCTACTGTGAGCCCATGGGCCACTCACTCCTGCTGCCAGTCATTAATAATTCCTCATGGCAGTCTCCTCAATAAAGGCCTTCTCTTTTGACCACAGAGTAAGATAGCATTACAACTTGTTGTTTTTTTTTTTAATCATCACTCTCTCCAGTTTATTGTGACTTTATCTGACATTGATTAATCATTGGCTAAGTTTATTGGAGGGTGGATTAGTTTCATTATTGCCCTGTAGGGACATAAATGCAAGGCCTTTTTATAATGAACATGAACTTAAATCTTAAAAGAATTACTAAACTCAAATGGCTCTTGGAGCTCCCTGAGTTACTGTGATGGGATTCATGTTACGGAACGTCTTCATTTGGACACGTACGGTGTCCCCGGCTGGCGTGGGCTTGTTTGTGAAAACTGGATGCAGACCTAGTTTGGGGTGCCATCACCACAGTAACATAGGCTGGTGGTTTCAACAACAAGCACTTCTGGCGGTTCTGGAAGCTGGGAAGTCCGAGATCAAGGTGCCGGGAGATCCAGTGTCTGGAGAGGTTCACTTCTTGGTTTGTAGATAGGTCTTCTCATTGTGTCCTCAGTTGATGGAAGGTAGAGAGAGAGAGAGGAAGGAGGGGTCTCTTCTTAGAAGGCCTCCAGTCCCATTCATGAGGACTCAACTCTCATGACCTCCTCATCACCTCCTCCCAAAGGCCCCAACTCCAAATACCATCGTATTGGGAATTAGGTTTCAACATGAATTTTGGGGGGAATACAAGCATTCAGTCCATAGCACAGATGTCCTCTGGTTTCCCACGTACCAGAGCCCTCCAGAATCTCAGGTCTTAATCCGATTCTAGGACAAACCCTGGCAAACACGGATGCCTCCAGGCATCAGGGAGCCCCTTGCGGCTCCTCCTTAGACAGTGGCTGAAGGGGAGGCCTTGACATCTCAGATGGGACACGGCCCTCATTTTGCATGGAAGATTTTGGAATGTGGATTAAGCCTAATCCATTTCTGGGAGGGGAGGGCCATGGTACTGCTGGGTAGCTGCAAGCAGACACTGAGGTCCAGCTGCCTGCATTCAAATTCAGGTGCTGCTGGCTGTTGTCCTGGTGACATTGAGAAAGTCCCTTGAATTCCTCTCACTTATATGCACTTGGTTCATGTTACCTTGACCACCTTGTTAAACAGGTGATGGGTTTCCTGTGGGGAAAAATGCATCTCGGGTTCCCAGCAATCCATTAACAGCCAACCCTTTGCAAAGGGACCTTCTGTGGGTCAGGGATTCTGCGTGTCCTGATCTTGCTTTTCCCGTCTTTTCACTGACGTCGTTGATAACTGAGTCTCTTAAGGAGAAAAGTTTGGAAACATTTGAACATGGCCTTGGAAGGGAGGGAAAAAAAATTCTGAGATGTGACGAGTTGTTATCTGTAAGTGACTTTGAGTGTGTGGCCAGAGGTGCCATAGAGACACTAAGCTGGCTGTATACGGGCCAGTAGCTTCTCCCTCCCTATTGTTGGGATCACTGGCTATTGATCGGGGGACATTTGGTGTCTCTGCCTTCAGGAAATCAGGTTTTCTATGCGCTGGGATGATTTAATACGCCTGGGATGGGCACTGCGATGTGATTGTGTTATTTGTTTCAGGACACGAGACTGTACTCTATTACTTGCTAATTTAATGTTGCAGTTGAAGAATCTTGTCCTCTGGATTGGGACCCCTGCTCCTGAGAAGACAGAAATCCTTTAGTCTAGAGCAGTTCAGGGCTGCCAGTTTTATTTCATGGACTTACCCATCCTCTTCTGCCTCCAAATTGGGGTGGGCAGGAGGTTAGAACTGCTGTGTTTACCTGCAGGAAGGCTGGAGGGATGGGCAAGGTACCACAGACCTGAACACGTGCCACTAGACTTTGTTCTTCTTTAAAGATACCAGCTCTCATGCACTGGTGAGCGGCGTGATCAGATGATCCCATGGAAGCCTGCAGTCAGACTTCGTGGTACGTGGGGCCAGGCTCTCGCCCTGTCAGTTTTTCTCAGGCCACCCAAGTGTGGAGGGGGCATGTGAGCTGGATGGCCCATGGATGGCGAGGAAGCTGGTTGGTATCCACCTCCGAGAATCTCTTTGGAGTCAGCTGGGCAGCGCTCCCATCTAGCGAGTGATGTGGCCGTCACATCCGGAGAGGCCAGAAAGGGGCCTCGGGAGAGTCCCATGTCCCCTGACTACTTGGGTTCATGTCTTTGCCCTCATCCTGTAATGCCGAGGGTGACCCTGTGCCCCCTCAGAACATAAGGTCCTCAGGAAAGAGTGTTCGGGCCACACTGAAGAACGATTTTTTTGGTTCCCTTCAGAAAATGGGGACCCTTTCCTAGAGATTGATTACCTCGAGTCTTGCCAAGCGCATCTGAAGCAGAGATGGGTGCTTGTAAGAAGCTGAAGACATCTGGGGTCCAGCTCTTTGGACAGGAACAGCCGTCACCGGGGAAATCGGGACGCAGTGGGGTTGTTGCCTGTGTCTCTATGTTCAGTCTCTAGAAGTGATATCAAAAAAGTCTCTGTGAGTTTCCCCAAGGATCTTACCCCACTCTAGAACTATAGGTATGCCCACTGATTAGCACAGACTACCTGGTACATTTTTAGGTCATTTTCAAATCAAAATGCTAGTCTGACGATCAGATGCCTGACGACAGCTCGTCCTGTTGGCGGGGAACCCAAGACACCGAGATGAGAATCTCCCGCCTGAGTTCTAAGTCAACCCTGTGAGACCCTTGAATGGCCAGACTGTGTTTATGGAGGGGAAGGAAAGAAGCGAGTCGTTCCCATGTCAGGAATGTCCACAGAGAAGAGGAAGGCAGTGGCACTGGTAGATTGTTCTAGAACAGGAATCCCAACTTTTTCTGTAGAGGGCCAGATGGTAAATATTTTAGATGGTATGGCCCGACGGGTAAAGTCGAGGATGTTATATAAAAACTTACATAACAAGAGCGAAAACACACTTCCACATTTTTAAAAAAGATTTTATTTATTTGAGAGAGAGTGTGTGTGAGCATGAGCGGGGGCAGGGGGGTGCCGAGGCAGAGCGAGAAGCAGACTCCTTGCTGAGCAGGGAGCCCGGTGTAGGCATCGATCCCGGGACCCTGAGATCATGACCTGCGCTGTAGGCAGACAGTTAACCATTCGAGCCACCCCGGTGCCCCTCTGTCTGTTCTTTTCATTTCATAGGAAAGACGAGGGGATGAGAGCAATGGGCACTTGTCCAAGGTTGTTCCTCAGTTAGATTTACACCCAGGTCTGTGAATTCAGAGTATAAGCTCATGACCACGAGGCTGAGGCATCCATCCAAGAAGGAGCTGAGAACTCAAAGTACAGTAACCAAGGCGTCAGTTAGATCTCAAACCTTTGTAACCACTCTGTATTTTTATTTATTTCCTCTTTTATTTTTGTCTCCTCTTCCATCTCTCTCTGCCTCTTTGAGTGATTGCCACTGTTGCCCTGCAAAAAAAAAAAAAAAAGAGGGCTGGTGGGCTTCTGTTTAAGAATAAATATCACATGGGTGGAGAAAACAGTGGAAGGGAAGAACATGGGTGCCTCCTTCTATGTAGTAAAGTCAGAGCAGGGGAGGAACCCCGGGGAATCAGGAAGATGGCGTCAGCTTTAATTAAGAAAGCAGACTTAACCCAAGGGGTTTATGCGAGCTGTGACCTCTGAACACTTAATTCAGGAGGCTCAGAAGGTTCTCTCGTTTGATTTATTTTTCTAATCCTCCCACCTGTTCCTCCTTATCCATTCCCTGTATCCAAAGCTGTTTCTTGCTGAGAATTGTGCTGCTCAAAAAGCCCCTCCCAGCCAGGTTCTGGGGGGTCCACACTGTCCATGCTGGGCCGCTGCGGCCCTCCAGACCACAGTTCAGAAGACCCAGGCTGTCTAATCTAACGCCCGGGCTTTGACTGTTAGTGCCACAGAGATACCCTCTGCTTCGTTGGATGCCTGCCAACCTGGGCACGCCCCATTACCTGTTGGTCTGCATACCTAACCAACTAGCCAGCAACAGTAAATGGTACCTCCCAAACTAATGGCATAATTTTTTCTGCAGACCCTCTGTGGGAGATGACACAGTTCCAGCAGGTCCGTGCAAATATTAGGAGCCAGCCCCAACCTGAGTAGCATATGGTCAAGAATAGCGTCCTGGGTGGGGGGCGGCACCTGGGTGGCTCAGTGGATTAAGCCTCTGCCTTCGGCTCAGGTGATCTCAGGGTCCTGGGATTGAGCCCCGCATCGGGCTCTCTGCTCAGCGGGGAGCCTGCTTCTCCCTCTCTCTGCCTGCCTCTCTGTCTACTTGTGATCTCTCTCTGCCAAATAAATAAATAAAATCTTAAAAAAAAAAAAAAAAAGAATAGCGTCCTGGGAAACCCACCATTCCCATAGTTATACAATGGCTCGACATAGGTGAAGGAGATGTTGTACTTTAAGGGGCTCTGGAAGAGCCTTCTCCTTCCTGGAATAATTTTTCCAACTGGCCTGTTTCTGTTCAAATTCTACAGTCATAGATATATTCCTTTGGTCAAGCATTGCCCTTCCTGGATTCTTCGTTTTAAGAGGGAAGTCTCGGGGTCCCTCGGTGGCTCAGTCGGTTAAGCCTCTGCCTTTGGCTCAGGTCATGATCCCGAGGTCCTAGGATAAAGCCCCACATCGGACTCCTTGCTTTGCTGGGAGTCTGCTTCTCCCTCTTCCTTGCTTCTCCCCTCTGCTCATTCTCTCTCTCCCTCCCTCCCTCTCTCAAATAAATAAATAAAATCTTAAAAACAAATAAAAGAGGTAGTCTCTGGGAGAGGTAACACACTCGGTGGTTTTAGTCTAAACACGTTTTAACTACGGACAACCGGGTGGCTCAGTTGGTGAAGCGTCTGCGTTCGGCTCAGGTCATGATCCCAGGGTCCTGGGATCGAGTCCCACGCCGGGCTCCTTGCTCAGCGGGGAGCCTGGTTCTCCCTCTTCTTTCCACTCCATCTGCTTGTTTTTTCTCTCTCTCTCTTTCTGACAAATAAATAAATAACATCTTAAAATAAATAAATAAGTAGGTGTTAATTATATTTCTTTCAACAAAAGAGATGTGGCATCTTGGGTGCACTGGGTACCAGCTGTGGGAGGGCATTCCTGGGAATGAGAACAAGTTCAGAAATGTCAGGGGGACCCAGATAAGACCCAGCACTTCCCGAGCGCTTCCAACGTGACCGGCATTATTCTGAGTGTTCTGAGTACTCACTGAATTATCACTGCAGCCCCCCGCAGTGGGTTCTAGCATGGCCCCCAATTTATTTATTTATTTATTTTTAAAAAAGATTTTATTTATTTGTTTGACAGAGATAGAGATCACAAGTAGGCAGAGAGAGGGGGGAAAGCAGGTTCCCTGCTGAGCAGAGAGCCCGATGGGGGGCTCGATCCCAAGACCCCAAGATCATGACCTGAGCCGAAGGCAGAGGCTTAACCCACTGAGCCACCCAGGCGCCCCATGGCCTCCAATTTACAGATGTGGAAATGGAGGCTCAGAGAGGTTAAGGTCACACAGCTAGTGAGTGGAGTCCAGAGTGGGGCGTGGAGCCAATGTTTCTTGTCTTTTGGTATGAAATTGGACTAGGACTCCCCAGGCCCACCCCCAGGTTCCGTGATTCTCTAGGAGAAGTCCTAGGACTCAGCATGTAATTTATTAGAGTGAGAGGCTACAAAGCAAAATCAGCAAAGGAAAAAGGCACATGGGGTTAAGTCCGAGGAAAGCTCCGAACAAGGCTCCACGAGTCCTTTCCCAGGGGTGCCACATGGGACACGCTTAATTCCTCTGGGAGCTAATTGTGGCAACACACGTGAAATGTTGTCTGCCAGGAAAGCCCCTTAGACACGGAGCACCGTGGATTTTCCTTGGGAGCTAGTCACACAGGCACCCTCTGCTGAGCACGTACCAAAATTCCAGACTCCCAGAGGGAGGGGAAGCAGGTGTTCAACTTAAACCACACGGTTTGTGCAAATGGTTCACCAGTAAGCCTCACTCTCGTCAGTTCTGGGAATGGCCGGAACCCTCCTGATATCCATGTTGCGGTCACCAGCCAAGGCCAGCCTTGCAAGCGGGCCTGCTGTGTTAACTCTGTGCACGGGTAGCCGATCCGCTCACCAGTGTGTCTGAAACGGAGCGATTTGCATTTTTCCCTTTTAAGGATTGAGCCCCCCATCCCCAATAAATCTACCTTTATCTCAGGATTCGAATGCAGAAGGGCACTTAGCATAGCATTCATCACATAATTAGTATTTGATGGATATTGTCATCCTCAGTGGCTGCTTCCTGATCATTTCTGTGCCTGCAAGATCCGGTAAGGAGTTCCAGTTAACTCTTAAGTAATTAATGCTTTCTCCATTCCCCCTGTCCTTCCCAGGGGGCCCCTATGAGGTCGAGGTCAATATCTCCAGCACTGGCAAGCTCCCTAACGGCACCGTCTATGCAGCCAAGGGCTCCCAGGTGGCCTTCAGCTGCAGCAGTCGCTCCTGGCCTCCACCAATGGTTGAATGGCAGTTCCGGGCCCCAGATTCCAGAACCGAGCCCTTTGGAAATAACTTGACCGTCAACTGCTTCACTCTGCTGCTCATGTCACAAAACCTCCAAGGAAACTACACCTGTTTGGCCACGAACATGCGCAGTGGGAGACAGCGAAAGGTGACCACCGAGCTCCTGGTCTACTGTGCGTAAGAAGCGCTCCCCTCCCCCACTGCCCCTCCCCCGCGTCCTCACCTTGACCCTTCATGCACTGTATGTTTGTGCCTCTTCCTTTTGTCTACAAAGGCATGCCTTTGCTGCACGGGCCCTAACGTGCTGCTGCGGCTCCCTCAACACACATGTACACACCCAGGGCTGTGTCAGAGAGGGAGTTGCTTCCAGAAGCTTGCTGCTAAGCAGGGTTCCAGGAGAGTCCCTGTGAGCCACAGAAAGAAATTAATGCCAAGCCTCATGCTTGCTTTTTTTTTTATATTGAGGTGAAAGTATGGAACAACCATCTTAGAACATACAACTCAGTGGGATTTAGTACATTCACAGGGTTGTACAACCACCACCTCTGTCTAGTTCCAGAACATTCCCATCACCCCAAATGGAAATCGCATCCCCACTGAGCAGTTAACTCCCTCGTCTCTTCATCACTCCCTGGCAACCGCCAGCCTGTGTCCTGTCTGCATTTGCCTGTTCTGCATGTGTCGTGGACTTCCAAAACATGTAGCTTGTGGGACCGGCTTCTTTCACATAGTATCGTGTTTTCAGGGTTCGTCCGTGTCGTAGCAGGTGTCGGCCCTTCGTTGCGTTCTGTGACAGAGTTAATATTCCACTGTGGGGAAAGACCAGTTTGTTTATCCGTTCGGCTATCCTCATTCTATCTATGAACTCGGGACCTCTTGCGTTGCTAGGAATCAGCAGTTCCCGAAGCTTCTGGGGGTGAGAACACAGCAGATTCCTTGGACTAAAACCACTGTAGACATGCAGAGTGTGCTCATAATCCATGCTAATGAAAGGGAGCTTCAGAACAACAAATTAGTGAACAGGATAATAACACCTTTCTTAATTCATATGTTATTCAGAGCCTGTACGAGTCTCTGTGTTCTCTGTCATAAATGACATTGTTTATGAAGTCATAGGTGCTTGTTAGAGGAAACAGATGAGTGTAAAGAAGAAAAGGATATTCTAAGCATCATTTTGGTGTCTTATCAATAATTTATCTTGTAGATGACATGTATCTACCCATCCATGTAAGAGCCAACTTATTTCTATTTGTGTATATTATATAAAATATATAAAACATACTATATAATACATAATACGTCTGATTTTTTTTTTAAAGATTTTTATTTGGCAGACAGAGATCACAAGTAGGCAGAGAAGCAGGCAGAGAGGGAGAAGGGGGGAAGCAGACTCCCTGCTGAGCAGAGAGCCTGATGCGGGGCTCAATCCCAGGACCCTGAGATCATGACCTGAGCCGAAGGGAGAGGTTTTAACCCACTGAGCCACCCTGGCACCCCTATAATACATAATACAATATACATATATATCCATAATATACATTTGTACATATACAATATATACACATATATAATGTATACATAATATGCATTTATATATGTACAGATGTATAATATATGTATAACATACATATATGTATATAATATATATGTATATATTGTATACATATATGTATAACATGTAGAATATATATACATATATACATAATGTATACAATATAATGTACATATATATATACACACACATAATATACATCTATAATATGTGTGGATTTTCATATGTAGTTATGAACACATGGGTTACATTGGATTTCCAGGTTTGTAACTTGTTAAATTTTTATGTGTTTTTAGTAATACATGCCATGCCCATAATAAAAAGGAAGTATATGTTAAGGGGGCGGTGAATCCCACCTGTACCTCCCCCTAGAGACCAGCACTGTCCAGTAGAGCTTTTTATGATGATGGAAATGTTCTGTTCTCTGTGGTCCAGTACAATAGCCACCCACCACAAAGGGTTCCTGAGCCCCCGAAATGCGGGTAGTGTGATGGGAGAATGAAATTTGTAATGTAATATAATTAGTTTAAATTTAAATAGCCACATTTAAAGGCCACTGTGGCTAGTGAAAAATGCAAAGATGAGTGAGGCCCACAACCTTGGGGATTTTACACTCAGCAGAGGAAATCAGACTATTGTCACACACTAATTTGTGCTAAGGAGCTATTTCAAGATACACTAACTGGGCGTGTTGCTCTGATACCCTAGTTCTGTAATCCTGAGAGCTAGCCCGATGGTGATCTCAGAGTCTGCGACTAAGTCCATGTCCTCTGGTGTTTTGCAGTCCCCCCTCCATCAGCCCCTCAGTGCCGGGCAGAGGTGTCACAGGAATCACTCATGCTGCAGCTCACCTGTCGCTGGGACGGGGGATACCCAGACCCGGACTTCCTGTGGACCGAAGAACCAGGAGGTGTGGTCGTGGGGACGTCAAAGCTGGGAGTGGAGATGCTGAACCAGTCCCAGCTGTCAGACGGCAAGAAGTTCAAGTGCGTTGGGAGCCACATAGTGGGGCCGGAGTTGAGAGCCAGCTGTGTGCTACAGATCAGTGAGTCTGGCTTGCCGGGGTTGGGGTCCACCCGTCTTTATTCTGAGAGGACCGTTTGCAGGGTCTGGGAAAGAAATCCCATGATGTCGCAGTGAACTGAATTGTTTCTTCTTTTCTTTTGCTTTGTGTTTCCTTCCTTTCAAACTTTAAAGATGCTGAACCAAGCTTCTTGGTTCTCATCCAAGCTGTTTTCCACTTGACAGATGCTAATTAAGCACCTGCTATGTGCCAGGTACTGTTTCTAGGTATTGGACATGAAGGGGGAAACAAGACGGACATAGTTCCTTTATTAGCCATCTCCTGTTATGTAACAAATGCCCCCAGACTTATTGGCTTAAAACAACACAACATTCATGTATCTTACGATTTCCATGGGCCAGGAATTCAGACAGGACACGGTGGGAATGGTTTGTCTTGGCTCCATGATTCCTGGGTCTCAGCTACAAGACCCAGTTGGGGGGGGGGGGTTGAAACTGTCCGAAGGATCTACTTCCAAGGTGCTCACCCACACGCCGGGCAGGTTGCTTCCTCTCCACGAGGGCCTCTCCACAGGGCCCCTGGACTGTCCCTACAACATGGCGCTGGCTTTCCCCAGACCAAGTGATGCAAGAGGGAGCAAGCCAGGCCGATGCTATCCTTTCTCTGAACGACCTGACCTCATAAGTCACATGGCATCCCGACTGCCTCTTGTGTTCATTAGAAATGAGTCACTCAGTCTGGCTCCACTTTCAAGGGGAGCGGGTGCAGTTGGGCTCCACTTTTTGAAGGGAAGAGGGTCACATGATTCCTGGACGTGCTTTTGAAACCACGACCATGCCTCTTTCATAGAGCTCGAGCTCTTATGTGTGGGGTTGGGGGCGAGGGGAGAACAGAAAGTTCAAACACAAGTGAGGTAGGTTCAGGTCGTGGTAATACTTGTGAGGAGGATGAGACGGGGTGTGTTAAAGAGTCTCTTCTAGGAAGTGGGCCACTCTTCCTAGGGGGCAGGGAGGTTTCCTTGTGGCGGTAGCATTTTTGAGCTGAGACCTGAAGGATGAGAAGGAGCTGGCCAGGTGGGCTGAGTGTTGCTGGCAAAGGAAACAGCAAATGCTGAGGCCCCGAGGTGGATGCATACCTGGCATTTGAGGAACTGAGAGAAGGCCAGGGTAGCCGGAGTGTCGCGCATGAGGTACCCATGAGGCTAGGTGGCTGTTGAGGGTTGAATTGTGTCTCCCCCAAAAAGATCTGTTCAAGTCCTAATCCTAGGTACCTGTGGACGCGGCCATATTTGAAATAAGAGTCTTTGCAGATGTGATGAAGTTGAGATGAGGTCATACGGGGTTAGGGTGGGCTCTATTCCCGTGACTGGTATCCTTACAAGAAGAGGGCCATTTGGACACGGACACACGGGGAGAATGCCACATGATAGTGGAGGTAGGGACTGTAGTGATACACCTCCAAGCCCAGAATGCCCATGATTCCTCGCGACGCCCAGAAGCCAAGACAGAGGCATGGCACGGTGTCTCCCTCAGGAGCCTCCAAAGAAATCAAGCCTGCTGACACCGTGATTTCAGACTTCTGAGTTTCTGAGCTGTGAGAGAATGGATTTCCGTTGCTTGAGGCTACCCAGTTTGTGGTGTTTTGCGATAGCAGCCCCGGGGATCTAATACAACAGTGAGCAAGGACTCTTGCTTCCACTTGCCACACTCTCTGGTGTTGGGCTTTGCTGGCCCTGGTGAGGGTCTTCCTCACGCCCATCAGGATAATCCTCAGAGAAGAGAAGAGAAGAGATCCTTGGTATTCCAGAACTTGCTCCTTTTCCCAGGCAAGTGGCATTCACATGGTCGTCTCTTCCCCACTGACTCATTCAGCAAAGATGTCCCGAGGGTCACATCTGTGTCTGGTGCCTGGCTGGCCTCGGGCAGCAGAAGGGACCAAGACTCACTTTCTGCATTACCACAGGGCTTGGCACATAATGGCCCACGGGCCAAATCTAACCCAACTGGTAATTTGCAGTTTTACTTTTGACGAGATATAACTCACATAACATGAACGTCACTATTTCAAAGTGTATAATGTGGTGGCTTTTAGGACGTTCACATTGTTGAACTTACCATCACCGCTGTGTACTTCCAGAACATTTCCATCACCTCACAAGCCCCCTACCCACGGCAGTGACTCCCGTCTGGAAAGACCGTGTGACTACTCTGTTCCTGGTATTTCCATTGACATGGAGTGTTACCATTAAATCATTAATTTTTAAAGACTTTTCCTATTTGTTCATTAGGATGTGGCATAACTGTTCTAATTTGGGTTTCTTGGATCCTAGTGGGGTTGGCAATTTTTTTTTTTAAGGAATTTATTTATTTATTTGACAGACAGAGATCACAAGTAGGCAGAGAGGCAGGCAGAGAGAGAGGAGGAAGCAGGCTTCCCGCTGAGCAGAGAGCCCAGGTGGGGCTCGATCCCAGGACCCTGGGATCATGACCCGAGCCAAAGGCAGAGGCTTTAACCCACTGAGCCACCCAGGTGCCCCGGGGTTGGCAATTTTTATATGCTTCTTGGGTCCCTATATATTATACATGAATTATCTGTTCATATCGTCCATTTTTCTATTGAGTTTACCTTTTCCTATTATTCCCTAAAAGCACTTTATATTAACTCTGCGGTTAATTTCATAGAACTGTCGTGCCTGTCGTAGGTATTTTTCTGTCCGCATTGGCCCCTATACTACATTTATGCCTCATCCCTGCTGGTGATTCACAGTTTCCTGATTTTGAAGTGGTTGCCTCTGTCAGTCCTGCTCTTTTAGGGTTCCCGGGCTCAGAAGTTCTTTGCCTGTTTCCAGATCATCGAGCATGTTGTTTGTAAGCCTCACAATAGCCTGTGGGTTAGACAGGACAGTTTGTAAGTTGCAGATGTGACACGGTGTGAACTGACTTACCCAAGCACCACCTAGCTTGTAAGTGACTGAAGCCGTCACTTAGCCCAGGCTGGTCTGACCCCAGAATCCTTGCCTCCCTTGGGGACCTCCTTCCTCAGGACCTAGTCCAGCAAATCTCTTTGGGTAAGAGTTATGTACTCAGCATGGCACTGGGTCCTATGGAGGAATTACTGAGTCCTGACCTTTGAAGGACTTAAAATTTACCGGGAGAGAGAAGTCTGAGAACTATGAAACAGGTAATATCACAGTAATAGTGACATTGACATTTACTGAGTGCAAAGCGTGTGCAAGGTGCTGTGCTCAGTGTTTTTTCCACACGGTCAGTCACCCTGGGAGCTGGAGGCTAGAAGTCTGAAATCAAGGTATTGTCAGGGTCATGCTCCCATCGAAGGTTCCAGGAGAGAATCCTTCCGTGCCTCTTACAGAGCTGCCGGGTCTTCCTTGGCTGGTGGCCTTCTCCCTGTGCGTGTCTCTCTGTGTCCTCTCCTCCTCTCCCAAGACACCAGCCCCTGGGCTTTAGCCCAGGCTAAACCCAGGAGGATTTCATCTTGAGATCCTTAGCTTGTACATCTGCAAAGACCCTGTTTCCAAATAAGGTTACATTCTGGGGTTCCAGGTGGACATGAGTTTTGGGCAGATGCTCAGCGCTTCATTTTGTGGATGATGGAGCAGAGGCACTGGGCTTGACCCTACAGCTGGAAGCAGGACACACATTCAGAGTGGTGTGTAGTGAGGGCTCCTGAAGTGCATGTAGGCAGTAAGTCCCCAGAAGTGTCTGAGTGATGGACTGACCCTGACAGAGGGGGAAATGGCAGCGGCAGGTGACGGATTTGGTGTGATTTCCCCCCATCCCTTCATTTCTTTATGCAGATCCTAGCTAAGTTGCCATTCCTATGGCCCCTGAGACTGGGCCAGTGATTCTGAATCGAGCTCAGGATGAAGAAACGTGTCTGGAGAAAAGAGCTGACTGGAGAGGTAGCAGGCACAAGAGCCTAGAACCTTCCTGACCCTGACATTGTCCAGTTCTCCCCTCTTCCCCTTTGGTCACGTGAGCCCAGAGCATCTCAGCCTTGATGTCCGTCCAGGTCTCCTGGGGGTCTGGTAAAAAGGCAGATTATGATTCTGTGGGTTTGGGATGGACCCGAGACTCTGCATTTCTAACCAGCTGCCAGGAAGTGCCGAGGCCGCTGGTCCGGGCGTCGTGCTTTGACCAGCTGGGGAGAGGGAGTCTGGATCATTTCACTTGGCAGGACCAGTAAGCCATTGAAAAGCAATGTTAGGCGCGCCTAGCTGCCTCAGTCTGTAGAACATGCACCTCTTCATCTAAGGGTCATGAGTTCAAACCCCACATTGGGCATGGAGCTTACTTAAAAAGAAAAAACACAGAAACAAAAAGTTAATGCCCACCTTTGGGATGCAGAACGGTGCAGCCCCCAAAACGATGAGAAGTGACGCTTTGGGGGGACTTGTTCTGCCCACATCTCTCTTTAAATTGCTTGTAGGCCCCTACACTGAAGAAGACCGCTCAAATCGGGAGAGGCTGAAGCACTAACCAGCCCATGGTGCAAAGGCTGGTGTGTTGTGATCTCTTACAGATCTCTGAGGGCCCTGCTCCCCTCCTTCACCCCTGACCCCACCTTTGCACAGAGCATCCTCTTAAGAGAAAGAAACTCTTTGAATGTGTAGGTGCCACACCAGCTGTGGAGGTGACTCAGATTTTTGAGGGTTAATGCTGTGTTTGACAAAAGCATATTAATATATATGACCTTTGGGGCACCTGGGTGGCTCAGTGGGTTAAGCCTCTGCTTTTGGCTCAGGTCATGATCTCAGGGTCCTGGGATCGAGCCCCTCACCGGGCGGGCTCTCTGCTTAGCAGGGAGCCTGCTTCCTCCTTTCTTTCTCTGCCTGCTTGTGATTCTGTCTGTCAAGAGAATAAATAAAATCTTAAAAAAAAAAAGATTAAAAAAATATATATATGACCTTTGTTTGTGGGGGGCAGGGGGGAACCCCAGGAGGATAGCTCTTTTTGCTTTTTATACAGAATGAGGAGGCCACTTCTCAAGCTTTGGTTTGAGGGGGGGCCCCCGAATTCCAACATACTGATGGGCTTGTCAGCGCTGCTGGCTTTGTGACCCCAAAGGAGATATGAGTTAAGCAGAGAGAGTGGAAGGTGGGATTTAATAATGGGCTGGGGCCTGATGGTTGATCCAGAAAGGGGTGTAACGTGAGTTTCCTGAGCAAACCTGGGTTTGGGGTTTCTCTTTTGCTGACCTGATTTAGAGGGAGAGGATTTGGGCTGTTCCACACCCCCACGTTGCCCCCTCCCAACATCCATTCCCCCATTCCCTCTTCCCAGGGTGCCAGCCGGGAAACCCTAGATTCTCTCTTGGAACAACTGTGGATGGAAAGTGTAGGGTTTTGCTCTCCCGGGCAGGAACCCAACATGCCACTCTGTATCCTTCAGCTGCTGAAAATATAGGCATAATATGTCACCCAAGATAAATCTGCGACCCTTCCCAGGAGGGCGTATGTTTTGGGAAAAGGCTTCTGCTGCAAAGAAAATAAACGGATCGCTATTGGAGACCTTATAGTTCTCCGTGTCCCACTCAGAGCAGACCCCAAGGCTGTAGGGACGCTGCATTGGGAGCTGTCTAGGACAGACCTGTGATAGACAGACTCATGCTCCCCCAACAAAGATGTCTGTGTCCTAATCCCTGGGGCTTTCCCTTACATGGTAAGAGAGACTTTGCTGCTGGGATTAAGATCTTGAGATGGGGAGATTATCCCGGATTATTGGGATGGGCCCTATGTCATCACAAGGGTCCTCCTAAAAGGGAGGCAGGAGGGTTGGACTCAGTAGCAGGAGACGTGATGACAGATGTCAGAGGTTGGAGTGATGCAAGGAGGGGCCAGGAGCCAGGGAATGCGGGTGGCTTCGGAAAGCTGTGAGAGCTTAGGAAATGATTTGCACTCCCACCCCTGGAGCTGCCGGAAGGAACGAGCTCTGCCAACACCTTGATTCCAGCCCCCTAAGATCACTTCCAACTTTGGACCTCCAGAACTAGAAAAGAATAAATTTGTGTTGTTTTAATTCACTCCGTTTGTAGCAGTTTGTTACAGCAGCAAAAGGAAACGAATGCAGCTGCTTTACTGTCTCGTAGAGCGCTCTTGGCGGGCTGTGCGCCCATTCTTTGTATGAGCAGCGTGACTATGATGCAGGGAAGTCTACAGCTTAGATGGGGAATGTGGGCTACAGAAGTTTGGCAACTTGGGCTTACAAGAGTAACCAACTCAGGGCTCCTGGCTGGCTCAGTCAGTTGAGTGTCTGACTCTTGATTTCGGCTCAGGTCATGATCTCAGGGTTGTGAGATCGAGCCCTGTGTCCAGCTCAGTGCTCAGCCAGGAGTCTGATGGGGATTCTGTCTTTCCCCCTCTGCCCCTCTCCCAACATGTTCTCTCTCTCTCCCTCTCTCTCTCTTTCAACTAAATAAATAAAATCTTAAGAAAAGAGTAGCCAACTCATCCTGGTTTGCCCAAGACTTTCCCAGTTTTCTCACTGAAAGCTTCATGTCCCAGGAACCCCCTCAGGCTTCAGTGAACTAGGACCAAAATCAAAATTTTGATTTCACCCCAAATCCTAGGTGCCCCACTTAAATTTAGTTAAAAACTAAATTTTCTCTGGGTCTCAGTTTCTTCATCTGCAAAAGGGGGTTAATAAGTTTAACAGTGTCCAGACCATAGTAGATGCTTAATAAATGTTAGCTTTTATTATTACATGAGACCAAGTGCAGGACAGAAATTCCTGGAGTGACTTCATCAGGAAGGTAATAACATTCTTTTTTTTTTTTTTTTTAAGATTTTATTTATTTATTTGACAGACAGAGATCACAAGTAGGCAGAAAGGCAGGCAGAGAGAGAGGAAGAAGCAGGCTCTCTGCCGAGCAGAGAGCCCGATGTGGGACTCGATCCCAGGACCCTGGGATCATGACCTGAGCTGAAAGCAGAGGCTTTAACCCACTGAGCCACCCAGGTTCCCAGGAAGGTAATAACATTCTTGAAAAGCTCAGACCATGGCTTGAATCTCCCTGAACATTTGTTTTTCTTTACTTTCTGGTCACCAGGAAGCCCCTCCCTTCTCTCTGAGCCCCTGAAGACTTGCTTCGTGGGGGGCAGTGTGACACTCACCTGCCAAGTGTCCAGAGCCTACCCGCCTGCCAAGATCCTGTGGCTGAGGAACCTCACCCAGCCCGAGGTGGCCATCCAGCCCAATGGCCGCTACCTCATCACACAGGACGACCAGAGTTCCACTCTCACCATCCACAACTGCTCCCAGGCCCTGGATGAGGGCTACTACGTCTGTCGGGCGGAGAACCCAGTGGGGGTGCGGGAGGTGGACATCTGGCTGAGCGTGAAAGGTGAGTGAGGGAGGGGACCCCGAAGGAGGATGGTGGAGGGCTTCAGAGGACCAGGCACCAGCGTGGGGGCAGCTTGGTTCTTCCCCATATGTGGGTCACTGCCATCAGGGAGAAGGCATACCTGCTTGACTGTGACTTGACAAGGTGGAAAAACTATTACCCAGTCATAAATCTGTAACACTGCATAGGGATAAAAAAAAAAAAAAATTACATTGGGGCGCCTAGCTGGCTCTATCGGGAGAGCGTGCAACTCTGGATCCCAGGGTCATGTGTCAGAACCCCACACTGGCTGTAGAGATTGCTAAAAAATAATAAAATAAAACCTAAAAAATAATTGCATCCCAAAGAGTATATATATTATAAATATAAAATATATATATTAAAAATATGAAAAATGTAAGTCATGAAGCATAATGGTGAAATGAACACTTGAGAAACTACCATCCCGCTTAGGATACAGAGCAGTGCCTACAATGCTAGTTATTTGTAGGTAGTGTGGCCAGATTTAGAAAATGACAACAAAGCTTAAAAAAAAAAAAAATAGGATGCCTGCTTGAATTTGCGTATCAGAAAAACAAGGCATTTTTTTTTAGTGTAAGTATATCCCACGTTTTCTGTGGGACATACTTATTCTAAAACAGGACTCCTTGTTTATCTGAAATCCAAATTAAATGGGCATGCTGTATTTTTTTCGGCCAACCCTACCTCTAGACCCCTTTCCAGTCTCATCCTGGGCCTCCTGAAAAAGGTAAGCACTATTCTGAATTTTTTTGTTCAAGAAAAATGTTACTACCTAGTGAAATGCTTGCTGTTTCCACTCCACATTTTGTTCTTACTGTAATTGTAATTATATGTTGTACCTCTTCACTCCTGCAGGATTTCCTACTGTGTCTTGATTCCACAACTAAGTTACTAATTTTCCTGCTGATGGACCTTTGTATTATTTCTGATTTTGTTGTCGTTGTTGTGATGAGCAAAAAATGTTGCCATGAAAATCTTTTACCCAGCTCCTTGTGTACATATATATATAGCAGATCCCCAGGCAAATACTTCTCTAGGATATATGTGGACGGAAGAGAAAGGAAGGGTTATGCACATTTGTATCTTTCTGGCATAATAGCAAATTATTTTCCAAAGTGGTCATACCAATTTCTGTTCACAACAGTGGTATCTAAGAGTGTTGAATTGTTCCGCATTTTCGCTTTCCGGCTTTGTGATTTTTGCCCATTAAGTACATGTAAAATGGAATCTTACTGTCATTCTGATTGGCCCTTCTGTGGTTACTAAGAAGATTGAGAATTATTTCATATGTTTGCTATTTGTGTTTCTTCTGTGAAATACTCACTTGTGTCTTTTGACATCTTCCCCTTTCTTGTAGATATGTAGATATCTTTTTTAAGAATTTTTTTTTTTAAGATTTTATTTATTTATTTGAAAGAGAAGAGATCACAAGTAGGCAGAGAGGCAGGCAGAGAGAGAGGGGGAAGCAGGGAGCCCGATGCGGGGCTCCATCCCAGGACCCTGGGATCATGGTCCTGAGCCGAAGGCAGAGGCTTTAACCCACTGAGCCACCTAGGCACCCCTTATGTAGGAGTTCTTTAGAAACTCTGCATACTAATCCCTTGTTAGTTTTACGTGTTACAAATACCTCCATTTAGCTTGTTTACCTTTTTTTTTTTTTTTGCTTTCCTTCTGCTATCCTTTGATTAGCAGACATTCTTACTTTCATGCAGTTAATTTTATGAATCATATCATTAACAATTTCTACGTCTAAAGAAATCTTATCTCCCCCATGGCCACAGAGATACTATCCTATACTTCTAAAAAGTTTTAATGTTTTGCCTTTTACAGTTAAATCTGTACTCGGGGCACCTGGGTGGCTCAGTGGGTTAAAGCCTCTGCCTTTGGCTCGGGTCATGATCCCAGGGTCCTGGGATCGAGCCCCACATGGGCTCTCTGCTCAGCGGGGAGCCTGCTTCCTCCTCTCTCTCTCTCTGCCTGCCTCTCCATACTTATGATCTCTGTCAAATAAATAAAATCTTTAAAAAAACAAAAAAACCCCACAAGTTACCCTTTATGAGTTTCCGTTTAAAAAAAAAAATCTGTACTCTATCTAGAATTGATTTTTATGAATGGTGTGAGGTGTGGGGATCTCATTTCTCTCTCTCCCAAATTTGGACAGCACCATTCTTTTTTTTTTTTTTTTTTTTTTAAGGTATGATCAAATTGGCACTTTATTTTATTTATTTATTTGACAGACAGAGATCACAAGTAGGCAGAGAGGCAGGCAGAGAGAGCTTCCCTACAAACTCTCTGAGGTTGGGAAATGAGATCTTTATCTTGCTTTATGGAGAGGTCATGTGCCTTGCCGAAGATGATGGAACCAAAACAAGACCAAGACCCAGGCAGAGGGAGGGGCCGTCGCTCTTTGACCCGCACGTGTATCAGATGGAAGAATCAACAGTGTGATTTGTCTTTGCAGAACCTGTAAATATCGGGGGAATTGTGGGAACCATCGTGAGCCTCCTGCTGCTGGGACTGGCCATTATCTCAGGGCTTATGTTGTATTATAGCCCTGTGTTCTGCTGGAAAGGTAAGGATTTCTTGGGCCCCTTTGTTTACTTTTGAGGCTTCTTGAAAGGGTGTGGCTGGAGGAAGGAGGCCCCTGTGTGGTCCTACCTGAGGTCCCATTCCATAGGCTTCTTGACTGGGTCCGGATGTGCAATAATGAATAACTTAAGTATACCTTCCCTGACCACACTGTCACCTGCCATGTTGGGTCAGTTTTCTCATTTCTCCATTCTTTTGTAAATGTCAGATTAAAAACTTTTGGGAGGCTGAAGTGGATGTTATTGGATATTAATTTTTTTTTTCCTTTTTCCCTTCAGTAGGAAACACTTTCAGGTGAGTGTTCCTAGAATCGAGTCCAAAACCCATTTCCATGGTCTGTGTTCGCGGCTGTGTTTTTCTTTTGCAAGAGCAGTAAAGGCGGCCACTGTGGAGGACCCGGCATGTGCCCGACACTGGGTGAGGGGCTTCGCTAGGCCTCGTTAGAGACTGTTTCATAAGCTCTTCAGGGTGGTGGTGGCACCTCCATTTGCCACGTAAGGAGATGGATGCTCAGAGTAGAGTAGTTTCTGCAAGCTCATCCAGAAAATGAATGGCAGCGCCTGTGTTCAGATCCAGGTCTCACTGATTGCAAAGTCTATGCTCTTGTCATAATGCCACACCTCAGGGTGGGGCACGTTGCCGGGCTCTCACTG
Source organism: Martes martes (assembly GCF_963455335.1). Classification (NCBI taxonomy): domain Eukaryota; kingdom Metazoa; phylum Chordata; class Mammalia; order Carnivora; family Mustelidae; genus Martes; species Martes martes. Next base: position 79,155,964 of record NC_137901.1, read on the forward strand.
AAGCATAAAGGCGGGGTGTGTGTGCTTGAGCCCAGGCATGTGTGCATTTATTTTATTTAATTTTCTAAAAAGAGCTGAAAAGAAGAATAAGTCCTAGTCTCACAGCATGTTTTGGAAGACTAGTCTGAGCCTGGCCAGAAGTCCCTCCCAAGAGGAGATCTCAGGGGGTGCCTGGATGGCTTAGTCAGTTAAGCGTCTGACTCTTGATTTGGGCTCAGGTCATGATCTCAGGGTCATGGATTGAGCCCTACGTCAGGCTCGGCTCTCAGCGTGGATTCTGCTTGTTGCTCTCCCTCAGCTCCTCCCTGTGCTCACACACTCTTTATCTCTAAAATAGATAAAATCTTAGGGCACCTGGGTGGCTCAGTTGGTTGGGTGTCTGCCTTCAGCTCGGGTCATGATCCCAGAGTCCCAGGATCGAGTCCCACATTGGGCTCCCTGCTCAGGGGGGCAGTCTGCTTCTCCCTTTGGCCCCTTCTCCCTTTGGCCCTCCCCCATCTCATATTCTCTCTCTCTCTCAAATAAATAAATAAAAATCTTTTTTTTTTGAAGATTTTTCTTTATTTATTCAATAGACAGAGATCACAAGTAGGCAGAGAGTCAGGCAGAGAGAGAGAGGGAAGCAGGCTCCCTGCCATGCAGAGAGCCCAATGCAGGACCCGATCCCAGGACCCTGAGATCATGACCCGAGCCAAAGGCAGAGGCCCAAACCCACTGAGCCACCCAGGTGCCCCAAAAATCTTTTAATAAATAAATAAAATCTTAAAAAAAAAAGATAACCCACTTAGGGGCACCTGGGTGGCTCAGTGGGTTAAAGCCTCTGCCTTCCGCTCAGGTCATGATCCCAGGGTCCTGGGATCGAGCCCCACATCCGGCTCTCTGCTCAGCAGGGAGCCTGCTTCCCTTCCTCTTTCTCTGCCTGCCTCTCTGCCTACTTGTGATCTCTGCCTGTCAAATAAATAAATAAAATCTTTTAAAAAAATAAAAAATAAATAACCCACTTTAAAAAAAAAAGGGAAACCTCAGTAGGGGCAAGGTGATTAAATGGAATGTGTGTCATCATTTCCCAAAGAGATTCTGGGTTGGAGCAAAGAACTCCTCTCTTTGTCCCTCTTAACCAGTTTATGAAGGGATATTGCTGTTCTGGGATGATCTTTCACAGGAAAATGTTACCTTTACTGCCCGTATTCGAGTGCCATCTTCCCAGCGAGTCTTTCGTTCCCCAGACTTATTTCTCACAGGAGGAGGCAGCAAGCATCATGGAAAAACGCTTTGGAACTAGGGGACCTGGGTTCAGATTGTACCTCTCCCACTCCCGAGCCCTGTGCTCCTGGAAAAATTCCTCAGTCTCTCTGAGCCTCTGTCTCCTCATCCGTTTCCCAGCAGGAGATTGAAGATTATATGAAAATGTAAGGCTCCTGGCACTGTGACTGGCCCAGGGCATGTGTAAGAAACGTACAGGCTGGCCGGGTGGGCAGAACCAGCAATGAACTAGAGAAGAATTCATGGTAACTGCTGGGCATGCACTCCAAGTGCAGTCACGGCTCAGGGCTTACGGGGTAGAAGAGGACTTTACCTGGGCCTTGAAGGATGAGTAGGAGGTGACATTTCAGTAAGTAGAGCAGAAATAAACAGCATTTCAGGAAAGGAACGTAGCCTTCATGTACTCTGTAGTACAAGAGTACATGCTCTTTACAAGAGCAGTCAGAGTGTACCGAAGAAAACTTGGGGAAACTTAAAACGGAACCAAGACTTTTAACCATGACTTTGAGAGAGTGCTGCGAGGGGAACTAAAATGGTAGGTTCCTGGGATAAAGAGTCACCTGCCCAAGGAGCAGGGGGAAGTAATAAAACCCACCTGGGAAAATACGTATTGTCTGCAGGAACCTGTCAACATCTCTGACATTACAATCACACTGTCCTCTCTTAAACGAGGTGAACACACAAAGAATTTTCCACGTTACCAAAGAGGTCGCCATAAATCTAGTGTTTTCTGTTCAGTGAGGGCTGATGTTAGGGGGAAAAATGGGGTAACTTCTTGATTATTTCTCCCCCTTTGGAAATTAGGGGACAAGACATGGGTGATGTCATGGTTTTGGTGGATTCAGAAGAAGAGGAAGAGGTAGAGGAGGAAGATGGTGCTGGAGAAGAGGAAGAAGAAGAGGAAGAAACAAATGAGAGGGAGGAGTCACCAGAAGAAATCCGTAAGCACGGCCACATTCACCGAGTGACCGCACTGGTGAACGGGAATGTCGACTGGATGGGCAACGGACTCCAGGCTCTGCAGGGTGAGTCCTTTCTCCTTCAAAGCACTCTGCTAGGGGGCAGTGGGATTCCCCGTAAGAATCTGCAGGAGGTGAGTCTAGTTTCTTAAAGGGTGGGGAAGGTAGTTTAACCTAGGATCGACTATCAACGCCCTACACCACAGTTAAACTGACAGACATGTATCAAGGACCTGCTCTGGGAAAGTCACGTTATTGGCATTGTTGGGAGAATTAAAAAAAAAAAAAAAAAGACCGATCATAACCATAGGCAGGGAGCTTTACAAGACCAGTCAAAGTGTACCGAGGAAAACTTAAGACAGAAGCAAGATTTAACCATGACTTTGAGGGGCGCCTGGGTGGCTCAGTGGGTTAAAGCCTCTGCCTTCGGCTCAGGTCATGATCCCAGGGTCCTGGGATGGAGCCCTGCATCAGGCTCTCTGCTCAGCAGGGAGCCTGCTTCCCCCTCTCCCTCTGCCTGCCTCTCTGCCTACTTGTGATCTCTGTCTGTCAAATAAATAAAATCTTAAAAAAAAAAAAAACACTTTAACCATGACTTTGAGAGAGCAGTAGAGGAGCTGTCACAGGGAGGAATTTGATTACTACCAGATGATTGACAGGCTTAAAAAATCACAGGACCTCAGAAAGAGGTGAGGTGCCTTGAGGGATGCATTGGTTGGGAGATGCTTAATGGCCGGAGGAGGATATGAGGCAAGTCTTTCAGGACGGTCGAGTCTGAATAAGCAGGAAGGAGAGAGAGTATGCAGGCGAGGGGAACGGCAGTAACCGGCTGATGCCGGGTGACCGTATCAAGCACGTCTAGAGGAGCTTGAGTGAAGAGAACTGGAGAAAAGAGGAGCGCGCACCTGCCCCACCCACTCCCCCCACCGTGAATCCCAGCTCCGGGGCTCGCCAGTGAGGGACTAGGAAGGGCAGTGATTGAAAAACGGATGGTAGGGACGGAGGGACCTCTCGCTGAGCCCACCGCGACTCGGTTCTGCTTTTCCCTCCTGTCCAGACGACAGCAGTCAGGAGCGGATTGACATCATTCAGGAAGAAGACAGACCAGTTTGAAGAAAGAACTGTCCTCCGTGATCCCGTCTTAACAGCTTGGAAGGCTGCATTGAAGATTGAGCTTTTCATTCTGCTTTGACTTGACTCGCACCCCTGTCTGAGGGCTGAAAGTGGTTTGGGGTGCTCAGCAAAAAAGAAAAACACACAGATTTCCTTCCATTTTTTTTCCTCCCTAAATTGGTTTGATTTGCTGTTTTTCTCATGGATGTTAAATGTGTTGGGAACGGGCAGTGTGTGGGGGGGCCAGGTGTATTTGGCATCTCAGGTGCCCCCTTCACTGTGACTTCTGGCTTTATCCAGGTTGACTGATGCCGATTTGGAGGGGACAGGAGTTGAGGGGAGCACCTGGCCTCCGTGCTCAGTGCTCCCAGGACACTATTAGAGGTCCGTGACCAGCTTGCCCCAAGAAGAGTGTAGGGTGATAGGGACATCTCCCTTATCAATGCCCGGGTAAGCCGGAAGACCAGGCAGACGTCACCTCCCTGGAAAAGGTGAGGAGGTGTCCGCTACCGGTGCCAGTCACAGGGAGGCAGTTTGGCTCAGGTTTTGGAGTTGCAAACACCTGGGCTTGAATGTGGGCCCTGCTCCTTACTGGTTTCCTGGCCTTGGGCGAGTTGCTTTACCTCTCCCTGGGCCTCAGTTTCCTCATCTGTAAAATAGGTAAAATCCTACCTGCCTTACAGGGTACGGTAAGGACTAAGGGAGGTATTGCAGATGGGAAAGTGCCCAGTGGGTGTCCAGCAGATGTCTTTTCTCCTCTCCCCCGCCCTCTCTAGTGGAAGACACTATGTCAACTGTGGGTTACAAGCTGCCACCTGGGCCTCTCAGCTCTTTGTAGGATGGTTTCAGAGGAGAGCATTATCGGAGCTCTCCTGATGCTGTTGGCTTCCCTGGAGGTGTAGTTCTTTTCAAAAGAGGCAGGGGCCCCTAAGAGGAAGTGCCTTTCATTAGAACCTCTCATTTTGCAGAGTTTCATATTTATACAAAAGCCTCTTAGGTGATACCCGAGTAGCTTGCCGATTTTCCCATTCTCCCCTTTCTCCTGTGGCTTTGAAAGAAGGCAGGGGAAATGTTTTGCAGTGGAGTAGGGTGATATAAGTACTCCTTGAGCCGACTAGTTCATCTGGCCTCAGCTTCTCGATCTTGGAAATGGGGATGGGAAAACTTGTTTCCTTCCTCCTTCTTAAGGAGAGCATGAGGATGCATTGATCGATAAGGCAAAGTTTTGAAGGAAGTGTCATCTGGTGCGTGTAAGCTACTGCTTCCAGATCCCCGTGCAGTCCGGAGATGGTTCTTTTCTGACTTCGTCCAAATCCCTTCCGTGTCAGAGACGTAATAAGGGTGCAAAAGATTGTGCCGAGCATGAAAGTCTGACTTGAGTTTGTGTTCTTTAATGTGCACATCCCACTTGCTGGGGAAGAGCTAGGGCTTAAGGGAGAGCTTCCTTTCTCCAAATAACAGGGACCAGGACTCCAGTAAGATGAGAAGCTGGTTATCTGCAGCCTTCCCTTGCAGGTGTGATGGGGAGGGGTCTGTTTTCTTGGATGAAAAGACTGAACTGAGCAAATCACTAGGAGTGAGCCCCCCACCCCCATCCCCAGCTCAGCCACGTGGATCGCAGGAGCTGCCTGCAGTTTCCACTCCTCAGGAATTAGGTGCAAACTGCTGGGGCTGCTGCTGCCCAGGACTTCCTGGACTTAGCCACTCTGGCCAGTCCAAGTTAGTGTTTCAGAACAGGAGGCTTGAGTTGTTTCTAAAGTCACTGAGCTCTGAGTCTGTCTCCCCTTAGAATCTTCCATGATTAAATTCCTGACTTTAAGAGTTCACTCTGCAGAGGCACCCATATTTAAAAAAGAAAAACGAAAAGAGGAAAAAAAAAAAAATCCCTAGCTAGGAATGCAGAGAATGATCTTCAAGATCACTGAGATGCTTTCCAGAATTTCTTCTCTTGCACGTGCACCTGATGATGGGAAATCTTTGGGGCAGGGTTTTTCCACTAGCAATGGCGAGGGTGGGGGGGTGTGATTCAAGGTCTTATTGCCAAACACTATACACCCTGTGTTAGCTGAGCCACGACTTCCGTCACTCATGTCTGAGTCCTGGGTCAGTTCAGAGTGCAGGAACTGGCAGTCTTCAAGTCTTAAGGATTGTTAAAGAAATTAGGGCTTTCGTCTATTTTAAGATGACTTATCCCTCAAACTACAAACATGAGGCGGTGGGTTACAAACTCTGTGGCAAAGTCCAAGTTGTTACATTGTGCTGTTACACAATCTTATCAGGTGTTCTGAACTCCAAGATCTACTTATCAGAACCAGGAAGATAAATATTTAACGGCCATCACAACCGACATTTCAGAAGGGGACACTGGGAAAGGGCTCAGCCAATCCTGTGGCTTTGATATTAGTTCTGATTCTCATAAGCACATATAGGCCCCCGTGACTGCAGACAACCCATGATGGAAGGTGCACCGGAACCTGTGATACCATCCTGGCCAGGTAAAATTCATTGTGATGCAGTAAGTGCCAACTGGTAATTCTCACCGTGGGACTGACCAGGAACTGCTGCAAAGAATAATTTCAGCAGATCCCTCTGCATTATTTACATTTTCATATTTGGTGTGCAGTGTGTTGGGGGGGAGTAAGAGAAATTTATTCTGAGGTTATAATATGGATTTTTTTTAAAAAAAGATTATGGAATAAAGTTATTTTTAAATAAATGCTTTAACGATCTTGATTTAGACTTGTTTAGTAAACAAAGATTTGGAGAAATGGGTTTGCCTCCCCAGTTTTGTTTTGTTTTGTTACCAGCTTTCCCTGTGTTGGTAATCACAAAGTTCTCGTGGCCATTTTATTTTTTGTAGATACTCTGTCACACTGAGACTCCCGCACCTTTCCTGATCTTGAGAAACTCCTTCTTCCATTTTTTTTTTTTTCCTTCCCCCTCCCTGTTTATGCCTCTTTTTGGTCAGACTGCATGCTTTCTAACACGGAAGGACTAGGGTAGCAGGCTTCAGGGAGAACGCGGATCTGCTGGGCTGGCTGAAAAGATGAATTCTGTCAGCTGTCCTGTAGTTGTGGGTGGCCTTGGGAGTTCTTTACTGGCCTCAGCTAATTGTAACCCCCACAAGATCTCACGGTACCTCCCACTTTCCTGTTCCAGGCCCAAGCTAAACCGCAGTTCTTAGAGGAAGCTTCAAGTCAGTCTCCCTCTTAGGTCACTCCTCCTCCCACCCCTTTCCTTACTGCCCTCCAGGCTCCCTCCACGTTGCCCTGGCCTTGCCCCCCAGCTTTTATCACGGCGGCTCCACCTTAACTTACATCCTTTCTAACCAAACCCATGCTTCCTACCTTAACCTCAGTGTCCCGTGTTACTTTCCACCCAGCCCCTCCCTCTGAAGACTGGCGGGTTGAATCCACGCTGGTTTGCGAGCCCCCACTGGACCCCTGCCTGTTTCTCGCTTCTCTCCCCGTTGTCCCCAACACCTCTTTCGGCGAACTTCCGTCCTCCTATGTTTATCCAGCTAGTCCGTATTCGGACCCCCACTCTTCTTGGATTCCCCCCTTTTTCTGTCTGGCCCGCTGCCCCTTTCTCGCCGCCCATTTTAACCTTGACACGCTCGTTTTCACCCTCCATTTTCCGCCGGGCTTGTCTTTCTCTGGTTCCCATTTTTTAAAAACCGGCGGCTTGCCCCTTCCTCCGGTCCTCCGCTTTCATTCCCAGGCCCTGAGCGGGGCTCCTCCACCAAGGCTCCCATTTAACCTGTGAGCTCCCGGCCTCAGCGCCCCCATTTTATTCTCCAGGCTCGCTCCCGCCTCGTCACTGGCCGAGGGGGTTCCCGGACCCCCCCAGTTCTCTCCTCGGCCCCCGTTTTTGTCCCCACAGTGCCTCTGGTCCCTGGTGTCTTCAGGTCCCCGTTCTCGAGCGACGGTCGCCTCCTATTCGCTGCCCCCTTCTTCACCTGGTTCCCACCCCTCCGGCTTTCTCCCCGCCCCATCTGCCCCCGTTCTCTCCGCAGCCCTCCGCTCCCCTCCCTCGGACTCCCTCGGCCCGCCGCACCCCCTTTTCTGCCCACACCTCCAGCACTCACCCCCGCCCCCCGTCGTCACCCACCGCTCCCGGTTTCCCCCTCCACCCCGTTCCTCCCCCACCCCGTTCCGTTTTCACCCCTCCCCCGCTTCTCTTCATCCCCGCAGCCCCCGTTTTTAGCCTGCCCTGCTCACCTGCCCCCCGCTTTCGCTTGGCCCCGCCCCCCGAGCTGTATCCCGTCGGCGCTCACCTGCCCGCCCCCCCGATTTTCCTCTCGGCCCCGCCCCCCCGTCTTGTCCTGTCCCTCCGCCCCCGCGTTCCTCTCAGCCATACACGGTGCCTCCCCTGCACCGGTGTTATCCTCCCCACCGCCCCGCTTTCCCCTCCGCTCCCCCCCCCCTTTTATTCTGCAACACCCCCCGCCCCGGCCGGTTCCCCTCGGCCCCGCCCCTTCGCCGCGCCCCGCCTCCCGCGCGTCCCCGCCCGCGCCCGCCGCCATGTGACGGGAAGCAGCTGATGGCCTCTCCGGGCGGCGGCGGCGGGCGCGGCGGCGGCTGCGGGGCCAGGGCCGGGGCCTGGGCCGGGGCCGGGGCGGGGGCGGGGGCGGGTGACGTGGGGGTGGCATGAGGGCCGGCGGCCCGGGGGGCTGAGGCGCCCGCCGCCTGCCGCGGGGCCGCGCGCGTCCTCCATGGAGGCCGGAGGTGAGCGGGGCGGGGGTGCGCGGGTTCCCGCCGGGCGGGGCCGAGCCCGTTCTCCCGGGGGGGCGGGCGGGGGCGCAGGCTCGGCCGTGGGAGGGGCACGGCAGGGGCGCGGGGGCCTGGGCCGTCCGCGCGGGCCGTTGTGGGGGGCGCGCCCGGCGCCCAGCTTTGTTTCACTTTCGCTGTCAGCGGCCGCCACCACGTCTCCCGCCCGCGGTGGACAGGACGGGGGAGCACGGGCCACTGCGTGCCGGGGATCCCCATCCGCCAGGACAGTGGGGGGCTCCCGGGGCCCGACGCCTCCGCCCGGGTGGGCTGCGCGGGGTGCGCCAGGCCCTGAGGGGGTGGTAACCCGGGGGGCGGGTGCCCAGGTGCCAGGTGACGCACTTGCAGGTCTGGGTGGGAGTCAGGCCTGCCCCTTACCAGCGGTATGATCGCGCTCCGACCACTTAACCCGAGTCTGTTTTGTATCTGCAAAATGGGATAATAATAGTACGTACCCCAGTGGGTGGTGGGGAGCGTCCCAAACTTGCCTATTCATAAAGCAAGGGTCCCTATTTAAAAAAAATCTGTTGCGAACCTCTCCCCGCGGAGACGCATTCGCAGAGGTGGGGTGGGGTGGGGCTGGGGATGCTGATCCGTGCTTGCATGTCTGATAGGGCAAGTTTAGGAGACATTGATGGGTGAGGTGCATGCCTCTGTCCTTGTTAACAGCTGTCATCTGAAAACTGTGGAAGTCTGAGACTATCGGATATACTTGGAGAGTCAGCCCGAATGAACGTGTAGTCTCAGTGTGCTTGTTAGGCAAAGACAAAATCTCCAGACTATCCCTCCGTCTTCTCCCGTTCAACCACCTTGCCTCTAAACCCTACCTATACAGAAATTTGGGGATGGACTCGGGATTTATTCTGGGAGTTCCAACTCTTGAATATACCTCCATGCTTAAAGGCAGTTTCTTAAGGGAAAATTCTCAGAAGGGGTCAAGGCCTAGGGTTCAGAATTGTTCCAGAAATCTCTTGGTATTCTTCCAGTGAGTTTCAAGCTTCATCTTGCTCTGAAGAATTCTGATTGTTGATGTTTGCGTTTCCCTGGCTAGTTTGATGGAGCCGGGGATTGTGGGTGGGTAGGTTGGGATCAGGGTATTCCCTGGGGTGGTGTAACTTTTTAATTTGGGAAATGACGTTTCTTTGTTTGCTGTAGTCAGGCATTCAGTAAATGGTGTGGAGGCAACTCTCTCAGGCTTCCCATCTAGATAAGGGCTCTCTTTTCAGTGAGTGTGTTACCACTTTTTAAATGGCCCCTACTGTTTGTCTGAATCTTATGTGAATCTTTTTATAGCTTCCGCTGTTGTTTCCATTGACTCCTTATAGTTAAAACTGAAAGCGATCTGTAGCTAGCCTCCCTTTTTAGCTGGAATCTGTTTCCAGTTCTGAGTTTTCCCTAATGATTGACGGCTGTGTTTTGGGGTGTGGGCAGAGCTGTTGAGAGCTGCCAAGTTGCTGTTAAAAAAAAAAAAAGAGGCCAGAGACTTTTACATTCTTTTGAAACTGAATAAAGGCCATTGTAATGGGATTACAATGGCCAACAGTAGATATCTTCAGCGCAGTGGTTAGAATTCTTTTATTCTTTGGACAAATATTTATTGAGTATCTACTGTGTGCCAGGCACTCTCTAGGCCAGCGCTGGCCAATAGAAATAATAATGCCGCATCTGTAACTTCAAATCTTCTAGTGGCTGCATTAAAAGAAGCAAAACAGGTGAAACCAATTTTTAAATTGTAGTCGTCAATCCCACCTGTCTAAAATATTATCATTGCAACATGGACTCATAATTATTGATCTATTTTAGATTTTTTTTTTTTTTTTTGGTACTAAGTTCAAAATATGGTGTGTGTTATATACCTAACAGCCCATCTCCCTTCAGACTTGGTATTTTGCAAACAAACGGTCAGCGGTCAAGTGTGGCTAGTGTTACTGTGTTGGACAGTGGAGGTCGGTTGCAGCGGGCAGAGACGCAGGTTTGGGGTGAGGGTGGGGAAGAGCTAGACAGGAAATGTGTAAAAGCAAGTAAGCAATCAAGACAAGCTGAGTGAGTGGTGCCCTTAAAGAACATTGAACAGAGAGGGAGAGGAAAGTGACCGAGCCACTTCGGACAGTGAGGCCAGGAAGGTCTCCGAGAAGGTGACATCAACACTGAGCCTTGGATGGTGAGATGGAGCAGTCAGACAAGGATCTGGGGCCTCCCAGGCAGTTTTCCGGGCCGATGGAACAGCCAATGTCAAGACTGTGAGGCACGACAAATCACCAGGCTTCCCGCTCACTGCAGTCAGTTGCTTCCATGTCTGTGTTCAGGTGAATCTCCTTGCACAGAAGAAGCCGATAATATCTTTCCGGTCAGCCTGGTCATCCAGATACATCCCAATGTTGAACTCTAACACCCTGATCTGTGGGCCTTTTCACCACGAAGGACCACGGCAGGTACAATCCCAGACGAAAGCTGGATTCTCGGCTCTGGTTTTTGTTTTTTTAAGTTCTGCACTTATTATGGCTTCTCTCCACCGCCCCCCCCCCCACCCTCCGCCAGCAACCAAGTTTAGTTTGGGCCCAGACTCTCTTCAGAATTTTCTTAGTTCTAGAAATGAAGAAACAGGAGTCACTGAGTTTTTTCTTCTTTTAGCTCCTGGATTCCTGAGCCTGAAATAGCAGGAGATTAAATCTCCAAATCACAGAAATAGAGTGTGAAATCTGGGTATGGCTCATGTTTAAGAAGCATTTCATGTGAAATGTTTGGCATAGGAAACATAATAGTTTAAGGGGCTTCATTTTATTTATATATAAAGAGGTCTGCCATGTATATTTATTCAACAAATACTTACGGACTGTGTGCTCTCTGCCAAAAACTCTGCTAGGCACTAAGGATAACATACAAGGTCCCTGCCTCTGTGGAAGTGATGTCCTGGTTGGGGGGAGACTGATAGCTACATAATGGTGATTGTGCTGTAAAGAACATGATGTGAGGAGGGGTTGTGAAGAAGATTGACTTGGGGTCAGAGACGGGCTTTCGAAGGAGTTGTTATTTGAGCCAAGAGTGAATGAAGAGAAGGTGCCAGTCATGGAAGAGCATGCCATGTGAAGGGACTAGCTGGTGCAAAGGCCCTGAGGTCAGAACTAATTGAGCACAGTCAAGGGGTGAGTGAAGGCTAGAGCCAGGGGCAGGGAGGGGAGAGGTAGAAGCCCAGGTGGGAGATGAAAGCCAGAGGCCAGGTTATGTAGGACATCAAGGACATGGTAAGGAGCTTGAATTTTATTCATTTATTTGAGAGAGAGGGAAAAAGAGAGTACAAGCAGACTCTTGGATGAGTGAGGAGTCCCACATGGAGCTGGATCCCAGGACCCTCAGATCATGACCTGAGCCCAAGGCAGACTCACGTGACTGAGCCACCCTTGAATTTTATTCTAAGAGTGGTTGAAACTGATCACTCTAGGAGGTAAGGAGAATGGATTGGAAGTTGGGGGTGTGGAGTGGAAGCTAGGAGGGCAGTTGCAAGGGTGCTTAGCGAGAGTTGATGTTGATGAGATGGTTTGCATAGATTAGAATAGTAGCCATGGAGATGGAGAGACGTTAGGTTTGCCAGGCCTTTTGAAGACAGCCTTGTGAATGGATCTGGTTTGGGAAGTAAAGAAAAGAAGGAAAGCAGGGCGGGGGGGCGGACCCCTTTTATATTACTCAGGGCCTCCCTGGTGTCAAAAGGTTAGGTGATGTGCCTGCTGTAGAGGTAGTAAACCAAGTGTATTATCAGGGTGGAATAAAGATGGTAGATAAAAATGCACCTCCAGGGGCACCTGGGTGGCTCAGTGGTTTAAGCCTCTGCCTTCGGCTGCTCGGGTCATGATCTCAGGGTCCTGGGATCGAGCCCCACATCGGGCTCTCTCCTTGGCAGGGAGCCTGCTTCCCCCTCTCTCTCTGCCTGCTTGTGATCTCTGTCTGTCAAGTAAATAAATAAAATCTTTATTAAAAAAAAATGCACCTCCAGATTAGTCGATGTCATTTAATGTTTAACTACATCGGAGTTTCTCAGCCCCGGCACTACCTACGTTTTAAGCAAGATAATCCTTCATTGTGGGGGGCTGCCCTGTGCACACTGTAGGGTGATCAGCAGTATCTGTGGCTGCTTCTCATTGGATGCCAGTAGCATCAACCCCCCCCCCCCCCCCCCCCCCCCCCGTCTTGACAACGCACAGTGTCTCCAGACATTGTCACCTGTCCCCAGGGGACACAGCCAGTTGAGAAACACTGGATTCATTGACAGATTAGGGCTAGGTCACCACAAGAAAATATTTAGGAATAATGAGAATGAAGACAACACCACAGGGTTGCTGGGTAACATTGAGAGATGTTCTGGATTTAAAATGTAAAATAACTTCTTACCATGCAGATATTCCCATCCAAAGGAGTATGTTCTTAGAGACAAGTAATTCTATAAATGAAAAGATCCCATGTACAAACATGTACAGATTTCAGGAGAATTACCTGGGCCTATAGAAATGCCAGTTTAGACAGATCTGAGGTATTAAAGCCTAGATTTATACATAGAACCTCAGGAAATGAATATTCTCTTTGCAAAGGAAACTTACTTCTCTCGAAATAGCAAAGCCACCAAAGGCTCGATGGATTAAAATTCTATTTAAAGACAGACTCTTCAGCAACACATTCATTTTATAAAACAAGGTAATACCCACATCTTCTTATAATGCATATTCTAGGGGGTATTATATATACATATATAAATATCGTATACAGATAGGCATCTCGATATGTATGCATGTTTACCATCTGTTTCATTAAACCCAAGATACCATGGTTCGTTCTTATCACCAAGAAAAAGTACTGCTTATTTAACTCTAAAAAATTCATCGTTTATAAGACACATCCCGATTTCGGCAAGGTCAAAATGGGAGAAGACTTATAAATGTGTGTCGTACAATAAATGAAATAGGGTTGTTTAAATTAGTATCTATCTGTTAAAGGTATAAAAGGGTCAGGGTCGCAAACAAAACCGCTGATGGGGAACATAGACATCAGGAAATGACCTCATTCCGAGTGGAAGCCAGTCTTTACATTAGTATCATAATTAGTGTCAAAAAAATCAATTCTGAACACCTTTAACCTAAGAGCTTTGCCAGCCATTGAGAACCTTCCATTGGAGTAGAGACTTGAACGAGGAACTGCCCGTCAGGTGGCAGAAGAAACCCCAATCCAGCACCTGCTCCTCACAAGGCGCTGCTAGGCCCTAAGAGAAATGAGAGTGAAATCATTTTGGTGTATGAACAGGGTGCTTAATTTCTGGTGGAGGGCGGGCCAGAAGGAAATTCATCATAACTATAGCAGAAAATAAAGTCAGCAGGGTGGGACTTCATTTCCCCTTCCGTAGCGATTAGGATACGTGCTTGGGAGTCTCCTAAGTCCAACCTACTTGGGGCACGGCCAGGTGACCCCCACGGCTGGAGTGTGGCCCGTGGGCGGAAGTCACGGGAAGGAGGGGAGGCCCGTGCTATGGGGTAGGAGGCCCAGGCTTCGCTGCCCTTACCATGGACGCAGGTGGGAGCCTTGGAATGCATTGGCGGGGATGTGGTACGTGTTTTAGCTTCAGCAGGGTTCCTGGGCACAGGAAAATCAGGGGAGTCTCGCAAAAGATCTGGGCAAGATTGGGATGAAGGTTTAACCGGAACAGAGGTGGAAATGGGAGGCCAGATCCAGAGGTCTGAGCAGCAGGAAGAAGAGGGCAGGTGCTGAACGTTTTAGTCTTGGTGATGGGGAGGAGGCTGGTGAGCGACAGGGAGCCTTTGAGTTTCTGACATGCGTGCTGCCACCGGAGTCCGGTGGCAGGTTCTTTTGAGGGGACCTTAAATACACTGGAAGGCCTCCTAATCTGCACCATCTAGCCCGGTCCCAGCCTGGGCCGGCTCTCCTTTCTTCCTCTTCAGGCATTCATAGGAAAATGAGGCCTCCATTCACTGGGTTCACTCGCACAAAGGTTACTCTGAGTCATGGTTAACCAGCAGTGGCCAGAGCCAGGGCTGAGTAACCGCGCTGGAATGTGGCCTGTGGCTACTGTTATTGCCACAGGTCATTTAAATGACAACTCCCTCCCGGAATCCAGAGTATCACCCCTAGCCTTGGGGAGACAGCGGCTTTCCGGGGTCTGAGTCAGCAAGGTGGTCTGGAGCTTGGCTCCCCACTTACCCCCCACCCCACCCCCCACCCCTGGGCAGGCGTTTATTTGAAGCATGTCTCCTGTCTCAGAGGAACCGCTGCTGCTGGCCGAGCTCAAGCCGGGGCGCCCCCAGCAGTTCGACTGGAAGTCTAGCTGTGAGACCTGGAGTGTCGCCTTCTCTCCGGATGGTTCCTGGTTTGCTTGGTCTCAAGGACACTGCATCGTCAAGCTGATCCCCTGGCCGCTGGAGGAGCAGTTGTAAGTTCTTGTATCCCCAAGCCCGGAGGAACGAGGGAGTCCTCACGATGGGGGACCTGGAGCGCTTTCCCACATGATTCCCTGCCCTTTGGGGGTTCCCCCCGCCCCCCCCCCAGGAACAGGAGCGGGAGAATGGCTGCCAGCAGTTCAGAAATGGATCATGGGGGTTTCCAGAGCCCCACGGTTGGTACGTGGGAAAGTTGATTCTGTGGAGATCATGTTAGCCCTGCTGTTACTTTTTAGCAGCTTTATTGAGATGTAATTTACATACCGTACAATCCGCGCCTTTAAAGTGCACAGTTCAGTGGCTTTTAGTTCATTCAGGGAGTTGGGCAGCTCTCACCATGATTAATCTCGGAAGCACTGGCAGTGCCACAGAGGGCAGCCGGGCATCCTTCACTTGTTACCCTCCAGTCTCATTCTCTCTCCAGCCCTGAGCCGCCGCGAATCCCCTTTCTGTCTTCATAGGTCTGCTTATTCGTACTTTTCATATACAGCGAATTGTGCACAGTGGAGTCTTTTCTGACGGGTTTCTTGCACTCAGGAGAGTTTTCAGTCCTCCCTCTGACAGCCTGTAATCAGCACGTCATTTCCCGTTACTGCCAAATAATATCCCATTGTACGGAGACCGCGTACCTTGTGTACACATCTGTCGGTTGCTGGGCAGTTAGGTGGTTTTCCCTTTTTGGCTATTAGGAATAATACTGCTGTGCACATTTACATACGGGTTTTTTTGTTTTGGGGTTTTTTGGCGTGGACGTAGGCTTGCAGTGTTTCTGTGCTTGGAAAACAGTCTGGTGCCCAAGGTGGCTGGCCGAGTTTGCAGTCCCACCAGTGGGTGTGTGAGATTTCCATATCCCCCATACCCTCATCCCTCACCAGCACTTGTCTGGCTTTTTGGTTCTAGCAGAGCCATCCTGTAAGGTAGGAAGTGGCATCTCATTGTTTGGATTTGCATTTCTTAATGGCTTCTAACTCAGAGCACCTTGTGCAGAGCACCTTGTGTTTCTCGGCCTCTCCTGTATCTTCTTTGGAGAAACATCCGTTCACATCCTTGGCCCATATTTAAGTTTGGTTTTTGTTTTTTCCTTTATGGACCAAATTTAGTTTCTGTTATTAACTAGTTTCTTTCTTTGGGCTGGGCAGGGCCCCGTGTCTGAGTGCTGTGAGCTCCAGGTCCGAGGGCCCAGCTGGGACAGGGCTCAGGCAGCATCTGTTGGAAATCTTTGCCCGATACGGAGCCTAGGGGCTTGGAAACCTGAAATAAATAAAATACGGCACCTGCCCTTGAGGGTCTCCTTTGTTTTGCTTTGGGCAGTTCTTATAAATTGCATGTTAGATTCAGGTGTTTTGTCAGTCCAGTCTGAAAGCCGCCTTGATGAGAGGTCCAGCCAGCAAGAGCGTGCCGGGATGGGTACTCCGGGCGCTGCTGGGATTGTGGAGTGTGAATCTGGCTGTTCGGCAGTATGTGTCAAGGACCTTGAGTATGTTCCTCCCGCTACTAGGAATCTCAGAAGTGGGGTCATCTATTTCCGTACACTGGTTTTCATCACGGAATTAGCTCTGTAGTAGTGAAAAACCAGAAATCCCTTAGAATCCGGGGATGAGAGAACAGTAAGGAACTCACGGCATTGTCAGAGGACATTTTTTGTAGCCATTGGAGAGTTTTTGATTTTTGTTTTGTTTTGTTTTTTTTAATCATGATTTTCAGTTCGTTCTTATCAGTGTAATGAGAATGCCAAGGGCTTTCGTTATTTTATTGATCTCCTACTCTAAATGCAAGAGACTCAACTTTATATCCAGTCCGGTCCGAATTTATGGTCTGAAAAAGAATCTTTCAAAAAGCATACAAATGGGCATTCTGTTTTCCTAAAAATCACCCTTATATTCAAACATATATATCATTGTAGGACTATAGGTAAATGTATTTGTCCAGTATGAACTCAAGAAAATGGAAATTTGAGTATTAATCCTTTTTGTGTATCTGTTGCTTTATATAATGAGAAGTGTTACTGTTTAATGTGTTATGGGAAAAGTTACTTGTTTTAGGGAAAAATCACACATTTTGAAGAATAATAACTTAGGAAAATGCTTGTAAGATTTAATGAAAATAGTAAGCTATGAAGCCATATATGTAATATCCCAGATTTGTCTTTTAAAAATATATGTATATATGTACAAATAAAAACTTAGAGTGAAATACTTACTGCAATTAGACTGGTGTTAGGATTATGGGTAATTTTTATTTTATTATTTGTCTCACTTCCAGATTTTTCCCACGGTTCTCTATTACTTTTATGATTGAAAATAATGTTATTTTTAAAGTCCTATAAAAGGAGAAATCTGAAGTCCTTAGGTTCTTGTTTGGATTGTTACACATTTAAAAAAAAATAATAGTGCTTTGGGTACTGAGTGAATAATTCGTACTAACCAAATAATTGTACTACTTTTAGAAATACGGTTTTTAGAAACTTGAATTTAAATTCCCCCAGTGACTCTGCCTTGCACTTAGCTGTTCCGTCCCCATGTGTACACACCCCACCTCCCACGTAACTCATCCCTTGACTCCCTGGCAAACTCACAGGCCCTGGGGATCTGGCGAGCAGTATGCCTGGACACCCAAGGCTTGAGTTCTAGTTCCAGTTCGGCCCCTGATTTCGTGACCCTAGGAAAGTTAACTCTACCCCTAAAATGGAGGGTTTAGTGTCTCTTTCTAGAGAAATGAAATTTATGATATGAAAATTAATTAATATGCAGAGGTGCCTTAATTCCTGTGGCATAAAGTAGCTCCAGATCATTCTTTAATTCAAATGCAGAATTTAGGATTTTATTTTAAAAAAAAATAAAAGAACCGTAGCTTCTTGGCACCCTGCTGTCCTACAGAGCTTTCCCTGCGGCTTGCCTGTTCCGTGCTGCCTGCAGGGATGGCCAACTCGGGCCCCTGTGCCAAGGCCCTGCAGCTCCGTGAGGTGTGGGGAGTAAGCAGAGTCAGTTAAAGAGACAGTCATGATCACATTCATATGTTTGTCAGGACAACAAGTTCTCAAACTCCACTGGGCCATTGAGACCTGGGGATAGCATGTTTCCTTTGGAGGCTCAGATGGTAGAGATTTTTGTCTTTGGGGGCCACCCGGTCTCTGTCAAGGCTCCTCCCCTCTGCTCTCACAGTGTGAAAGCAGCCATTGATGGCATGTGAACAAATGAACGTGGTTCCAATAAAACTTTATCTATAAAAACAGAATGCTAGCTTGGACATAGCTTGCCAAGCTCTGATGTGGACTAATAGAGTTGTAGAGATGATGGAGCCTATGTTTGCCTCACTTCCTCCCGTCTAATTTTATAGGTGAGCTTGGTTACAATTCTTCAATATATTTCAACCGCACACTTGGCAGAAATATGATTTACTTCCAACTTTGGGGGAACAAGTCTAATGCACAATGAGGTCCATTTACATACACATCAAATACAGGATTTTTCATGGAACTGGGTTCCAGCTTCATTGTCTTCATTTCCCTGAGTTTGATACACCCCAACATGGGGTCAGGGTCACACAGAAAAGTAGGACTTAATATTTGCACTGATAACTGCAGACGGGAAACTTGGGAGTGTGTGGGCTGAATCCCAGGGCTGTCCAACTGCTCAAGCCTCTGAGATGTGGTCTGCTAGGAGAGTGGTGGGCAGGGCCTACAGCTCAGGAAGGGAGTCTCATGGAGCTTATCTGGGCCTGTGTTTCACCGTAAGTAGAATGTAAAATAGAAAGGCCGTGGGGGGTCTTTGAGGTCAGTGCAGCTCTGCCCAATTCTGGGGGCTTTCTCTCCTGGATCTCCCTGCTGGTCCATTCCTGTGCTGCATGGACCCAGAAAAGTAAGGGAGAGAGCCTCACTAATAGGTTGGAACATAGCAAGTGAAGATGGAAATCAGCTTGTACCAAGCAAACTGTGTGGGCCAGAAAAGGATTTATTTTCCTGCTCCTTGGGCCTTTCGAAGCTCGGCGCTTACCAGGCAGGGGAGCAGCAGATGGGTGTTCACGTTATAAGTTCTGTCCTAGTTCCAAACCCACAGCAGGCTTTCTTCCTCATGGGAAAAACTGAGTACACCTTTCCTTCCATGCACCAAACCTGAGAGAACTTTCTGAGGAAGCAGAGGGCTCCCTGGAGCTTCTGTGATCTAGTTACCCGACAAGGCAGGTCACCCTTTTGCAGGGCTATCACGAATGGGATGTACCAAGGCTAATGAAGTCTTCGTTACATGAATTCTAAAACGAAATGAAGTCATGCCAGAATTCACCAAAGCCCAATTTATTTCTAGAGCCTTAGTATCTTAGATATCATGGATTGAATAGTTGGTTGACTTGGTGATGATTTTTAACTCATTAAGGAATCTCTGCTTCCTCCAGCATCCCTAAAGGGTTTGAAGCCAAAAGCCGAAGCAGCAAAAATGATACAAAGGGGCGAGGCAGCCCGAAGGAGAAGACTCTGGATTGTGGGCAAATTGTCTGGGGTTTGGCCTTTAGCCCGTGGTCTTCTCCACCCAGCAGGAAGCTCTGGGCACGCCACCATCCCCAAGTGCCAGATATCTCTTGCCTGATCCTTGCTACGGGACTCAATGATGGGCAGATCAAGATTTGGGAGGTACAGACAGGTAGGTCATTTCTGGCTGGGACAAGGTCCCAGGGTGCATGCATGTTCTCATCAGGGACCAGAGAGGCCGCTGGCCCCCCACTTGGCTGAGGGGTGTAGCCACGTCCAGCAGACCGGGTGTCGCCTCTCCCACTGACCAAGTGCTCCTGCTCCCACGCCAGGGCTCCTGCTTTTGAATCTTTCCGGCCACCAAGATGTCGTGAGAGATCTGAGCTTCACACCCAGTGGCAGTTTGATTTTGGTCTCGGCATCTCGGGATAAGACTCTTCGCATCTGGGACCTGAATAAACATGGTACGCAAGTGACGGAACTACTGGGCAGCTCCAAAAGTACTCTCTCTGCCCATTTCTCACTTTTATCCAGAACAGTGTTTCTCAACTGATTTTCCTAAGGACCCTCATAAGACATTTTTTTCTAATCACACGCCCGGCTCATCCCCATGAGATAGTAATACCAAAAATATATCATTCATTTATGCACTGAATGCATATTTATGCTTTGTATATTAAAAAAAAGTAAGTTTTTTTTGGTTACTGAGAACCAGTTTTCACCCTGACTTGATAATCACTCCTCTTGAAAAGAGATGCTGTAGTGTAAGTTTTCTCAACCATGGCACGGTTGACATTTTGGGGATGCTAGTTCTTTGTTACAGGCTGTCCTGTGCATTTTAGAACGTTGAGGAGCATCCCTGGCCTCTGCCCACTAGATGCCAGAAGTATCTTCTCTAGTTGTGACAGCCTGAATGTCTCCAGACATTGCCGCCACACTCCCCAACACCCCCCCCCCCCCCGTCCACGTGTAGGGCATAGTCTCCCCGGGTTGAGAACCACCAGTCTAGAGGAAGTCGTCCATGTTGGTTACTTCCTGTTAGAAATAGTTTCTTTGTGAAGTGGAATCTTTACCCAGAAGAACTCTCTTAGCTAGAGAGGGTCAACTTTTGTGGAATTCTCCTTTGAGCAGAACTGTATGAAGAGGTGGCCCATACATTTCTGGTACTGATTGTTAACCAGAAAGGTGACAAGGGAAGAGGAATTTATTGCCAGCCCTTTCATCCCCACATGGCAGGGATGCAGAGGCCGGAGGTGGGTGGCAGGAGGAAATGGGAATGTGGACGGTTGATAGAGAGGCACACTTGCCTCCGGTAACGTGAAGGCACTGGTACTCTTGCCTTAGCTGTGACTGTGCCAGCTCCCCACAGCCACGAGAGGGGATCAACTCCTGCCCTCTGAGAATCCAGCCTGACAGTTGTCACATTGCCAAGCAGGTGCTTGTGGTGTCTTCATCTGATGGCATCTGGTCACCAAGAGAACTCTGGTAGTTTCTGCCCTTAGCTGCGGAACTTGAAGTCATGAGATAGGTTTGCTGATTGCGAAGGCTTCTCCAAGGCAACACTATTTGTAATGTGTATCCAGAGGCAGCTTGCCACCACGTAAGGAAGATTCTGGAAGTGACTTTAAAATCTTTTAGTGATTGGGAAGACAGGACTAGCTGAAGGGGACCGGGGGCGGGCGAGTACACTAGGGCTTTCTCAGGAGGGGAGGGGATAAAGCAGTGTTCGCTGGTACCGGGCCCTGCCCCACCATCCTGCCTAAATTTGTTCAGTACTCACAGCCCCCCTGGGAAGGGGTTGGTACTTCTCTAATGTGATAGCTGAAGAAACCATGACTTACTACAAAAATACTACGTATACTTACATACACGCACACACAGACACTTAACACGCATCTGCATGGCTGTTATGTTCATAAAAGTTTTTTCCTTTTTTTTTTTAATATTAGTTTCCACTGCCCCCCCGCCCCGCTGCCAGATCTCTTTCCCTATCTCATCCTCCCCTCCACTGCCTTCCCTGACATCCTTCTGCAGCCTCATGACCCATGCGAAGAGCCCTCCATATTGCCCTCAGTGTCCTACTCAGACACTTAGATTTATGAAGTTTGGGGTCATTGTTCCACAAAAATGATTGATGTTCCTCACATTTCTTTCCACAAAACATGGAAAATCTAGATCTTAATACCATCTGAATCAATGGGATAGACATACTCTATATATTCACCTGTTCTTTTATGCTAATGGATGGGCCTTTAATTTTTTCCTCAAACTCAGAACCAGAGCAATTTTGTGAGTGGCCCCGGGGCAGGTGCTGGTAATCAGCGGAGTCGGGGTTCAAAGCCAGGTTCACCTGACCGCAGAGCACATGGCCATCATTACTCTGCACTGTCGCTCGTCCAGACACCCTGGTCAGGGTGAGAGGGTGTGGTGGGACCCCTGAGAGGGGGAAACCATTACAGGAGTGTAAACGACAGAAGTGAAGCTAAAACATTTCTCAGCGTTTGGAAGGATGCTCCAAAGTACTAGAGCTGGTTGGGGTGGGAGGGGAAAGAAAAGAACGTTCTGTGCTATCAGGGGGATCTGTCAGGTGTGATGTGCGCACAGCCTTTATCCCACCCATCTTGCGGATTTTGGTGAAACAGAAGGTAGTGATCTCCTTGGGGATTACACTCTCCTATGAATAGACTTCAGGTGTTTAAATGACACATCCTGGCATCTTGCTCTGCATTAAAAAAGTAGGCCTTTGGGCTCAGCCGATAGGGAACCCGGTGGGGATGCTGGGTGGGTGGGCCATGGCTCCCGGTCCTCCAGTCCAGCAGCCGCATGGTTTCTCGAACTGGCTCCCTGTGCACCCCTCTCTGTGCAGGTAAACAGATCCAGGTGCTCTCGGGCCACCTGCAGTGGGTGTACTGCTGCTCCATTTCCCCGGACTGCAGCATGCTGTGCTCTGCTGCTGGAGAGAAGTCGGTAAGGCCCGGGCGCTGGGTGCCATCTCCTCCGTTGCCCGAGTGCAGTGAGCCCGGGTGGTCTGAACCGGGTAAATAAGGCCGGTGCCTCGGGATCAGCCCCTGCAGGAGGCATGCTGTCGGGCGGGGCTGTCCCCCTGCACGCTTCTCTCTTGATTTGCGTGTGGACACAAACCACAAGAGAGGTGACGTTGAAGGAGATGGGTTGCTTTCATCACTGGAGGAGGGCTGCCTTCCTTTAGCATGGTAAAGGTGTGCTTTGAAGATTTCTTTTCCCCCTGGAGTCTCAGATTTTAAAAGTTGCAGCCCCCTGTATGGATCCAAATTTCCCTCCTTTGAACCATTTAATTTGAATCTGGGTAATGGGGATTTCCATTTCAAATCAGAATGTACGGTTACTGGTTGAACTTTGTTCTGAAATCCGGCCTGTCCTTTAAGAAAGCATTATAAGCCCAAGAACAAGCTGGGAACAGTGTGTGTGTCTGATGTCACATCTGCATCCAGCGTTCTGCTGTGACTGACTCGGAAAGTGAAGAGTTCACTGGGTGGGACAGCCCAGGTGGTTAATCATTCATTTGGGGTTTGGAACTACATGACGGTGTGTTTTCAAGGGAACAAAATAAAATCCCATTTTTCATGATTCTCAAAAAGATTTCAGGTGAACTGTGTCAGACGTATGTACAGCTGTGGGGCAGGTTCCCACCGTTCTGTGAACACATGATATGAAATGGCTTGGCAAGGTGCCACAGCTTTGTTGGAAGCCCGGCAGCTCACCTCTGACCCCTGTTTTTGCTTTTAACTGAAAGGACGACATAGTGCTTTATCGGCACACACTGATTTTGCAAACAGGGCTCAGAAGCAGAACTGAGAAGCCTCTGGATACATTTCAGCCCGTAGGCTGCCTGAGGCTGGCTGGGTTTCTTCTCCCTTAGACCAGGCTCCTTGAACTTGCACAGTGGTCGGGTGCCTCGAGAATGCAGACCTGGAGCTTGCCCCAGGCCCCTGTAATGCGTTCTGGGAGAGCGGTATGAAAGCGGGGGGAGAGCCTGGCTTCGCCTGGCATTGTCCTTCACTCACTGTTTGTTGTTGCTGCCCCTCACCGGGCACCTGTTCCCTTGCACAGGTGTTTCTGTGGAGCATGCGGTCCTACACATTAATCCGGAAGCTAGAAGGCCACCAAAGCAGTGTTGTCTCTTGTGACTTCTCCCCCGACTCTGCCTTGCTCGTCACGGCCTCTTATGACACCAACGTGATCATGTGGGACCCCTATACTGGCGAGAGGCTGAGGTTACTCCAGTAAGGACAGGGTCTCTGCTTCGGACCTTGTTACGGGGGGGACTGATGGGAAAGCTGCCTTGGGTTAGGCATGGCCCGAGCAGGGTCTGGGGTGGGGGGGGGGCAGGGGTGAGGCGTGGGGAGCTCATGCTGTGGCACTTCTTTGTCACTCAGATTCTCAGTTTAGACCCGAGGGCCTTCAGGGCTCGCGATGTAGGAGGCTGTGTGTACTTCTCTGGATTCAGTGTTCATGAAACCTCAAAGTGACTCTTTCTTTCCATTTACTAATAACTGTAGTAGCAAGTTCAGAACAATCCTCTTACCGAAACTGGTATTTCCAAAATGAATTTTCATGTTCTTACAAACTTGCATCTTTTTCTCTTTGTCTCTGTTGTTTTCTGAAGCAAATAATAGGTAGCCTATAATTATCATGTATCTTAGCCGAAAAAAGACTTTCAGTTTGTACTGCGGCATTAAAGTGAGGGCTGACCTACTTTGCATAAGGAAATGAGCACAGGGAGTGTGAGTAACCCTTCAGCCCCTCCCGCCAGACACTTAGGAAATGCCGTTTTTTCTTTTTCCTAGTCTGCTTTTCCAGAGGTTTTCCAGAGGGGGTAAGGACGGGTCTTTGAGCCTATCATAGCCCCAGCACTGGAGTGAGGACGGAGGGTGGAGAGTAGCCATCACCCCAGGCCAACTGTCCTGTTTCTTCTTCCGCAGCCACACCCAGCTTGACCCCCCAATGGATGACAGTGATGTGCACATCAGCTCCCTGAGATCTGTGTGCTTCTCTCCCGAAGGCCTGTACCTCGCCACAGTGGCAGATGACAGGTAACGAAGAGACATCTGGGGGTGTGGCCTCAGAGCAAGTCCCCAAAAGTAACTGTAGCCTCCCCCTCTGGGCCTGGCCCCATGGCTACTAATGTGCCAACGTTTCTCTTCTCTGTCATCCAGACTCCTCAGGATCTGGGCCCTGGAACTGAAAACTCCAATCGCATTTGCTCCTATGACCAATGGTCTTTGCTGCACATTTTTTCCACATGGTGGAGTTATCGCCACAGGGTATGTGTCTGATAGCTGAGCAGATGGGGAGCAGTTTCTGCTGAGTACCGGGTAGCTTTTTAAGGAAAGCAGGCCTCTAGAATGTTCTTGCCTATGATGAAGCCTTTAAGGAAACCCAAGAGGACACAAAATTCTAATACTTTGTTCTGCCAGGATTAGGTTATCATTTACTCTTAATAGTTAATCTAAGAGTAATGAAAAAGTTATGACTCATGCCACTTAATGGGCCACGTCCACAAGGAGGCCTGAGTCAGGATGATGCAGAATTTCTGGGAAACCATTTAGGGCAGAGACCACCTTGCGGGGAGCATCTATAATTCAGGAGGTGGCACTCTTTCCTCTCTTGCATTTGAACTCATGGTGTGATTCAGAAGGGGCCGAGCTCACGGATAGCACGTGGGTATCAGAGGTGTCTTGAGTCCTTGTGATCCTCTCAGCGGCCTGAATTATTCAGCATCACACCCTTTACATCGATTTCGACTGTCAGGATTGCATCTAAGGGCCGCGGGTGTCTCCTGCTAATGCAAGTGAGAGCAGAAACATTAGTATCCGTCCCTGGGAAAACGTGTGTTTCTAAGGCCTCCCTTAAAGCGTCGGTTTCTGTTCCATTTCAGGACAAGGGATGGCCATGTCCAGTTCTGGACGGCTCCTCGGGTCCTGTCCTCACTGAAGCACTTATGCCGGAAAGCCCTTCGAAGTTTCCTGACCACCTACCAAGTGCTAGCACTGCCGATCCCCAAGAAAATGAAAGAGTTCCTCACATACAGGACTTTTTAAGCCACATGCCATAGTCTTACTTGTTTTCTTGTAGCAGGATCAAGCTTCCTGGCAGAGCAGCAGCTGGAACCATGGGCCAAATGGCTGGTCTTGGGTTGAAATAGACTTTCTCTTTGACACGGTGACCAGAGTAAAGCAAAAGCAGCTTCTGGTGGACTAGTCATCCAGGTTTTTCTGCGTGACCTGTGGCAGTCCGTCGTGGAGGGGATCCCAGCTCCATGGCGGCAGAGCCTAACCCCAGATCCTCAGCCCACCTAGAAATGGCTGCGTCAAACACTTTCTAAAATCCTTTCGACCCAGAGTGCATGACTCATGTTGATTTGATAAGCAGAGTAACCAGGCCTCGAGAGCCTCTCTGTTGGGTGGATCATTCCCTCGACCGGCAAGTGGGCAAGTGTTGGCTTCTGCCTGGTACTTGTCACTGTCGTGTTTCAGATGCGGTGGTGACATTGTTTAAAGTTCTCTCCCGCTGTGTCAGAGTGGCTTTGCTGGTGGCAAGTGCTTTCCTTCCTCGAGCTCCCCTCTGACCAGCAGGACCAGGTTTTCATGGAGCCGTCCGCTGTGAGGTATTAGCTAAGTTACAGGTGACTCAGAGGCTGTGCTCCTGACTGATACACTATAAATGGCTTTTTTTTTTTTTTTTGAATAAGCAGTGGTGTGCATGTGCAGGAGATGACAAAACACGTGTGTCCAGTTACACAAGGACGTATTCCTCAACTGCATGACTGTCCAAAATGGCGACTGAGTTGTCGGCGGTTTGCTGGTGGTAGCCTATTTATTTGTATTTTCTGAACAGATGTTAAGGTACAACTGTGTTTTCCTCCCTGGTATCTAAAAACCATAGTTCTTAAGTCGAACGGTTGTGAAGATGTCTCTTCTTCATTGTGTAGAGAATTGGTGGTGTCGCCCCTTTGGCTGACTGTCGCGTCTGAGGTCTGACTTCGCTGCTTCACCTCATCGGACAAGCCAGCCCGTTTCACCTCTCCCCCTTAACAAAAATAGCTCCTTGAAAGTACTGTTCTCCTTCAGCAGCGTGTAGTTCTCTGATCAAGACACCTCATTGCAATGAAATCTGCCTTTGGAAAATTTAATATATTTTAAATTATTTTAAAAGAAATGCAACATCTTATCCTTTGGCTTTCTTACTAGGTGCTTTGTGGAGGCCAGTGTTAACGTGATAAAACTTGTCGCAAAAGTACAAGCGTCTCCTCTACCGCCTTTGTTGCTGGAAAAAAAACATTTCTTTGCGAGATGAGAGGCTTTCGTTGAAGGAAAAGTTAAAAAGCTTTTGGCTGTTTCATTTTTTCCACTAAGGAAAAAAAAAAAACGACCTTTTAAAACAAGTGAGGACAGCAGGGAACGGCTGGTGCGTTTTACTCCTTGGGGTCATCTTGAACCGTCCGTCCCGGCGCAGCCCAAGAGGTTCTGGGTGGCCTCCCCGAGGCCCCATCTGGCCATTAGCTTCAAACTTTGCTTGGGGTCCTCGGGGAGTGAGGTGTCTGTGGATGCAGGAAATGACCAACCTCTCCCTTTTGATAGAGAAGCTGACACCTTCAGAGAGAGCAGCCTCCGAAGGAAGCTTGATCTGTGACATGGGGGTGGGGGGGAGGATCTCACATACGTGCAAGTTGAGTAAGTCAGCCTCTTTCTGACTGGGGAAGGGAAGAGTGGCTCGTAACAGCCAGCATGCGAGCTGCTTTATTTTGACCGAGAAGAGCACTATCAGTGAAGGCAGCCTGTTTGCTGCGAGAGAGACTGCCACCCTGTCCACAGGGCCTTGTCCTCCCCGCATTGGTGGCTGGGGGCGGGGTGGTTTGGAGCCCGGCCCTAGTACACCTGCCCCCCACCCCCCGCGCCCACATAAGCCCATGTCCCTATCCTTGCTGTCCCTGCCACAATTAGGAGCGTGCTAGTAGAGGAGAAATAAAAAGACGTTTTTAAAGTAAGACAGCTGAGCCCGTTTATAAGAGTATAGAAGTTTGGGCCAGGAACCGATGCACACCTCTTTTTCTTCTTTGACACCTACTCAGACCAGATCCAGAGACTGCGCCCCTATTGAGATCTGTGCACTTCAGCGTGGGGCTCCTCTGTTCACCTGGAGTTAGAAGACGCTGCCCCAAGGGAGGTTGGGAAGCCCTAGGTTCTAGACCAAGATAGGGCAGGCTGATTTCCTGTCTTCCAAGCAACTGAAAGGTAAAAGCCTTAAGGCTTTAAAAAACAAAACCCCAAAAAACTCATTGCGCTTTCTTTTTCCCTATTAAACACAAGTGGGCAGTGCAGCAGAGAGCTGGGCGTTGTTCTTTACCTGCTCTGCCCGGCCTCAAACACTACTTTCTGAATCTTGGCCGCCCAACCACAGCGGGAACAGAGTTTCCCAAAGCTTGGGGCGATCGTGGCTTTTGTGCCCAGCTGTAACTCAGTCCCGCCGTCTGGTCTCTGCGGGGCCTGCGAATCGCTGCGAACGGGCTCGGTGTTCAGGCCTCTGTGACAATGAGGTCCCTGGTGACCTGGAAAGCGGCAATGAGGGAACTCAGCTGAATCTTCTCGTTGGTGCCTACAGATAGTCTGTACCTAAAAGAAATCAAACAAAAGGTAAGAATAGAGTATCGTGGACAGCTGCCTCTTGACAAGAGAACGAGAACAGGCCGGTCATCTTCGGTGTCCCCTGACATTTTCCTCTCTGCCCTGAACACTCATTTATCAACTCCACTCAAGCTGGTAAGGAAAAATTAAATTAAAAAAAGAGTTATCAATGGCAGTGTTCTGAACTTTGTGCTAGCTATCTAGACGTATGCGGAACTGAAGTGATAAGGATTTATTTCTTCACTCACAAAATGCACTGAGAGAAGATTTCCTTAATTCACTTAGAAGAATGATGGACTGTGGTTCTGTGGCCTAGTTAGTAAAGCAGGACACTGGTGATTCATCTTGCCACCTTTCCAGGGCCCAGCCAGTGAAAGCAAAATCATGACATTTGTCACGTAGGGAGAAGTGACCTCGTGTGCATGTGAGAGCCCGCGATAGCCAATCAGAGTTGGTCCCGTGTTGGCATCTGTTTTGAACCCAATGCTTCTGTCCACTTACATGACTGCTGCCAGCTTGACTGGGGGCTAATGACTGTTTATGGAACCAGGCAAAGTGGAAAATGGAGTTTGTGTTTACTTTGCCTCCCAATATGCTTTGTTACAGCAAAAGGCTTTAATAACAGCTGGGCAGCTGCTTGTCCCCAAATGACCTCGATGTTGGAACTGAAGTGGGCTGTCCAGGTAATGGCACTTCTCGAACCAATGTGGACCAAGCCTTTGAGGTCTAAGGAGAGGCCTTTATTTCCAACATGTTACTGAGCCGAACCTGTCCTTGTGTTCATTCGTATATTTAAGAAGCCAATCAAACCCTTCCTGTGTTTCTTTCAGTGATCCCACCAAAAGCTAGATTATGCCATGTAGGAATGACAAGAAAGTTGGAACCAAAAAGGGAAAAAGAAAAAATGCACAACAGGGTAAAAAAAGGAAAGGAATCAAAATTAGGAAGCACTCACTCTATGTCTGCCATTTTGGCCAATAAATGTACTCGAACTGAAGATGGAAAGTCAACTGTGGGGAGAAACAAATTCAAATGAATGAGAGTCTGCCACTCCCCCCCCCCCCAAAAAAAGCCCCACGACAGTTATGAGGTTAAATGTCAGGGGACACTAAACGTGTCTGGAGGCGTCAGGTCACTAGCTGCCACACCTCTAAGGAAGTGAACACTGGATGAGTCTTCAATTTTTACCCATTTTTGGAGCAAGTTCCAAAGTGCTCACAAGAACCCAGAGGAGGTTTCGACGCTGCTTTAGGAACGGGGCAGCTCTAGGAGTGAACGGGAAAGCCACGTTCTCACTTGCTCTGCCAATTTTAAAAAATCATTGATCTTTAAATCTATTCATACTCATTTTCCACAATCCAAGCGCAGAGCTAGGCTCGAGCCAACCACATTCTCTGTCAGCCGGCCTGGGTGAGGCCCTCAGAGGCACGGGCAGAACATTCAAGGACCCGATTATCTGCGGTTGGCTGCCGTGGGCGGGGGAGAGCTGCCCGGAGGAGGCTGCACGACAGGTCACCCGGGGAGCCTAAGAAAATCCAGATGCCCCCAAAGGACCAAGTGAATTGGTCTGGGGTGATTCCTCTGTGCTGCCAAGGTTGAAAACCAGGTCTCTGTACAGAAGATACGGCGGAGTATGGAATTTAGAGACGGTTTAGTTCAGACGGCTCTGCTTTATGCCCTAGACAGATGTTCCTCCTCTTTCTTCCCTTTTGGGGGAAAATACCTTGAGAAATGTGAATTAAAAATACTGTTTCCTGCTGTAAAATACAAACCCTCCGGGGAGAGAAAGTTAGCCCCCTGGAGCTGCTTCCCCAGGAGTCTGAGAGGTTAAGAGTCATTTTGGAACGAAGTTTTAAATAACAACAAGAGAAAACGAAAACCGGGGGGCCAGGTTTATGCTTCATTCCCGTTTCTCTGCTTCAAAAGCGAAGCCTCGTGTTCTCTCGCTCCTGCCCTTAACCACCCCGCTCGCCACCTCCCGAAGCTTCTCAGCCGGGGAAGACGGAGTTACCTCTGTGCACAAACAGGTGGATCTCGGTCAGGATGTCATGCAGCGCCAACCCCTTCAGCGTCTTCAACTCCGTAATATCTAGAGAGGAACAGTTAAGGCAAAGGGCCGGGTTCTGGAACAAACACACCGCACGGCATTTTGAATCCCAAGCCCATTGGGGATGACTTCTGGAAGGAGAGCTGCTCACCCCAACATGACGTCTTAATCTAGCTGTGTCAGGTGGGCCCCAATTCTTACCTGTCCTAGGTTTTCATCTTCCACATGGGCTTTCTCATAGAACTGTCTCTGCCCAGTAGAGGACAGAGCTGAATGTGCCCCCGAGAAGGCCTTCTCTCACCGCCCCTGGCTTTGAATCTCACAGCAAAACAAGAGTAATGCTGGCCACTCAAGAACAATCACATCTGGGGCGCCTGGGTGGCTCAGTGGGTTAAGCCTCTGCCTTCGGCTCAGGTCATGATCCCAGGGTCCTGGGATCCCCTGCATCGGGCTCTCTGCTCAGCAGGGAGCCTGCTTCCCCCTCTCTCTCTGCCTGCCTCTCTGCCTACTTGTGATCTTTATCTGTCAAATAAACAAAATCTTTTTAAAAAAAAGAATGATCACATCTGCCAGCCCCAGCGCCAAGGTTGTCCGGCTGCTCTCATCCGTGAGCAAGGGGGCCTCGAGCTGTGCCCACGTCAGACTCCTTCGGGAAGAACGTGCGGGCCTTAAAGACGAGGACCCGCCCCACCCCCAGACACGTGTTCCCTCAGCAAGCGGACCAGCCCCACGAGCCGTCACCATCTCTGGCCAGCGGGGTGTGGGTGCTGGCTGCAGCCTGGGCTCCCGGGCCAGGCTCAGGCCTCAGGTACGTCGTGCGCCTTCCGCAGGCCATGAGGAAGGATACTTCTGTAGGCCGTGGTGAAGTCTAGATTCAACATCCAGTCCAGAATGTTGGCAATGTCGGACTTGAGGGGGTGCCCGGTGCACGTGTAGACCGTCTCCTCCGTCACCTTCCCGAAGGCCATGTTGGTGCTCTGTGCAGACGGAGGGGGGGGAATCGTGGCTGTCACAGCGGCCACCACGCTGCAGGCGGGTCAGGAGGGAGCTGAGGCAGCGGAGCGGGTGTTCTGGCTCCAGAGCCCGTCCCTCGCTTTCCCTGGTTTGCGGCACGTTAGTCTTTCAGTTACTCAAAACCCAAAGGTGGGGGGAAATCAGTGGTACCTGATGAGATCGAGATCCTACCAGTTTCTCGATTTCTGAATTTACAGGTTGGCTGTGCTTCTGCTTTTGTCTTTCTCGAAAACCGCTTCCAAAGCGGCGGCTCGAGATCTGCTCCAGCGGCACCGTACCTGCAGAATGTTCAGAGCCCTTCGCATGTCTCCGCTGGAAAGGGTCACGAGTGCTTTCATCCCGTCCTCACTGAGGTCCACTCTGAAAGGAACGAGGCAGGAGGAAGTAAGAGGCCCTCAGAAAGCACGAGCATTCACTAAGGGAGCGACTAAGGCTTTGAAATAATGATAAAAAAAAAAAGGGAAGGACGAAGTTAACAGTACTCTCCCGATCAGTGGGGGTTCTCGAATTCGCTCTGGTCTTGAGGGCTGTGGGCTTCACATTAGCAGTGACCACCCACCCCGAGTCGGGAAAGACCCTCACCGAGGACCAAGCATTGCTGTGTTGAGCAACTAGCTTTGAATTCTGTTCTCTGAGAGGCAAGTGCGCTGGCGAGAGCTGTGGTCACGGAGGCAGAGCACCCCCCTTTCAAGAAGCAGCAGCTTGGGCTGGCTACGGGCTTGGCAACTGGTGAGACAGAAGGTAATGTCTCAGTACCTTCCCTTCTAGTCCCAAAAGGCTGGAGGCATCTTAGCAGAAGGGACTCTGGCAGCACGCAGTTGCCAATGACAAAAGAAGAGTAGGAGGAAGTCGGGACAGCTTCCAGGGGAGGAGGAGGGAATCAAGAGAAGAACCAAGTGCCTCCTGCGAAGGCTGTCCGTGAGACGCCGGGGCAGCCAGCAGCTCGCAGACCCCGATGCTGACTCTGGGCCAGGCACCCTCCTCAGCTCTTACCATGCCTCATCACCTTCGACTGCAAACCCGCCAGCCAGCCCAGGGCCCTGCCTCCCAGTCCCCAAGGCCCTCGGCTTTCCCGCTTTCCCCCGTACTTACTTCTCTTCTTCTATGACGTGTTCCAGGCGGGGGACCATGAGTTCAGGAGTCAGGGGGCCAAATCGGAACCTTGTACACCGAGATTGCAGGGCGGGGATGATCTTTGACAGGTAGTTACAGATGAGGCAGAATCTGGTATTTTCCGTGAATTTCTCAATCACTGGCAGGGGAAAAGAAAACCAGGTCCTGTCTGTCCTGAGCCTTCCAGAGCCCTGGAGGCCCCGCACTCTTCGTGCTCCCGTGCACAAGCAGAGGCCGTCCACGGGTCGGGGCGCTATGGGAGCGAGGGGCTGTGGCTGGGGTGGCCAAGACTGGAAGCCAGCCATCCTCCTCCCCAAAGGTGACGGACATGCCACTTCAACGAGATTTTATAAAATGTGTCCCTTCCTTCTGAGGTGCCATGATTCTGGCGTCCCTGCCATCCTGCTCCGCGGCGCTACGAAATCCGGTATTTCTGTCCTTTTGCGTAAAACTCCACCCGGCAGGTTGATGACGCCCCACCTTCTAATGGGGGCGAGGGGGTGGCTTGTTGTGGACTTCCCAGTGGACTCTGTCTCAAAGCCTTAGAACATTCGACAGAGCGCTGGTTGAATTCAGCAAGCTTAGGAAACACCGGGTGTGTTCTGTAGTTACCCAATGTTCTCGCACGGGGACCTGCCCAGACTGACAGTCACTGTGCAGAGCAAATGCTGAAGAAAGGCTGCCAAAGCTTCTAAGATCCGAAGACACTCTAACTGTCCTCCTCCTCCCCTTAAACCCACTCCTTCTCCCAACTCTGCAAGACCGTTCCTGTCTCCTGGCTGATTACCTCAGAATCTTAACGAGAGAGATTACCAGTGTCCTTTCAAAGAAATCCACTGCACCAGGGCCCTAAGATAGACAATTCATCTGATACTCTCCTTCCCTGCCAGATCAGCCCCTCGGCAAATACAGAAGTCATGTCAGCTTTCTGAGTCTGATTACGTTTCCAGAATTGTTTTCTTGGCTACTGTCTACCTTAGGGTACCAAGAGCAGAAAGGTCTACCCAGGAGTTTAGGAACGACAGACTTTCCACAACCCCCACCCCCCATTCTAAGACTACAAATTCCCGGGACGCCTGGGTGGCTCAGTCGGTTAAGCTGCTGCCTCCGGCTCAGGTCATGATCCCAGGGTCCTGGGATCGAGTCCTGCATCAGGATCCTTACTCAGCAGGGAGCCTGCTTCTCTCTCTGACTCTGCCTGCTTGTGCTCTCTCTCTCTCTCTTTCTGAGAAATAAATAAATAAAATCTTAAAAAAAAACAAACAACAACAAAAAAACAACTACAAATTCCCAACCCCACATTGAACCCCGTGGAAGAGGATGGGACACCACTGTGTGGTCAGACTTTAAGTCCCACCAGGGCCTCTATCTTTCAGCTGCTGAAAGGGGAAACGCCCATTACAGACAGCTTTGGTCTAGATCGTCGGGTGGGATACAAAAAGGTCAGCAGATTTCTCTGGGCCAGAAGATGAAATCAGTCAACAAGCCACCGCATGTCTCATGTCCCAAGCGCCTAATTCTCTCTCGATGGCACTCCTGAGCCAACACACCATCCCCGGGAGCACTTCCTACCTCTCCTCAAGGCGTTCTGGGCATCCTGAGTCATGGCGTCCGCTTCATCCAGGATCACTAGTTTGAAGCCTTTCCTAGGAAAACAAATGGCACCATCTGAAGAAGTCTTCGATCTCACCTCCACTTCTGGGCCGAACCTACAGGTACAACTGTGCCATCGGGCCCTGCCTCAGAGAGTCCATTCCTCCTCGACCTGAGCAAAGCAGCCATCGGTGGTCACACAGAGGACATGCCCGTCACTCTACTCAGAGGAACTGAGGTCTGACTTGGGTATTTTTGTTACATTGTTTCCCCGGCACCTTCGCCTTTCTTCTGTGCACGCATGGTGTCCTGTTCCTCCGCCCTGGCTCTGCTTTTCTCCACCACCTTCGCCCTCGCGCAGGCCTGTCTTTTCATCTTTTCCTTTGTTTACCACCTCCCCGTGATCCCTCCCGATCTCAATTCATTTTTGTTTAAATTCAAACTAGCTCATCTGGTCTTAGGTTGTAAACAGTCTTTGGTTAACGAATCAAATGAAGTTAATGCTTCCCAAACAACCTGCTAATGCAGACTTAGGTGATATTTTATTTTGGAATTATTTCTTACTAGCGTCTTTGTACCTCTTTTTCATGGCTACTTTTGGTGAGGTCATTTTGTACCTTTACAGACAAGCAAAGGGGAGGATTAAAAAAATAAAGCTCTGTCATCTCACTGATCAGAGTCTCCAGGGAGAGAAATTATGCAAATAATTCTTACTTAAATATTGTCCTTGTGCTAGCAAAGCTCAGGATGGGTCCCCGAACGATATCTATTCCTCGGTCATCTGAAGCATTCAGCTAATGCGGGAGAGAGAAGCCAGAGTAAATTAGAAACATGTTTGTGTGTTATCTATGAACTTATTTATCTTTTCATCCATCCAGCTCAGCAAGCTAGGTCTCTAGGTCTAACGACAGCTACGAAATAAACAATATTAAAAAACCAAGATCACAACCGTATTTAAAACTCACAACTCGCTACACCATTACGTTGCATTCTGAAAGGAAAATGACTGTGTTTCCTTCCGCACTGGAGGACAACTGCTGACATACTCTGGCGGAGTAACTCATTGGCCTGACTACAGTGAACAGCACCTCTGGCATGAACAGAATCATGCTGATTTGAGCCACCACAACCCAGAGCAACCCAGAAGTTACCCAGTCTTTAATAAACTGAAGGAAGAACACTGGTGGCAGTAAGGTTCTAAGATCTATAATGAAAAAATAAGTCAGACATTTTTTTCTTGCAATAGACAATATTTGCAATTTTGTAATCTAAGGGTATCAGTCCACTCTCAGAGCAAACAGATGGCATACGCAAATTCAGGGATTTGAAGAGAATGACATCTAGAGAGATTTGAAATGGCAGGGGGTGGGGAAACCAGAAGAGCTGCGTGATTCCTCTGCAACTGCTGGGGCTCACTACCAACCCCAGGTCTTAAGAGGTGAGTGGGGGAGTGGTGCTGGCAGCTGGAGAAGGCTGTGGGATCTGCCCAGCAGGTGGGGATGCTGTCAGCCTGTGGTGACCCCCGAGACAGAACCAGGCACCGTTCTCCTTCCCCCCACCCCCGACTCCTGCCAGGGCCCCTATTGGCCAAACGTAACCAGGGGGAGCCAAAGGACAAGGCAGCCTGTAGTCAATACAATTCAGCCTTCCAGGTCAAGAACAGGAGGGAGCCACATGGAGAAGAACTCTGGATGGGCACCAGGAAAACAGCAAGCCACCGAGTGACCACTCACTGAGGGACCCCGGAGTGTTTGTGTGTAAGTTGGCAAAGGCAAAGAAAAATATCTAGCCCTACCACTGCCCTCTAGCTAATGCCAATCCAGGCCCAAATGTCCGACTCTAGATAAAAGCCACTCGAGATATTTTGTCTGTTTCTTTCCCCACCTCCAGCACAGCAACTTACTTGTAAAGTAAGACAAACCTAAGAGAACTAAGAGACTCGAGTTCTTTGCAGCGAAAGAAGAATCCTCTTACTTACCTCCAAGACCATGGAGCCAAATTCCTTATCTTTGTACAGCTGTTTTGCACAGGCCAGGATGGTAGAGGTCTTTCCCGTCCCCGGAGGACCATAGAGAAGCAGGTGCGGCAGGCGGTCTTCACTAATAAATTTCTGAACTGAGGATTGGGAAAAAAGAGAGACCCCATCAGTTTCCAAGAGTTACCTCATTCACCTGGGCCCTTGAGTTGGCTCGAACGCACTTCAAGCCCACGTTCAAATGAGAGGCAGATGCAACAATGAAAAATCTGGAGGGACTCGACTCTTACAGCAACATTCCATAAAGCTCAGTCAGATACTTCAAGGTTATTACTCAGCAGAGTCATCACCAAGAAATTCATACAGGTTCTCCAACTAGAATGACAGTAACGGACACACGGATGCTTACTGGTACTCAAAATGTCCTGATGAGAAATCAGATCGTTCAGTGTCTGTGGCCGGTATTTTTCAACCCTGAAATACAAGTTAGCGTAGATTACAATACATATGATGCAAGAACATGCCGTCATGTGCAAAAGAATCCTTTCATATCCTAATGAAAAGAGAAAGTGAAATAAAATCATTTAACTTTGAATACAGACCACTTGGTTCTCAACCAGGGACAGTGTCATCCTCCAGAAAACACTTGTGATATCTGGAGACATTTTTAGTTGTCACAATTGGGTGGAGGGTGCTACAGGCCTCCCGTGGATAGTCACCAGGGATGTCACTAAACATCCTACAATGCACAGGACAGCCACCATGCCTGCCCCCAGCAAGGTTATAGCCCAAAATGCCCATAGCACTGCTCTCATTTTACCTTTCCAGCTATCTGCCTATAAATAATCTCAACCTGGATGGGCACCTACTATTTCAAAGTAAATTAAAAACTGAACTCCCTGGGGAACCTGGGTGGCTCAGTCGGTTAAGCATCTGCCTTTGGCTCAATTCCTGATCTCAGGGTCCTGGGATTTTGTCCTGCGTTGAGCTCCCTGCTCAGCAAGGAGTCTGCTTCTCCCCCTCATGCTCATGCTCGCTCTCCCTTTCTCGAGTAAATAAATAAAATCTTTAAAAAATATTTTATTTATTTATTTGACAGAGATCACAAGTAGGCAGAGAGGCAGGTAGAGAGAGAGGAAGGGAAGCAGGCTCCCCGCCAAGCAGAGAGCCCGATGTGGGACTCGATCCCAGGACCCTGAGATCATGACCTGAGCTGAAGGCAGAGGCTTAACCCACTGAGCCACCCAGGCACCCCAATAAATAAAATCTTTTAAAAAAATTGAATTTGTACCCAAATATACATCAGAAGATGAATGGGCAAGTAAGTGGTGGTTGATCTATACAATGGGATTATTCACCCATAAAAAGGAATGAAGCACCCACACCCACTACAACATGGATGAACCCTGAAAACATGATGCTGTGAAAGCCGCCAGTCTCCAAAGGCCACATACCGATTCTATTTATATGACCAGCCACAATAGGCAAATTCAGAGACAGCAGATTAGCGGTGCAGGAAGGGGAGGGTGGGGATGGACAGTAATTGCCCATAAGTATGGAGTTTCCATATGTGGTAAAATGAAAAATTTGGGAACTAGAGAGTGACACGGTAGCACAACATTCTCAAAGTACTTAACGTCACGGAATTATACCCTTTACAATGTTTACAACTGCAAACGGTATGTTATGTGTTTTTTCCATGATAAAAACAAACTGAACTCCTTATTAGACAAGACCAACTTGGAGCTTTCAAAGACATCAGGCTGAGTTCCATCAGTTTCTAAAACAACATTCAGAGGCAACTATGGAAGTAGGGTGGTTACGAGTGCAAGCTCTCACTTCACCTGGGTTCAAATCCCAACTTGTTTCTAGCTCCAGACCTGAGGCAAGTCCTTTAACCTTTTGGGTTTACAAGTAGAATAATAACTACCTCCCTTCTAGGGTCTTTGTAAAGATGGAACATCTAACAGGGTCCCTGCTAATGTAATTAAGAAGCCATTTAAATACAACTTAACTGGGAAGCGTTATTATCATCACGATTATTTCAGTTTAGAATTTGAGCAATAATTGCATCGAAGATCCCGGCAAGAGTAGAGAGCATTTTGGCACGGAGGCCGATGCAAAGTCAGAAGATGCGGGACCTAACCCCAGTGCTGTCACCCGCAGCGCGTAAAAGGAATGGGGGTGATGGGAGTAGGGCAGCGGGAAGACCTGGCAAAAGTCCTAGAAGAACGGAGGGGGCTGGGGAGCTGGGATGTCAAGGCGAAATTCTGGGGCTCGTCCGGGCCAGGTCGGGGGCGGCAGGACGAGGTCTGGCGGGCGGCGGCCTGGCCGCTGGCCCACCCCGGCCACCGATCCCCTCTGCCGCGGCAGACGGGCCTCCTCCTACCAGGGCAGGTTTCTGATCTTGGCCGCCACGGGCTGCTGCTGCTCCTGCTGCGCTGAGGTCTCCATGGCGGGGTGATAAAGGTGTCCAGGTCCGCTGGGGTCGCCGCGGCCCCCGGTGACCTGCACAGTCACTAGCCGCGAGCTGGCCTTGGTACCCTGGCACTTAGAGTTCGCGCGCAAAAGGAACTCTCGCGAGATGTAGCCCCCCCGCTTCCGACTTCCTCCCTAGGTCCCGCCCCCTCTCCGTTGCCAAGGCGCCG
Organism: Martes martes; assembly: GCF_963455335.1. Classification (NCBI taxonomy): domain Eukaryota; kingdom Metazoa; phylum Chordata; class Mammalia; order Carnivora; family Mustelidae; genus Martes; species Martes martes. The sequence goes on from NC_137901.1 coordinate 79,194,017, forward strand.
GTTACTAGGTTACCGGAAGGCGCCGGGCGCCCGACTCCCTCCCGGTCAGCCCTTTCAGCCCAGCGCTGCCCTTTCGCCGGTGCGGCGGGGCTTCCTGAGGCCGGAGACGGGGAAAGCGAGAGAGGCCGGGTCACCCCCTGCAGCGGCCAGTCATCGTTACAAACTAAAGTCCCACGGCCAAAGCCAGTTCCAGCTACCCCCAAAGTTCAAACACTTAGAGTTCGAACGAACAAGAGAGCCTCCAGCGCTGAAAAACCCCGAGGAAAAACAACCCGAAATGACGGGGCCAGTTCTTGAATATAGATGCCCTAGGAAAAAAAGGCTCGAAATAAGCTGGGAGGTGAGTACTTCGAATCGATAAACAACTCCAAACACGCACAACTCCGGTCTACCTCCCAGTCCAAGCCCCTCACCCAACGCAATGCGGAGAGCCAAGCTCCAGGAGCAACCCCAGAGTGAAGACCAGAAACAAACTCCCAGTTAGTTTAATAACGTGTAACTGGAAAGGGCTAGCTACTAAGCACAGAGGACAGGATCCCTAGGATCTGAAGGTAGGGGAACGAGTATTGACATTTTAGTGCCTTTTTCTGCAATGAGGTGGTTTTGGACCACTTTTATTTATTTATTTTTTCTACTTTGCTGGTCTGTATTTCCCAGCCATGAGTATGACGAGTATGTATTGCATATTACAGATTACATACTTTATCCATAATAAAGTTGTTTTTTTTTTTTTTTAACTTGTTGAGAAAGACAATAGGGAGAAAAGAGGAGGCTGGCCTGGGGTCAGAAGGGGTCTGAATCAGAAGCGGCTGCTCCCTGCACCTGATTACATACATCCCTGGCAGCTGCTCTAGGAGCAGAGTAGAGGGGCAGTGAGGCAAATACAGGAGGGAAGTCATACTTCACGCTAGCCCCTGCCTGGAAATTCGGAAGCGGAGAGGGTCATCTGTGGCTTGTGGTGTGACCGTGGCCAGCTCGGACTCTGCGCGTTCACATCCTTCGTCTGCCCCTTTGCCACTGGGCCTTGGGCAGCTGGCTTCTCTCCTCGTCCTGTAATCTCTACTCCAAAGGTACCTGCCAGGATCAAACAACACGTGTAAAGCAGCCGGCACATTGCCGCCTTACTCTCTCCTCCCCTTCTAGCACACTCTCCACCCACCCTGTTCTTGTTTCAAATGTTTCCTCTCAGGCAAAACCTACTCAAGAATCGGCTGGTGTGACTATACCCGCGAGGGCTGATTTCATGCGTCAACGTGACTGGACTCTGCACGCCCAGAGAGCTGGTAACATATCCCGGGGCTGTGTCTCGGAGGGTGTTTCTGAAAGTGGTCGGCGTTGGAATCGGCGGACTGAGCAAGGAGGGCCTCACCGGTGCTGGTGGGCATCAGCCAGTCCACGGAGGGCCTGCATAGAACGGAAAGGCAGAGGAAGGGCGAATTGGCTCTCTTTTTGAGCTGGGGTATCCATCTTCTCGTGCCCTCAGGCACCAGTGCTCTTTTTTCTGAGGCCTTTGGATTCAGACTGAATCACACCTCTGGCTCCTGGGTCTCCAGCTTGCAGACAGCACATTCTGAGACTTCTTGGCCTCCGTAATCATGGGAGCCATTCCTAGGATATATAAAATATAAACATGAATATAAAAATATAAAACATATTTAAAATACAAAATATATTTATTATACATAAATGTTATTGATGTATAAAACATATATATCAATATTACATATACAGTGTAAAATATATTTTAAGTCTACGTAATAAAAAATTAATGATGTATATGTAGTCATTTTGCTAAGGGGCCTTTGTCTTAGAAACACGGTGCCACCACCTCTTTGAGCTGGAAGATGTGACTGCGACTGGACCGAGTTCTCATAAAATTCTGTGTGCAACTGCTGTTCGGTTTGCTTGGAATGCAGAATTCTTCTGTGTGGCATTATCTTATATATTTATAAGGTCATGTGTTGTGTGCCTCCCCAGTGGATTGTAAGCTCATTGGGAGGCAAGGCGTTGATTTATTCACCACTATATTCCTAGTGCCTGGTGCATGGCTCAGAGAAGCAATCAATCAATAATTGTTCCATGAATGAATGAACGATAATAACTAATACTTCTTGAACAGTTGCTAGGGGCCAGACACTGTTCTATGTACTTTGCTTTACATTTATTATACTCACTCAGTTGTTGCAATAAGCCTAAGCCACTATCGTTAGCTCCGTTTCATAGACTTGTTAAGTAACTTGCCCAAAAGTTTAGTAGGTTTTCTGACTTGGTATAATGGTCACAACTGGATCTAACCAGGACAATAGCCCAAATTCTTAGCGAGCTCTGCTAGTGTGGTCCCTGGACTAGCAGCAGCAGCATGCCCTGGGAACTTGTTAGAAATGTTAATTATTCTTGTCCCCACCCCAAACCCACTGAATTTGAAACTCTGGGGGTGGACCCAGCCATCTGTGCTGTAACAGGCCCTCCAGGGGATTCTGATGCACTGGAGTTTGAGAACCACTGCCCTCCACTCCCACCGCATCTCATTCTTGAGCTTGCCATCACTTTCTAAGAAAGGGAATGGGTACTCACACGCATACGCCGGAAAAACAGAGGTGTCCATTTAATGTGTGTCTGTACGGTTTTGTGTGTTTCTGGTTTTGTTATTAATCGAATTAATTAAAGGCATAGCCCTTTGGGCAAGTTACTTAATATGTCTTTGCTCCTCAGTATTGGCATTTGTGAAATGGGCAGGCCAATATTCAGCCATGAGGAATGGCATCCATAAGTTGCCAGGATGTACGGTTTTTTTAAGGGCCATCAAAAATTTAGATTTTTATGTGAAATTACGGTATGTTAAACATTGGCACCTAATTTAAAAAAAAAAAAAAAGAACTGCCGGTCAAGCACAAATGTTGGATCATTTTGTGACTTTTTCTTTCTGAAATACAGATGATCAGGCAGAAGACACAGTCATTCCTCCTGACCCTCTGCCTAGATTGTAGACATTCTGGAGAAATAAAGATAAATAAAGCCGGTAGCTCCATGTGAATTGTGACACTGATGAGCACAGGCACAAACTTTTCTTATGTAATCAGAACCAGGTTTGGAAATGCTTTAATAAAACCGTAGGTCCTAGAGATGGCAGGATCAGAAGTTACAAACAAAATTACCAACGAAAAGCACTTGCTCTTAAAATTGACTTAGGGGAAGGGAGCCCTGGATTTTATTACTCTCAGCTTTGGAACAAACTTGGCTTTGGACACAGCACTTACTGCCTTAGTTTATTTTTAAGATTTGTTCTTATGAGAGAATGGGATGCGAGGCTATCTTTGGAAGATGCTGGCAGAAGAAAATCAAACTGGGTCTTTCTCCTGAGCATGTTTGTACTGGTGAAATCATGTTTAACTGAAGAGCAAGGACTTGAAGGAGGAAAAAAAATCTCAAAGGGGAATTTGAAGAGTTTGTGTAGAGGAAGGGCCGTTTTCTTTGGTGACCACGGCCAAATCATTGACTGATAAGGACTGTAAATTCCTCAGCTCTTTTGGGGGCACTTGCTGCCTTCAATGACTTTCTCTTTGTCGGAAGCCCCAGAACGCCCCACATCAGGGTTTAGGGAAATCCATTCATCGTCCCCTAGAGTGTGTTCGTTGAATAATTAAGGAATGGTTCTTTCTCGATTCCCAAATCTGATGCTCTTTAACTTTGAGATTGAAAGCGTGATTCCTATGAATTTGCTCCATGGGTTCAAAACATTTCACATTTCTTAATTTTTCTAAATTCCATAGAATGCGGCTCAAGGCCCTCCACTGTCTCTTCCTCAAACCAAGGGAGTGTGGAAATTTACTCGGTGGGAGTTGGGTTCCTTCCGTTCCCTGGGGTCAAGAAGGCGAAGAGGTTGTAGGGAAATAAGCCAGAATATTTGAGGAAGGGCTTTTAGTCTTCAGCTCTTCCTAAAGTCTGTTGGAATAGACGCTCTTTGTCATCAAGTTTGAGGCTTAGACTTCCCTGGGCCCCTCCTTTGAAATTCTGCCACCTTCTCCTCCTCACCCACTTACTAACTCAAAGCGAGGTTCCAGAACCAATAGTATCAACACTCCTTAGGAGCTTGTTAGAAATGCAGAACCTCTGGACCCACTCCAGGACTCCTCAGTCAGAATTGCATTTTAACAAGGTCTCCAAGCAGCTGGTGTGCAGATTTCAGCTGAGAAGCCCCAGATACCACATAATGTCTCTCTCTCCCACCACCTTGTTCCTCACCACTGTTCTGCATCGCTAAGTGCGGAATTCTTCAGGGAGCGGGACCACTGGCCTCTCACATAACACTCCCAACCTCCTCCCTGCTGGGGGCCTAGCATTTTGATAATTCAACTCTAAGTCCAAAAGTTCCTAGGCGTCTAAGCTCCCCCAAGCCAGGCAAACCCAATGCTCCAGGACTCTGAGGCTTAATTGCTTGGGGAAAAGGGAAAAAACAAAACAAAACAAAACAAAACAAAAAAACAACCCTTAGTTTTTGGTGATGAGTCCACAGTGGAAAGTAAGTCCATTAATTTCTCTGTCACATTATTCTGCCACACTAATAATAGGTCCTCTGGGCTGGTGAAATTTTAAAAATATTTCTTCTGGAGTCTTCCCTGTTTCCCTCTAGTTTGAGCCCAGCATCATTGCCCTGGACAGACTCTGGGACCATCCCATCTTGATTGAAAAAGAGGAAAAGGTGTTAATAAGGAGGGGGTGGAGGTGTAGTTTCATTATCCTGGCTCTGTTCGGTACTGATCCAGGCATGGACCACACTGCCTTTGGGTCTATGGAACGGAATTGCCAGGCAAAAAGCATTTGGTGTGTTACCTGTTGTACAATCTGCGTGCAAAACAAAGAGACCGTTTCTCTCCCCTCTCTCATCATAGCAGGGACCCTGGGGATGTAGCGAAGTAAGAAATAGACCTTAATATTGGCAAAAGACTGCAGATTCAATTCGAGGATGAATAGTAATAAGAAAATGCAAATTACTATCATTATTTACGTTGCATGGCAGAGTTACACAACACTTTATTATACAGTAGATGCTACAGAAAGAACTATTTATAGACATTTTTTCCTGTTCCCCCAACCCCCCTAAACTCACTCTTTCAAAGCATCTGGCCCAAGTTCAATGGCAATGTGATTTTAAAAAATACACTTATTTTAAATAAATGCAATACTGAAAAGTAAAACAAGACAATAGTACTGAAAATTGAAGAGCCAAGGCTGTCCCAAGTCAATGTGGAGAATTTTTAAACTCAAAGATATTTTAAGTGTTTCAAAGAGATAGATGTTCAAAATATACTTTTAAAAATTCTTTCAACTTAAGAGAAAGTGTATTTTTTTTAAAGGGAGACACCTTAGAATTCATTCTTTTTTTTTTTTTTTTAAGATTTTATTTATTTGACAGAGATCACAAGTAGGCAGAGAGGCAGGCAGAGAGAGAGGAAGGGAAGCAGGCTCCCCGCTGAGCAGAGAGCCCGAGGAGGGGCTCCATCCCACGATCCCAGGATCATGACCGGAGCCGAAGGCAGAGGCTTTAAACCACTGAGCCACCCAGGTGCCCCTTAGAATTCATTCTTATTCCAATCTGAAGATACTTGGCAGATGTGCAGGAAATTAAATTATCTGGCATGTTCATCAGTATGAAGATTGGACAATTGTGTCTTGAAAAAGTCTTAAAATTTAAAGGTCATTCAAAGTACAGATTTTTAAAAAATTAACGAAAGCAAATTTCCTTCTTAAAGGAGTATCTAACTAAAGTTTCCTGAATCTCATGGGAGTAAATTATTTTGTACCCTCTGCTTTAATTTTTTTCTTAAATTTTTAAGGGATATTGGACAAAAACAACATATTCAGTATGTCATATTTTGGCAAATGTCAACCAGAACTGGCTTGTTAAATATGGGTTATCTTCAGTTTGTGCCAATTAATTAACTTAAGATGTTTTCTTAATGCTAAATTCAAATAAGTTCTTGGTTTTGATAGAGCTTCTAATTTTCTTCTGTTGTTCAGGTGATTTGAAATTATAATTGAGAATAAATTTTGCAAAATTAACACATAAAAAGGCATCACTGGAAACGTTTTCCATTGCATAATTCCAAATGCCATGGAAATAGTTGGCGTATTTGGATAGTGATGGAACTTAATTCCATACGTACATATTTCAAAATTATCCATCTGCTTAACACCAGGAAGGGTTTCAATGGTAAGATCTTGGTGTACCCGATTGTGGAGAACTTGGTGTGATAAAATTTGCAAAATCAAAATCGTGCTATTTCTTTAAAAAACAATTAGTGGGATTAGAAAGTTGGTCCAAGCCTGCAATATGGTGTTATGAGAACAAGAAAACAACAGCATTTATTCATATCTCCCTGTACCTCCCCCAATGTGACCACCAGCGAGAAGACACACCAAGGCAATGAACTAAAGATCCCCCCAGATCTTAAGGACTGGGTGACTCTAGCTTAAGCTTTGCTGTTTTAACCAAGCAAGACCTTCTCACTTGAAATTGTAAGTGCTGAAAAAGAATAGTGACATTCAAGCCCTGCCCTAAGTTTATTTATATTGGGAAAATACCTTGACGTCTTTAGTCCCAACTACTATAAACTGTCTCAATACTGATACTAAGCTATAGTCGATAAACTTCTCCTTTGATTTGTTTCAACTTTCTAAACAGAATGGGTGCCTGTTATTTATAAATACATTAATAAAGTAACTATGGTAGATTGTCTGCAAAGATGGTTGCTGCCCATTTCTCCCACCCCTAGGGGGTGCATGCATCTTCCCCTCTCAAGAGCTGGAGTCTATTTCCTCACTTCATGGAGGCTGGTCTTTGACTTGCTTTGACCAAGAGAACTTGGTGGCAGTGCTGTTCCAGAACTTCCAAGCTGAGGCCTGGAAGTTTACACATTAGCTAGAGGGAATACCATCTGCCGTGTCAAGAAGTCCAAGCTTTTCTGCTGGAGAAAGGGGACTCCAGGAACTCAGGTGACAGCAGAGGGCCCCAGAGACATAAGGGAGTCCAGCCAACACCACAAGGAAGGAGGCCCATCTGTCCTATGCAGTCCTCAATTAGTTCAAGCCATTCCAGCAGAAGCCCTACGAATGAGGCCATCTTGGAATCTCCAGCCCCACACGAAGCCACCTCAGCTAACACCATGTGAAACACAGATGAACTGTCCCTTTGAGCCCTGCCCTAGTTCCTGCAGATTCACGAGCAAATAAAATGATTGTTATATTAATCCATTACATTTAGCTGTGGTCTGTTACGCAGCAGCAATAGGGACCATCACAGTGACAATTCTCTCAAGTTTTTAAAATTGGGATTTACCAACTCTTAAAACATTTTGGAGGTTGAAAGGAAGACACAAGTAGAATATTCTTTAACCAAAGCTGTCATAACTAAGGGAGTTTTTTAAAAGTCCTTTTGAAAAAGTTTTGTGGCTACGCTTATAGACTATCTCAGTTGCTGATATTTCTGTCACGGAGAGTGATTTATTTATAAGTCAGCTAATGTGTAACCTTGACTAGAACAATGACAAAAGTAGTTTCTTCAATACTCATCTCATTTTTACTTGGTTGTTATGTAAATGAGAAATTCCAAGGAAGCTATGAGTAAGGAGGAACAGCCTTACAAACCAGACCCTCTGCGAAACACTCCGGGGCTGCAAATATTATCTGTATAAAGTACACTTGATGTACTTGCACATCAGTAGGAATACTTGTGTCGCATGCATTCCTAGACCTAAGACCAAACAAAATTTATCTAGGCCTAGACCATGTTTTAAGCAAGTTAGAATTTTTATTCAAATTATAAATATGTCTTGCAGTACTAGTACTGAATTTTTAAAAACTTGGCCACCTCATGTTACCAAATTTGCCAGCGTTTTGACAATGGTATGTATGGAAACATTGCTAGCAGTTTTGTCGACCTTGGGATTTTTTTTTTTATCTGCAAAATTAGGATAGTTTTTTTTTTTTTAAGAAAAGAACATTTAAATTAGCAGGTGACATATGGATCAGATACTAGCTATATTTGGTGTCTGTTCACTAGAAAATTACATAAAAGGATAGTTAGGAAAGGAGGTGAAAAAGAACCAGTAATAGGAGCCAAATACTAAGGGAAGAAAAGTCTAGTTTATACATGAGACATTATTAGCATAAGGCATTTTGTTCTGTAATGTAACTGTTGTAAAAGTAGGGAGAGAATAGGAGAAGAGTGGTAAATATACAGAAAATAACAGGAGAAAAACGTGACTTAAAAAAAAAAACAGACTCATGCTCACAAATGGAAGGCGAGGTCTATAAATTGGGTTTCCATTTTGGGGCATTATTTTGGACTAGATAATGTAAAAACTTTCCCCAGTTAATAGTCATCTAGATAATGCTGGATAAAATATACCACCACCAGAAAACAGGAATAATCTCAAGGAGTCAGAAAAACAGATGGTGAAAACTAAACTGGTAGGGTTTATCTGCATGGAGCAGGGGAGGGGTTTCAGTTGTAAAAGTCCCAAAGGACAGGGGACAAAACTTTGGGGAAAGGGCACTGTGGCCTCCACTCAAAGACCCTCAAAGAGCTATACCCTTAGGGAAAAGGGTGGAAGGGCTAGAAAATTCATGCAGCCAACACAGGGAGATAACAAGGAAGCCTATTTCTTTTACTCCGGACCTTGAGTGGGAAAGAAACACCCCCTTAGAATTGTTCACAATAGGACTCTACTCATGTAGGTTCAGGGTTCAGATTTACTTTGGGAAACCCTTACGCAAGAAATGAGCTAAGCAAACTCTTGAATGCAAACCTTCAGTCTGGATGTCCTGGATTCCCATCAATAAAGATCTCTGTGTTTGAAATTACAAAACACACAAGGAAACCATCCACCATGAGCAAGAGTCAACAGAAACAACAATCCACAAGATCAGATCCCAAATGCTTCCGATAACTGGTTTCTTAAAGACCCATTTAAAATAAATTGGTTCACAATGATTAAAGCCACAAATGAATAAACACAAGAAAAGAACAACCCTTAAAATAGATGAAGTACTTTTGAAAAAGAAACCAGGATGTCTTCATCTTGGTGATTTTTCTCTTCATCATTATCAGTGGAACCAAATATTCAACATGAGACTGCACCTACGCATTGTATATTAACCAGAAGCAGTAAAATTTCCCCATGAGTCATTCATTATCACTCATTTAGCAAACATTTATCAACACCTGCCATGTGCCACCAACTGTGTGATGCCTGGAATGGGGGCGTGGGGGGGTGTTCAGCAGGTGAAGAAGACAGACCTTCCAGTGGGGCAGAGATCATTGCAGGCAAAACAGACTTGCAGTTAAATTCTAGCGTAACGTGTGTACCCAGGATGAAGGAAAGAAAAGAAAGATGCAGGCTGAGAAGGGCCTAAGAAAACCTTAAGAAAGTGAGGCTACAGCAGAGACTCAAAGAGTGATTAGAATTTACCCTGAGGGAGGAAGGAGAGAATGCTGTCCAGGCAGAGACGAGAGATGTTGCAAGGCCTGGATTCAAGACAGGCTGGTGCATTTCAGAACCTGCAAGAAGACCACTATGGCGGAGTACAGAAAGCCAGTGGGGGGCCTGGGTTGTATGTGTAGGACCACCACGGGAGGCTGAATAGCTCTAGGGGCCAGATTCTGAAAATCCTTGACTGCTAGGCCAGCCAGAGCAGATTCGAGTTTATCCTGCAGGCAATGGGGAAATTTTGGAGAGAAGAGACCAGCAAATTTAGGCTTTGGAAAGACCATTCTGGGGATGGAGTGCCAGATAGTTTAGTAAAAGGTAGACTTGTCACTCCTCAAGGTTGTTGTAACCAAAACAAAAGGAAGTTCTTCTCCTGTAAGTTTTGGGAGAAAACACTCGAAACTATTTTTGATGAGTGTCAATAAGGGAACAAAACATTTAGTAGGAAGCAAGTTTGGAAATGCACCCTACTGTGCATTCCTAAGTGGAAAGACAAGCATAAGAATATATATAGAACACACTTCCATTTTTAAAAAATGGAAACAAAACCTAAAATCACCCCTGTGATTTTAGGTTGTAGATAATTGTTGTAGATAATTGTCCAAAAACGATAATAATGATGCTTCCTGTTTTCAAATTCATGGCTGATGGTCCAAAGGGATGGAAAAGGAGGGAAATAAAAAATTACTCTAAGGTCAAAATCATGACTCCCTCCCTGGAAAGTGAGCTCCCTGGAAACGAGCCACATGTTTTATTCATCTTTGAATTTCTCCAGTGCCTGGCACATAAATGCCCAATAAAAGTTTATTGGATGTGAGAATAAGAATATGGGAATTGGAGAATACCCTAATGGTTGTGTGGAAACTGGCAAGAGATTAAATTTTGGGGAATTCAATCCAACAAATATTTATTGAGCCTTTGTCATGTGCCACCCTGAGCTGGCATGTAGGGTGAGGGGAGGTGGTTGTGTTGAGCAGCTTAAAGACCTAATCTTAGCAACAAGCAAAGGAGGGTTAGAAAGACATGGTCTAAGGGTACCAGCTTTGGAGTCAGGCAGACCAGGGTTTAAATCAGGATTCTTCCATTTACTGGTGGTTTGACCAAAAGCAAAGAGCTTAACAGCGATGGGCCTCCACTTCCTCATCTGCAAAATAAAGATTATAATCATAGTACCTACCTCAGAACTGTTGAGAGAAATAAGTGAGATATTCACATCGAGCACTTAGTACAGTACTTGAGCCAGAGGAAGTTCTGGATTCACATGAGATATTATTGTAGACAAATGTAGGGATCGAAATAAGGTATCTGGTTGGTGCTACTCTTAACCAGCTACTCTAGAATGTCTCTTTGGTAATTTTGGTAGTCAGAATGATGTCCCCAAAGATATCCATAACCTAATCCCTGGAGCCTGTGAATATGGTACCTCACAGAGCAAAAGGGACTTTGCAGATGGGATTAAGTTAAGGATCTTGAGATGCAGAGATTATCCTAGATTATCCCAGTGAGCCCCGAGTCCTCACAAGAGTCTTTATAAGGGAAAGAGGGAGGCAGGGGAATAGTGAAAGTGTGACAGTAGAAGCAGAGGTTGGAGTAATGTGTTGCTGGCGGGGGGTCACGAGCCAGGAATTGTGAACAGTCTTTTGAGGAGGGGAAAGGCAAAGCAGGGGGTTCTCCTCTGGACCCAACACCTTGACTTTAGCCCAACGAGATGATTTTGGGCTCCTGACCTCCAGAATTGTAAGATCATAAATTTGTGTTGTTTTGAGTCACAGTGTTTATGCTAATTTATTATAGCAGCTATAGGAGACTCAGACAGTAATGATGGACAAAGAGATGGGCTGCCCAGACTGTATTCAAGCAAAGACTTGCTGTCCCATTGCTGGGAGTACAGTCAAGAGATGGGCTCTGCTCCCAGCTCCTTGGGCTTCAAGCCGCAGCTGTGGAGAGTTGTTCATCCAAGGTCACGTCCTTTCTGGGGCAGTTCATACTGGGTGACGGAGGGAAGCAGGAGTGGGATGGGGCTACAGGAACCTGTTACTTTGGCCCAACTTCCACCAACCCCGACAGGCAATTATCACTGTAGAGTGTCCCGTGGTTTTGGCAGAGGCGTTATTGGGTGCACGTCACAGTTGGGCCTTTCTCTCTGCCCCGTTCTGCTTTGTTTAGAAAAAAACCAGTTCTCCCTCCAGTGTCTGTCATTGACTCTCGCAGGACTACCACACTCACGACACTTCTGACACCGGAGATGTGGGGGTTTTCCCTACGCCAAGCGATTCTGCGACACCAGCTGGGTGTCCTACAATTCAACTCCGTTCTGACACTATCTGCGGATAGCATCAGATCCCATAAGTTCAGGGCTCGGTCCCACAAGACTGTCCCCTCAACTCCTCCTTCAGATGCCTGCTGCAAGTCTAGCTCATCACCTGTACTTTTCACTGATTAGCTATAAATCAGAGTTCCCACAATCCCCTTCTCAGGTTCAATTAATTTGCCAGAAGATCTCACAAAACCCAGGGAAAAAGCTACTTATATTTACCAGCTTATGAAAGGACACGATAAAGGATACAAATGGACAAGTCAGCCGAAGAGATACATAAGGTGGGGTCTGGAAATATCCTGAGTGTAGGACCTTCTGTCCTCAGGAAGTTGGGGTATGCTGCTCTCCCAGTATGTCGATGTGTTCTCCAGCCTGGGAGCTCTCCAGACCTCAGAGTATTGGGATTTTATGGAAGCTTCCTCATGCATGATCAGTTATTAACTCCCATTTCCAGCCCCTCTGCCCTCTCTAGAGAATAGGAGGTGGGGCTGAAAATTCCAAGCTTCTAATCCTGGCTTGATCTTTCTAGTGACCAGCACCCATCCAGGAGCCCATCCAGGAGGCCAGAGTTGCCTCATTAGATCAAAAAATGCTCCAAGAGTTCTTATCACTTGGGAAATAACGAGGGTTTCAGGAGCCCCGTGTCAGGAACTGAGCGAGAGACTCGCATGTATATGTTCTATTATCTCACAAGCTTCCTCCTGCTTCTGCTTCTTTTTAAGATTTTATTTATTTATTTGACAGACAGAGATCACAAGCAGGCAGAGAGGCAGGCAGAGAGAGAGGAAGGGAAGCAGGCTCCCTGTTGAGCAAAGAGCCTGACGCAGGGCTCGATCCCAGGACCCTGGGACCATGACCCGAGCCGAAGGCAGACGCCTAACCCACTGAGCCACCCGGGCGCCCCTTCCTCCTGCTTCTCTTCACAGATATTGAATGCTAACTCTTGTTCTTCAAACTCTGTTTCCATATTCTTCCAGAAAAATCCACCTGTAGCAGAAACCCATCTGAGAGTGAAGGACAGTGCCTTTGAGATTGTAGACCACTATTGAACTGTCTTGGTTTTTTTTTTGAACTCTTAAATTTCTTTAAAAATAGAGACTACTAGGGGCACCTAGGTGACTCAGTCAGTTAAGCATCTGGACTTTCAGTTTTGGCTCAGGTTGTGGTCTCATGGGTTGTGGGATCAGGCCCCGTGTCAGGCTCTGTGCTCAGCAGGGAGTCTGCTTGAAGATTCTCTCCCTCTGCTTCTCACCCACCACCTTGTACCTTTCTTCCTTTCTCAAATAAATAAATAAATCTTAAAAATAAATATATAAGTAAACAAATAAAAATACAGAATACTGGCATTTTATCCATAATCCTTTCACAAATACACTTCACTACTCTTCTATCCCTTTCTTAAAAATAAACTAAAATAGAAATATAAGCAAAAATCTGATTTACAGCAGGGACCACACGTCCTGCTTTTTTTTTAAAAGCTTTGTTTATAATGTTTTTTGTTCATAATGTTTTTTAAAGCTTTGTCTATAAATAGGAAAACCAAGTCTAATTGCATTTGTAATTTTATGTGCATAGGAAGCAATTTCCCTTGTTTAGGTGTTAGCCAAGTTAAGCTGAGGAGTATAGCCCTCACAGGAGAATATAAAGGTGGACTTCTCTCCTCAGACAAAGAGAAAAGAGGGTACAAAATTCATCCTTCGGAGACCTCACCTCTGTTCATATGCATGAATATTTTATGATATGGTTTGAGACGTTTAAGTTTTATTTAATAAGCCATTGTGGAATTTCCAATTAAAACCAGCATATTGGGAGGCACCTTTATTTTCTTTTCTTCCCAAAATCTGGCTAAAAGACAATAAAGGGATGAGAATGTACTAAATCACCAGGACAAAGAGAATGGGAGGAGAGACAATAGTGGATAAGAGATTTCAACAAATATTGGGAGACAAAAGGTTGTTGGAGGGATTTCCAGTTAAACACGAAAGGCTAAGTACTGTACATTTGTCTTCGCCTTTTCCAAAAACTTTACTAAAACAATATTAAGGAGGGGCACCTGGCTGGCTCTGTCCACAGAGCATGTAGCTCTTGATCTTGAAGTCATGAGTTTAAGCCCCCCACTGGTCATAGAGTCTGACCAAAAAATGTTGGGGCTCTCGGTTGGCTCCATCAGTAGAGCACACAACTCTTGATTTTGAGTTGTAAGTTCAAGCCCCATATTGGGTATAGAGATTACTTTAAAAAATCTTTTTAAAAAATTAAGGAATAAAAAAAATATGTATGTGTTAGTTATAGATGTACCATATCTGAGGGGAGAGCAGTCACCAGCTTTCTAATCTAGAATTCTATATCCAACCAAACTATCACTGGAGAGTAACATCAGAAAAAAAATATTTTCAAATAATACACTATATGTTAATAAAAATAATTTAAAAAAATAAACAGAAAAGCCTTCTGTTTCAAAAAAAATATTTTCAGGCATGCAGGGACTTAAAAAAACTACCTTCCATTTGCCCTCTTTCAATAAGCTTTTGGAAATGTACTCTAACAAAATGAGAGTAAAATAAGAAAGAGTGAGACAAGACTCGAAGGAAGAGGAGATTCACAATGGGCAATAGGCAAAGGAAATTCAGAGGACAATGGCAAAGAGATGATTCAAAATGACAGCTGTGCAGTAGGCCCTAGAGAACAACTTGTCTTGATTGGAGCAAGAAAACAGACTCTGAGAGGAGATCCCCAGGAAAAACATGAAACTGATTCTTTGAATGTAGAAAATATTGTTGATAGGCCTATAGCAGAGATGTTGGAGCCCTTGGAAAATAACTTAGGAACAATACTTAGAAACAATACTTAGGGAAATTAAAAACCAAATCAATTATTAACTCTAGGAAAAAAAACAAAGGGTTTTATAAGAAAGGAAACATGGTCATAGCTCATCTACTTGGTTTGGTAGAAAACAAAATTTATATGGTCATGATATAAACATTTCTACTCCCAAATGGCTGTATAATGATGTTGGAGAGATAGGAGGAGGGTAAGTAAGGAATGGTGTTAATGTGCGATAAACGAATCAATAGGCATTCTAAAACTGATATATCAAGAAATTGTAGTATTAGTTTCCTATCTGAAAGGACGGTGGTAAGTACCAGGGGAAAAACTATATGGTTTGAGGGTGGTTGCCTCTGGGGAAGAGGACATGAAAGCTGAGATAGGGGAAGGGTAGGATAGAGGGATCCTTTAAGCCATGTGCTTTTCAACTATATTCTTTAGAATAAATCATTAAATACTTTGAAGATGGTAGTATATACTGTATTTGACTATAATAATGAGTAAATGATATATTGAAATTAAAAATATTAATTAAAAAATTAAAATTTGCTTTGATGCACTTTTAGGAACAGTTAGAATCATCTCATGAAATTGAAGACTTGACAAAGTGTTCTCAGCCTAGTGGTAAAGCACACAGACTTTGGAGTCTCAAACTGCTTTTTAGCTTCAACACTGCTATGTGCTATGTGATCTTGGATAAATGATTTAACTTCTTGAACCTTGATTTTTCTTGACCATACAGAGGGGATATCAATAATACCTATGTCATAGGAATGATTTCATAATTAAATGAGATAAAAATAACAAAAATAACAACTAAGGAACCTATGCACTTTGTACATATAATCTTTTTTTTTTTTAAGATTTTATTTATTTATTTATTTGTTTGTCAGAGAGAGAGAGAGAGAGAGAGCAAGCGAGCACAGGCAGACAGAGTGGCAGAGGGAGAAGCAGGCTCCCTGCGGAGCAAGGAGCCCGATGTGGGACTCCATCCCAGGAAGCTGGGATCATGACCTGAGCCGAGGGCAGCCGCTTAACCAACTGAGCCACCCAGGCGTCCCGCATATTATCTTTTTTTTTTTTAAAAAAGATGTTATTTATTTATTTGACAGAGAGAGAAAGATCACAAGTAGGCAGAGAGGCAGGCAGAGAGAGAGAGAGAAGCAGACTCCCTGCCGAGCGGAGAGCCTGATGCGGGGCTCGATCCCAGGACCCTGAGAGAGCCGAAGGCAGAGACTTTAACCCACTGAGCCACCCAGGTGCCCCTGTACATATTATCTTATTAAGTCTTCATAATCTGTCTATTTTATGAAGAGCATTTGTATCATAATACCTAATTGTTTAATTACTAATTACCCAATAAACATTAGCAGTTTTCTGTTAGTATTTTGATGGGAATGAAGATGAATAAGAGAAACAATGAAAAAACTCAGGAACATTCTGGTTATTTTGAGACTAGATTGGTGATATCCCCTGTCCGCCTAGTACACATAGTCTTGAACCTTAAATAAGCAGGAAAAAGTCACCAGAGCATCAAAGTTCTATTTAAAAGTGACACTTTTTGGCTTAGCTCTACATTCTTTTTTTTTTTTTTTTAATTGTGGTAAGGGTGCCTGGCTGGCTTAGTCAATCCTGAGCCAAAGGCAGACACTTAACCAACTGAGCCACCCAGGCGCCCCTGTTGCATAGATTTTTAGAAATAGAAATAAAATTGCTAGGTCAAAGAGTATATGCCCCGCAAAAGAGTTGTACCCACTTATACTACCACTCATTAGAGTATGAAAGTGCTTATCTGCTATTCTCTCCTTGATCTTAATAATATTGCTCTCTTTAATATTTGTGATGCTGATGGACCAGGAATACCTCAGTGTGTGAATTTGTATTTTTTTTTAACTTATTTATTTGAGAGAGGGAGGGAGAGCGCGAGTGAGCATGAGTGGCAGGGGCAGGGTTGGCAAAGGGAGAGGGAGAAGCAGACTTGATCCTAGGACCTGAGATCATGACCTGAGCTGCGTGCAGCTGCTTAACTGACTGAGCCACCCGGGCATCTCGGTATTTTTCTGATGACTATTAGAGTATCTTTTTACACTTTGATTGGCTACCCATGTAATTTTGCAGTGTTTTAATCCGTTCTCTACTGGTGGGCATTTGGCTTGGTTATCAGCCCACTCCACATGTGCCCAAACAAAGAGGTGAATATGGGAAGGTGTTAGAAATGCATCCAGTGACAATAAAATGACTGCAGAGACATTCAAAATGATAGCCTTGAGTCATCAAGTTTCACTGTATTTAGGAAATAGAATAGCGTTCTTCAAAGAGTTCTATCAAAAATGGTTAAAAATATGAAGTCTTGGTAATTTCTGAAAGCTACCATTTATTGAACAGCAACCATGCGTCATCCTCTGCGTTAAGGTTTTTCAAACATCATTTGATTTTGTCTTGGCTTGAGCAAGTATCATGTCATTTTATGTTGTAGAAAGGACAGTTTCTGGAGACTTACCCAAGGTCACAAACCACACAAACCACAGGCAGTGGGTAGTTGGATCCGAATCCAAATCTGTGACACCCTCACCCTTTGAAAGGGACATCTGAGGGAGGTCCTGGAGACTCACGGACCGCACGTACCATGCTTACTGGTGTCTCAAGTAGCCTGGGCCATTGTGTTTGTTTTTGTTCTTACTCTTTTTTTTTTTTTTTTTTAGATTTTATTTATTTATTTGACAGACAGGGAGATCACAAGTAGGCAGAGAGAGAGAGGAGGAAGCAGGCTCCCTGCTGAGCAGAGAGCCAGATGTGGGACTCGATCCTAGGACCCTGAGATCCTGACCTGAGCTGAAGGCAGAGGCTTTAACCCACTGAGCCACCCAGGAGCCCCTGCTCTTACTCTTGCAAATCCAGAGTCAGTAGACTTCAGGAGAAGGCTTTATTGGAGTTCTGCACCAAGTGCGCCATGACTCACTAGGAAATGACTTTAGGTGGTGCTTAGACACAACGTTCAACGGCACTGAATCACCCGGTGAGGAAGTTACTCTCCTTTGAGTCCCTCTCAATCATGTCATCAAGGAGAAAGTCTGTATGCAGTGCTTCCAGGTCTGGAACACCTCTCTGGTGCTTGCTGATTTTTTCCTATTTAACAAATACTGCAGCAGATTTCAGAGCTCCAGCCAGTAACAGTGTCTAGGTAGAATTTAATAGCATTATTTTAAAAAATGATATTTACTCTTGCGGTTATCATCTAGTTATGGCAAGATGTCTGTTTCTCATTTGCACTAATGAAATAAATTTCCCCTTTAAAATGAATTTGCTTTCGTAAAAATAGTGAGTCACGTAACAGAAAATTGTAGGCATACGCTGTTACCAGTTGTCAAATAACTGGGCAAAATTGTGAATAAAGGTAACGCTTGAATGGCGTTTGAGAGACACTGCTTTCCTAGATTCGTAAGAGCGGGCTCTAGGCTCCACGGGTATCCCTCTTTGTTAATTCTAATCATACTTTCCTAACTTGAGGGTACTTTATATCACACGAGATGTTTGTTAAGAATTCAGATACCCAGGCCTTGAACCCCAAAGAGCCTCTGTAGGTCTGAGACAGGACCTGGGCTTTGTAATTTTGATTAAGCAACCCAAGTGGTTCTGATGCGAACTAGTCAGCACATGGCACTTGCAGAAATTCTGAACTGGATCTTCCCATTTTAACCCAATATCGAAAAAAAAAAAAAGAGGCTTATTTGTTTATTTTGGGGGGCAGAGGGAGAGAGAGAGAGTCTTGAAGCAGACTCCCCGCTGAGCACAGAACCCCATGCGGGGCTTGATCTCAGGACCCTGAGGTCATGACCTGGGTGGAAACCAAGAGACCCCGTTTAACACACTGAGCCACCCAGGAGCCCAACCTATAGATTTTTTGGAAATAGATGAGGAAGAATGCCACATGCCTCTAAGTCTGGCAGGACACAGTGTGCTTCTGCCTTTGTGTGACTCCAGTGGGTTTGGTTTCCGGGGCAGAAGCAGTCACATCTAATTTTCAGGCGGTGTTCTAGGCACTTCACATGCATTGAGTCATTTCATCCTCAACACAATCCGAGGAGGCAGATACTATTACCTTCATTTTACGGGTGGGGAAACCCGGACACAGGGAGGTGAAATCACTTGCCTAAGGTCACAGGGCTGGGAGGTGGCAAAGCTGGGATTTGAACCTGACCATCAGCTCATACTCAGAGCCAACATTCTTCCCTGCAGTGGTCACCTCCCTCCCCTGGACCCGCCTCTATGTGTGATGATGAAAGTCTCTCAACCCCTCCAATTCTGCAGATTCCTGTTGTCCTATCAGGAGATCAGACTCTTTGCTAATAATCAGAAATTAATTGATCATTGAGTTAAATGAATACAAGAATATGGACTAGGTTAGCGTCCTTGGTCCAAGGTCTCTAACCTTCCAGCTCAGTCGAAACCGTGGACTTGGCCTGTCTTTCAAAACTAAAAGCCAACATTTGTACTTCCTATGACAAAAATAAAAAGCGTTCTCAATTTACCAGGTGGACTAAACCGGTACTGATTTATCTGATTCTGTGCACAAAAGCCCAAGACAGGGGAAAACCTATGATCTGCCCCACTCAGCATTTCTCATTTTTTCCCCATTTCTTCAAAGAAAAGAAAAGTCAAGAAATCACAGAGGAAACTTCTAAAGGGCCATCAGCTCCAGTGTTCAGACTCAAATACAAAAAGAAGCTCAATGAGCTCGGGGTCTGTACCTTCCAGAAGGCAATCGAATTGTGGAGGATTTGAGGCTTGTCCAGGACAATGTGGGCAATTTTGGTCATTTACCACATGCATTTCTTTCTTCTTTTTCTTTTCCCTTCCCTCCCACGCCCCCGAAGTCACAGATGGGTGCTAGAACTCGGGCCAACCCTGGGCCACGAGATGCAGCTGGCCAGCTGTGGTACAGTATGAGGAGCAGGTGCACGAGGAGTGGCCCGTGGCATGAGCTGACAGCTGGCAGGGCAGGCGTGGGCTTCTTCTCTGGCCCGGGCACCTCGGAATGTGGGAACGGCGCGGGCCAGGGAAGGTAGCACACCTTCAGTATGTCCAGACTAGGCAACGGGTTTTGTTTGTCCTGCCAGCAGCTGCTTTTTTGTCCCGTTAGGAGAGCCTGGTGCAGGAGCTCACAAGCAGGGGCCCATTGAAAATGCACGGGCGGGATGTCACGGTGGTACTCTGGAAAGGGGTGATCGCGTTGAATGATGCACACAGGTTCACATGACAAGCCATTAAGACTCCAGCCCAGGTAAACAGCATGCGTTCTTTTTTAAAATTTAAAAAAAATCTTTAAAATATTTATTTATTTGACAGAGAGAGAGAGAGAGATATCACAAGTGGGCAGAGAGGCAGGCAGAGAGAGAGAGGGAAGCAGGCCCCCAGCTGAGCAGAGAGCTTGATGCGGGGCTTGATCCCAGGACCCTGAGATCATGACCTGAGCCGAAGGCAGAGGCTTAACCCACTGAGCCACCCAGGCACCCCAGCATGTGTCCTTTATCAGACTGTTTCCTTAGTCTATGGCACACTATGTATAGGCAGGAGCCCTTCATGTCAATGAAACAAAGGCAAGGTTCACTTTCAGGTTTTTATGAGGTGCTTTCGATGCTGTTGTTGATAAGGAAGCCACGGAGTCCCCTACCAAAACGTAGATTATTTAATTCTTATGCTTTTTTGTCTCCGTCAAGATAACTTCGGAGCAGCTGAAGGTAGCATATGTTTGCAGGGGTAGCTATCCACAACAACAAAAGATACTTACTTTAAAGTAAAAGCTGTAAAGATTCTCAACGTGTGTGTCGTTTGCTCTGTGATCTGAGGCCAGAAGAGGGGCCCTTCTCAAAAAGGAAGATGTAAAGCCCTAGGTGTCATCTTGGGCTCCACATCAGAATTACCCCGGGCAGCTTTTAAAAATCCCAGCGCCGCCCCAGACCAAATAAATCAGAATCTCTGGGGCGGGGGTAGGATCTAGGCACCAACATTTAAGAAAAAAAAAAGTTTCCCAGGTGATTCCCATGTACAGACATTGCATGAAGGGGAAATTTCCTTACCCTTTGGAAAGTCGTGTAACACTTTTGGGAAACGGAATTCACTGACCTCTCATTTCCGGAGGAATGAAAATGGAAATCACCATATGGATTGCCTGATTTCCATATTTTAGCATCTGCCTCTCTTCTCATTGTTCTGTGCAAGTACTGGAAGTCCTACCCTTTAGTGCCAGGGGGACCGAGCAGGTAAAACAGATGAGGACCTCAGGAGAAGGCTGGGGGAGCAGAGACTGGAATGGGGCAGAGACTCTGGGCCCCAAAGTTGAATAGCCTTTCCTATGTTGTGCACCCATTACCTCTATCTAGTTCTAGAACTTTCTCATTACCCCAAACAGAAAATGCATACCTATGAATCTCCTCCTCACCCCTTGCAGCCCCCCCCCCTTCTCTCTGTGGATTTGCCTATTCTGAATATTTCTTATCAATGTAATCCTAGGCTGTGGCCTATTGTGTTTAGCTTCTTTCCTTTGCATAATGTTTTCAAGTTCATCGCCTGTTGTAGCACGCCTCAGTGCTTCCTTCCTATTTACGGCTGAGTAAAATTCCGTTGTATGGATATGCCACACTCTGTTTGTCCGGCTCATTAGGTGACAGGTAGTTGGGTGGTTTCCACCTTTCAGCTATTGTGAATAGTGCCGCTGTGAACTTTTGTGGGCATGTTTTGTTTCAACAGAGGGATCATCTTTACATAACAGCTGCCCCCACAGCACTAATCCCAACTCTGAGCCCACTCATACGTGTCCACCAGGCGGGGACTTAACAATAGGGGGACCAAACTGTCCCACTTTGCCTTGGATTGTCCGGGTTTTAACATGGAAGGCCCCACATCTAGTAAACCAGTAGAGGGATGTCTGGCAGCGGTCTCATCCGCCAGTAGAAGCCTTCTCAAGGCAAGGCCAATAGTTTTGGTATTTTTGACTGACTTCAAAAATCATTGGGACAAGTCTGTTTCTTGCAATTGTCTCTAATGGCAGTGACTTCAGCAAGCTGGGCTTTGGCACAAGCTTCCTTGATGTCGCCTGGAGGATTCCTATTCCTTAGTCTCAGCTTCAGACTCACGCCCACGACAGAGCCTTCCCAGAATCTCTTCCCTTGCAAAGGGGTAATGGACTCCTCTCCTTTATTCCAGAAGCATCGTATAATTACAGGATGCATTTGCATGGGTCTCCCCCATTAGACCATGACTCCCTCAAGGATAGTGGAATGTTGTCAAGGCTTTGGTCTGCCCAACATCCATTCCCTCTTCTGACAATAGCATTCTCCTTTTCCTTTGGGGGTGCCAGCCGTCCTCTAATCTCAGACGACACACTTTGGGTGGAGTGGATACCAGTCCTCGGCAACCCAGAGACCTGGCCCGTCAGCACATTCCATCCCCTTGGTTGACACAACTGGCTCAGGAAGACGTGGCCTGAACCAGGTTGGTGCACAATCAGTCCTGCAACTTAAGTTAACTGGAACTAAATCAGAAATAAGGAGGAAGGAACTCTACTTCTGATAGAGTTGCTAAGCTCTCGGTGGCCACCTTTGCCACGACCTGGGGAAAAGCCACCCTGAAGGGATGCCACCACGGAATAAAGCAGGACTGAGGGACAGGGACAGAATGGGACGGTGCCAGGCTGCAGTGAGTTTCCTCCCTTCAACTTCCTGGTTATATGAATCACTTTTTTGCTCATTTTGGGTTTTCATCTCTTCCAACTAAAAGAAAACTGAAGAATGCACTGTTCTTTTTTTTTTATTAATATTTAAATCTCATATTATTGTACCATCCTGGCACATTATAGGCACTCAAGAAATGCGTGTGTGCGTGCAGACTTTGCTAGGTGTCCCGTCGCTATGTTTTCTCAAGAGATGCTGTTGATGCAAGAAGAGTCAGGAGGGGAGGATGTGGAAAAGTTGGAAGCCTCCCACGTTGCTGGGGGGAATGTTAAATGGTGCAAACAACTATAGAAAATAGTTTGGCAGTTTCTCAGAAAGTTGAACTGAATTATCATATGACCCATCATCCCTGCTCCTGGATATACAGGCATATCTCGTTTAATTGCTCTTCCCTTTATTGAGCTTTGCAGATATTGTGTTTTTTCTAAATCGAAGGTTTGTGGCAACCCTGCATTGAGCAAGTCTATGTGTGCCATTTTTCCAACAACATTTGCTCACTTTGTGTCACCGAGTCACATTTGGGTAGTTCTTGTAATATTTCAAGCTTTTTCATTATTATATTTGTTATGGTGATCTGTGATCTGTGATTACACCTCACTGAAAGCTCAGATGATGTCTAGCATTTTTTAGCAATCAATTATTTTTTAAAAGATTTATTTGTTTGAGAGAGAGGGATCATGTGCGCATGTGTGCAAGTCGGGGGAGGGACAGAGGGAGAGAATCTTTTTTTTTTTTAATTTAATTTATTTATTTGACAGAGAGAGATCACAAGTAGGCAGAGAGGCAAGCAGAGAGAGAGGGAGAAGCAGGCTCCCCGCCGAGCAGAGAGCCCGATGTGGGGCTTGATCCCAGGACCCTGAGATCATGACCTGAGCCGAAGGCAGAGGCTTAACCCACTGAGCCACCCAGGCACCCCGGAGGGAGAGAATCTTAAAGCAGCCTCCCTACTGTGTACAGATCTAGACGTGGACCCAATCACATGACCTAGGAAATCGTGACCTGAGCTGAAACCGAGGCAGAGGCTTAACTGACGGAGCCACTCAGGCATCCCAGGTATAAAGTATTTTTTAATGAAGGTATGTACTTGCTTTTTTAAGACATAATGCTATGACACTTAATATCTGCAGTCCCCTGTAAACATAACTTTTATATGCACGGGGAAACCAAAAAATTCACTTGACTGGCTTTATTGCAACATGTGTAATATTTACTGTCATGGTCTGGAACCAAATCCATCTCCAAGGGATGCTTGTATGCCCAAAAGAATGCATGACACTGTTGAAACAACTTGTACACAAAGTCCATAACAGCACTATTCACAATAGCCAGATGATGGAAAAACTTAAATATGCACCCACAGATGGACAGATATCAATATGGTCTTCCATACAGTGGAATATTACTCAGCTGTAAAAAGGAACAGAGCACCGATCCATGTTACAACATGGATGAAGGTCAAACACATTCACTAAGTGAAAGAAGCCAGACACAGAAGGGCTGATATTGTAAGATTCCACTTCTATGGAAAATCCAGAAGAGGCAAACGTCCATAGAGAGAGAAAGAAGATGAGTGGTCTCGAGAGGCCCGAAGAAGGCAGAAATGTGGAATGACTGCTAAATGCGGACGGGACTTTCCTCTGGGTGACGAAAACATCCTGGAAGTATAGAGTGGTGATGGTTGCACAATCCTGAGTGTAATAAATGTCACCAGTGGCAAATTTTATGTTATGTATATTTAGCTACAATAGAAACCAAACAAAAGAATCTGGAACTTCATCGGGGCTGCCACAGATGGATGCCGTGTGCATTGTTTCCTTTGTCAGGGGCCCAGACTGGGGGCAGGGGGCATGGCCTCAGTCTGCCCCACAAGCCATGACCCCCAGTACCTGGGCAGAACAGATGATTTCTTCTGAGTGCAAGATGGTGTAAGAAGTAAGCAAGTTTGGGGGGCACCTGTGTGGCTCAGTGGGTTAAAGCCTCTACCTTCAGCTCAGGTCATGATCCCGGGGTCCTGGGATCGAGCCCCACATCGGGCTCTCTGCTCCATGGGGAGCCTGCTTCCCCCTCTCTCTCTGCCTGCCTCTCTGCCTGCTTGTGATCTCTGTCTGTGAAATAAATAAATAAATAATCTTTAAAAAAAAAAAAAAAGGAAGCAAGTTTGGTCGATGGCCTCACTTTACTGCAATTTTCAGTGATATCCTTCAGTGTACACTAAGGAGTCGGCCGGTGTCACAGTATACCTCGTCTCCCATCCTGAGGGTGCTGTCTCGGAAAAATTCACCGTGCACCGTTGAGTGCTTAATTTGTACAGCTAGCATAAATCACCGGACTAAATTGTCCATTACCGCGAGCTCAAGTTATCTTGCCATCAAGAGCAGGATCTTGTTGCTTTGCCTGCACTGGAAAATTAAGAAACAAGGAGGCAAAAGGCCAAAAGGAGGAGAACTCCAGAAAAAGTCCATTTTCTGTTGTTGGAAAGACTTCACAAGGTTAAAAGATAGGAGCATTCTGCCGGCACTCCTCAAAGGTATTTTTTTCTTTAAACCATTTATGTTTTGGGGATCACTGAGTTAGAACAGGACAATAATAGTCCTCTCGCAGGTACGGAAGATTCGGTTATATCCTGGGGGCTGGTATCCTGAGATTGATCCCCCAGCAAAGAATCCGGAGGGAAAAAGGGAAAAAAAAAAAGAAAGAAGAAAGAAAGAAATGCCCTGGGAAGGCGGTATGTCGAGCCCTTCAAGGAGAAGTCAGTGTCAGTTTTGTTCTGTTCCAGGGGCATCGGCCACCCTGCTACTTCCTAATGTGCTACTTTCCAATTTGGGTCCCTATTCACCATGCAACTTAGAAAATATTGGGGACAGCTTATCGCTAATATAATGAGATGTGGAATGAGACTTTTCCTGTTGACCCAGAACTTCAGCTAAAGCTTCAAAGCTGAGGGCAATGCGTAACAATACATCCTCCTGTCAAGAGGTGACCAGACCGGTCCCTTGACCATCGGTAACCATCAGCTTCCAGCCTATATAAAACAAGGTCAGATTTTATCCAGAGGACGTTTCTCTGACAGGTCTTTGTAGGTGGTTTTCTTCTTCCCTCTGATCTCCAAGCCAGGAGAGGAGAGCTCAAAGCAGAATCACTCATGAGACTGGGAGCACCAAGGGAGGGGCGGTGGCCGGCACCTCAGTGCCACCTGAAGGTTGCCTGGGGCTGTCCATGACAATAGGGCAAGAAGCAAGGGCAGAGGGCAAAGGTGCACCCTATACCCCAGGGGCCAGAATATGCGTGTAGGTCTGAGTCATCCTGACTCACCCAAGAGGACTCGGCCAGGACCTCAGAAAAAGAATGTGGGGGTGCTTCCCGGGGTCTGAATGGAAACGAGGTGTGCAAGAGGCCACCCAGCACATGCATTGAGCCCCCACAAGGTCCCGACAGGGTTCTCCAAAGATCCCCCAGTGCAACCAGCACTTGTCAGGCCAAGGCAGGCAGTGGGGGGCATCTGACATCCAAGAGAACTATACCCATTCTCAGCAAAGGGCCCTTTTTCTTCTTGCTCTCCTGCTCCTATGCTCCGGCAAGGTGAGCTGAGAAGGGACAGGAGAGGACACACCTGCTCTGTCTCCACTGCAGATTCCTGAGCCGCCTGTGGATCAGAGCTGAGGGGGTGGGGAAGAGGTATTAAACCGCATAGGAGAGTACAGTTTTGATCGGACTGGACTGGACTTTTAATATGAGCCTCTTTTTACAGCTGAAACTCAGAGCTATGGGGTCTGATGTGATGTTTCCAAGCTCAGCTCCTTTCATAGCCCAGTAAGAAGAATTTATTTCCACTATTGATAAAGGCGCTGTGAGGGGTGCCTGGGTGTCTCAGTGGATTAAACCTCTGCCTTCGTCTCAGGTCATGATCCCAGGGTCCTGGGATCGAGCCCCGCATCGGGCTCTCTGCTCAGCGGGGAGCCTGCTCCCCCCCACCCCGTCCCCGCCTGCCTCTCTGCCTACTTGTGATCTCTGTCTGTCAAATAAATACATAAAATCTTAAAAAAAAAAAAAAGATAAAGGCGCTGTGAGACATGCAGCATCCAGAGTGCCGAGCACTTTCCAAAACAACGTCCCAGCAACCATAGCACAACGTGCAGCCGTCAGCTCCTATTCTCCAACCTTGATATCCATGAGATTTCTGATGCTCTGGGGTGCAAACCGCCTTACGCTATCTCAGGGGCAACCAATGCGCAAATGCCAACAGGGGCCGGGC
The DNA here is from genome assembly GCF_963455335.1 of Martes martes. Taxonomy (NCBI): domain Eukaryota; kingdom Metazoa; phylum Chordata; class Mammalia; order Carnivora; family Mustelidae; genus Martes; species Martes martes. The sequence goes on from NC_137901.1 coordinate 79,220,630, forward strand.
AGGAGATATAATGAATGAAGGGGGTTAGGTGGGGTCCATGGTGAACTGGAGAGCCTGTGTCCCATCTGAAAGGGACAGCTATCTCTCAGGTCAACCAGTTGTTGCCCAATGAGGCCACATCTTCCTGTTTCCCCAGATTCATTTTTGGTAGTGTCTCCTGATTTCAACATTATTGGTGAGAATATAGGGTTCTTGGTTGCAAGGGACACAGTGTACTCCAGGTGGATCAAGTACAAGTGCTTTAACGGGGGTACTATGCACTGAATTGGGTCCCCTTCAAATTCATATGTTCGAGCCCCAACCCCTCGATGGACCTTTACAATGTTTGGGAGGTAATTAGGGTTAGGTGAAGCCAAAGGGTGAGGCCCTAATTCAAAAGAGCGATGGCCTTATAAGAAGAGGAATCCATGTGAGCCATGTGGACTCGCTGTGTGGACACAGCAAGACGACGCCCTCTGACATCCAGGAAGAGGGCTCTCACCAGAACCCGAACATGCCGGCACCACTATCTCCAGCCTCCAGAACTGGGAGACAAATAAATTTCTGTTGTTGAAGCCACCCATCAATGGTATTTTGTTATGTTAGCCAAGGCAGTCTAAGACAGGTGGTGGAATCTCCAGGAAGACGAGAGTGTTAGGCTCGGACTGTCCAGACGGCCCCTGTGAATGCCATGCCATGCCTCTCAGCACAGATCCCATGCTTACACAGGGACAGGACAGCTCGACACCGACGCACTGGCTGCCATGCTCACTATCAGATGGGCTCCTCTCTGTCGCTCACTTCCAAGTATAAATCTCATGTGACGTGTGTAATGGTAGAGCCCAGATCACATGAAACTTGGTTGCAAGGAAGGTTCTGGAAGAGTGCTTTGGTTTCTCTTATGGAGAGGTGGGACTCATAAGGTGGGCATTTTCAAACATAGGAAAGGTATTCAAGGGGGCTGGATGGATATGAAATATAACAATTGTCTACTATAGCAATTAATTGGAAAGACATGCTGGTGGTGATCAGATGGGGAAAGCGAGGACAAACGGAATGCCTTTGTGTGCTGCTTACAGCCCTGCCTGTTGATGGCTTCTGAACTATGGGCTACCTCCATTTTTTAAATTCTACTTCCTCTGAGAACAATGAGAAAAGCCAAGTTGAATCATCATCATGATCATCACCTACTTAAAGGCATTCAGAGAGCTGCTGAAACAACCAGAACTAGAGGGGCCAAGATTCTGGAACGTTCGGTGGGCTGACAAACTGCAGCCACTTTTTCCCTGGGGCATTTGCAAATTTGGGCACTTGATATCTAGACTTTTCCCAGGCAAGGATGCTGCTGCTGCTGGGGGCCAGAGAAACCAGCAGAATTTTGGTGGTGTCTTAGGGCTGGAGAGACAAAATTAGGGACTATCCTAGAGAGAAGGGAGGGGTAGAAAAGTGGTTTTCCCCTTAAGATATTTGGCAAATTCTGCAACAGTGCAGGCCAAGAGGCTAGAAGCCAAACAGAAAGCCCCTGCAGAAAAGCAGCATATCTAGCATGCTTCCCATGCTATGGCTACAAGGATTAGAGCACAGGACCGGGGGAAGGACCTCAGTGAAGACCTGAAGTTCTCATTTGGGATCTCTGAAAGGCAAAGCCTAAGAGGTGGGAGCCAGAGTTATATAGGAGTCTTATCAAAACTGCAGCCCTGCCCCCACCCAGCTCAGCCCCTGACTGGATTAAGATGCTCAGTCCCCACGCCATCTGGTTGCAGAGAAAGGGTGAGCCCTCTCCAGGACTCCTGGAGATCACCTGGAGACTTGATATGTATTTTTCATTCACAGATGTTGTATGGCATGCAACAAAAATTACAAGGTCTGCCAAGAGACAGGACCAAATCCCTGAAAACAAATAGAAAACAGGCTATAGAAACAGACTGTACAGGTGACCAAAGCCCTGAAGTAAAATCAGGGCTTTAAAATAACCATGATTAATATGTTCAAGAGACGCAAAGCAAAAGAAGGAGAAAGGAGTTGAAAAGTGAATTTTACCAGAGAATTGGAATCCATGAACTTCCTAGTTCAAAAGACTGAGGACATAGAGAACTCACTGAGTTTCTCATCGACAGAGGGCTTTTGAAAATGCTGGTTCGGGGGTGCCCGGGTGGCTCAGTGGGTTAAAGCCTTGGCTCAGGTCATGATCTCAGGGTCCTGGGATCGAGCCCCACATCGGGCTCTCTGCTCAGCAGGGAGCCTGCTTCCCCCTCACTCTCTGCCTGCCTCTCTGCCTACTTGTGATCTGTGTGTGTCAACTAAATAAAATCTTAAAAAAAAAAAAAAAGAAGAAGAAGAAGAAAATGCTGATTCAGCTCTGTATGAGCTGTAAAACCTCATGGCCTACAGTCTTAAAAAAAAAAAAAAGCTTGCCATCACTGGCTGTCGTTCTCTTTACTTTTCAAGTGGCTTCCTTTAAGGGACACATATTTTACCATGTATTCTGAGTCACTCTGCTCCATAAACCCAGTTGCCTGGCATGGAGCTCTGTTCACCAGGAGAAAGAGGAGCCTTTTGCTAATTATCCTGAACACATCCTTTGAGCAGTGGGTGTTGGGATTGCCAGTAGTTAAGATGATCAGGAAGACGAAACCTCTCTGGGATGACATTTGAGTCGACACTGAGTGATAAGGAACCAACCAGGAGAGAATTTGAGGGAAATGTGGTCTGGGCAGAGAGGATATAGAGAGCAAAGAACTCTGAGGCAAGAATATGTTTGGTGATTTGGTCAGGGGTGGGCAGACTTTTCTGGAAAGGGCCATATAACGCATATTTTAGGCTTTACAAGTCATATAGTGCCTGCTGCAACTGCTCACTTCTGCTGTGACAACACAGCAGTAAACAGACATAGAAAAATGGGTGGCAGTGGTCCAATAAAACTTTGTGTATGGACACTGAAATTAAAATTTCTTATAATTCCCACACATCACAAAATCTTTTGATTTTTTTCCCAACCATTTAAAAATATAAAAACCATTCTTAGCTCTGGGGCCACAGTTTGCTGGCGTAAGGTCCTTTAGGTAGATCAGATAGTGCAGGACACCTAGGGCATAACAGTCAGATTAAGGCAAAGCCCCTTTCCCTCTCCAAATGGAAAAGCCACCCCTCAGGGGAACTGCAGGCCGGGGTACCAATTCCGGGGGTGGGCAGCGTCCTAGGGCTCACGGAAGATGATCAGGTTTGTTTTACTTTGCCCCAGTAACAAGATAGGACAAAGGAACACACACACACACACACACACACACACGCACACGCACGCACCCTGCTAAGCAGCTGCCTACAGCTCATGGAAGATTATCAGATTTGTTTCATTTTTCTCCAGTAACAAGAAAGGACAAACGAACAGAAAGACAGGCAGACAGACAGACGCACACACGCAGGGCTCACGGAAGATGATCTGGTTTGTTTCATTTTACACACACACACATACACACACCCCCGAGTCAGAAAGCCAGAGAGGACGTGCCCAGGTTCACGCTGACGTTTCCCCAGCACGCACTAAGGGTTCGAAAGTTGGGTGCACACCTGCTCCCAGCCGGAGCGCACCTGCTGAGCAGCACTCCGGCCTCGTCTCGCGAGAGCGTGCCGTAGTAGTGGCCCCCACCCCCCCACCCCCTCCCCCCACCTCCGCCCCCGGGCCCAGCCCCCGCGCCGGGGCACACTCCCCGCCGGCTCCCCCGCCGCGCGCGCCTCCCCCGCGCCCCCGCCCGCCGGCTCGCACGCACGCCCAGTAGTAATTGCACTCCGCCACGCGAGCTCCGCATCCCCGCGAATCCCGCCCCCCTCCGCTCCCCTTCTCCCCTCCTCCCCTCCCCTCGCCCCGGCCCGCGCCGGCGGCCGGCCCCTCCGCGGGCAGGTGCGCGAGCCTGCGCGCGCCGCGGCCGCCTCCTCCGGCGGGTCCCTGGCGCGCCGGGCCGGGGCGGCTGCGCGCACGGCGCCGCTCCACCAACCCGCTCCCCGCAGGTCCCTCGCTCGCTCTCCATCCCTCGCCGGCGCTCGCTCCCCCCCGCCCTTTGATTGACAGGCAAGATGTCGGTGTGGAGCGAGGCAGGAGCGAATGCAGCAGCCGTCACCCCCGGAGCCCGGCGGCGGCAGCAGCAGCAGCAGCAGCAGCAGCGGCAGCAGCGGCAGCAGCAGCAGCAGCGCGAGGAGGAGACAGCAGCCAGCCGCAGTCGCCGCCGCAGCCGCGGGAGCAATGCAGACAGCATCTTGAGGACGCGCTAAAGCACTCCAAACGGTGGACAATGCCCTGTCACTGCAATTGGGAGGGGGGCAAAGCAGATTTTTTTTGACATAAAAGCCTGCCAGCCAAAAATATATACATTTGTCCTTCACGGAGCCGGTGTGTAAAGAGTGAGCGCTGTTTTCCATCGCCTCCTCCTCTCCTCTCCTCTCCCTCCCCCTCCTCCTCCTCTTTTTCCTCCTCCTCCTCCCCCTCCTCCTCCTCCTCCCTAAGTGTACAGACAGCATCACATCACCTGGTTTGCTTCGGAGAAACAGCATCTCTCCTTTTCAGGGACCAGAGACTCAAAAAGAGGAGACATTCGAATGGAGTCTGCTTGATACCCCAAAATAAAATAATAAATTTTGGCTCTTGTCCCCTCCTCCCACCCCACCCCCTCAACCCTGTGTGAGATGTTGGGTTTCTTCTTCATGAGACATTGTTGAGAAGTCGCAGTGGTTGGAGAGCGTAGGGGGTAGACTACCTCTACGCCCCCCCCCCTTTTTTCTCTCTGGGAGGAGGAGGAGGGGAAGGGGGCTTGCCGAGCAAGCGATGGATGAGGAAAACATGACGAAAAGCGAGGAGCAGCAGCCTCTGAGTTTGCAAAAAGCCTTACAGCAGTGCGAGTTGGTCCAAAACATGATAGACCTGAGCATCTCCAACCTGGAAGGGCTTAGGACCAAATGTGCCACCTCCAACGACCTCACACAAAAAGAGATCCGGACCCTGGAGGTAGGTGTTGCCTGTTGGGGGGGGGGGGAAACAATCTTTCCTTCCCTCTCCTTGCTCCCCACCACCCCCCTTTCCTTTGATTCTGTTTGTTGGGGGGCGGGGGGTGTGGGAGGGTATCAAGGTGGGCACGATTTGGTTTTCTGTGATTTATCTTCTTTGCAAAGCCTGCCCTGGGTGTCCCTTTACTGTACCGCTGTCGTCTACGCTTGGCTGGGTGGTGGTAGTAGTAGTAGTAATTGTGATTCCTTATGTATTATTATTCTTGCGGCTGTTATTATCATTCGCTTCCCCTCCGAGGAGTGAGTTCTCTCTTTTTTCCGCTTGTGGGTTTGTTTATATGCCACGGGGGCTTGTGTGCTGGGTAAGGCATTAAGGCGCTGCAGAGAACCCACGTGACCTTGCGCATTCTGCAGGTGGTCAAAGGTGGTTTTTGCTCGCAGAATGGGGCTGCCTATAAATACAGACCTCTTCGGCGCTCAGCCTCCTTCCCTGGCCCGCTTTTGCCCCTTGGATTTTGTTTTTGTTCTCTTGTTTTTGTTTTAGTTCAGTGGTATCCATGTCAGGGGGTAAAGAGGAAAAAAAAATCCCCATTGAGTTTCCAGTCAAACCGTTTGATGCAGGGAGCTGTTGCAGGCCTGAAACGTGTAAAAAGATAAGAGAAAATATGCCTGGATCGGCACACGCAAGCGGTGTGGGAAAATACTCTTGAATCCGTGGTGGGACCGCGGGGAAAGGGGTCGGAGGAGGAGTCATCTCTGGCGAGTTGTAACATTGTCTCCAACAGAACTTGAGGGCGAGTTTGAAGCAGTTTTGGGGGATGGGATTGGACGCAAAGTTACTCAGAAAGAAGATGGCAGGAATTAATTCTTCCCAAGGCAGTTTGGTCAAAGGAGGAAGGTTTCAGGAGCTTTAGAAAATGTCTGGTGTGCACGTAGTCACTGGGCATCCACGTTGTTGGAAACATCTGAAGGGTTCCACTCACTTCTCCCTCAAAACAGCTGTACACATGGCTTGATTAAATTTGGGAACTCCCATTAGCTGGCATTTGCTGAGGGTGGGTAGTGGCTGTGCAGGCAGGGAGCATAGGAAAGGGGTTCTGGTTCTCCCTCTGGTGAAGTGGGCATGTGTGGTGCTGGGAGGTTCCCTCTGTTTCCACTCCAGGAATTTCCAAGGCCTGAACTCTTCGGTCCCTGCTGAATCTTTGAGCCCGGTGCCCCGGTTCCTGCCTGGATAAGTTCCACTCTCTGATTCACTTTAAAGTTGTTTTTTAACCCCCCTTCCATGATTTTAACTTTGGCTGCTTGGAAGGTCATCAATTTGAAAGGAGAGAGAGAGAGAGAGAGAGAGAGAGATGCTGTTTGGTCCCCTAGAATACATGTCTGTGTGCACCTGTCATCTGGGAAAATGATCCTCAGAAATGAAATAAAATAAGTGTCAAGAGGTATCAGAGGAGTGAGGACTCTGTTGGGAGACTAGGTACTTGCTTTCTTGGAGTTTTGGGAGAATAGTCTAGGCTAGGACTTTGTTGCTGGAAGAAAAAGTGTGGGATGCCCTGGCCCAGCCTTCTGTCTCTGTGTGAGCAGTGAACTCACAGAACGGCAGGCAGTAAATAAATAAGTAATCCAAAAGGGCCACCTGAGTCCTCTTCTGGTCCTTTGAGTCAGGAGTCCCAAGTGCTTATTCATGTATCCCTGTGTAAGTTCCTCTGGTTTAGTTTTCAACTCTTCTCAACATGGGCCATCCTCTGATAGCTCCTGGAATGATGGTGATGGTCACAGTGGACCCTGGTCTCTGTGGCTTCTTTCCTGCACCGTGGTTTTCTTTGAAAACCGGGGGATGGAGTTGCAAGAGGTTGCAAATACTTGGAGCGCATCTGGTTGTCAGTTTCCTGGTCCCAGGATGCCAAAGAGCATGCCCACAACCACTTTACACATACTGTGCAGCAGGGAAGGGTCTCCAGCAGTCATGGCAGCTCTATGCTTCTCCGGCCCCTGGGGCAAGGGGTGGGGGTGCCACTGAGGAAGCGCTGGTGACTCCCGGTACAGCCAAATCCTGCCAAACCTCACCTAGGTTTTGGACTAAGGCTCTTTATCAACCAAACTTTTCTGTATATCAAAATGTGTATCACATTTTGTATATCAAAACCACCCAAGGGAACGTATTAAAAATGTGCATTCTCAGCCTCTAACCCCAGAGGTTCTAATTCAGGTGGGACTGGGGGTCGGGGGCGGGGGGAGAGGGAAGGCCCAGGAATCTGCATTTAAGAAACAGTCCAAGTATTTCGATGCATGTTTTCACATTGACACTCTGAGGAATACCCACCGATTAGGAGATATTTCTGCAGTTTGATGGTGAGAACTCCCTGCTCACAAACACTGAAGTAAGCAGTACATGGAACGTCCCCGAAAACCGTGATAATAAGCAAAATTTGGTAGCATGCCTATGACCCCATGATAACAAAAATATACAGCGTGGACTGAGCCTTCCAGAAGCGTCCTGCATGATTAGGGAGACAAGGCTCACAGTATAGGTGTGAAATAATGATCAAGTCCAAACAGCAAAGGATACGGGAGGGCAGCATGTGGGTCTGTGAAGAATATTTTCAAACTGCATGAAATGGAAAATTCAACCATGTGTTCGAGGGAACAGTGGCTTCTTTTCCTTGTGTAGCATCAAGTGTGGAGGGATATGGCTGCTTGAGTTGGCTCAAGTAAGATAGTAACGTCGGGGCTGTCATCTCTTTGAGCTGTCAGTGGCCTCTTTCTAATGGTTGCAAGCTTCAGCCATCACACCCAGGTTCAAGGCAGGGATGGGGGGGCCAGGTGAGGAGTGTGCAGATATAAAGGGTTCATGTCTTTTTTTTTTTTTTTGCTTCCCCAGAATACCTCTTGCTACCTAACCCACAGATGATTTTTTTTTAAGATTTTAATTATTTATTTGACAGAGAGAGAGAGAGAGATCACAAGTAGGCAGAGAGGCAGGCAGAGAGGAAGGGGAAGCAGGCTCCCCACTGAGCAGAGAGCCCGATGCGGGGCTCGATCCCAGGACCCTGAGATCATGACCTGAGCCGAAGGTGGAGGCTTAACTCACTGAGCCACCCAGGCGCCCCTCAGATGATGTTTAAGTATGTCTTATTGGCCAAAACTTGGTCGGATGGGTAGTCCCAGCTGCGATGCCGTGAGGTGGGGAAACTGAAACAGCATCGTGAGTGGTTTAGATGGGTCGTGGTCCATTGCCTCGGCTCACCTGTTGTCGCTCCATACGCAGTCAAGGTTCTGCTTGCAAGAAAGCAAGAAGGGATATTGGGTGGACAGCCAACAGGACTGGCCGTGGCATGTTATCAGGAGGTATTCTGGCAGAGAAGAAAGGCCGTGAGCTTTGGAGTCAGACCAATACAGTTTTAAATTGTAACTTTTCTGCTTAACTTCATCTTGGGCTAGTGACTTAAATTTTCTGACCCATGGTTTAATTTTGGGCAAAATGGCAAAGAAAGAATAACATTACCTCCTTCAGTGGTTATGAGGACTGAAAGGCCATTTTCAAGGGTCTAGTGCTATCTCTGGCACAGCCCGCAGGGGTTGAATAAATGATAGTTATGATGATGATATGATTAGCATTATGTGGTGTGGGCTAGATGACATGGAAGGGAACAGCTCAGATCAGAGGGAGAGAAGGAAGAGTTTGAGCAGCATTTCCGAAGTATGTCCTGTGCAACCTTAGTTCTGTGAGCTGGTAGTATTTTCTATTCTTCTAGCAAATACTAGTGATCTAGGCACTGTGCTAGATGCTGGTGGTCAACCAGTGCTCTGAAGACAAGATGAATTCCTTGGGTCCTAACGCCTGAGAAAGGTTGCGTTAAACAAAGGGAAACAGACTTCTCAGAGTCTTTACTGTACCCACTATGGGCATGGTGACTCCAAGAGAGGGTTGGGTCCTTTTTCCAAGGATGTCCCTTGGGACTGATGTTCCGTAGAATACACCCAGGGAAACATTTGGCAGAGCAGTTAGGGTAGCTTTCTTGGTTGGGGAGCTGGGGACCCTGAACGGAGAGAAGGATGGGGGAAGGCTTAGATCACGGTAGGTTGGGAGAGCCCGCGCAGCAAGACGACAAGCTGAAGGTGCTTCATGCCAGTTCATGCCTTCATGGGGTTGCAGGGAGACCAGTTGGTCCAGAATGGAGAGTCCCTGATAGAGTGTCAAAGGAAATGAATTTAGGTCACAAACTCTTGAGATCTGACTAAGGACAAAGGAGTCAGACTGACAAAGTTTCACTCCTTTGAGGAAGGAGGTAGAAATCTTCAAAGGTTTCGGAGTGAATACGATAAAAATTTGTTTAAAGTTTAGTCCGATGGCAGCCTGCAAGCAGGGGCTGACAACCTTTTTTGTAAAGGGACAGAGAGTAAATAGTTTAGGCTTTGTGGGTGACGCACACCCACTGCCCATCCCAGCCACTCAGCCTTGCTGTTGTCCCGTGTAGTAGCCATGGATGAACTATATCCACAAATGAAGGTTTCCCTGTGCAGTGTCATCTACGGACCCTCAAATCCCAACTTGAAATAATTTTCACATGTCCTAGAGACATTATTATATATATATATATTTTTTTTCACATTTTAAAATTTAAAACTATACCGAGATTTGGGGCCTTACAAGAACAGGTGGTGGGTCAGATTTGGCCCATGGGCGATACACAGCTTGCTGATCTCTGATCTGTAGGGTGGATGGTCTAGTTCTGCGGATCTTGCCTGGGTCATCATGTGGTTGCCATCATTGGGCGGCTCAGCTGTGCTGGATGGTCCAGGACGACCTTGCTCACACGGCCAGTGGTTGGTCGGGGTACCTTGGTTTCCCTCTCCATGGTCCTTCCAGCAGGACAGGCAGATTTCTCCCCTGGTAGAAGCAGCAGCGTTCCAAGACAATACACCCTGTTGCGCAGCACCCCCTCAGGCCTCTGCTTCCGTGACCTTGGCCGGTGTCCCGTTTGCCAAAGCAGGTTAAGTGGGTAAGCCCAGAGTCTGTAGAAATTACTATCTAAGGGTATGTATTCCAGGAGGTGTGGTTCAGAGGGGCCAGTGAACAATCTAATGTAACAAGGTAGCGTTGCTATGGGAAAACCTCCCCCCCAAACCCAAAATAAAACCAAAATAGCATGGGAAAGAGGGAGGGTCATGGCATCATCTGCAAAGGGCCCCCTCAAGGAGGTTTTACTGACTTGAGGAAGCAAGCTGAGACCTATCTGGGAAATGCACCAGGAAGAGGGAACAACGGATGCAAATTTCTTGGGTGGGAACGTGCTTGGAATGTTAATAGAACAGCAAGGAGACCACTGTGGTTGGAGTGGAGTGGGTGGGCAGGGAAGGGGTGAGGGCACCATGGGAGACAGAAGCAGGGCCCTTGATCATAAAGGGCTTTGATAAGATACTTGGATTTTGTTCTAAGTGTGAACGGGGAGGTGACTGATTTATGTTTTTTGGTGTTTTTTTTTTTTTTAAGATTTTATTTATTTATTTATTTATTTGACAGAGAGAGAGAGAGAGAGATCACAAGTAGGCAGAGATGCAGGCAGAGAGAGAGGGGGAAGCAGGCTCCCCGCTGAGCAGAGAGCCCAATGCGGGCTGGATCCTAGGACCCTGGGATCATGACCCGAGCCAAAGGCAGAGGCTTAACCCACTGAGCCACCCAGGCGCCCCTGAGTTATGTTTTTAAAAGATCTTTCAGACTGCTGCTGGGAAAATAGACTGTAGGGGGTAAGAATGGGAGCAGGGAGACAATTTGGGAGGTTAATGTGGAAACCAAAGCCAAGAGTGACTGTGCTTTGGATGGTTATGCTGGTTGGGGGGATGGGGCAGGTGGCTGGATCCAGAAGGTCAGGTGCACGGAGGTGCCCGTGAATCAGATATGGGGAAAATAAAGGATGGAGGATTATGCCTGGGTGTTTGGCTTAAGAACGGAGTGAATGGTGGTGCCTTGATTTGAAATGTGGGGAGTAGAGGTGGAATAGGTTGGGCTTGACAGTCAAGTCCTATCTGTACATGTTCCATGGGTCAGGCAGACAGCTAGGTATTTGAACCTACAGCTCCGAGGAAGGCTGGAGCTACACAATGCACTTCATATGTCAGGAACATTGTCTCATATTATTAAATATTTTAGTGGCTGTGGGATAATACATGGATGTAGCACGATTTAATAGATCCTGCTGTCAGATGTGTATGTTATAACTTCCCATTATTATAAATAATACCGTAGTAGACATCCTTGCGGTTTGTATCAGTCCTTCAGTTCCAGGGGAATTGCTGTATTCAAGGATATGCAAAGTCTCTGGACTTATGATAGGTTTTGCCACATTATTGTTCACCAGGCATGTGAAAAGGGCCTGTTTTCCCCTATCTTCAGTATGAGTTTATGCTTTTTTGAAAAAGATTTATCTGGGGTGCCTGGGTGGCTCAGTGGGTTAAGGCTCTACCTTCGGCTCGGGTCATGATCTCAGGGTCCTGGGATCAAGCCCCGCGTGGGGCTCTCTGCTCAGCGGGGAGCTGCCTCCCCCTCTATTTCTTCCTGCCTCTCTGCCTACTTGTGATCTCTCTCTCTGTCAAATAAATAAATAAAATCTTAAAAAAATTATCTACTTATTTTTATTTACTAAAAAAATTTTTAATCCACTTATTTGAGAGAGAGAAAGGGGAGAGAGAGACAGAGAGAGAGAGCAGAAGGGCAGAGGAAGAGGGAGAGAGAATCTCAAGCAGACTCCCCACTGAGTGTGGAGCCTGATGCAGGGCTCAATCCCACAACCCGTGAGATCAGGACCTGAGCTGAAACCGGATGCTTAATTGACTGAGACACCCGGGTGCCCCTGGCTTTATGCTTTATTTTATTCTTTGGTTGCCTATGTGTTTTTTTTTTTTTTTTTTTAAGATTTTATTTATTTACTTGACAGAGATCACAAGTAGGCTGACAGGCAGGCAGAGAGAGGGGGGGAAGCAGAATCCCTCTGAGCGGAGAGCCTGACGTGGGGCTCGATCCCAGGACCCTGGGATCATGACCTGAGCCGAAGACAGAGGCTCCAACCCACTGAGCCACCCAGGCACCCCTGCCTATGTTTTGATGACTGAGAGCTCAGGGTTAAAGAGGCAGTTGCCTCGGGTTAGAATCTCATCTTTCTGTTTCTAGTTGGGAAGGATCTGGGGACTTGTGGACACAAGAGGACTTGGTTTTCCACACCAAGTGGCCAGCCTGTGAAGACCTAGCCTCGCCCTTCCGCCTTGTTCTCATAAAGATATGGCTGGGGGGTGGTCTCACGACTGAGTCAGTGGTGAAAGTTGTTTCTGAAGGGTTCACTCTCCCCTTTGGGTTTTGGAGTGGATTCTGCTCCGGAGCATGTTATCCTTCTTCTTCTAATGGGCAGAAAATTGGGGAGTCTTTCTCCTCCCCCAGAGAATCAGTCATTTTCTGGGCTCCCACCCACTGGGCTCCTACAGTTGGGACCTGGCTGTTCGTCCCCGCCCCCAGAGTGCCGCTCTGGAGCTGGGGAATGGGGAGGTGTTCAGGAGCCGAGGAAGACAAGGGACACATGGCAGCTGGGACGGAGGATGGAGAAGCCGAGGGATGGGGAGGAGAAAGTCAAAGCAGAGAATCATTGTCAGCAGGATTTCTATGACCTTTGCAACATCCCTCCAGTGGGCAGTGACTGCAGCCGTGGTTCTTCCTGCTTTTCAAGTGAATTTACTGAGGTTTAGAGTCACTGATTTGTCCCAAACTGGAGGCTAAGGCAGACTCAGATCCAGAAAGAGGTTTCCTGTTCTACTTTGGGCTCCCCAAAGGGGGCATGACCTGGAAGGGAAGAAAGGAAGACGAGAGCGGATAGAAGGTAAAGGGGACATACAGGTGATCATGGTGAGGCGGTTGGAGGTGGTGGCTCTTGGTTCAGCGAGAACCATCATGGTGGCATACTCTGTCACTCAGATACTTTCATTTCGTGGACAGGCTTTTATAGATGCAAGCTATTGGGGAGAAATGCGGAACCAGTGGAGACCAAGCAGGGTGTCCACAGACACAAGGAAGGATGACAAAGAGAGGGAAACAGACTCAAGGATGTCCAGCCAGTTGCCACCTTGGCTACTGAGCAATGGAAACGTGGTGACTTCTGACTGAAATGTGCTGTTGGTATCAAATCCACACCAGGTTCTGAACTCTTAGTATGAAGAAGAGAATAGAAAATATCTCATTAATCATGTTTTATATTGACAGCATGTGGCCATGATGTTATTTCAGACAGATTGGGTTAATGAAATCTGTTCAAATTAATTTTACCTGTATCTTACTACTCTTTCTTTCCCGAGGCTACTAGAAAATTTTAAATTACGGAGGTGGCTCGCTGTGTATTTCAGCTGGACAGTTGCTGCCTTTGGCCATTGAGGTGATTTCTCTGTTTTGCTGAAATAGAAATTCTGTTCTTGATGAAGACTGGGAATATGGGGCACCTGGGTGGCTCAGTGGGTTAAGCCTCTGCCTTCAGCTCGGGTCATGATCTCAGGGTCCTGGGATCGAGCCCCGCATGGGGCTCTCTGCTCAGCGGGGAAGCTGCTTCGCCCTCCTCTCTGCCTGCCTCTCTGCCTACTTGTGATCTCTCTCTCTCTCTCTCTCTCTCAAATAAATAAATAAAATCTTAAAAAAAAAAAAAAAGACAGAATATGCCACCCCTGCCCCGGGGGTTACTAGGCAGCCGTTGATTAAAGCAGTGGTTGCGTTCCAAAGATGCATGCCCTCAGTTTCCCGGGACCAGTGGAAAATTGAGATGAAGACTCAGAAATAATAACTTAATTGAGTCTCTAGAAATTTTCGTGGATGCTTAAAGCAGTATAACCTAGTGATTAGGTGAGCTTGGGATCTGCCAATAAGATTGCTTGGATTCCGGTCTGAGTTCAAGTTACTTAGCTAGTCCTAGCTAAGTAACCTTGGGCAAATGAGCTCTCCTTTCTCAGCTTCAGTTTCCTTGCTTATAAAATTAGGATCATGTTACGTAGGATTGTTATGCTGATTACATGGAATTGTGGATTAAGGAGCTGAGCAGGGCGCTTGGCACATGGCAGATGCTTACAGCATTCGCCCCAGTAGGTTGGCATGGGGAGGTTAGGGCATCTCAGCCTTTGGGTGGGGGTGCCATGGTTGGGTGTATCATTCATTCATTCAGTGACTCTAACTGAGCTCCCAGTGCGTGAGAGCAAGGTGTGAGAAGAAGAAACCCATAGAAGCCTTCGAAGGGATAATGGCACACCTGCGGGGCTGCAGGTGACATAAGTGAACAAGACTCTGATACTAGGCCTGGTTCTTTGAATTCACCCATAGATGACTCACTTCCCATCAGCCCGGCAGGCTTTAGTCTTTAAACCATGTGCTCATCACAACTCTTAAGTTGGTTAACAGTTCTGGGGTTGGTTGGGCCTTGTACCTCCTGAACTTCTCTTAAGCTTATGTGGTAGAAAGAACCATGGTATCCAATGGCTTGAAAATCATATCTTTTAAAGGTAGGAGGACCCTTAAGAGGTTGGCTAGGGTTACCTCTTGGCTAGTGTCTAGCTTTGGCATGGTGCTTTGGGGTGAGCCCCACCTCGTAAGGCAGCCTTTTAAAAAAAAATCCTTTTTTTTTATGGTGGTAAAATAGATATCACATAATATCTACCATTAGAACCATTTTAAAGTGTGCAACTCAGGTAGCATGAAATACATTCACAATCTTGTACAACTATCATCACTATCTATCTGCAGAACCTATTCATCATCCCAGATAGAAATTCTGTACCAATGAAACAATAACTCTCCCCAGCTGCATGGTAACCTCCATTTCCTGTGTGCATGAATTTGACTATTGGAGGAAGGTTCATCCACGTTGTAGCAGGTGTCAGAGCTTCATTCCTTTTTTATGGTTGTCTAATATTCCATGGTACACAGAGATCACATTTTGTTTATCCAGTCATCTGTTGATAGACTCTTAAGTCATTTCCACCTTTTGACTATGGCAAACAATGATGCTTATGGGCATTGATATACAAGTATCTGAGTCCCTGCTTTGAATTCTTTTTGGGTCTATATCTAGGAATGGATTTGCTGGGTCATATGGTAATTCTATGTTTAATTTTTTTTTAAAGATTTTATTTATTTGACAGACAGAGATCACAAGTAGGCAGAGAGGCAGACAGAGAGGTACTGCCTATGTTTAATTTTTTAAAAAAATTTATTTATTTTAGGGGCACCTGGGTGGCTCAGTGGGTTAAGCTTCTGCCTTCGGCTCAGATCATGATCTCAGGGTCCTGGGATCGAGTCCCGCGTCAGGCTCTCTGCCTCGTCAGGGAGCCTGCTTCCTCGTCTCTCTCTCTCTGCCTGCCTCTCTGCCTACTTGTGATCTCTCTGTCTGTCAAATAAATAAATAAAATCTTTAAAAAATTATTTATTTTAGAGAGACAGCATGTGTCTGCAGGTGCGAGTGTTTGGGGGGCAGGGCAGAGGGAGAGGGTAGCTTGGACTCAAGCAATGAGACAAATAGATATAAAAAAGAACTCATCCGTCAAGTGGGACATTCAGGGACCTTGTTTTTATTGGGAGGCAGAGCAAGATTATTTTATTTTATTTTATTTTTTAAAAGATTTTATTTATTTGTTTGTTTATTTAAGAGAGACAGAGAATGAGAGAGAGAAAGGGGTGGGGGGAGAGGCACCCAGGGAGAGGGAGAGAGAGAGAATCCCAAGCTGCCTCCATGCCCAGTGCAGGGCCCCATGTAACACTTGATCTCACGACCGACCGTGAGATCATGACCTGAGCGGAAACCAAGAGTCGGACACTCAACTAACTGAGCCACCTAGGCGCCCCAAGAGGCAGAGCAAGTTTAGATGCCACATTTTTATTTTTACTTTTATCTGGCTTGGAGGAGCAGTGCTTTGTGGTAAACCCTAAAGGCAAAATTATTCTTTTCATATGTTGCTAGATTTGATCTATTAATATTTTGCTGAGCAATCTTGAGTCTGTGTTCATGAAGGATGTTGCCTGTGGTTTCCTTTCTTGCGCCATCTTTGTTCAGTTTCAGTATCAGGGTATCGATGGCCTCATGAAATGAGTTGGGAAGCACCCCCTCCTCCCCTTCTGTTTTCTGGAAGGCATTGGAAGCACAACTGATGTTATTTCATCATGTGTTGAATGGTGGTAGAATTCAGGAGTAAAACTATCTGGACCTCGAGGTTATTATTGCTATTTTTTGCACATGGAAGTTTTTTTTTAAACTACAAATTCCATTTAAAAAATGTATTCTTTGGTGAATTTTGGTAGTTTGTTGTTTTATTTATTATTATTATTATTTTAGATTTTATTTATTTATTTGAGAGAGAGAGAGTGAGAGAGAGCCTGAGAGGGGAGAAGGGCAGAGGGAGAAGCAGACTCCCCATGGAGCCGGGAGCCCGATGTGGGACGCGATCCTGGGACTCCAGGATCATGACCTGAGCCGAAGGCAGTTCCCTAACCAACTGAGCCAACTAGGCGGCCCAGTTTGTGGTTTTTAAGGAATTGGTACATTTTATCTAAATAACTGAATTTATGTGCCTAGATTTGTTCATGGTATTCCTTTACTATCCTTTTGGTGTCTGCGGGATGCTTTATCCCTGATGTTGGTAATATTTTTTTTTTTTTTGCTCTTTGATTCTTTGCCTGTCTGGCTAGAGGTTTATCAGTTTTATTCGTCTTTTCAGAAAACCAGGTTTGGGCTTCATTTATTTTTCTCTGTTTTTCTGCTTTCAATTTGATTGGTTTTTGTTTTCAGTATTATTCCCTTCTGCTTACTCTGGGTTTCTTTTGCTCTTTTTTTCCCCCTGTTTTCTTGAGCTAGATGCTTAGGTTGTTAATTTGAGACCTTTCTCCTTTTCTAAGTATTTATTGCCACACATACCCCTTGAAAGACTACTCTAATAGCATCCCTCAAGTTTTGATGTTATATTTTCATTTCTTTGGTTTCTTACTCTCGGATGCATACATCCTTTAATTAATTAATTAATTAAAGATTTTATTTATTTATTTGACAGAGAGAGAGAGATCACAAGTAGGCAGAGAGGCAGGCAGAGAGAGAGAGGAGGAAGCAGGCTCCCCGCTGAGCAGAGAGCCCAATGAGGGGCTCGATCCCAGGACCCTGAGATCATGACCTGAGCCGAAGGCAGAGGCTTAACCCACTGAGCCACCCAGGCGCCTCTGATGCATACATCCTTAAGACCCATGTTGTTTAATTCCCAAGTGTTGTGGTTATTTTCTGGTTTAATTCGTTTAGGGTCCATGAGCACATTTTATATGGTTTCAATTATTTTAAAACGCTTAAGGTTTATTTTAGGACCCAGAATATCTTCCTGCTCGGTGAACGTAACATGTGTCCTTGTGAAGAATGTGTGTTTTGCTGTTGACAGGCCCAGTGTTCTCCAGCCATCAATTAGATCCAATTGGTCGATGGTTTTGTCGAGACCCTCTACATCCTTGCTGATTTTCTCTCAAATTGTTTTATTGATTACACAGAGAGGAGTGTTGTTAGCTCCTATCCTCATTGTGGATTTGTCCAATTCTCCTTGCAGATCTGTCAGTTTTTGCTTCGTGTACTTTAAGCTGTTTTGTTAAGCGTATACACATTGGGGGATGGTTATTTTCTTAGTGACTTGACTTTTTTTCATTCTGTAAAGTTACTATTCATGCCTGGTACTCTTCCTGGCAGTGAAAATTATTTCTCTGATACTGATACAGCCACCCCAGCTTTTACTTTTTTGCTTTTTTTAAAAAATTGAGGTAAAATTCACATAACATAAAATTTACCACATTAACAACTTTACAGTATGCAATGAGGTGATTTTTGGTATATGCTTACTGTTGTACAGCCATCGCCCTTATCTAATTCTAGAACATTCCCATCATCACAAACACGCACACACAAATACCTTGTACAGGCACACCTTGGAGATACTGCGGGTTCAGTTCCAGACCACGGAAATGAAGTGGATATCACACTAAAGTGGGTCGAATGATTTTTTTGGGTTTCCCAGCGCACCGAAAAGTTATGATTACACTACACTGTGGTCTGTTAAGGGTGCTATAGCATTATATCTATAAGAGCAATGTGCATATCTTAATTAAAAAAATTCCTTTATGGGGGCACCTGGGTAGTTCAATGGGTTAAGTGTCTGCCTTTGGCTCAGGTATTGATCCCAGGGTCCTAGGATCGAGCCCCACATGGAGCTCCCTGTTCCGCGGAGAGGCTGTTTCTCTCTCTCCCTCTGCTTGCCTCTCTGACTACTTGTGTTCTATCTCCCTATCAAAAAAATAAATAAAATCTTTAAAAAAACACTATTAAAAATAAAAAAAATCCTTTGTTGCTAGAATATGCTAACCATCATCTGAGCTTTCAGCAAGTCATCATCTTTTGGCTGGTGGAGGGTCTTACCTCCATGCTGATGGCTGCTGACTGGTCAAGCTGGTGGTTGCTGAGGGTTGGGGAGGCTGGGGCAGTGAGGAAGTTTGCTGCATCGATAGACTCATCCTTTCACGAATGATTCTTTGGTAGCGAGTGATGGTGTTTGATAGCGTTTTACCCATAGCAGAACTTCTTTCAAAATTGGAGTCTGTCCTCTCAAGCCCTGCTGCTGCTTTATCAACCGAGTGTGTGGAACATTCTGAATGCTTTGTTGTATCAACAGTCTTCCCAGCATCCTCACCAGGAGCAGTTTCCATCTCAAGAAACCATTTTCTTCTTGAGAAGCAACTCCTCATCTCTTTAAGTTGTATCATGAGTTTCTAGAAATTCAGTCCCGTCTTCAGGCTCTGTGTCTAGTTCTCGTTCTCTTGCTGTTCCCACCCCATGTGCAGCTACTTCCTCCACTGAACCCGTCCAAGTCCTCCACGAAGATTAGAATCAGCTTTTTCCAAACTCCCATTTACGTTGATATTTTGACCTCTTTCCACAAATCACAAATGTTCTTAATGGCATCTAGAATGGTGAATTCCTCCCAGAAGATTTTTGATTTATTTTTCCTAGATCTATCAGAGGAATCACTGTCTATGACAGCGATAGCCCTAGAAAATGCATTTTCTTTCCTTCTTTCTTTCCTCCTTTCCTTTTCTTTGTTTGTTTGTTTGTTTGTTTCTTTCTTTCTTTCTAAGATGCTCCTTGCCCAGCGTGGAGCCCAGCATGGGGCTTGAACTCATGACCCTGAGATCAAGACCTGAGCCAAGGTCGAGACTTTAGATGCTCAACTGACTGAGCTACCCAGGTGCCCAATAAAATGGCTTTCTTAAATAATAAGACTTGAAAGTTGAAATGATTGCTTGGTCCACGGGCTGCAGAATGGATGTTGTGTTAGCAAACATGAAAACAACATTGATCTTGTACATCTCCACGCCATCAGGGCTCTCGGACGCCCGGGTGCACTGCCAATGAGCAGTGATACTCTGAAAGGCATCTCTTTTTTTCTGAGCAGCAGGTCTCAACAGCTGGCTTGAAATATTCAGGCAGTCTTGTTGTGAACAGAGGTGCTGTCGTCCAGGCTTTGCTGTTCCATTTACAGAGCGCGGGTGGAGCAGACGCAGCATCGTGCTTCAGGGCCCGAGGGTTTGCAGAACGGGCAGTGGCTTCTGCTCCGAGGCCCCTGCTGCATCAGCCTCTCACAAGAGAGTCAGTCCGTGTTTCGCAGCTTGGAAGCCAGGCACTGACTTCTCCTCGCTAGCTACCAAAGTCCTCCATGGCGTCTTCCTCGGATAGGAGGCTCTTACATTGACGCTGAAAATCATGTTGAGTGTAGCCGCCTTCATGGATGATCACAGCTGGAGCTTCTGGAGAACTCGGTGCAACTTCTACACCTGCTGCCGCCCCTCCCGCTTCTGTGTTATGGCGACGGCGTCTTTCCTTAAACCTCGTGAACCACCTCGGCTACCTTCAGACGCTCCTTCTGCAGCCCCTCACCTCTCTCAGCTTCAGAGAGTGGAAGGGAGTCAGGGTCTTGCTCTGGGCTCGGCTTCGGCTTCAGAGAGTGTTGTGCCGGGTTTGATCTTCCATCCAGACCACACACGCTTTCTCCAGATCAGCAAGAAGGCTGTTTTCTTTCTTTATCGTTCGTGTGTTCCCCGGAGTGCGCCTGTCATTTCCTTCAAAATCTCTTCCTTTGCATCCGCCACTTGGCTAAGGGTTGGCTCAAGAGGCCAAGCTTTTGGCCTCTTTTGACTTTTGATGTGCCTTCCTCACTAAGCTTAATCATTTCTAGCATCAGATTTAAAGTGATGAGACATACAACTCTTCCTTTTACTTGAGCACTTAGAGGCCACTGTAGGGTTATTAACTGGCCTGATGTCAACATTGTTGTGTCTCAGGGAATGGGGAGGTCCGAGGAGAGGGCGAGAGATGGGGTAACAGTTGTTGGTGGAACAGTGAGCACACACACAATTAGCAATTACGTTTGCCATCCTATATGGGTGCGCTTTGTGGCACACCAGAACAACTCCAGTAGTAACCTCAAAGATCACAGATCACCAGAACAAATATACTGATAATGAAAATGTTTGAAAAAATGTGACACAGAGACACCAGGTGAGTGAATGCTGGTGGCAAAAAGTAGTCTTGCTCTACATAGGGTTGCTACAAACTGTTAATTTGTAAAAACAACAACAACAACAACCACATCTGGGAGGCCCACTAAAATGAGGTGTGCTCATACCTACTTGTTAGCGGTTGGTTGCAATTTCCCTGCCCTCCATCTCCTGGCAACCATGAATCAATTTTCTGTGGCTGTGTTTTTCTGTTTTTCTTCTATCCTGGGAACTTCACGTAGATGAAATGATGCAGTAGTGACCTTCCTTGTCTGGCTTTATTATTTTTTTTTAAGATTTTATTTATTTATTTGACAGACAGAGATCACAAGTAGGCAGAGAGACAGGCAGAGAGAGAGGCGGGGAAGCAGGCTCCCCACCGAGCAGAGAGCCCGATGCGGGACTCGATCCCAGGACCCTGAGATCATGACCTGAGCCAAAGGCAGAGGCTTTAACCCACTGAGCCACCCAGGCACCCTTGTCTGGCTTTTTTCACTCAACATAATATTTTCGAAGTTTGTCCCTTTGCGGCATGTATCACTACCTCATCCCTTTTTATGGCCGAATCGAATTCCCTCGTATGGGTTTATCCATACGAGGTTATGTCCACCTTGTGGCTATTGTGAATAGTGCTGCTGTGGACATCCGTTTGGCGAAGGCAGTCAGGGCACTTTGAGAGTAAACTGACTCTCCTAGGCTGGAAACTAAGGAAACGATTCCGGGTTCAGGCTGGAACACAGTAGGGAACTCTGGAGTCCACAGTTCTTGCATACACTCTGGGGTTGTCTGTTACGGTCTTAGAATGCTTTCCTGGTGCTCATTAGGTTATCTGTGTTGGCTTATGAGTTGTTCACGCAGACCTCAGAAACAGAAGTCATTAAATACAAATGTCATTTTAAACGCATTTATAGACATCAAAGCAAATCATAGTCATTGTAGGAAAAATGGAATATGTGCGGAATTAAAAAGAAAAATGCACACGCTTCTACTCCTGCCACCCACAGATGAACACTATTAGCACCTTGTTACACAGTCTTATAAGCTTCCCCTCATACAAACATGGGTTTTTATGTGACTTTAAAGAATAGCTGTATTTTATGTATTTTGTAGTCTCCTCTTTTCATCTTCAAAGTCGATTTAAGGTGTGAATGTTTCTCCCCGTCAAAAGCATTTCAAATGACTAGTAACATTCCGGCATAAAGAGAGAGCATCACTAAGTCGACTGCCCACCTTTTGTGAGTTGTTTGGTTTTTTTTTCTTATTCTCATAAACACAGCCTTAATGACTACTTTCCAAATGAAATCTTTTGTAAAGCGCTTCTATTTGGCTCTTTAGGAAATATACCGAGAAGTAGAATTCCTACATGCTCATAAGGCTTTTCCACCTCTCCAGCCCAATGGTCCTTTAGAAAGATCCCCGATTAGAGCCCTCTTAGAGTTTCCAAGAGTCTGTCGCTTTGTGTCTTCAGGAATGACAACTGGAGGAGGGAAACGTTTCCAATAAATCTGTGACTTAATAAAAAATACATAAAGTCGCTTTACTGCATCTGTGAATCAACTTGTAATGAGCTGAAAAGCTTGAGGCAAGGCTGGTGTCTGCAAACGCACCCTTTCTGCTGAAGGAGGTGCAGAATCAGAATCAGGTCCTTGATAGGGAAGCCTAATGAGAGGTGAAATCTTTTCTGAAATGACATCAGAAAGGGAGGCGCGTGTTATGATAAATGAGGCTTCTGAGCTCCAGGAATCACCCAGTCGGTTGATTTCTGGGACCAGGCATGAAACAGAAAAGGGAAGGAAAACAGGCCGGGGGTAGGGTACTTGGGAGGTGACGTCAGGGGCATGGTTAAATGGAGAACCTGTGTCCCATCGACAGATATCAACCTTGCCAGTGGATAGGATTTGGGCCTGATATTGTGGGGTGTTTCCATTTTCCAAAGGAACCCCCAAATCAAAACTATAAATAAAAGCAGACGTTGTCTCATTGTTACCCGATCAAGAACTTTACCCCCCACCCTTTAATTCACATGTGTGTGTCTATGGTTAAGACCGAGTGAGGAAAAGGAAGATGCAGATAATCAACATCTCTGAAATAATTTGTGAACACCAGTGGTTTGCTAATTGTTTTTCAGGTGCTTTTCTTCCAATCCCACCCACCTATGGGTTCCAAAAAATTAAGGTCATACTTCCACGTCTGGAGAAGTTAGGATGACAATGACCTCTCGATTTTATTTTCTTTCTTTCTTTCTTTCTTTCTTTCTTTCTTTCTTTCTTTCTTTCTTTTTTTCTTTCTTTCTTTCTTTCTTTCTTTCTTTCTTTCTTTCTTTCTTTCTTTTTTTTAAGATTTTATTTATTTTTTTGACAGACGGAGATCACAAGTAGGCAGACAGGCAGAGAGAGAGAGAGAGAGAGAGGGAGAAGCAGGCTTCCCGCCGAGCAGAGAGCCCGATGCGGGGCTCGATCCCAGGACCCTGAGACCATGACCTGAGCCGAAGGCAGAGGCTTTAACCCACTGAGCCACCCAGGCGCCCCTTTATTTATTTTTTTTTAAAAGATTTTATTTATTTATTTGACAGAGAGAGATCACAAGTAGGCAGAGGCAGGCAGAGAGAGAGGAAGGGAAGCAGGCTCCCCGCTGAGCAGAGAGCCTGATGTGGGACTTGATCCCAGGACCCTAAAATCATGACCTGAGCGGAAGGCAGAGGCTTTAACCCACTGAGCCACCCAGGCGCCCCCGACCTCTCGATTTTGTGATCTTTCTTATTTTCAGTCTACAGTGAGGTAAGAATTATGCCTGGTCTCACACACACACACACACACACACACACACACTTACTTCACACCTGTACAAAAATAGGAAGAAGAGTATAATGGACCCTTTAGGTACCTGTCACACAAATTCAACAATGTCAAATTATTGCCAATAACTCCTCCCCCCGTCATCTGTAGATTATTTTGAAGCAATTCCTAAACCATCATAACATTGCATCCTCAAAAAATTTCAATGTGTATTTCTTTTCTTTTTTTAAAAAAGATTTTGTTTATTTATTTGACAGACAGAGATCACAAATAGGCAGAGAGGCAGGCAGAGAGAGAGGGGGAAGCAGGCTCCCTACTGAGCAGAGAGGCCGATGCGGGGCTCGATTCCAGGACCCTGGGATCATGACCTGAGCTGAAGGCAGAGGCCTAACCCACTGAGCCACCCGGGCGCCCCTCAATGTGTATTTCTAATAAATACTGAGTATCCTATTTTCAGCATAACCAGACGACTCCTATTGTACCAACAATTTCTTAGTCAGATATTTCCCTAAAATTCAAATCAAAATACCCATGCACAAAAGACAACTGTGCTTTTTGAAACAGCCACAGCGGACGGCCTTAGCCTTTCCCCGGTTCTGCTGGCATTACTGAAGACATTCTCGAAAACCAGCTTTAGAGGGTTTTTTTGTTTGTTTGTTTTTGTTTTTTTGTTTTTTTGTTTTTGCAAGCGAACAAGTCTCTTTATTTTTTCTTTACCCTGAACGGAAAAGCCTTCGTAATGGCTGTTGGATTTCCCAATGACTTTTATCTATTTAAAACATGAAGGTATTCAAGTATGCTCTCAATGCGTAAGAGGCGTTACCACTGAAGCAATCACGACCGTGTTCTGGGCATGGCGTCGGCGAGGAAGCTCAGAGAGGAGTCCTAGCTTTGGTGTAGGGCTGTGTTGTCAGTCATTTCCAGTGTCTGCTCTGTAAGGGCAGCTGGCTGGTTGGCTTCAGCATGCATCCACCCTTCGTCTGTCCCTCCCGCTTCCTGTTAAATGCATTAGACATACAGAAGCGTCTTGCCACCACGGGGCTTACGACGTACAAATATGTATATTGCACGTCAGGCACTGTGCTGGGTGCTGAGTACTAGGTACTGTGCTAGGTCCTGGGACACAGTATTTGCTCATGGTTCTAGTGATGCGATATTTAGGCTAAGACTTGAAGGGTGATGGGATTAACCAGAGATGAGGAAAGGCTGTTCCAGGCAGAAGGACGGTGTGTGCAAATGTCCAGAGGTAGAACCATTGTGGGGCGTTTGAGGGACCAAGGACGTCCAACGTGGCTGGAGTATAGGGTATTTCAGGTCTGTTTGAAGGTGAGGGAATGGGGCAGCTCTTTTTCCTTTCTCTAAACTGGGTTCCTTTGCATCCTTTTGCTGCCTCATCTCCTCCTCATTATAGAAAAATGAGGCGGTCCCATTTGCCAAATTGAATAAAAGTCTAATCTATGATCTCCATTTCTGAAATACGATTTGAAAGCATAACATGAATTTATTGGCTCCCCCAAGGTGGAGGCCGGTCCTAACCACCACAACAAACACGGACCATCCCGTAATAATAATATATGGGCAAGACCTCGCGAGAGGGTGGGGGAGGGGAGGGAGGATAAAGCCAGGGTGAAGGAGGTGGCGAAGTGGAAATGCATTTAAAATCCCATGCTTTGTGGTTTATTATTAACAGCAGAGCAGAAAATGTCTCTACAGAGTTATGAAAAATTCATTAGGAGCGTGCTACAGGTCTGAGAAGCTGGTCATTGTTTGATCAGATTAACAATAATGAGAGCAGTCTTAAATTAACTCAGATTAAGAGGAGGGCTCTCCCCCTTACCGTTCAGTCATACGTGTGTAATCACATTTCCTCACAACCAGTCGCCCTTACTTGTCTGCCAAGATGGGAACGGGGGGCTCTTTACAAAGGTAAGGCCAGGCCGGCAGAGGGGGTGCTGAGCCCAGATGCCACCTGGAAACCAGGGTCCCATGGAACAAGTTTCCCTGAACACTCCCTTCCCTGTGCTCCAGCTTTTGTCTCATCTCCCCGACACTGCTCTTCTGTTTGCTGGGCCTGTTTCCTTCGTCCTGGGTCACGATTTCCCGGCATTGAGGGCCTACAATGCGCCATGCAGTCTTCTAGGTTGTGTGTATGTGTGTGTGTGTGGGGGGTACATCTTTTGAGGAAAACAAGCAAAGAGTCTGCTGTTGTGCCTAGTTGGGAGATAGACAATAAATAAGCATAAGAATAAGGAAAACTAATAAATAAGTATAAGGAAAATTAATCAAAAGTAATAGCAAAAAAAAAGAAAGAAAACAAAAAAGAAAGTAGAGCAGGCTTCAGGCAAAAGGTGACATTTGAGCAAAGATTTAAAGAAAGTGAGCAAGTGAAGATATCCAGGGCACGCAGAAGAACATTCAGGGTGAGGCAACAGCTCATGCAAAGGTCCTGAGGCCTTGGAGGAACAGCCAGGAAACTTGTATGACTGAAGTAGAGAGTTGAGGATCATGACAGAGCAGCAAAGTAAGACTAGTATAAAGAGTTTTATAGTTTATAGTATAAAGAGTTTTATAGTGAAATGAGGCATATTGGAGGTCTTTGAGGAGAGGAGTGACATGGTCTGACTTGAGTTTTGATATTATCCTTCTAGCTGGTGGTTGAGAATAGACTGTAGGGTAGAAGCGGACAGAAGAGTCAGGAGACTATTTAGGTGAGAGACGAAGGTGGCTCATGCCAGACTGGTGAGCCATGGTTGGATTTTGGATATATTTAGAAATTACAGCAAACAGGAATTCCAGATTAATTTTTTTTTTTAGTATAGTCGATGCACAATATTACATTAGTTTTAGGCATACAACAGGGTGATTCGACAATTCTGTACGATACGCCTTGTTCACCTCGCGTGCCGCCACCATCTGTCAGCCAGACAACGCCATTACAATACGTTGACTCTAGTCCCTATGTTGTAAGGATTTCCAGATAGATATATTATTTACTTTGCCTGTTGATCGATGTGGAAAATGGTGGTATTTACTGGTTGTGTTAACCTGAACTCTTTTGGTCAGAAGTGACAGCAACGTACGTGAAATTGCTTATGCACAAAGTAGGCATTCTGCTTATGTCCAACTGGGAAGTATATGGGTAGCAGAGAGCTTTAGCATGACTGGACCCAGGGACTTAAAGAATGGAGGCAGGGACCCTTCCCTCTGTTCCGGAGCTCTGCTTTCTTGCTGGATCGCTTTCACTCCAGCTGTCTGTCCTTGTGGCGGCCCGATGGTCGCTGAAGAGCCACTCTGACATCTCAAGCAGATTCCCCGCTGAGTGTGGAGCCCAGCACGGGGTTCGATCTCACAACCCTGAGATCCCGACCTGAGCCAAAACCAAGAGTCGGTCTCTCAAATGACTGAGCCACCCAGAAGCCTCTTGACTACGGGTTTATGCTAAGCTGGAATTCTCGAATATGACTGCATGTATATGTCAGTCCTGTTATACCACATTTAAGAATGTTCATTTTGAGATAGGTTTCAGTTTTGGGTAACAGAGTCGGCTCTTCCAGTTTTGAGCCCTAACTTTGGGCTTCACCTTCTCAGCATCTCAGTTTCCCCATCCATCCACCGAGGAAAATGCTGTGCCCACCTCATGATGTGGTTATGAGGGTTAGCTAAAATGCGCAAAGCGCTTAGCTTAGCGTCTGGCCTGTGACAGTGCTTGTAAGTGTTCGACGCCGCAGGTAGAGTAGATCTATAGAGATTCATCTGGCTGGTCTACAAGAACCTGTGTTTGCTTTTCCATATTAACTTCTCAGCTCCATTTGAAAGTTTTCTAGCTGAATTGCTCCTCTGGTTTGGGGTCGCGCTTAGCGTGTCGAACCCCTGAAGTAGAATGACAGGATGCAGGGTTGAACTTGACACATAGAGGAGACTTTCAGCTCTGAGTTGGGGTGGGGAGAAGGGAGGAAGGGGAGGACTGTTGTTTCTAGATTCAGTGGGGATGATTTTGACAGTCGTGACTCTACATTCTGCCCCGAGTCCAAGCAGACACGCCCTGGTTTGCAAGGTGGATGGACCGACAAGCGTGCCTTGGATCTAAGCCATGGACATGTGGTCCCCTTTTGAGTCCATGTCTGCAGCCCCGGTCTCTATTTCTGTGTATTTCTCACTTGCAGGCCCTAAACAGATGCTGGGGACCAGAGTCTGAAAGTTGAACTCCGGGGTCTTCAGAACTGTGTGTGGGCTGTCCGAGGACAGGGGGTAGACAGGGCTAGCCCGAGGTTCACACTGTGTGTTATGCCTGCTTCTCTTTTGCTTGAGATCATTTAAAATGGAAATGTTTTTCAGGCTTGGTGTTTTTATCCATATGCTGCTTAGAGAGAAATGTTTTTAGATGACTGTGGGAGACACAGCCGCCGAAGTCTCTGTTCTGCAAGGCTCTTGTAGCTTCTGTAAAAAGAATGTGCTCGGGGGTTATGAAATTTCAGAGGCAGATCAAAATGTGCTCCTTTCTTCTTGAAATGAGCATTTTACCAGTGGAAGACAAAGTTGTTTGAAAAGTCTGTACCGACTTCCGTGGTAATCTTGGAACCTTCGCTCGTACTTGCCTGGCTCCAGCTACGTCCTGGGCGCTCTCGGGAGCGGCCTGTGCGTGCCTGCCCGAGACATCGTCCGTGGGCGGGTGGCATTGGTGTCACCTGGGAACCGGTGAGAAACGCTGAGCCTCAGACTCTGGCTCAGACGCATCGAATTGCACTTTTTTTTTTTTTTTTTTAAAGAATTGCATTTTTAACACAACCGGGAGATTTGTGTGCACGCTAACGTTTGAGAAGCACCAGTTCAATCCTGAGAACGCCGCAGTGTTATTAATTCCACGACAAGTCTTATGGTGGTAAAACACACGTAGTATTTATTGTCTTAACCGTTTGTAAGGGTATGATTCCGGGGTGGGAGGTTCATTGGCAATGTGGTGTAATCATCACCACTAGCTATGTCCAAAGCGTTTTTGTCATCCCCGGCTTAAACTCTGTGCCCGTGTGAGATAGCACCTTGCTCTCCCCTCCCCCAGCACCCGGTAACCTCTGCTTTCTGTCTCTACGAACTTGCACATCCTCGGCATGTTGTATTAGGGGAATCATACAATATTTGCCCTTTTGTCTGGCTTATTTCACACAGCATGCTGTGTTCTGGGTTTGCCTGTGTTGTAGCGTGTATTGTTACCCCATTCCTTTTTATGACCGAATACTATTCCGTTGCGCTGACAGACCCCGTTTTGTCTAGCTGCTCATCTGTTGCTGATGGCTATTTGCACTGGTTCTATTTCCTGGCTTTGGGAATATGCTGTTATGAGCATGAGAGTACATGTATTTGACTCCCTGCTTTCAGTTCTTTTTTTTTTTTTTTTTTTTAAAGATTTTATTTGCCAAGAGAGAGCACAAGCAGGAGGAGTGGCAGGCTCCCCACTGGGCAAGGTGCCCGATGCGGGGCTCGATCCCAGGACCCTGGGATCATGACCTGAGCCGAAGGCAGACGCTTCACCGACTGAGCCACCTGCTTTCAGCTCTTTTGGGTGTAATCCTGGAAGAGTTATCTCCCTTCACATACGAAGAGACAGAGGTGTGGTAATGACAAGGACTTCCCTGAAATGACACGGCTGTGTGGGAGTGGCGCTGAGTTTCCCGATTTACGATTTACGCAGTCCCTTCCCTTGACCCCCAAGGCCGTATGCGTGTGTGCCTTAAAGAGAAAGCTGGGTGTTCTTCTTCCTTTCTAGAGGGGACAGCACAGCCTGGTGGGAAATGTTGGGTTTGGAGTCCTCGAGATCTGAGTTCAAATCCCAGCATTTTGCCCTTGCTAAAGCTTTGTGTCGGACCCGTCATCTACCCGATTTCAAGTAGGTCCTGAGGTCCATTTTCTCATCTGTAAAATGAGATGATGATGCCCATTGCAATTGCTGGGAGGATTAAATGAGGGAAAAATAAATAATCCGAGTGCCTGGCTTATAAGTATTCCACATGCAGAACAATTTTGCTTGCTAGTAGAAATAAGGAGCTTCCTCAAAAAATAAATAAATAAATAAATAAATAAATAAAACACAGAATTACCATCCTATGATCCAGCAACTTTACTTCTGGGTATATACCCAAAAGGATTGAAAGCAAGGGCTTGGACAGATACCTGTACACAATTGTTCATAGCAGCATTATTCAGAATAGCCAAAAGGTGAAAACAGCCGGAATGTCCATTAAGGGAGGAATGGATAAACCGAAGGAGGTATAGACACGCAGAGGAATGGTAGTGAGCCACGAGCAGGAGAGTGCCACAATGTGGAAGACCCAAGACCACATTAGGCTAAGTCAAGTAAATCGGATACATGTATATATAGCTGACCCTTGAACAATGCAGGGTTTAGGAAAACTGATCGCCCCCCATGCTGTTGAAAATCCACTTGTGACTTTGACTCCCCTCAAACTTAACTACTGATAGCCTCTCGTTGACTAGGAACCCTACTGGTAATATAGAAAGTCAACGAACACATATTTTTATGTTGTATATATTATATACTATATTCTTTTTTTTCCCAAGATTTTATTCATTTATTTGACAGAGAGAGAGAGAGAGAGAGAGAGAGCACAAGCAGGGGGAGTGCCAGGCAGAGGGAGAGGGAGAAGCAGCCTCTCTGCTGAGCAGGGAGTCCAACGTGGGGCTCGATCCCAGGACTCTGGGATCATGACCTGAGCCGAAGGCAGACACTCAATGATGGAGCCACCCAGGCGCCCCTATATACTATATTCTTACAACAAACTAAGTTAGAGAAAAGAAAATGTTATGGCGAAAATCATAAGAGAAAAACATTGACAATATTGTATAGTATTTATTGAAAAAAACTATCCATATAAGATAAGAGGGTCCACACAGTTCAAACCCATGTTGTTCAAAGGTCAGCTGTGCTATATTCTTCTGTTCCTGTGAGATAACCAGCATGGTCAAGTCTGTAGAGGCAGAAAGGAGAATTGTGGGTGCCCGGGGCAGGGGGCAGGGCAATGGGGAGTTAATG
The DNA here is from genome assembly GCF_963455335.1 of Martes martes. Classification (NCBI taxonomy): domain Eukaryota; kingdom Metazoa; phylum Chordata; class Mammalia; order Carnivora; family Mustelidae; genus Martes; species Martes martes. Next base: position 79,251,033 of record NC_137901.1, read on the forward strand.
TTTCATGGGGACAGAGTTTCAGGTTGTTAAGATGGAAGGTACTGGAGACGGATGGTGTCACGTGATGGTCGCGCAACAATGTGAATGTGCTTCCTGCCCCCGAAATGCACACCTACAATCAGTCCGAACTGTGCATTTTTTGCTATGCATCTTTTACTACGATCAAAAAAGAGTCAGGAGAAAAAAGAAGGGAAGAACGACTTCTAGGTGCAGATTTTACACCGGCATGCACCGATCACCTTGCTTTCACATTAGCCATGTTTGGTTGGTGCCTGGGAAAGGCCTGGTTCTTTTTTCTTTTTTCTTTTGTAATCATAGAATGATCCTCAAGTCATTACCCGTCAATGATCAGTGTTGTTCTTGGGCGCTGTCTGTGTGTCGGACACTGGGCGGAGTGCTTCCCACGTATCACCCTGTTTTCATCCACAGCTTGTTGTTGGTGGAAGCAGGAATCTGGGGATTTGGGATGCGCCATTCCACAGGCCACACCGTGTTGCCTCCCAGGACGCCCGCCCAAAGGCCGTTTACCAGGAGCTGTCTCTGATCTTAATCATGCCTCCGTGTCACAGGGACAGGGTGGGTGGTGAAGGTCACTGGGTCACCTCTGGCAAAAGCAAGACCATCTGTGGCTTTCACCACCGGTGGCTGAGTGATCTTTCTCCTTGGGGTTGGTGTAAACACAAGACGAGGAGATTGGATGTTCAGGGAAACTTCCTTGGTGCCAGAAAGTGCTCTTGGAAATGCCTCCCCTGGAGTCCCTTCTGGGACTGACCAACCAATTTCCTCCTTCTAAGGCAGCCCTGACATATGCAAATCCAGCTCGTAATTCATCTCCAAAGCAGCAGCTTCTAGATTCCTAATTGAGAGATGCTAATGAGGAATTAAGGACCCTCCGGCATCCTTGGGTGTGCTTTGCACGTGACCTTCCGCGCTCATAGCCTCCCTGTTGACCCGTTATCAAGACTCTCGCCTTTGTTCCAGAAAATATAATGGGCTAGTGAAGCGTTGCATTGTTCCCCCAGGAGCAAAATCAGGGCTATAATGGGGAGAGCGCTGGTTTTTCTTCTTTTTCCTCTGTTGTTTGATTCCACATGTACATGAGAAAGATCAAAAGGCAGGCATTACTTTGAAAAAGCGATATGGGGCCACGTTCCATAAACACGCACTTGGGAATCAGTTCTGCATTCAAATCTCGAATTTGCTGTTTATTAGCTGTGTGTCTGTGAACAAGTCCGTGTCTCTGTTTTTCCATCCGTAGATAGAGATATTCACAGGACCTTCCTCTCAGGGCCAGGATTTCATGAGAGAACACATGTAAAATGCTCGGCCTTGTATCAGGCACACAAGAAGTGATCATATCAATAGCTTATGGCGGCTGCCCTTATTCTATAATTATGTAAAATACCACCACATGTTAAAATGATCAGCCTGAACTCTTTTCCCCTTTAAGGAGTAAGGCCAATGGGAGACAGTGTATTTTTTTTTTAAGATTTTATTTATTTATTTGACAGAGAGATCACAAGTAGCCAGAGAGGCAGGCAGAGAGAGAGAGGGGGAAGCAGGCTCCCCGCTGAGCAGAGAACCCGATATGGGGCTCGATCCCAGGACCCTGAGACCATGACCTGAGCGGAAGGCAGAGGCTTAATCCACTGAGCCACCCAGGTGGCCCAGTGTATTATTTTTGAAGTCCTTTTTAACAGAAAATTTTAACATAAAAGAAAAAAAAATAGGAGAATGAGCTTTGTGTATGTTTCACCCAGATTTAATGATAATCAGCACTTGGCAATTTTGTTTCATTTGCCTTCATCCCACTGTGTGTGTGTATGTGTGTGTGTGAGAGAGAGAGAGAGAGAGAATTTTGAAGCAAATCTGAAAGATTATAGACTTTTATCTGTAAATACCTCAGCACACATCTCAAACAGATAAGGACTTTTATACAAACACAAAGCTCTTACCCCGGCTTACAAAATTAAAAAAAAAAAAAACCTAATTTCTCAATATAATTTAATACACAATCCATGTCCAAATTTCTCTGGAGGTTTTGAAAATGTCTTTTTGCTGTTGATGGGTTTGAATGAGGATTTGTATGAAAATGTCACATTGCATTTAGTTGCTATGGCTCTTAAATTCTGAATCTTCATCGTTCCCCTTCCTACCTCCCCACAGCACTTACTTTTTCAAGAAATGGAGTCATTTGTCCTATAGAGTTTTGGGGCTTCCTTGGTGTATGGTTTACCTTGTTCTTGTATCTCTCTATTTCCTGTCCGATGATAGTGAAATCTAGAAGTGGTTGACTAGATCCAGGCTTGTTTACTTATGTTTCTTTTGCAAGAATACGTCACCTGTATTTGACGTGCTCACACCAGAAGCAATGTCTGGATATTGTACTCCTAGTGATGCTAAGATTGATCCAACAGGATCAGGTGTTGTCAGTCTGATCTACCCGTTGTAGTGTGTCCCTACAGTCTTTTACCCAGTAACTGGCCTCCACTGACAACTGAATCTAGAGCTCTTATCCCATTAGGGGTTGCAGTACGAGGCTTTTCGAATTCTGTCATTCCTCCTGCATTTGAAGCTAGGACTACCTATAAATAACTTTTATGTATCACCTTTATGGTTACCCTGAACTGCAGTTTCTATGGAAAGGCAGGATAAATGCCTGTTCTTTCCCCTTTACTTGCCAATTTTTCAAATATAGAGTTGGTAATACTAGCACATCCCAAGATAACCAGTGATTTTTAAGAATGCTGTTATAAGTTAATGGATTAAGAACATTTACTTATTATATTTCAACCTATTGCAGTCATTGCTCTTTTTGAAGCTCCAACTCTCCCATTTTTGGCCAATGGGAGCCACCTTAAGTTGCCTTCCAGGTCTTCTGGATATCATCTCAGTTGACTTGAATGGTCTCCATGCCTTCTGGTACAATAAGTTGTCCCAGGATTATTTTGTTCCCCTTACCTTGGGAATCAGCTGTTTCTCAAAAGAAGCCCTGATTCCAGGGCACCTGGGTGGCTGAATGGCCTGAGTGTCCTACTTTTGATTTTGGCCCAGTTCATGGTCTCAAGGTTGTGGGATCAAGTCCCGTGTCAGGCTCCACACTCAGTGGGGAGTCCGCTTGAGATTCTCTTTCCCTTTCCCTCCCCCGGCTTGTATGTTCTCTCTCTATCTCTCTAAAATAAATGAATGAATCTTAAAAAAAAAAAAAAAAAAAAAAGGAAGAAGTCTTGCTTGATTCCTTTTAGAGAAAATGGTATTTAGAAACCACAGTTTGGCACCAGTGGTGCTCATTGCTACTGGGTTATCATTTCAGTAGATAGAGTTGGAAAACATGTACTTTTTAGAAAGAGAAAAATGAATTCATGGTGATATTTTCAACTTACATGTAAGATTATATGATTTTACTTAACTTTTGATTTTCTATTTGTATCTCATTTCTCTTAAGCTAAGAATCTTGGTTTCTAATTACATTGACCTGAATACTTATTGTATATGTTTCAAAATAATGATACTTCTACTGTTATTCTTAGAGAATTTTCTTTCTTTTTTTTTAAGACAATAAACAAAACACATCCTCTCACACTGTACTAATTGTGGAAATACAAAAAGTGCAGCATTTCCAAGGAAGCACAGACATTTTGTTATTATTTTGTTAAGTAAGAATACTTAATATAACTAGGATAATAGTATAATTGTATATTTTCAAAATAATATTTATAGTGTTACTATTAAATGAAGCATAATTAAGGTAATATTTAATATAATTAATTATTTTATAGTTCTTTTTGTCATTAGGATACATCCTGCTAGATACATATATACTCAAAACAGTGTAATCTTAAAAGAATTATCTGCATAGTTGTATCACCAAGTTGACATACAGATAAGTTCATTTGTTGAGTTTTTAAATTTAATTTTAGTTTTAGCCTTTATCAACAAGACAAATATACATGCATATGTTAAAACATATTAATTAATATTACCTCTTACACAAAATCTAGACTGCCATAAACACTCCATACTCTAATAATCTAAAGTAGGGCACCCCCTGTTTGGTTCTATTTCCACTCAGTTATTTGCTTCATTGCATTTACAGATTTGAATCACAGTCGATTCTCATTATTCACAGTAGTTATGTTCTATAAAGTCACCACTGAATTAATGAGCACCGAGCCGTTGCTCTAGGGGATACAAGGTTGGGTTCCTGCAACTCTCTGGTCACGTTTTCACCAACTGATCGATGCATAACCTTGTTTTATGTGCATTTCTGTTCAAAGACACCTTATTTAATGTACATTAATTTTGAATTCATGGCCAACACTACTGCTACTCATGCTTGAATGAAGCTTCTCTAACACAAATTTTCTGTGTAAGGCACATCACAACCTTCTTGTGCTTAGGAACACTAGACAACATGTCACCATTATGCTTGGGGACCATTTTAAACAGTGAAATCATAAAAAAAAAAAAAAAGGCACAAAAGTGTGGTTCTAAATAGACCATAGAAAAAGAGCTGAAACAGGAGGCCAGAGCATCAACTTGTTTTGACCTTAGTGGGCAAATCAAATTGTTTATTGCTCGGCATTTGTCCCCAGATGACTGAAAACACCATGTGTATTGATTTTGGGGTTACAAATCCATTTTAGCAAGTAGGCAAATCTGCACTAGGAAATCTGTGAATAATGAGGATGGATTGTGTCTGATTTGCTTTATTAATTTTCTTTTCCCTCCATCTCCACAAAGTTGTAAGCCCCATGAGGGGAGAGACCATGCTTGTGCGTGTCTCGTACACAGGAGAAGCTTACTAATGACAGATGAATGAATCCCCAAGTGAGAATGGATATTTTCTACTCTGGGTCTTACAGCTCTAAGTATTTGTGTTTAATTTGCATTAGATGTATTTCTGTTCTTCTGAAATAGTAGTTCTTTGTCAATAAGACGCTGGTCTAGCACGTTACTCATCAAATCTATGAACTCTGTTAATTCTGAGTCTTTAGAAATGACTTACACAAAGTCAAGCTCATGTAAAATTCCCTAAGTCCTCTATTTGTAACTATTATTCACCCTACCATATGATCTGCCTGGATTTTCTATAACTAGGGAACTCTACTAATATGCACCAACTGTGCTTTTATTTGCCTGAAGTTGACTGACGTGTACTTTCTCAGCCATTCAGACCCAGACCAAGAAGCTCATTGTCCTGATAGCTGATATTCAAGTCATGAACTTTAGCCTGTTAGGGAGAATTTCTTACAGAATTTTCTCTGAGCGGAAGTTAAAGCATTTGCATTAGATTGGCTGATGAGATTTTGTAGGATGTTGCTAATTTGAGACTCGCTGGGTTTGCCCTGTCTTCAGATAGGTGGGAACATTTCTGGGTGTGATTAGCAGCCTAAATATACCACATCAACATGCCTGCAGAGGAGCTAAGCTTCCAAAGAGCTTGGGAAGGAGCCCTGGCTTCTGCTTCTATTAGAGTCTTCATCATACTTTGTTTACATTTAGTGCATCAGATTCTAGGCAAATAAAAGTATACAGCCTCCATAAATATCTGTCACACAAACATACATTTGCAAAATTCTTCAGGGATTTGCATTCATGTATGTAAGAAGAACATCTACAATTTACTGATTGCTTCTTGTTATTTTCAAAGGTTCAAACTACATTGCTAGGGGGCACCTGGGTAGCTCAGTGGGTTAAGCCTCTGCCTTCGGCTCAGGTCATGATCTTAGGGTCCTGGGATCGAGCCCCACATCGGGCTTTCTGGTCAACGGGGAGGCTGCCTCCCCCTACCCCACCTGCCTGCCTCTCTGCCTACTTGTGATCTCTGTCAAATAAATAAATAAAAAATCTTAAAACAAACAAACAAACTACATTACTAGCTCTGCATTCTCTGTGGATGCCATTATCACATTATTTATTATGGGAAGGTGTAGGGTTAAGTGAGCTCAGTGCATGGACTTAGTTGTTGATAAGAATTACTGTCACTTCATGAGTATATGTTATGTGCTAGGCATGGTGCAAAGAGCTTAATACTGATAGAATTTAATTCTTTTTTTTTTAAGATTTTATTTATTTATTTGACAGAGAGAAAGATCACAAGTAGGCAGAGAGGCAGGCAGAGAGAGAGAGAAGGAAACAGGCTCCCTGCTGAGCAGAGAGCCTGACGAGGGACTCCATCCCAGGACCCTGAGATCATGACCTGAGCCCAAGGCAGAGGCTTTAACCCACTGAGCCACCCAGGCGCCCCTAGAATTTAATTTTTATGGCAGTTCTGAGTAGATAATACCAGCATCTCCATTTTACAGATGAGTAAGCTGAGGCTCAGAGTGGTAAAGTAATCCACCCAGAGTCACACGAGTCTGTTAAGTGGCAGAATCAAGGTCTTCCTGCCTGCAGAGCCTGTGTGCTAACCCCCTCAGTGAGAAGTGACTATAAAAGTTTCTTTAGGATAAGGGCTCACTGTGTGGTCTCAGTGACAGCCTTATTCAACTTGCTTAGTATGTCCCGAACGTTTATTATGTGCCAGACCCCACAGGTGGCACTGGTGCCATTAAAAATAAGAGCAGCAGCGACCAGCACTCACTTCGTGTTTAATGTGCCCAGTGCTGTTCTGAGGATTTTATGCATATTGGCTCATGTGATCATTGGAACAAACTTTTGAGGTAGGTCTGATTATTACACTCATTTTACAGATGAGGAGACTGAGTCCCAGCGGGGTTACACAAGAAATCAAAGTCACACCGTGAGTGACTAGCAGCCAGGGTTCATACGCGGGTACCAGGGTCCCTGAGCTAGAACTACACTGTGAACCGCCTCTCAAACACGGATAAATCTCGAGCATCAGGAGTAAGAACAGGACCTAAGTCGATGTCATTCACCGAGGGGGGGTTGTTGGGTGCCCATATATGGTGAGTCCACAGGTTCCTAGGTTTGCCCCCCTAGAACTTTGCCACCTGTTACTCCAAATCCGTTTTGAAGACAGGCGGGCCCCAAATTCAGAAACTCTGCATCTTTGTGCTCCTGCCCTCCTTCCCTTCTACCCCGTTCTGGGCTGTGGGCAGCCCCACTGGGAATCTGCCATCTCATACCCTAAGCACCGAGTTTACTTATTGAAGTTAAGAGACTGCATTATAGAATGTAAACTCAGAAAAGGCGTTTCGCCTCCCTGAGTTGCCATGCCTTTATTTAAAAATTGCAGATCATAACTGCACCTCTCTCATGGGGCTCTTGTGGGGTTTCAAGTTAATGCGTGTGAAGCAGCTGATTTAGTGCCTGCTGAGCAGAGAGCCTAATGTGGGGCTCGATCCCAGGACTCTGGGGTCATGACCTGAGCTGAAGGCAGAGGCTTAACCCACCGAACCACCCAGGCGCCCCGTGATCTGTTTTATTTCAACATAGGCAGTGGTCTTCTTCTTCCTTTATTCCAGGTCAACGCCACTATCACAGGACCTCCTTTATTTTTCATTCATCTAATTCATTAAAAAATTATTGATGGAATGCATGACTTATTCTCCTGGTCAACAATCAGAGTATTAAAAATAGCACTAAAGTATCCTTGACCACTCTTCTAGTTCCGGGGACTTGGTCCCCATTCCCCTGGACTAACTCGTATCACCTGTTTGCTCTGTTTCCTTCTAGACTGTCTTCTATGTATTTCTAGTATACATATCCTTGTTTTGTGTATAAATATATATTTTACACACTTACTATATACATCACTCCACAATCCTCTTTTTTTACTTAGTAACATTTCCTATTACTCCTTCTTTTTCATGTCTTCTCTGTTCTTGCTGGTTTTGGCTAGCTCTTCTAACATTTATTGATAATAAATCAATAAATGATCCCAGGACCGCAGGACCCCGGGATCATGACCTGAGCCTAAGGCAGACGCTTAACCGACTGAGCCACCCAGCACCCTCGTCACGTTGGGTAAAGCTGATGATAATCTGACCTATTCCTTGGAATGCTCCTCTTACCTGTTATTCTGTTCAAGGCAGTTTGACAGCTACAAAGAGACACAAGGCCTGCAAAGTAATCCTGTTCTTAGTACCAAGGTAGAAATCCCGACACTTGTGGGCTGGACATGGCCTGGGAGTGGCCCGTTTTCACCCTGTGCTGCTGGGGGGCAGGGCGGGGAATGGATCCCAGGCCATGTACACAAAGGACTCAGAGTACTGATTATCGTCTGATTCACCCGCGGGTCTATCCTTCCCTGGGTGCTGCTCTCAAGTCAGCTAGCATTTCTCAAACCCAAAGAATATTCCTCTCGTAAAGGAAAAAAAAGACCTTTAGATATGTTCTAGAGATTTCATTGCTGTAATGTGATTTACATCTCTACCAACACAAGACTAGTTCTTAGCCAGGGTTGATTTTTGTCCCCTCGCAGAGGTCATTTGGCAATGTCTGGGGACATTTTTGGTTGGTACGGTTTGGGGGAGCACAGTGTGATACCAGCATCTAGTGAGTAGAGGCAGGGAGACTGACCAGCATCCTGTAATGCGTAGGGCAGCCTCCACAACAAAGAATTATCTGGCCCCAAATATCAAGAGTGCCCATGTGGAGAATCCCGACAGAAAACTAGATACAAAAGTCCTTGGCTTAGAGATGTTAAACAATTATGAAGACAAAGCAAATTTGTAAAAGTGAAATCTAAACTATTTTGCAAGCCCAGTACATTCCAACAGATAGCATCATTGGGGCAAATGACATTTTACTGAAAGTCACTGAAACTTGCATGGGACTCTGCCTACTCTTATGCAGGTGTTTTTGCCTTTGGTGAGTTTCGTGTGTGTGCCCTTGGTGGCTTTTAGTTCTCCTATAATACAAGGAGGGAAGAGTGGTAGGCGTGATTTCATTTGGCCTTTACTGGTGGGGGGAGGTGTTGACGCTCATTATCTATTTTGATTAGCTTGTGATAATTAAAGCAAAACAACTTGGCACCAAAGGGCTCCTAAATTACAGGCATTAAATTTACCAGGGAGGACTAATTTATAAGGTGGGCATCCAGACCATCCAGCAGGTGTATATTCTTTTTTTTTTTTTTTAAGATTTTATTTTATTTTTTTGACAGACAGAGATCACAAGTAGGCAGAGAGGCAGACGGGGGTGGGGGCAAAACAGGCTACCCTCCAAGCAGGGAGCCCGATGCGGGGCTCGATCCCAGGACCCTGGGATCATGACCCGAGTCAAAGGCAGAGGCTTTAACCCACTGAGCCACCCAGGCGCCCCTGGCAGGTGTATATTCTGTGTTCCATTTTTTAAAAATTATCTTCGGCGGACCCCCGAGAATTCACCCCAGGACACTCTGGTTTCCATGCATCCTAACTTGGGGAGCACTAATGTGGAAAGTATCAGAAGGCACTGGGTTGGGGGAAAAAAAAGGCAAGAAATGGTAGGGGAGTTATTTGCTAATTGTTCAGTTGGCAGAGTGATAAATTGGCCATTTCCTCAAAGTCTGCTTAGTGGTGGAGAAGGTTTTGGTAATTTGGGGTGTGGGGCAGATGGTGGGAGGGTGTTCTGGGTGTGTAGGTGAGAGAGCGTTAATCTTCTCAAAGTCTTGGAGAAGCTTCGAGGAGGAAAAGATATTTGAATTAGGTCTCGGGAGGAAAAAAACCCAGGAAAATTTTTTGGATATATCTCAGGCTTAAACTTCTAAATTTGTCAGGATCCATGGACATACAGATAGGACAGTTTTCCAAGGTTAAGTTTAGTCTGTGGTCAGCCTAGTAGCAGAGACCACATCAGTGTGGTGACTGTCATCCCCCCACTGCCTGGTAGGTACATGTATGCAGTATATACAAGAATGCGTGGTCATCTCAGCAAAGTTCTCTGCCCTAATGTCTCCATCAGGGGCTTGTTAGATCCTGAACCTTGATTCTGGGGGAGGAAAAAAAAATCCACTGCTGACATAGACTGTTCCTGCAACAATAATGGCTTTGGATGACCTTGGACCCCCGCGATGTTGCTGACTCTTACTACGTGGTCTCGAATCTCTGAGCTGCTCTGCTGACCCACAACCCTCCAGGCTTTGAGAATCAGTTCCTGGCTTCAGGCTGTATTTAGCTTATGCCTATGAAAATGGATCACTTGCTGCTTTCACCCAAGTAGTGGCAAAGCACCGAAGAGCCAAGCGCTTGCTAATGCCAGGCACTGAGACACGCGCAGGGATGGAAGGGGCAAAAACTCAGAGATCTTGTCATCTCTTTACCGTAGGAGAAATCTGATTTGTGAGACAGCAGAAAGGGCACAAAGAGCTTTTGTTGAATCCAAATTCAACACTCCGAGCTTCTGTTTTTTTCCCACCCATATAAGGGGGATAATGACTTCAACGTCTCGGAGTTATTACGAGAATTGAACAGATCACAAAGTGGAAGGAGTTTGCAAACTCTGAAGGGGTAACATTTCTGGGATTTAGTATTTAGTAACCGAGTTTTTCTACACTGTTCCCGGAAGCCCAGAATCCTTCACTATTCTCTCAGTTCTGCTTTTGTCCAAGGCTGTGCAGATGGACCCAGGAGGAAGTGCCAACAGCAGGGGCATACGCAGCTGAGTAAAAGCATTACTGATTACGATAGGTAAAGTCAGTTGAGTGTTTCTGAAGGGTCAGGTGTCGCGCTGAAATGCTTTGCGTGGATTACTTCTTTGACCCCGCTCCTCCTTAGCAGCGCATGCCCAGAATACCATTAATGCTGGTTTGCAGATGGGCAGTCTGATGGCATGCCTGAAAGTCTGATGGTATGGATCCAGGGCCACATAGCCAGTAAGTGGGCAGGACCTCCTCAGGACCCTTTTGGAGCCACTGGTCTCACTGAGTGTGAAAAGAGGAACAGAGAAGAAAAGTCAGGAGAGAGAGTGATGTGTAGGAGTCAGTTCCAAGAGGCAAATCATTGGTTGTGGGGAGACCATGGGGGAGGGTAGGTGTATTCATTTGAAACAAATTCCACCAACCGGTGGCTCAATACAAAAGAAATGTATTCTCTCACAGTTAAGGTGTCTGCAGGGCTAGCCTCCTTCTAGAAGCTGTAGAAGGAGGATCCTTTCTTGGATTTTTTTTTCCCCCTTCTGGCTCCTGGGGGCTCCCTTGCCTTCTGGCCACCCTCCCTCCAGCATCCTCCTTTGTCCTCATATGCTTCCCTCTGTGTGTCCTAGTTCTGTCTCTTATAAGGACACTCTCACTGGATTTAGGGCCCATCCCAATTTAATACTATCTCCACTCAATTCTTATCTTAATTACATCTGCAAAGATCCTATTTCCAAATAAGGTCACATTCTGAGGTCCCAGGGGGACATGAATTTTGGGGAGACACTAAATTGTGGGGGGGTTGGACAGATTTCAGGGGACCAGAGGCGTGAAGGGGAGGGGGCCACAGCACCTGGCGGTGGCGACTGCTTCCATGGGGGAACTGAGAGAGGCTTGCAGCAGAAAGAAACCAGGTCCCTGCGTCCTGGTCTAGAAACTCACTGTACCAATCGCAGACTGTTTCTGCTTTGGGGCCACCTGGGGATCAAGCACTCTGCTTCCAAAGCCAACTTGGGGAGGGGTCAGGAGATGCCATTCATTTTCTACTCTAAGATGCCACAGGCACCCCATCTTTACTCCCAGCTCCCCTGCCCCGGGTAGGGCTTCTCACCTCGGGGCCTGCTGGAGACTCTCATCAAAAGGTTAATTTGGAACAAACTGTTTTCAGAACTGCTGGAAACAGTGTCTGCCCTGAGGGGACTGACTGCCAATGAATTTTTTTTAACTAGGTAAGCCTCCCTAGCTGGCATTTCACTATCTTTCCAGGCCCCGCTTGCTCTCGTCCTGAAATACAACATTCAAAGAGCTGCGATCAGAGGAAATTCTGTCCTCTGGGGTGCTAAGCCTCCCCTCTCCTATAGGGTGTTTTAAAATCCAACTCCTCGTTGAACATTTAGACAGTATGCAAAAGTGTGAAAAAGTGCAGAATGGCCCCATAATCCCACCACCCAAAGGTCTTCACTGAACCATTTTTGGTAGTTTTTCCCCCTTTATATATTGGGGTCATTGACATGCAGTGCTTTGTGTCGGTTTCTCTGGCTTAACCTCACCTTATTAGCCCTTCTATATCATTTCAAAACTCGCAGACAACTTTAAAGTCCTGTGGGCAAACAGAACTACAGTTTCCATGAGGGTATCCATTAGAAAGCAGTCCTACCCTCCCGGCATGGTTCTGCTGTTTCCAGAGTTCCAAATGCTCAGAAGGTCCCAGGTACATGTTTTTGTGTTTCCCAGAACCCTAGAACATACCATTCTTTGAATAATATGAATCTCTCCTTTCATTTTAACGAGGAGGCCAAAAGACAGCACTGAGCCAGGTTCAAGATCCAACCAGTCAGAAACCAGCGAAGTAGGTTTTCCCACCACTGTGGCTGCTTTGTTCCATCTTTGGAGAAGTTAATTTTCATATTCGGTCCATGTGACGTTGGAAATCTAAGACGCTTGTTTACTGCATCCCTTTCTAGAAGTGGAGAGAGGCCCAGGCCACTCACATTCTTTTTAGCTTCCCATTCTTTTGGAGAGGGAAAAAAAAAGAAAAGAGGAAAGACCCAACAGAATTATGCAAGTTGGTGATATATTTTAAATGTTTCCACTTAGAAAATCAACATGTTTATCACACATGATACAGTGACTAACGTTTCACATGGCCTTTTGAGATGGCATCAGATGTCTGAATTGGAGCTCCTTTTTGGCTTGCAGGCTCAGGACAAGTGGTCCTCTTTGTCTAAGAAGCATTAGCCCTCGCTTCTTGCCAAGCAATATGTTGAGGGTGTTTTAAATTTTCCTGTGTGTGCTGCTTATGCCTGTAGTTTCTGAGAGTTTGTGATCACTGTGAGTCGTGGCATTTCTCTGTTCAGTACTCCAATGTATTCAGCAACTGTATTGACTGTCCGCCTTGTAAGAACCTGGAAGAGAGATGGTTCTTGTCTTCAAGGGATGAAACATCCCATGAGGACGTGGACTTGTAAAGAAAAAAAAAATTTTTAATATGATGAGAAGTCCTTGGTTGGATATCCCTTCAAGTACTCTCAGAAGCAGAAGAGGGAGTTCTTGTTTGGAGAATGTATTAGTCAGCTTTTACTGCAGTGACAAATAGTCCCTAACTTCAGCGGTTACTACAACATTCTTAGTTCTTTTCTTTCTTTTCTTTTTTTTTTTTAAGATTTTATTTATTTATTTGAGAGGGAGAGACAGTGAGAGAGAGCATGAGAAGGGAGAAGGTCAGAGGGAGAAGCAGATTCTCTGTGGAGCTGGGAGCCTGATGCGGGACTTGATCCCGCGACTCCGGAATCATGACCTGAGCCAAAGGCAGTTGCTTAACCAACTGAGCCACCCAGGCACCCAACATTCTTTTTTTTTTTTTTTTTAAAGATTTATTTATTTATTTATTTATTTGTCGGAGAGAGAGAGAGGAGTGAGAGTGAGCACAAGCAGACAGAGTGGCAGGCAGAGGGAGAAGCAGGCTCCCTGCCGAGCAAGGAGCCCGATGTGGGACTCGATCCCAGGACGCTGGGATCATGACCTGAGCCGAAGGCAGCTGCTTAACCAACTGAGCCACCCAGGCGTCCCGGCACCCAACATTCTTATTTCTTGCTCATTAGTCTGCGAGTCACTGCAGCTACTGTGCTGTAAAGCGGTGGGTTGGGTTGAAGTGTGCCCCACAGAACTCTCATTCTGGGACCCAGGCTACAGGGACAGCAGCAACTGGGGCATCTTCTTATGACAGATCACAGTAGTACAGGAGGTCAAGTCAAACCGGGTGTATGCTCAGTGTGGCATTGGCCACAGCAAGTCACCTAGCCAAGTCCAACATTAGTGGGGGTGGAGGGTTATTCTTGTGTGTGTGTGTGTGTGTGTGTGTATGTGTGTGTGTGTGTGTGTGAGAGAGAGAGAGAGAGAGAGAGAGAATATTTGCCAATCAATAATACAATCTACCATAGAGAAGGTTTAACAGAGGAGATAACCTTCGGTTGGGTTTTGATAGAAGTTTGCATAGAAGTTCATCAGGTACGGCTGATTCATGGAGGCCCAGAAACACATGGTCTTTTTTTTTTTTTTTTTGTAATTTATTTATTTGTTAGAGAGAGAGAGCACGAGTGAGCACAGGCAGACAGAGTGGTAGGCAGAGGCAGCGGGAGAAGCAGGCTCCCCGCTGAGCAAGGAGCCCGATGTGGGACTCGATCCCAGGACGCCGAGATCATGACCCGAGCCGAAGGCAGCCGCCCAACCAACTGAGCCACCCAGGCGTCCCAATACATGGTCTTTTAAAGACAAAGTAGTGAGCCCTACAATCATTTACTCTAGTGGGTCCTATGTGGCCTATATGGCAGGGGCGTCTGGTAGTGAATTTCAGACGTGATCAGTTGTAGGAGGCACTGAGGCCTTTGGTCTTTGAGAATGATATCCTTCCCTTTGCTAGTGACAAGGCAGCATCGATGAGCACACGGATGCCCACCTCCCTCCTTAGGATCACACCGTGGTGTGCTTCATGCTAGACTCATGCCTGCCTTTTTTTTTTTTTTTTTTTAAGATTTTATTTATTTATTTGACAGAGAGAGATCACAAGTAGGCAGAGAGGCAGGCAGAGAGAGAGGAGGAAGCAGGTTCCCCGCTGAGCTGAGAGCCTGATGCGGGGGCTCGATCCCAGGACCCCGAGATCATGACCTGAGCTGAAGGCAGAGGCTTTAACCCACTGAGCCACCCCTCTTGAAGCTTTTCTAAAGGCAACGTAAGTTTAAATTGTGATACCGTAAAAAATAACGCCATGGCTGGGGACATGGCCTTGGAGGGCGAGGGGAGGTATTCAACCCTGCCTTTTTGGGCCTTAGGCAGGAGTAAGTACAAAGTAAAATCCCACTGGCCGGCGTGGGCTCTTCTGTGTCAGGCACTGTGCTCAGCTCTCTTCATGCGGTCTCTAGTGTGGACCTCACAGCCATCCTACGAGGCACGTATTCTTATTACGAATGAGGACATTGAGGTCGTTCCTTGTTTAGAAGGAGATTAGCAACCACTGGGGAGTTGTTAAGGATATAATAGCACTAAACTGAGACTTTCTTGGTATGAACTTGATGGGAGTGGAAAAGAATTAGAAAAGGGAGCAACTCTCATTCCCCGTGAGTCAGGGTTTTGTAATGCCCTGGGCACCTTCCAACTACAGTGTTCCTTGATATTAACAGGTGTACACACGCCATACTCGGGGAAAATGGCATCTTAGATAATTGTGCTGGAGGATAAAGCCGGTGAAAAGACACTGGGGCTGGGGTTGGGAGTGGTGGAAGGAGACCTGGAGAGGTCTCGCTGCCGTCCTTTTGCTAAACAATGTCAGGCAACTTAGACCTGGTAGGGAGGGTGTTTGTTTTATAAAAGAAAACCGTAGTGGGGGCGCCTGGGTGGCTCAGTGGGTTAAAGCCTCTGCCTTCGGCTCAGGTCATGATCTCAGGGTCCTGGGATCGAGCCCCCGCATCGGGCTCTCTGTTCCGTGGGGAGCCTGCTTCCCCCTCTCTCTCTGCCTGCCTCTCTGCCTACTCGTGATCTCTCTCTCCCTGTCAAATAAATAAACAAAATCTTAAAAAAAAAAAAAAAGACAACCGTAAGGGTAGGAAAGTGATGTCCAATTCTTGTTCAGGCTGTAGAGTCCGTCTTCCCTGAGTGAAATCTTAGGAAGACTCCAACATATAAAGTAGGTCAAGTATAGCTACTTTAGCTTAAAACTGTCGGGGGGATTGGAATCCTGCCGGTTAGCCTCTGCATGGAACCCCTGAGGGGTCGATGGAACCCAGTTTGAAAACCACAAGTATAAACCATGCATTTTGGTCTTGGGAGTCAAGACCGAGTATGAGTCTTGGTACTGAGATAACTTGCTTCTCGACTTTGCGTGTCCTGCCCTTCCTCTGTGTCTCCCTTTCCTCACTTGCAAAATCGGGTTGGCTGCCCTATTAGCTTCAGGATTCTCTGTAGTGATAGACCACGGTGAATTAAATACAGGAGCCAAAAAGGAATACAGGAGCCGAATAGTACATTTCATTACTCAGCTACCTCATTGCCTGATCCGTTCCAAGGAATACCCTGAGACTGGGTTTGCAAACCCAGGTGTGACTTATTCTCATATATATATATATATTTAAGATTTTATTTATTTATTTGACAGACAGAGATCACCAGTAGGCAGAGACGCAGGCAAAGAGAGAGGAAGGGAAGCAGGCTCCCTGCTGAGCAGAGAGCCCCATGCGGGGCTCGATCCTAGGACCCTGGGATCACGACTTGAGCCGAAGGCAGAGGCTTTACCCCACTGAGCCCCCCAGTCCCCCCCCCAGGCGTGACTTACTGAAAGCAGACAGCTTTTCTCTGCGTTGTGTTAGAAGGTTGGCAGTAGAAGGGGCCTTAATATGCTACCCTCCCCCGTTCTTGTGTGAGTCAGAGTGAACATCGAAGTCTCTCTGACCTCAGAACTCTACGGATCCTGCATTCAGATCTCAAAGATGGGGGATTGTGTTTATGTGTTTGTGTCATCGTGATCTTTTGGAGCTACTCTGAAGCCATCTGCAGGTAGTGGAAAGGGCAGCTTTCATGAGATGGCCTCTGTTTACAGTTCTGCCCCCAGGGCTGGTCGCTTAGGAATATTCTGCCTTGATAATGTCCCTTAAAGGGGAAGGTGGGTGTGCATTTCCGCATTTGTTCAGACTTCAGAAGTCTTGTTTTTCTCACAGAGCAGCCTCGCTCCGTAAACATGCCAGCGGATTCGAAAAGGGAATCCAGAAGAAAGCTAAACTTCAGTCAGTCAGTCATTCGTCTTGCAAAAAAAAAAAAAAAAAGAAAGCATCCACGGAGCCACAGTTAATGAGTTTTCTAGTTATTCGTGACTGATGTTTATTTGGAAATGCATGTAAAATGGATATATGACAAGCTCATGTAAATCGATTCTGTGCTTTGCTTTTCCATTATGAGTCATTTTCATTTCAACACGAAATACAAATTGAAGTTATTGAAACCATGCTGTAAATTGATTGCTGTCAACCACGCTGTCTTGCAAATACCCATACCCAGTGTTGTTTTTCTTTTTTTTCCTTATTAGCTTCTTTCTTGGGAACTCATTATCACTTCACTTTTAGCCGACCTGAATCTTCCAGTATTTTCCAGCTCTCGCCAGGAGCCTCCACTTGATTCTTTTCTTTCTAGAAGACAAGTAGAGTGATTGTATTGAATACCTTCTCCATGGGCAAAGAGGGTCAGTGGAGGGATGATTATGAAGTCGGTGTTCTATAGCTTTACAGGAAGAAGAAAAGGAGACTTAAAAATGCAATAAAGGGGGCGCCTGGGTAGCTCAGTGGGTTGGGCCTCAGCCTTTGGCTCGGGTCATGATCCCAGGGTCCTAGGATCCAGCCCGCATTGGGCTCTCTGCTCAGCGGGGAGCCTGCTTCCCCCTCTCTCTCTGCCTGCCTCTCTGCCTACTTGTGATCTCTCTCTGTCAATTAAATCAATAAAAATCTTAAAAAAAAAAAAAAGAAAATGCAAGAAAGATGTGGCTGAAATTCCCCTTCCAGATATTTCTGGAAAGCGATCCCCTTAATTTCTCTTCATTTGCATTTCATGACTAAATAGTGTGAGGTCAACTTACTTTAACCTTGTACTCTTTAGGTGATTGGTTTGCGTGCAGATTTTTCCATTCACTTTTTCTGATATTCTCTCTCTCTCTCTGTGTTCTGTGTTCTCTTAATCTCTAAACAGGTCAGGGCAGGAGAGCAGTTTCCACTGGGGCTGACGTCAATCCAGCCCGGCAGATTAGTTAGCAGAGGGTGCTGGGAGAGAGGTGCAGCTGTCGTGTCTTCACCTGGAGACCAGAGCTCACCTGAGGTGCCTGCCGAGTGTCGTCTTGGGCTCCCAGATCTGGCACATCCAGCTTTACAGGATGGAGGACGCGTTTCTTTGAATTTTATAAATTCTGGCTGAAAGAAAGCGCACCTGTTTCGTCTCTGCTGAATCAGCGTGGCAGAACTCTCCATTCTAAACAAAGGCAGATCGCAACGGCTGATCTCATAGACGTCAGAAAGAACCAAGCGTGAATCTTGGTGTGTTGATCTGATGGAGTAATCTGGCCCCTTTGAGCCTCCATTTTCCGATCTGTCCAGTGAGGAAAATAAAAGCCCCTACCTCACAGACTTGTGGAAGGTCAGTGGTTTTCTAGGTGGGATCCCCGAACTGTAGCGTTAAATTGTCATCACCTGGGCACTTGTTAGAAATACAGATTTTCAGATCCCACCCCAGACCTACTGAATCAGCAAGTCTAGAGTGGGGCCCAGGGGTCTGGTTTTTTGTTTTTTTTTTTAAATAAGATTTATTTATTTATTTGACAGAGATCACAAGGAGGCAGAGAGGCAGGCAGAGAGGGGAGGGGAAGCGGGCTCTCTGCTCAGCTTGATCCCAGGATCCTGGGATCATGACCTGAGCAAAGGCAGAGGGTTAACCCACTGAGCCACCCAGACACCCCCAGGGGGTCTGTGTTTTAACCAGCTTTCCAAGGGATAGGATTTGCTTTAAACTTTGAGCCAAAAAAACCCAAAAAAGACTTTGAGAGCCACTGCTGTAAGGAGTCAGTGAGACCATCGTGGACACATCCAAAGCTTATACCTGCCCAGAGTCGAAGCCGTGTGAAAGCAAGTGATTTAAAAAAAAATGTTTAGTGCCAATGTAATTAACACACAGTGTTACACTAGTTTCAGGTATACAATATAGTGATTCAATGCTTCTATATGTTGAAGGCAAGTGATTTTTTATTTTTTGTTTATTTTATTTTATTTTATTTTTTTTAAAGATTTTATTTATTTGAGAGAGAGAGAGAGAGAGAGAGCCACCAACTGAGCCACCCAAGTGTCCCGGCAAGTGATTTTTTTTTCTTTAAGATTTATTTATTTGTGTTTGTGTGTGTGTGTGAGAGAGAGAGATTGCATAGCTGGGGGAGAGGCAGAGGGAGAGGGAGAAGCAGGCTCCCCAATGAGCAGGGAGCCCAATGTGGGGCTCAATCCCAGGACCCTGCAATCCCAGGTGCCCCTTGGTGAGTGATTTTTAAATGTATATTATTCACCTGGAATAGTGCCTGGCACATTGTAGGTACTTGTAAATATTGTTGGAATGAACGAATGAATGTTAACTATGATCATGATCAATCACCCTATTGCCTTTTTTTAAAAAAAAGATTTTATTCATTTATTTAATAGACAGAGATCACAAGCAGGCAGAGAGGCAGGCAGAGAGAGAGGAAGGGAAGCAGGCTCTCTGCTGAGCAGAGAGCCCGATGCGGGGCTCGACCCCAGGACTCTGGGATCATGACCTGAGCTGAAGGCAGAGGCTTAAGCCACTGAGCCACCCAGGCGCCCTTGCCATTTTTTTTTACTGATTATTACATACTATCTTCCTACTTTTTATTGATGTATTTATTTTTTTCTCCTTCTTTTAAAATCATGGGATCAGGGGGTGCCTGGGTGGCTCAATTGGTTAAGCATCTGCCTTCGGCTCAGGTCATGATCCCAGGGTCCTAGGATCAAGTCCCTCATCGGGCTCCCTGCTCAGTGGGGAGTCTGCTTCTCCAGCTGCCCTCTCCCCCTGCTTGTGTGCTCTCTCTCTCTGTGTGTCAAATAAACTAATAAAATTTTAAAAAATCATGGGATCAGATCAGAAAAAGGGGAACTTGGTGTAGTTTAGTCCAAGTCTCTACAGAAAGACACATGATTCCTACTTTGTGGTTTTTTTAATTTAGCATTTTCCTTTTATTATGACTCCGGGTGTCATCCCCAGGCATAAGGCAGAGCTGTGATTCCAGCCCTCCTCCCCTGGCTCTTCAGCATAATGGGTTTTTCTGCTACAAGGTGCTGTCCTTGTGGGGAAGAGAATTTATTCACAGCAGTTCTTGGTCTGCATAATTTTTCATTGCTGTGTACCATAGCTATGGTACTCAGCCTATGAAGTGCACCAGCCCTCTCCTCCCTTCTCTGGACACCTGCTCTCCTGCATTGCTTTTACTAATTCTGGAGTTCTGAGCATCCCAGAGTGTGGTGCCCTGACCACAGATGTACACACAGGAAATTGGGCCTGGGGTGTGGCACGTGGGCAGAACATTTTGCATCTTAATAGCCACATGGTCTATTTTATTTGTATTAGAAAATACATAATTAGCATGTCAAAATGATGGCTTCTCAGATATTATTATGTAGGCCAAGGCTAACATGAGTCATGATAGTAGGTCTGCATTAACTTGAACACAAATTTTATTTTCTTTTATTTTTTATTTTTTTATTTTCTTAAAGATTTTATTTATTTATTTGACAGACAGAGATCACAAGTAGGCAGAGAGGCAGGCAGAGAGAGAAGGGAGGAAGCAGGCTCCCTGTTGAGCAGAGAGCCCGATGCGGGGCTCGATCCCAGGACCCGGAGATCATAACCCGAGCCGAAGGCGGAGGCTTTAACCCACTGATCCACCCAGGCGCCCGAACACAAATTTTAAAGAAGTAACAATCACTGATTTTAAATAAACAGCAGTGGCAGGGGCAAAGGTTACAAAGCTAGTAAGCAGGTGGTAAGGTTGGAAAAAACTCATGGGCTGAGAGCATCATTTTTAGGGTTTGACAGAGCTGGATTTGAGTTTGGGATCTGCCATTTATCAGCTCTGGGACCTTGGCTAAGCCATTAAACATCCTTGAACAATGTGTTCACCTTCATAAATGTGAATAATAATAATATCTCTCCTCCCAGTGTCTAGAAGCTGCCTCCCCACTCGCCCCGTATGTTACAATGTCACTGGAATCCGTTTTCTAATTTTTTAAAAAAAAATTTTGTAAGATTTTAAAAATTTATTTGACAGACAGAGATCACAAGTAGGCAGAGAAGCAGATAGAGAGAGGGGGAAGCCTGCTCCCGCCGAGCAGAGAGCCCCATGAGGGGCTCGATCCCAGGACCCTGGCATCACGACCCCAGCTGAAGGCAGAGGCTTTAACCCACTGAGCCACCCAGGCGCCCCTCTAATTTTTTTTTAAAGACAGCCTGCATTTAAGCAGGGCATTGAGGTGGAAAACATTAATATGAATGGCGTGGGCTGGACTTCTGAATTCTTCCGTAATTTCAGTCTCCATGTGGTTGGTTGAGAACAGAGGAGACTATGCGTGTATATACACAGACCACCCACAGTAATCCCATCGGCTGAATTTCATTCTCATTCAATGTATTTAGATACTGAATATGGCAGAAGCAGCCCCTCAAGGGGAGGAGCTCCCCTGTGAGGCTGGTGTCCTGTCAGGGAGCCCCTAGGGCCTGGGGAAGGGGGCTACTATCCTGTACCCTTCAGTGATTTTCCCTGGCTTGTGATGAACACTCCTCCCGGGGCTGGCATGCCAACCATTTTGGACAAAGCATTTCTAAGTGTTTCTTTCTTTCTTTCTTTCTTTTTTTTCCCCCCTCTATTTCAAAGAAACATTTTTTTTGCCTCCTTCAACAGAAACGATTGAGCAAAATATAACCTTTGGTTATTGTCCTGGCCATCATTAGCCGTATGGAATACACACATTCACCTACAGTGATACTGTAGGGCTTAGACCAGAATCGTTGAACTCTTTGCCCCCGGGTAGGGTTGCAAGGTTCAATAAAAGATGAACATTACATGTGAATTTCAGATAAACAATGATTTTGTTTTGTTTTGTTTAAGGATCTCCCATGCAATCTTTGGGACATATGCTAAAAAAAAAAAAACTATTCACTTCTCTGAAATTTAGATTTAACTAGATGTCCTCTATTTTATTTGCTAAATCTGGCAGCTCTCCCAGCCCTACACGATTCGCCACTGCACTGTTGGATAGGAAGCACACTGTCTTGTCCCTTAGATGTAGAAACCAGGGCCAGCTCTTGACCCGTCCTGTTTTATGACCCCAGAGAATCAGAAGATGTAAGTCAAACCCTTATTTTTAGTTGTGCTTTATTTATAAATTGTCGTCTTTCTTCACTATGACTTTATCAAAACTGGCGACAAATGTAACTGAAAAGAAAAATCAAAGGGAAATGTCTTTATAAATAAATGTCTTTATAAATATGTATTAAGTATGAAAACCAAGCTCTTAGCCTGATTCACACAGCTCACACTTGTCAGGGGCTCACTCTGCACCAGGCTCTGTTCAGAGTGCTTTAAATGTATCCTTAAATCCTCACATCAACACTGTAAGCAGAGAGCAGGATTATCCTCTGTTTTTTCAGCTCAGAGAGGTTAAGGAGCTTGGCCAAGGTCACACAGCTCCCAAGTAGTCATCAGGGTTTGAATCCAAGCAGTCTGACTCCAGAGACCGTGGTTAACCCTTCTGCATTGTTCAGTATATGTTTATGATAAATCCGTAAATAAAATCTTTGGAGCCTTTGGAGGAATTTTTCCATCAGGGCTGGCTTAGCAGAGACATTTATAATAGGAGTCTCTTGACATTTGTACTGAAGATTCCCTTTTTCCTTTCCTGGAAATTCACTTTTAGCAAGCAAGCCTAGACAGGCTTCGTTACATGCAGAATTTTCAAATTTGCAAGCCAAGTTCAAAATTATGTTCATTATATTTGTCTATTCAGTGTTTGTGAAGATAGGAGTCTTTGACCGTGCACTGCTGGCCAGGGGAGAGGTAGTTTTGACGTTTCCTCTTAGTGCCGAGCAGAGCCCTGTTGGGGTAGGAGGGACAAGGAAAAATGTGTGCCCCTATACACCTTTATCAAAATATCTTCCCATATCCTGAGTCAAGCGGGAGAGTTAGTCAAAGCTTTGCAGTCAAAACACATGACTGTATGTAAAGCCATGCATGGTCTGGTCTGTTTGCATGCTGTTGTCAGCCCTCATAAACCTGCCCGCTGGAGGACATGGCGACCTCGTGGGTTTAGGAACTGTCAGCTGGCTGAAAGGGACAATTCCCATTACACAGTCCTGCAGGATCTTCAAATGAACAATCAACCGCTGCCTTTGTAAAAAAATTTGAATATTTTGTTCATCATGAATTATTTTTGCATTGATTTGGATTTCAAAAAGCATTGCATTCAAATATTGTGCATTTTATTTATGTTTTCTTTTTTTTGTTGTATTATATATTTAATACGAATGTATTTATTTATTGTATTCCTAATATAATTTCCCCAAAGTCTTTTGGTACCTCTTAAACTTTGCACCCAGGGTGAGTGACTCACTTGCCTCACCCCAGCCCTGGCCCTCCACTTCAGTGGACACCCCCCTGCCCTGCCCCGCATGCCCTTTCCTTCTTGCACATTTGTCATGATGATAGTCTCTTCACAAGCTGACTTTTTGGGAAGAGCCCTTGGTGCTTCTGAATTTATTATGAATTTATTATGCCAACAGGTTCTGCTGGGAAAGACGAAACCGTCTTTTGGTCTTAATGATTTGACGTCTTGCCATGCTGTTCTAAGCACTTTGAAGGGAAAAGATGCCTTTGTCAGAATCACTGTTGGTTTGGAGGCATGTGAATTTGCTATGTCAGATCGAGCATCTGTGTAGCCCAGAGCTTGTCTGCCTCACATGCTGGCCCATCGCATTTGCTTTTCATAGTTAATAGTAGGGTCTAATGTCAGTTGACTCAGCACCTTACCAGTGTTGAGTGCATTCTTCTTTGTTTTTTCTTTTAATAAGATTTATTTTTTTATTTTGCAGGGAGGGGCAGAGGGAAAAAGAGAGAGAGAGATCCAAGCAGACTCCCCGCTGAGTGTGGAGCCCAATGAGGGGCTCAATCCCATGATCTTGAGATCATAACCTGAGCCAAAACCAAGAGTTGGATGCTTAGCGGACTGAGCTCCCTAGGTGCCCCGGTGTTGGGTATATTCTTAAGTACGGGTTTTGGTCATGATACTGATGTTCTAATGATATGAAAGATCATAAAAATAGTGGGTTACAAGTTGTAGGTAGGGTTTGCCTATTTGTGATTGCTCAAAAACCCAATCGACAGTAATGATAACCAACCAGTTTGCCTATTTGTGATTGCTCAAAAACCCAATCGACAGTAATGATAACCAACCAGTTTGCCTATTTGTGATTGCTCAAAAACCCAATTGACAGTAATGATAACCAACCGGTTATGCCTACCATGAAACATGTATGTATAAAAAGCCCCTAGCACTGTGGCTGGCACATGCTGGATTTAAAAAAAAAATAGTAGTTATTATAATTTTGCATTTTATATATATTTTCTGTTTTTCTTGCCTTTCTTGTGATGCATCCATTAAATGTTCTTCGAGTACCTACTGTGTGCTAAAGACTAATTAGAGCACCTTTGCCTGGAGTCAAAGAGTCTCTTTCGTAGAAGGTCTGTTCCTGGTGGGTATGTCTTTTTAGTATTATGTTTCTCATTCATTGTGTTCCAGAAAAATACACACCTGAATTTAGGTATTGACTAAGAGTCTGTAAACCTCTGTATTGGATAGTAGGCAAGGGTCAGTAAACTTCTGAGTAAGTAGTTAAGGACCTCTGTGTTAGCTTTGTATTGCTGTCTACAAATTATCACAGATGTAGTGGCTTAAAACAATACACATCTCTTACCTCTCAGTTTCCATGGGGCCACCAGTCCAGGGATGGCTTGGCTGGGTCCTGTGCTCAGAGCCTCACTGGGCTGCGGTCAGGGTGTTGGCTGGGCTGCATTCTCCTCTGAAGGTTGGTCTGGAGAAGAACCTGCTCCTGCGCTCATTCACGTCATCGGCAGAATATTATTTCCTTGCAGCATTTTGATGGAGCACCCTGACTTCTTGCTGACTGTTGCCTGGAGGCCACCCTCACATCCTAGAAGTCGCTCAGAGTTCCCCGACCATATGGCCGTCTCTGTAGGCAGTTCACAACATGGCTGTTTGCTTCTTCAAGACCAGCAGGGAAGCCTTTCTCTCCAATCTGCTAAAATGGAGTTTTATATAATGAGTCCTAATTACGGGAAGGACATCCCATCATCTTTGCCATAATCTTTGGGTGAGAAAGCAAGTCCCATGTTCTGCCAGGGTGTCAACCCATGAAGGGCAAGGCTCGTACAAGGTCATAACGGTTCATGAGGTCATCTTAGAATTCTTCCAAGCACAGTGTCCTTGGAGAAAACACCCTGATGTTGGTGCCTGGGCTTCAACTTCTCACGGGACTTCATTTACAATGTACTTTGTGATTGTGTCTGAAAGGGTTGGGGAGTTGGTGGACATGTGGCTTTGGGATAATTAGAGAATTGTATGTTTTTATGACGTGCTAAGTGTCCATGATATACCAATCACATTTATAAAACCGTTGGATAATATGCTTATAAGATGTTGGGATTCATAGGATCAAGGTCCTATGTGATGGAAGACATTTTTTGAAAGTTTCTAAATTCCGGGGTGCCTGGGTGGCTCAGTGGGTTAAGCCTCTACCTTTGGCTCAGGTCATGATCCCAGGGTCCTGGGATCGAGCCCCACATTAGGCTCTCTGCTCAGCAGGGAGCCTGCTTCCCCCTCTCTCTCTGTCTCCCTCTCTGCCTACTTGTGATCTCTCTCTGTCAAATAAATAAATAAAAGTCTTAAAAAACAAAACAAAACAACAACAACTTCCGTAAACTCCAAAGTGGCCCTTTGGAGGTTATTTATTAAAAAAAAAAAAAAAAAGAAAGAAAGTTTCTAAATTCCAGTTAGCATACAGCGTAACGGTATTTTCAGTCGTACGATATATACGATTCAGCACTTGCATACTATACCTGGTGCTCATCCCAAGTGCCCGCTGTAATCCCCATCACCTGTTTCCCCCGCCCCATGCCCTACCTCCCCCTGCTAACCATTAGTTTAGCTATAGCTCAGAGTCTGTTTCTTGGTTTGCCTCTCTCTCTTTTCCCTTTGCTCTTTTGTTTTGTTTCTTAAATTCCACAGAGGAGTAAAATCGTATGGTATTTGCCTTTCCCTGACTGTCTTATTTCACTTAGCTTTATACTCTCCATCCATGTCATTGCAAATGGCAAGATTTTATTTTTTATGGCTGCGTAATAGTCCATCGCACATTTACATGGCGCCTTCGTTATCCATTCGTCAGTTGATGGACGCTTGGGCTGCTTCCTCGATTTGGCTATTGTAGATAATAACTGCTATAAACATAGGGATGCACGTATCCCTTTGAATTAGTAGTGTTTTTGTATTCTTTGGGTCAAGACCCAGCAGTATGATTGCTGCATTGTAGGGTAGTTCTATTTTTAGCTTTTTGAGGAACCTGAAATGGAGGGACTTTTAACAAGAGTTTACACAGAAGGAAGAGCCTTCCTCCCGCTTCCGAGCAGGGATTTACTTTAGATAGAACTTAGCTTTCCCAAACAAAAAGAATCCAGGAGACAATACAGCCCTTTAAAAACCTCCTCCTGTTTTCTTCGAGAAAGTGGAAAAAGAAAAGCTTCACTAACCCCTTCTGAGGTTGGAGGACTTTTTGAAGTGTGATTGCATTTGGCTCTGCACTGAGACGGTGGTGGGGAGGCGGAGGGTCGACCATCAGTGTCTGTTTCACAATCCATCACCCTTTGAAGTGCATCTGAGTCTCCTAACCCTCGAGCTGGGGACCTGGTTGCTGGCGGGTGATGTGGAGAAAGCTGGAGTCCGCAGGAAGCGACCCAGGAGAGGTGTCGGGTTGCTGAGCGGAGTGTAATATAGGAGTGTTTGCATGCGTGAGCGCAGACACACACACACACAGACACACACACGCACACACACACACACGGTGTGCACAACACACTGCCAACCCTTTTGTGTGGGTGGACATATTCTCAAGCCAACTGAAACTTCTGCGGGGGTGTTTTCATAGGCGACTGCAAAATAAAACTGTATTCCCAACAATTTGGGAACTTGAGCCCATTCTATCCGTAGGGCATCTGCTTGCTGGCTTCTGCCGCATTAATGATCTGCCGTCACTGGGTGTCTTCGCTCTGCACAAAGCTAGCACCCAAGTCACCTCGTTCGCATTAAAAAAAAAAAAAAAAAAAAGGAAAATTACCAACCCAGTGCTTATTTTTGTACCAAAGGGGATTTCCACGGGGGGAGAAGTTTTCCTCCCCTCTGAAGGCCGTTGCTACCTCAAAGGCATGTCTGTTCAGCCAGGTAATGGGGACGGCCTGAAGACAGGAGGAAGCCAGAATGCGGCCCCTTGCCTGGGACTCACAGGAGGTGCTGGCGAGGCTTTGATTGTATTTTTGGACCCTGGAAAGCTGGTGTGGTTTCCTAGTCAACCTTTCATGCCGCCTGATAATGGAAGCTGCTGGGCAGACTGGAGGGCTTTCTTTTTCTCTTAAAAGAAGCCAAGATCTCAGACTTGCTGGGTCAGGGAAAGCAACCCCCTTACCTTTCTTCTGCACAGCACGCTGAGCGCCAAAGCTATTCTTAGTTCACGTGCCTTTCCTTGGTACCCATGCCTTGGTTTTTTTTTTTTTTTTTTTTTTTTTTTCCTCCAGATCATTCCTGCTGTGCATAATGTAGCTTGAAACTGGCATTTGCCACAGCTTGGGAGATGGATACTAATGAGGCATTAATGTCTGGTAACGAAAGTGTGGGTGCTGCCTTCCCCCCACAAACCCCCGAGCTGAGCACCAATCTCTGTTGACCTGGGCAAAGAGGAACAGGGCAGAGAGCAGGAAACCCCTCCCCCCCAGCACCTCCTTGTTAGTGGGGGAAGTGCTGCCTCGCACTGTACCTGCCCTGTCAAGCTCTCTGTGTTTGAACCTTAGCAGAGCCTTGACCTTGCCGAGAGGGAGCCAACTACCAGCATACCCATTTTATAAAGATGGAGACTGAGTCCTCAGCTGTGTGTTTGAATTGCATGGGAAACTTTTTTTTTTTTTAAGACTTTATTTATTTATTTGACAGAGGTCACAAGTAGGCAGAGAAGCAGGCAGAGAGAGAGGAGGAAGCAGGCACCCTGCTGAGCAGAGAGCCTGATGTGGGGCTCCATCCCAGGACCCCAAGATCATGACCTGAGTTGAAGACAGAGCCTTAACCCACTGAGCCACCCAGGTGCCCCGGGAAACTTTTTAAAAATTGAGATATAATTTACATCCTATAAAATCCCCCTTTCTAAAGCGTATTGTTCAGTGGTTTTTAATATATTCACAGGCTTGTGTAACCATCACCACAATCTAATTCCAGAACCTTCCATCACCCCAAGAGGAGACACCACACCCATTGGCAGTCACTCCCCTCCATCCCTCCCGCCAGCCCCTGGCGGCCACTCATCTACTTTCTGTCCTTCTGTATTTGCCTATTCTGGATAGTTTGTCGAAATGGAATCCTATAGTATGTGGATTTTTGCATCTGGCTTCTCTCCTTTGGCATAACGTTTTCAAGGTTCGTCCTCGTGGTAGCAGGCGCCAGTGCTTCGGTCCTATTTTATGACCAACTAGTCCTCCATTGTATGGCTGTGCCCATTGTCATGCATTTCTCAGCCGATGGACGTTTTGGCTGTTTGCACTTTTTGGCAACTGTGAATAATGCTGCTGTGTTCATTCGTGTACTAGTTTTTGTACGAACATATGTTTTCAGTTTTCTTGGCATATCCCCCCGAGTGGAATTGCTGGGTCACGTGGTAACTCTATGTTTAGCTTTGGAGGAACTGCCAAGCTGTGTTCCACAGTGGCTGCGCCATATTACATTCCCACCAGCGGGGGTACAAGGTTTCAATTCTCCGCATCCTCGCCAGCACTTGTTACTGTCTCTCTTTTTGATTATAGACACCTTAGTGGGTGTGAAGTGGTCTGGAGAACTTTTTAAAAATACCAAATGCCCACACCACCGCCTCTCTACTTCTGATTAATTGGATTGAGGTAGAGTGTAGGCATTGCTTTTGTTATGGTTGTATTTTTAATTCCCCTGGTTGATTCTCATGTACTCAGCTACGTTTGAGAACTACTGGGCCAGGAGAACTTTCTAGTACAAATAAGATAGTTAGTAGGTCTCCACCCAGGGCCAGGACTAGGCAGTTCCCTCGAGTGCAAAATTTAAGGAGCAAAAGAGAAAAATAAGAGAGAGAGAGAGAGAGAGAAAGTCAGTGATCAGGATATATCATTATCATCTATCATATGTCAAGCCAATATTTAAAAATCAAAATTGGTGTGCCTGGGTGGCTCAGTTGTTAAGTGTCTGCCTTCAGCTCGGGTCATGATCCCAGGGTCCTGGGATGGAGCCCTGCATCGGACTGCCTACTCAGCGGGACACCTGCTTCTCCCTCTCCCACTCCCCCTGCTTGTGTTCCCTCTCTCTCTCTGTCAAATAAATAATAAAAATCTTTTAAAAAATCAAAATTAATGCAAAAGTTCACGATAAATAAAATATCAATATTTGATGTAGAGACAGGCTACGTCCCAGCATCTGCATAATTTACCTCCCTCTGCTTACCCTTGACCTGGCTCAGTTTGATCATGTCTTTATTTTAAATTGTGGATGTTTGTTCTTCGTGGATTTGGGGGGCAATATCAATTTTGGTTTAAAATTAATTACATTAAAATAGAATTCATCTTGATTACTGGTTGATTTTTTTGGGGTGCCCCCTTCAATTTTGCACCTGGGGGCAAATGCCTCACTGTCCTCACCCTTCCCCTAGCCCTGCCTTTGTCTGCCTCCAGATACTTGATGAAGCACCCACTCTGTTTGGGTACTTTTAGTTACTGTGTGTGATCTCACTGCATCACACCTAATTCTTGCAACAATCCATTTGAAGGAGATGATAGAATCATCAGTTTATAGATGAAGATATAAAGTTCAAAGAGATAATGTGAGGTAACCCAAATCAGAGTTTTGTGTGGTCCGTCTAGAGTTAGCATGTGGGCCATCTAGATTTGGACCCAGTTTTTTTTTTTTTTAAGATTTTATTTATTCATTTGACAGAGAGAGATCACAGGTGGGCAGAGAGGCAGGCAGAGAGAGAGGAGGAAGCAGGCTCCCTGCTGAGCAGAGAGCCCGATGTGGGGCTCGATCCCAGGACGCTGGGATCATGACCTGAGCCGAAGGCAGGGACTTAACCCACTGAGCCACCCAGGCGCCCTGAGATGATGCTTTTTGCACAGCCCTGTGTTGCTGCCTGTGAGGATATGTGACATGTTCAAGTTCATAAACCTTTACCTTGCAAGGTATGAAGAATGGAAGGTGTCGGTCCCCATCTACAGATGAGAACACTTGGCCTGAGTCACTAATTCACTGGACCCTTGATCACCTTTTTTTGGAAAGGGTTTTTTAGTTTACATAGAATATCAATCCAGTTTTTCCTTAAATTTCATTAGCAATTCATTAACTTGGCTCAGTGTTTTTTTGTGTGTCCTGTCTTTTGTTGATTATGGGTCAGGGACCAGACTTTCACTGTCCTGCATGTGAAGTAAAGATGTAGTACTATTTGATAAAATTCACTTTACAAGCAACTTCTCATGAAATTGATTTTTTTTTCTTGTATGTAGAGCAGGGGGCCCCAAACTTTCTGTAAAGAACCAGATAGTAAATATTTTAAGCTTCCCAGGCCATGTAGTCTCTATTGCAGCAACTCAACTCAGCAGTTGGAGCATAAAAGCAGCCACAGACAGTATGTAAACTAATAGGTGTGTCTGTGTTCCAATAAAACTTTATTTATAAAAACAGGTTGAGGGCCGGATTTGGCCTTTGGTCATTAGTTTGCTGACTCTGTGTGTAGAGGAGGGTGTCTCTTTGAACAGAAGCTAGTATAGGAGAAAATTCTTGGAAGAGTCTGAAGTTGGCTGATGAAGAAGACAGAATCTTGAAAGGTGGGAAACAAAATAGGAAGAATCCTGAAGGGAAGAAATAGAAGAAGTGGGAATATTGTGTTGTGAGGAGAGCCCTCAGTCTGGGAGGCATAAGAAATTAAAAGAAAAAAAAAAAAAGCTGATTGTTTTGTTTTTGGGGGTGGGAAGTTGCTTTTAATTTATTCTTGAGTTTTATTTTTTTAAATAAATTTTGACAGTGCAATTTGAGCGAGGATGTAGTACTATCAAAGAATGGATTTTTTAAAAAAAGATTTTATTTATTTACTTGACAGATAGAGATCACAAGTAGGCAGAAAGGCAGGCAGAGAGAGAGGGGGAAGCAGGCTCCCTGCTGAGCAGGGAGTCTGATGTGGGGCTCGATCCCAGGACCCTGGGATCATGACCTGAGCTGAAGGCAGAGGCTTTAACCTCTGAGCCATGCAGGCGCCCCTTTTCTTGAGTTTTAAATTGGAAACAAAGAACATAAGTTAGAAAAGATATGTTTAAAAAGACATATAAGCTGCTGCTTTTTCCCCATTCGACACTCATCTTCCTTTTTAAATTATTATTAAATTTCATTGTTGTAAGGACATTTGACATGAGAACCACCCTCTTAACAGATTTTAAGCGCACAACACGGTGTTGTTAGATAGATGTCCATAGGCACAATGATTACAGCAAATTCAAGGAATTATTCACTTTGCTTAACTGAGATCTTATACCTGTTGGTTAGCTACTTTTCATTTCCCCTCCCCGCCAACCAGTGTTTTAAAAATCATTTCAGATGTAACAAGACATTCCTAATGTAAAAAGTGAGCTCTAGCGATCGACACTGTAGGGCTGAGAATGTAGGAATCTCCGCTCCCCACACTTCTCCTGTGACCTTTGAATAATTTAACTTTTCTCAAGTGAGAGATGACAGTGCTTAACCACGTAGCAAGGTGACCCAGTGGTAATTCCTCGTCAACAAGGGAATCCAGTAGCCCTTCGAGGTAGAAGATGGGATGTTGCAATATTCCACTTTGAGACCTCCTTTTCCCATCTGTTGGAACTCAAGTCTCCTGGCTCCCGGTCCAGCATTATTTCCATTACACCATTCAAGTGTGATGCAAGGTTTGGCAGAAAAATGTCCCAGGGTGGATCCAAGTGGGAAGAGGAAAAAAAAAAACCACTCTAATTTATGGATATATAAACAACTTCAAATGCAATAAAATGGATCTGAATGAAGCATGAGGGAGGGGTCTCCACGTAAAGCTAATCGGGCATGAAACCATGGATAAACTATTTCTTTTATAAAAAGTTTTTAGAACCTGCAAAGGGGCTTTAACTCAGAGAGGATCTTTTTTTTTTTTTTTTAAGAGTTTATTTGTTTATTTGACAGAGAGAGATCACTAGTAGGCAGAGAGGCAGGCAGAGAGAGAGGGGGAAGCAAGCTCCCTGCCAAGCAGAGAGCCCGATGTGGGGCTTGATCCCAGGACCCTGAGATCATGCCCTGAGACGAAGGCAGAGGCTTTAACCCACTGAGCCACCCAGGCACCCCACACAGAGAGGATCTTTTAAATGGTGATCTTGTTCAAAAAGACTTGATTTATAAGCCACGTTTCCAGGAGAATACTATGGTGGAATTCTGAGGCTGAGCCCACGGGTCTGAAACTTAAAAGTTCCATTGACAGCGGATGATCTCGGCTGGAGACAACACATAGCAAAGGCACCATCCTGGGCTCCTAGGACACTTGGCTGAACATTGAAGCCTATGGGCACCCAAAGTGGCTGAATGTTGTGCCGATCTGGGTTTGAATACTGGTTTTGTTGGTAATAGCTGGAGTGACTTTGGACAACACTTGTCAACCCCTTCAAAGTCTTAGATCTCGCATCTCTGAGATAGGAAGAACAGTGCCGCTGCCCCACAGGCTGTTGTGAGGATAACCCAAGACAGTGCTTCTCACATTATCGTCCCTGGACCAGCAGCATCAGCATCACCTGGACACTTGTCAGAAATGCAAATTTGGGCATCTCCCCAGACCTGCTGAATCACAACCTTGGGGGAGGGGTGGGATGCAGGGGTCCAGCAATCCGCTTTTTTCTTTCTTTCTTTTTTTTTTTTTTTGAGGAAAAAGATTTTTTTTTTTTAATTTAAGTATGGCTGACACACAATGTTACATAAGTTTCAGGTGTACCTTTGCTCACCGCGAGTGTTAATACCATCCCTCACCAGACAAGGCTACTGTAATACCACTGACCCCAGACTCTGTGCTGTGCCTTTCCATCCCCATGACTTATTCATTCCAGAACTAGAAGTCTGTACCTCCCACTCTCCCCTTCATCCCTCTTGCCCCCACCCCCCACCTCAGTGATCTCTCTTAACTAGCACTCCAGGGGATTCTGATACACGCTCAAGTTGGAGAACCCTTGGCCTGGGAGTGGGTTTCTCAACCTCACTACTATCGATATTAGGGGCTAGCTGCTTCTTGGTTGCAGGGAGGAGGTGCTGTCCTGAGCCCTCTAGGGGGTTGAGCGGCATGCCTAGGCTCTACTCACCAGATGCCAGCAGCAACCTCTCCCCCACCCACCAAGTTGTGACAACCAAAAATGTCTCCCAACATTGCCCGTCGTCTCCTGGGGACCGAAAATCACCCCCTAGTTGAGAACCACTGGTTTAGGGTAAATCGAGCTCCTGGCCTACGGCAGGCTCCAAGTACTAATTATCTTTACTTTCTTTTGCAGTTTGGCTCTTTGCATTGTGATAGGAAAAAAAGAAAAAAGAGGCAAGATGAGAGCTTTTTTACTTTTGTGAGCATGCTGACACTGTGGCCTGATGTCTCATTTAAATATAGTCACACCTTTAAAACTTTCTAACAAAATTTTCCTCTGGGTTAAAGCTAAACATGGAAAATCTCGGCCCCGGGGACTCGCGTTAATTCTCCCCCAAGAGCTAAGTAGCGGCGCATGGGGATTTTGGTGGAAAGTTTTAGGCCACCGTGACTGTGGAGTTTGCCGCCCAGAAGTGCGGGCACGAGCTCCCTCCACTTCACCTTGGGTTTCTCTCCCGTGAAAACCACATAGCTGGCTGCCTTCTCCTGCTAATAATAACCACATGAGGTCTGTCTTCTGCTGGTGAACTGTCTCTCATGCTTGGATTATCCTTCCCTGTGAGACCCGAGATTGAACAGGCATCTGAGGCTGGGAATGGGGGGCATTGTCCCCGTGTGGTGCCTTGGGGTTGGGTGACCCGGGTTCCAATCCTTCTTCTGCTGCCAGATTACAGCAGAGATGCTGGGCAAGTCATGCAGGGCCCTGACTGGGCTTCTGTGTCCACATCTGTAAAATGGGCACAGCGACATAAAATATCACGTTTTATATAATAACATAACATTGATCATTTTAACCATTTCACGGGCCCAGTTCTGTGGCGGTAAATAGATTCACACTCTTGGGTGACCATGACTACCGTCCTCTCTGGAACTTTCTCAACATCCTGATCTGAAACTCCGTGCTCATTCTCCAATAGCTCCCTGTCAGCTCAGGCTGCCTTAATAGAATGCCACAGGCTGTCATGGTTCTGGAGACTGGAAGTCCGAGATCCGAGGCTGGGGCTCCAGGCAGAGCCCTCTTCCTGGGCTTATAGACAATGGCTTTCTATGCCTTCACGTCGTGGGCAGAGTGTGTGCGGATTTCTGACTCTTCTTTTTTTTTTTTCCTTCTTTAGCTTCATTGAGACAGAATCGACACGGAGACTGCATCAGTTTAATGGGTACAAAGTAATGACTCGAACACAATACATTAACATCCATCATCTCATATAGATGCAAAAGAAAACATTTTTTTTTTTTTTTGCTTTGTGATAAGAATGTGTAGGGTTTACTTGGCAACTCCCCCCCCCCCACCGCAACCTCTGGTAACCACAAATTTGATCTTTTTCTATGAGTTGTTTTTTTTTTTTTCTTCAAAGATCCCACATAGAAGGGAAATCAGACAGTACTTGACCTATTTCACTTAATTCGAAGGCCATCCATGTTGTTGTTGCAATTGGCAGGATATCCTTCTTTTTTATGGCTGAATGGTGTTCCGTTGTATATACACCACATTTTCTTTGTCCATTCATCTGTCGATAGACGCTTGAGTTGATTGCGTATATTGGCTGTTGCAGTGAACATGGGGGGAGGTATCTCTTTGACGTAGTGATTTCATTTCCTAAGGGGCCATACCCAGGGTGGGGGTTTCCTGGCTCCTAGGGTAGTTCTATTTTTAATCTTTTGAGGAACCTCCATACTGTTTTCCACAAGGATGGCGTCAATTTCCATTTCCACCAACAGTGCACGAGGGTTCCCTTTTCTTCTCGTCCTCACCAGTATTTGTTGTCTCTTGTCTCTCTGAGGATAGCTCTTCCTCATCTTTTTCTTAAATTTGTTTTTTATTTTTTAAAGATTTATTTACTTTAGAGAGAGAGAGAGCAGGGGGAGGGACAGAGGGAGAGAGAGAATCCCAAGCAGACTCCGCGTTGACGGTGGAGCCTGATGTAAGCCTCGATCTCACGATTCTGAGATCATGACCTGAGCCAAAATCAAGAGTTGGTTGCTTAACCGACTGAGCCACCCAGGCGCCTCTCTACCTCTTCTCATAAGAATGCTTATCCCATCATGGAGGCCTGACTCTCACAACCCCATCTAAATCTAATTACCTCCCAAATGCCCCCCTCCCCCGCCCCCACCGATCCGTCTCACTGAGGATTAGGGTGTCAACGTATGAATTTAGGGGCGACACAACCAGTCCCTAAGACTCTCCACCCACCAGTCTCCTCTGGCAACCTCTAAACTACTTTCTGCCTCTGGGATTTTGACTATTCTAGGTAACTCCTACAATATTTGCCCTTTTGGAGGGCAAATGATATGGTGGAAGCTTTTCTTTGTAGCATTGATCCCCTTTGAGTTTTCCTAGAAGCCTCATCCTGAGCTGAGTCTGACCTCGGATGGAAAGTTTGGAAGTGCCCTGGGGAAAAGCCAAAGGTCAGATATCTGAATGAAAACAACAACAAAAAAATAAAAATAAAAATAAAATTTCTGGTGGTTTTACAGTTATCCTCAATAGGGATTTAGGCCAGAAGTTATTTGGCATTTGAAAAGAGGCTGAAAACCATGGGAAGTTTTGTCCCAAACACTCAGCCTTTCTTTAGGCAAACACCGAGTGTGGTCTACACTCTCGTTTGCCTTTCCAAAGCCACGTGCCTTCCTCCTTGCTTCCTGAATCCTACTCTTATTTTGTTCTGCTTCGTTCGTCTGAGTAGCGTGCCCTGAAACACCTCACTCAGGGCTGGTCTAAGCCAATGACATTCTCCTTGCAGTGACTGGTTGGCCATAGCCAAGTTCCCCTCCTCGTCCTGTGGGAGTCTCACGAAGGAGGGTTCCTGAAAGGTTTGTGTCATTCAGAGATGCATTGGAGTAGATGCTGTACACGTTTTTGTCAGGCTGGAGTTGCTGCAGCTGTTTTGTGCCCATAGGAGGGAAGTCATTATACCTGGTACCTTGGGTCCTTGATATTATCCATGAGCCACTGGATGGACCAGCCCTGGCAGCCACTGCGTTTCGGGATTTCTTGCTCTGTAACTAAAAGATAGATCTGTTGAAGCCGCTTTTATTTTTATTTTTAAAGATTTTATTTATTTATTTGATGGAGAGAGTGACAGGGCACAAACAGGGAACAATGGGGAGAGAGAGGGGAACCCCATGTGGGGCTCGATCCCAGGACTCGATCCCAGGGATCATGACCTGAGCTGAAGGCAGATGCTTAACCATCTGAGCCACCCAGGGGCCCCACGAAGCCCCTTTTAATAAGGTGTTTGGGGCATCTGGTTGGCTTAGTCAGTTAAGCATCTGCCTTTGGCTTAGGCCATGATGCTGGGGTCCTGGATTGAGCCCCATGTTGGGCCGCCAGCTCAGCAGGGAGCCTGCTTCTCCCTCCCTTGTTCATGCTCTCTCACTCTCACATAAATAAATAAGTAAAATCTTAAAAAAAAAATAAGGTCTTTAGTTCCCTAAAATAGAGTATCTTACTGACAGTTTGGGTTCTTAGGTATTGGTCACTGGCCCTTATACTCTGTCCCCTGTGTGTATTGGACTTTGACCAAACTGGGCTTTCATGTAAACATCATGGGCACCCCTCCCCAATCCTTGCCTCTTCTTAGAAGACAAGATAGTCTTTCTCCTTCCTAGGGATTACCCTATTTTTTTTTTTAAAGATCTTATTTATTTATTTGACAGAGAGAGAAAGTGAGAGAGGGAACACAGGTAGGGGGTGTGGGAGAGGGAGAAGCAGAGCAGGGAGCCCAATGCGGGGCTCGATTCCAGGACGCTGGGATCATGACCTGAGCTGAAGGCAGATGCTAATGACTGAACCACCCAGGTGCCCTCCCCATTTTTTTTAACAACCCAGATAATAGAGGTTTATGACAAAACATATATATATATAGCAAAAACAAAAGATACATATAATAATTACTTACACATATCTATATGTGTGTGTAAATTATATAATGCATGTATATTATATAAATGCATATTATATGTATACTTTAATGTGTGTGTGTATATATATGTGTGTATATATATATATATGATTTTTTAAGATTTTATTTGTTTGTTAGAGAGAGAACACAAGCAGGGGGGAGAGGCAGAGGAAGAGGGAGAAGCAGACTCCCCCCTGAACAGGAAGCCTGACGTGGGGCTCAATCCCAGGACCCTGGGATCATGACCTCAGCCAAAGGCAGACGCTTAACCGACTGAGCCACCCAGGTGTCCTGACTATAATATATGTATATTATATATTATATGTATACGTGAATATGTGATTATAGGTATATCATATATGTAATGTACACACACACACACACACACGTGCACAGACACAATTTTTCCCCCAGAGAGAACCCTGGCAGGGTAGCCTAGTGGTTAGGTGTCTGCGCCCTGAGCTAGACCTTCTGTTTTCATTTCCATGCTCCACCTTTCCTGGCTGTGTGATCTTGGGGGCAAATTGCCTCTTGTCTCTGTCCACTCCCTCAGTGTGATGAATCATAATACCTACTTCACAGCGTTGTTGTGCGTGCTTTCATAGGAGACACACACGTAAAGTGCTTAGCATGACGCCCAGCAGGTGGTGAATACTCACGACATAGTGGTGACAACTACAACCTTCTTCGGAAAGACCCAGATTCTCAGTCCAGCTCTGCTACCTCTTACCTAGGTCAGCCCGAAGGAATCATTTTGCTTTGCTGAGCCTGGGTGTCTCTGCATCCAGCAGGGCTGCGGTGATCGTGCCCATCGTGGTGGAATCCAAGGCCTCCATAGGTCATGTGTCCAAGGACACTCAGCCAAGGACCTGTCTTCCCTTCTCCCAGCAGGGAGCTCCTTTGCTGCACCTCGTGAAGGAAGACAGAGAGGCCTCAGTGACATGCATGTTTTCTCTGTGGCAGAAGCTATGGTGGCCTCTGTTCCCCCTTCATTGCTGGGGAGGCTTTTAGGCAAAGAGAAGGACTAGCAGGTGGTAGAGAAGAGGGTGACAGAGAAGGGAGGTGAGTTCTAGGGCCCCATTCCCCAGGCTGGGCTGCCCAGAGATCAGTTCAATGTAGCCTTCTGTCATTTCTCCTCTCTGCTCAATCTTCAACAGCCTCAGGGGCCAAAGGATATATACATTGAGTTTTTTTTTTAATCTTTTTTTTTAAGATTTTATTTATTTATTTGACACAGAGAGAGAGAGCACAAGTAAGCAGAGTAGCAGGCATAGAGAGAAGCAGGCTCTCCATGGAGCAGGGAGCCCGATGTGGGGCTCGATCCCAGGAGCCTGAGATCATGACCTGAGCCAAAGGCAGCCACATAACTCTCTGAGCCACCCAGGTGCCCCTACATTGAGTTTTTAATCATTCTCGCTGGATTATTTTTCATAAAGATACGATAAAGTGCACAGCCGGGATGCCTGGGTGGCTCAGTTGGTTGGGCGGCTGCCTTCGGCTCGGGTCATGATCCTGGGGTCCTGGGATCGAGTCCCGCATTGGGCTCCTTGCTCAGCTGGGAGCCTGCTGTTCCCCCTGCTTGTACTCTCTCTCTCTCTCAAGTAAATAAATTTTTAATTTTAATTTTAAATAATTTTAAGAAAATTTTTAAAAAATTAAATAAATTTTTATTATTAAGTTATTAAATACCTAGTAATTTTTAAAAATCTTTAAAAAATAAATAAATAATAATTTTTTAAAAAATAAAAAAAAAAAGTGCACAACCCGCAGAAATAGAAGATGGTGTGCTTCCTCAGCTGGAGACAGCATTTTGGATGACATCTCTCCTGATTATCACCTTTCGGTGGAAACAGAAGATGTGGGTCTGGCTGGCCATCAGGCTGCTGGGATGGCTCACCCTGTCCATCACACCAAATAATGGAATTTCAGATATTTCTGAAATTCGTTCTAGCAGTAGCTGACATAGTTGAGGGTTTGACTTCCTGGTACGGAGCTCCTAATGTCCATCCCAGCCCAAGTCCATGCTCGGGAATGAACGTCGTGCAGAGGCCTCTCTGGAGACAGGGTTTCTCCTCATCCTTAGTCTCTTGCCTTCTTTGCTTCTCTCTTTCGTTGTGTTATTTTGCTGGGGGATTGAGGATTGGGCAGAGGGGTCGTCTGTGGGAGGGGCTTCACCCTACAGAGGCAGGAAAGGGCCCAGATGGCTAGAATGGCGGGTCAACTAACTGGTGCCTTGCTTTCTCCCTTTGTGAAATGGGCATGATGATGACATTGGCTGGGCATCTCTCACAAAATTACCTTGCAGGACAAATGAGATTTTTTACCCATTTTATCAAAGAATGTCATTTCACACTTCCAAAACTTCTGCAATTCCCCACCGCATAGGATTGAAATCCACCTCCTTGCCTTGACTATGATAGGACCTACATGAACTGGTCCCTGCTTGTATCTTTGACTTCATCTCTTCTTCCCTTCACCCATGGTATTCCAGCTTTTGGTTCCTGAAACATGCCAAGTGCTTTCCCAGCTCAGGACCTTTGTACATGCTGTGCATGGCCACCTGGCCCCCTCTGTAGGGAGACTTCTTCGGCTGGACCAGCTAACAAACCACCCTTCTCTGTTACAGGCTCCAAGCTCTTTGTTGAAACCATAGCATTTATCACAGTCTGTGGTTATCTTATTTATTGCCTACTTGTCTCTTTTTCCCACAAAAATAGAAGTCCCATATGAGCAGGGATCAAGTCTGCCTTGTTGACCATTTTATCCCAGGCCTTAGCATAGTGGTTGGCATTTGCAGGAAATCAACTATTTATTCATTGTGGTCTATGTGCCAGGCACTATGAGAAGCACTTGAAAACCTTATCTTATTCTATATGTTTGGTTACCAACAAACCTTATTATGAAGAGTAGTAATAGAAATCTATATCAGTTGGATGTAACAGCCACACCTAGCATGATGAACCCACTGTGATGTCATTTATGTTCAAAATGGGAGTCAACCCTGTCTTCCCTGTGTTTTCGTTATATGGTGCTAAGCAAATATCATGAGTGAAATGGTTATATGGTGGATAGATAGCTGCATGGATGGGTGGGTGGACAGATGTGGATGGATGGTTGCATGGATGGATGGTTGGGTGGATGGATGGATGGGCAATTGGTGGATGGATGGTTGCATGGATGGATGGATGGGCGGATGGATGGATGGGCAGTTGGTGGATGGATGGTTGCATGGATGGATGGTTGGGTGGATGGATGGATGGGCAGATGGTGGATGGACGGTTGCATGGATGGATGGATGGGTGGATGGATGGATGGATGGGCAGATGGTGGATGGACGGTTGCATGGATGGATGGGTGGGTGGATGGATGGATGGGTGGATGGGCAGATGCTAGATGGATGGTTGCATGGATGGATGGAGGGGTAGATGGATGGGTGGATGGACAGATGGTGAATGGATGATTGCATGGATGGATGGATGGGTGGATGGATGGGTGGAGGGACAGATGGTGGATGGATGGTTGCATGGATGGATGGATGGGTGGATGGATGGATGGGCAGTTGGTGGATGCATGGTTGCATGGATGGATGGATGGGCAGATGGTGGATGGATGGATGGGTGGATGGGCAGATGCTAGATGGATGGTTGCATGGATGGATGGATGGATGGGTAGATGGATGGGTGGGTGGATGGATGGTTGGATGGGCAGATGGTGGATGGTTGGTTGCATGGATGCAGTGATGGACAGAATAGTTAGGTCCCAGGTCTCTGAAATCATGGGATTCCAGGGTTAAAAGGAACCTTAAGACTCATCTAATTCAACCTCCCATCCACACATAATTCTTGTCTGCTCATGTCGAAGTCAGTGTGGGTATGTTTGTGGGTGTGTAGGGGACAATTGAATGGTGATTTGGAGCACAGGAAATTATAAGTATCTGTCAAGGCCTGTTTTGGCTGCCACCTTCTCCAGGGAATTACCTCAGATTGTCCTTCCCAGACATCATATCTCCATCCTTGGAACACCTTGCTTGTGCCTCTACTGTAGCTCCCACTACCCCTTCAATAAGATGAAGGAGCTGTGCATGGACCTCTTCCCTTCTCTACATCCTGAGCTCCTTGAGAGGGGGGCCTTGCTGGGAGCTACAAGGTGCTTTCCTCTTTAGGTGGTCTGGCTTTTTAGAGCTGCCCGGTGTTTTCCTGCTGAGGTCTGTAGCTGCCTCTACAGGGAAATGTGTGCCCTCTATAAATGTGTGCAGGATCCCACAACCTCCCCTTACAAGGTCCCTGAAGAGGATTGTGGTACAGAGGATGGGACCCCATAAGCTATTCAGTCTCCTGTTCTCTCTGCTCTTACGACCTTAAATGATATGAATTATTCTAAGATGCGTAGTCCCTAACTGACCTTGTTGGACTTGAATCTACAACCTGGGCCTCTGGTTCCATTTCTTACCAACTCGGCTGGCTGTGATGGCTTGTGGAAGGACTGCAGCTTTGGATCCAGATGGCCTTGGGGTCAGCTGTGCCAACACCCAGGTAGGCTTGTGCCAAGCAAGTCCATTGACCTCTTCTTGTCCTCATGTTGACAGTGAGGCCAACTTCATAGGTTCGAGAGAAGATACATAAAGAGCCTGAAACATGGAGCCTGCTGTCACCATTTCTCAACTGTGGAGACACTTGGGAGGAGAGGGACAGCAAGGACTAGGGGGCCACAGTGGTAGCACGTTACCATATAAAAAGGGTCCCAAGAGAACCCAAGAAGTCCTATAAAAGGACCCAAGAAGTGTCTCTCTCTTTCTCTGCGGAAAGTAGCTTTTCACTTCTCTCTGCTCTCAACAACCTCATTGTTAGGTTAGTAGCAGATGGCAGGAGTTGCCAATCTGTTGTGTTTGTATCTCTTCTTTCACCAAACCCCCTCCGCACCCCCAAACAAGCCAAAACAAACAAAACAAAAAAAGTAATCGGGAGTCCAGGCTGGGAGTCCAAACCCAGGACCTATGAGGCAGCTGTGGGTTTTGTGCATAGAAAAGGCCGTTCGTTTGTTCCTGTGGGCACATCCTTCATTCATTCATGAATCCATTGTATGGATTAATGGTTTCCCAGCAGGAACCCACTGTGTTCATAGTTGCGGGAATTCAAAGATGACAAAGGCAAGACCACCTGTTCTTCGTAGGTAAAATCTGGTGGGGGATACGAGGGAATATATTACAGGTGACTAGCATAAACACTGTGGTTTGGGTGGTGAGGGTGGTGAGTTATACTTTTGGGTGTGGAAGAGAGAGCTTCCAGAGGGAGTGAGCATTTGAGCTTGAACTTGAAGGATGAATGGGAGGTCAAAAGGCAGGGAGGTGAGATCAGAAGTACAGAAGGGTCTAGAGCAGGTGCTCTCAAACCAGAACGTGCATCAGAATCACCTTGTGAAGAACTCATTGCCGTGTCACTCCCACAGTTTCATTCGGTACGTCTTCTTGTGGACTTGGAGTAAGGGGTTGTGGGGTTCAAGATGGGGAAGAAGTAGGCGGGGCCCTGCAGGCCAGGTTGGGCATTTGAATGGTACTCAGCGTGC
This sequence comes from Martes martes, assembly GCF_963455335.1. Lineage (NCBI taxonomy): Eukaryota > Metazoa > Chordata > Mammalia > Carnivora > Mustelidae > Martes > Martes martes. Next base: position 79,293,843 of record NC_137901.1, read on the forward strand.
ATCAGGAATCTATAGAATGCATCTTTGGGGGAGAAATGGAAAGCCTTGAGGCCATGGGAGAGGAAGGTGTTGAGTGACATTGTCAGGACCTTGGGACTTTGTCCATAACGGCAATAAGATCTGAATGGGAGAATGCCCCAAACTTGGCTTGACAGAACCACCTCACATCTCTGAAGGGACCTTCTCTTAGCAAATCCTCCCCTCTCTCTAGTCATCCCTTTATTCAACCCCTAAACATACCTAGAGAGTAGAAAAGACTAGATATGGCTTTTGGCTGAGGGGGACGAAAAATGGGGAGAAGAAACACCATGGAGAAAATGTTACATCTTGCTTCCAAGATGGTAGCCCCTTGTCAGTTGCATATGGCTATTTGAAGCTAAATTAATGAATATTAAATACAACTTTGGATTTAGCTCCTCAGTTCTATGCAGTAGACACATTCCAAGGACTCAACAGACACATGTGACCACTAGCTACCGTCTTGGACAGGACAGATGTAGAATATTGCCACCATCACAGGAAGTCCTACTGGACAGCACTGGCTTAAGTGATTGGCTGAGCGAGGTTCTATCATCTTGTTCAGGAGAGAGCCAGATGGCAGTCTTGTCTTCTGAACAACTCCCAGCTTGGCACTCTTCTTGCTCTATGATTTCCCTCTGCTGATCCATGGTAGGCATGGGTGTGAGTCTCCCTGCTTGGAGCTTAGTTTGTTTGCGATGCAAAACCAGGAGGCACACACCCCCACCCTGAGCCCTATCTGCCTGGCGAGTGTTCTCTTCTGAACACTGTTGCTAAGGTCCCAGGTGCAGCACAGAGACCCGCAAACATGCTTTTCCTTGCCCAGCAAAGCTGAGACTAGTGTAAACCTTCAAAGGCTACTTTTGCCCCTCCCCCATTGGCGTCACCTACAGGAATAATCCTGAAATTTTTGAACTTGGAGTCACTCTGGAGAGCAACCATTTTTTAACCTCTCATTTAATGGATAGAAAAACGAGTCCTTGAGAAGTCCCACAGCAACTTAATTGCCGAGCAGGGAGCTGAATGCTGGGTCCCCCGCCTTTGATTCTAGTCTTTCAGCATCTGTGCATTCAAAGGACTTAGTGATGTTGTATGGTTCCTCTTGGCTGGACCATTTTCTGGCTAACCTGAACATTTCCAGCTGTATTTTGGGGTCAGAATCTTTTTCTGTGTGTGCGAAATTTACCAACTGGGGGGAAAAAATCAAAATCGCTTGAACCACTTCCTGATTTCCCACCCAAAGCTGCTCAGTATTGAGCGGAGGTCAGGGTGACAGTAATGTTGAGAATTTGCCAAAAGTCCTTATATCCTTATAAAATAAAATGGAGAGGGGTTAGTGGATGTGTTGATAGCTTTTGAGCTTCCTCCTCAAGGATTTTATACATTTCTCTTCATTCTGGGGTAAATTTCACGGCCAGTATTCCCTGCTCTGTTCTCGACCTCTCCCACTCAGATTGTCTTCGTATATACCTATGTCTCTTGTCCTTGGGGGGGGCCTGCGTTTTCCATTGAGGCAATTCTGCAAATCTTTCTTTATCTTTTATTTTTTTTAAGATTTAATTAATTTATTTGTCAGAGAGAGAGAAAACACAAGCAGGGGGACGGCAGGCAGAGGCAGAGGGAGAAGCAGGCTCCCTGCTGAGCAAGGAGCCCGATGCAGGACTTGTTCCCAGGACCCTGGAATCATGACTTGAACTGAAGGTGGATGCCTAACCGACTGGCCCCCCAGATGTCCCAGTCCTACAAATCTTGGCAAGAGTTATATTGTGCATTGAGGGGAAAGGGCTTTGGAGTGTTCATTTCCCAAGAGATCTGCCAAAATTGTGTGCGTGGTTTAGAGGAACTCCCCCTCCTCCATGAGATGATGGATGTATTCCGTATCTGTGGGGTCCAGCACAACAGGCACTGGCCACTGGCCACACGTGGTTACTGAGTGCTTGAAATGTGGTTAGTGTGCCTGACACTGAATGTTCACTTGCATGTAATTCTTTTTTGGTTTTAAAATTAATATTTAATTTATTAACGCCATATCCTTTACAGAAAAAGTTACATGCCCTTCTTCCCCTTATGTTTTTTAAATAACATTTTTAAAGATTTTATTTCTTTTTATTTTGAAGATTTATTTATTTGACAGGCAGAGATCGCAAGTAGGCAGAGAGCCAGGCAGAGAGAGAGGAGGAAGCAGGCTCCCTGCTGAGCAGAGAGCCTGATGTGGGGCTCCATCCCAGGACCCTGGGATCATGACCTGAGCCGAAGGCAGAGGCTTTAACCCACTGAGCCACCCAGGCACCCCTATTTTTATTTTGGAGAGAGAGTGTGTGTGAGCAGAGGAGGAGCAGAGGGAGATACCCCCGAAGACTCTTCATTGAGCACAGAACCCAACATGGGGCTTGATCCCAGGACCCTGAGATCCATGCCCTGAGCCAAAAGCAAGAGCTGGTTGTCCAACCAACTGAGCCACCCAGGTGCCCCTCTCCTTGTGTTTTTAATTCAGTGCATATACAGTATTATTGTGTTTGTGTGAGTCTGGGAAATTTCAGCAGTCACGTCCAGGGGATTTTGTATCTTCTTTACTTCCACTGACAACTGTAGTGAATTAAACATCGCCAAACAATGTAACCTCTATTTACAAATGTGATATACAGGAATTTTTTTTAAAATGCTCTAATTGTTGATATACAAGCCTTCCCAACTATTTACATAGCACATAGAAATCTAAAAAAATCAAACTTACAAATATGCTGGGCCTTAAGCCACTTCCTAATAGTGTACCTACATTGAATACAATTTCAATGTCAAATGCACATCTAAATCAGTTATTCAGTTACATGTTCCAAACCAGAAAGGCGAATTCTTACTCTAACTGGCCAAATTGTTTAAAACCTTAAGAGAATAGAATATAAATATTCCGAAGGTACGGGCTCTTTCATTCAAATAGCAATGTTGTGGGTTTAATTATCTTAAATATGTCTATTTTTTAAAATTATTTTTAAAAGATTTTATTTATTCATTTATTTAACAGTCAGAGATCACAAGTAGGCAGTGAGGCAGGCAGAGAAGAGAGGAGGAAGCAGGGTCCCCGCTGAGCAGAGAGCCCGATGCGGGACTCTATCCCAGGACCCCGAGATCATGACCTGAGCTGAATGCAGAGGTTTAACCCACTGAGCCACCCAGGTGCCCCTTAAATGTATCTATTATTCATCCCAGGTTTTCCCAGAATTTAAAGGTGCTAACCCATTCAGGAAACTAGTTTGTCTCACACAATTCTAAGCTCAAATTCTAATGACATTTTTTGGGAGTTGAATTCTGTGATTATCTGATGTCACATAATGACCATGAGAGATGCTTTCTGGATTTTTGGTCAGTGGGGTCCATAGGATGCTCTAACCCTATTTATTTGCTCTGTTAAATATTTATGTAATTCTAGTTCATTTTGATTTCCCTGTACATTGCCACATGTGCTGAGTGGCTGGTCTATCGAGCAGTGTGGCTCTGGGCAGAACAGGTTTCCATGGTCAAAGGGAAGAATTTGCCCAAAAGAGACTTACTTTTTTTTTTTTTTTTTTAAATTTTCAGCGTAACAGTATTCATTGTTTTTGCACCACGCCCAGTGCTCCATGCAATACATGCCCTCCATAATACCCACCACCTGGCTCCCCCAACCTCCCCCCCCCGCCCCTTCAAAACCCTCAGGTTGTTTTTCAGAGTCCATAGTCTCTCATGGGTCACCTCCCCTTCCAATTTCCCTCAACTCCCTTCTCCTCTCCATCTCCCCTTGTCCTCCATATTATTTGTTATGCTCCACAAATAAGTGAAACCATATGATAATTGACTCTCTCTGCTTGACTTATTTCACTCAGCATCATCTCTTCCAGTCCCGTCCATGTTGCTACAAAAGTTGGGTGTTCGTCCTTTCTGATGGAGGCATAATACTCCATAGTGTATATGGACCACATCTTCCTTATCCATTCGTCCGTTGAAGGGCATCTTGGTTCTTTCCACAGTTTGGCGACCGTGGCCATTGCTGCTATAAACATTGGGGTACAGATGGCCCTTCTTTTCACTACGTCTGTATCTTTGGGGTAAATACCCAGCAGTGCAATTGCAGGGTCATTGGGAAGAAGAGACTTACTTTTTTTTTTTTTTAAGATTTTATTTATTTATTTGACAGAGAGAGATCACAAGTAGGCAGAGAGGCAGGCAGAGAGAGAGGAGGAAGCAGGCTCCCTGCTGAGCAGAGAGCCCGATGTGGGGCTCGATCCCAGGACCCTGGGATCATGACCTGAGCTGAAGGCAGAGGCTTTAACCCACTGAGCCACCCAGGCGCCCCGACACTTACTTTTAGTGCATATGTGTTTTGTGTTTTTTTTCCCCTTGATACGTCTGGTCTTTATTTCTGGGGTCTTAGTTCTACTTTTCCTGTAGTTCGGGCAGTAGATAATAAGGCAACGTATTGCTTAGGGCAGACCCTTCACATATGTTTTTGGTTACTAATGACATCTAGCTTGGTCCCCCCAGCTGTCCAAGGACCACGGACATGGCATCCCAGAACTCCTGCCTGATTCCTCCCCAGCTGTGTTGCTTCTAAAGCAATGCCTTCCCCTTCCCCTCCTCTCCCTCCCTTCCTTCTTCCCTTCCTTCCTTTCTCCTTCCTTCTTTCTTTTCCATCTATCTTTGCTACTTGCCAGGAGGTCTCATGGTTCAAAATGTACGTACAAAAGTGGGCCCGCACCCTACGAGCTTATGTTTCTCTGCACATCTTGGTCCCTGGTGAATGATTAAGGAGGGCGTTGGGGAGATGGGCAGTGGGAGGTGATTTAGACTGACTGGATTCGCTCCCCTAAAGTCAGCCCTGGACAGAATCCGTGTTATTAGTTATTACTCTTCACGCAGGCCCTCCTTGTTCCAAAAAGGTTGGGAGTGGTTACACCTGTGGTCACATCTAAGTTTGTCTTAGGGGCCCCGCGTCTTATTTTCTTCCCCGAGTCTCCTTTTTAGGATTGTTGGTCCTACGTACATCACTTGGAACCGCCCTCTCTGGAATTTCAGCCCCTCAAGACTCATTAATTTAATCAGATCACCTAATTGGCACTGCAGTGGTAATGAGTGATTTAAAAAAAAAAAAAAGTGAAGCCAGTGGTTCTGGACTTTTTGCCTTTGTCAGAACTACCTGGGGACCTTGTTTAAAAGAAATGAGAAGCCCCCTTGTCCCCAAGAGCATTGGACTCCGCATGTGTGGGTTGGGGGGAGCGGGGACTCTGAATGTGTTTTTTTAACACCGTCCCGAGGGGGTTCTGCTGCAAGCTGCCTTGGACCGCTTGAAGGTGTGGTGTGAAAATAAGGAATGGGACAGGCTCCGGCGGGCGCGGGGACCATCTCTGGTCCCGCCTGTTTTCCATGTGACTTTCAGGCAAGTTGCATTGTTACTGTGCGTTTCCTGTTTCTCACCTTCATAATGGGGATAATTGGGCTGTCAGCCCTTTGTGTGTGTATGTAATAAACTTAGCACAGTGCTTGGCACATAGTAGGTGCTCAGTAAAACTTAGCTAAGATTATGTTTATGACTTTATTTTTTTTTATTATTTTTTTTAAACTCCAATTTCAACATGAATTTTTTTTTAAGGTTTTATTTATTTATTTGATAGAGATCACAAGTAGGCAGAGAGGCAGGCAGAGACAGGAGGAAGCAGGCTTCCTGCTGAGCAGAGAGCCCAATATGGGACTCGATCCCAGGACCCTGAGATCATGACCTGAGCCGAAGGCAGAGACTTTAACCCACTGAGCCACCCAGGCGCCCCATATGTTTATGACTTTATTACTGTATGATAGCGTACTGATGACAGCATCATTGTAGTGAAACAAGCACAGGCTGGCATTTAAGAAGGACCAACAAATGTCAGTTTTATCATTAGAAATATATACTATATGCACATAGTATGCATACTGTTGTATTTCTAATTATATGATGTATTGTATGTCTATGAACTCCTATCTATGATTTATGTACAAATATATATTCTACAGTATATAGATACACTACTGTATTCTAGAGTGTTCTGTTAGAGCATAAATATTAAAATTATAATAATGACCATGTGAGAAAGTTGCCAGTGGGCCTGGCATCTGGTAAGTGCTCACTAAATCAGTGAAGTTGCCTCCATTGTTTGTCCTATTCGTTAGTAATAATAATGGAAAGAAAAGGAAAGCCACCGGCAGCCTTGAGGGCTTTACCCTCAAGCAGCGTGCAGTGGGCATTTTCCCCTGAAGACGGAGTAGGCATGGTTCCAGCATTCCTGGGGGACAACCCCACACTGGTAGTGGGTCCTGTCTGCTTTGGACTGAGGGATGCCGCCACCCTAAGGGATCTGGGGTAGGAAGAGAAGGAAGGGTGCCATCTCCCAGGCCTCCAGCCCTCAGCAGGGAATTTGCCTGCGGATGCAAATCGGCCGGTTACTTGAGACGTTAGCGAGTCAAATCATTCTCTCCCCTGTCAGCTGGCCCCGCGAGCGCAGCGCCAGGGATGTTATGACAATGGTCGCCCTGGCAACCGCGGGAAGGCGTCGGGCGTCTGGCTGGGCCCCACAGCAGCCCAGGGAACGCAGAGCCTTGGCCGCAGAGCCGGGTTGGGGGGGGGCGGTTCTGAACAAGCAGCACCCTCTGGAAAAGGGGTTGGGACTTCCTGGGAGAGGCCTGGCCCCCCCCAGCCCCCGCCAAACCCCGTTGAACCACCCAGAAAAATGTCCCAGGGACTGACTGTGTGCCAGACACGGCTCTGCACGCTGGAGGCCAAGCCTGTGGTGCTCTTTGGAGCTGGCATTCTGATGGGTGTGTGCGTGTGATGGTGCTGATGGGGGGCGTAACCATGGAAACCAATCAACAGGATCATTTGTGGGCTAAGGATAAGTGCTACAGAGGAAGAAAGCAGGGTGGTGTGATGGTGACACGGGGTGGGGGGGTGGCGGCGGTTGGGAAGGGGTGGCACCCGAAGGGTAGGAAAGTGCCATTTGTGCCTGCAGCTGGAGGAGAGAGCTCTGGGCAGCGAGAAGAGCACAGAGGCGGGGATGCTGTGGGTTCGCGGCTTCAGCGCTCTGCTGCGAGCTGGTGCCTGTCTACCAGAAGGCAGCGATAGTAGGGTGTTTGCTGATAGGCAGCCCTGAGGGGGGACAGGGTGCTGTGGAGTCTGCCTCTTCATCCGTGGGATTTTAAGGCCAGTTATGCTGCATTTCGGAGCCTCAGTTTCTTTATGTGTAAAATGGGTGGGAGCCGAGATGCTCCCCTAGACATGGCCGTGTGGTTTACAGGAGAGATGATTTGTGAAAGATCACACAGAAGATCTCTGCCTTAGAGATCTTTTCCTTCCTTTTCTCTCTCTCTCTTTTTTTTTTAAATAGCACCTAAAGGGCACTTGGCTGGCTCAGTCCAAAGAGCATGTGACTCTTGATCTTGGGGTCCTGAGTTCCAGCCCATAGTGGGAGTAGAGAGTACTTAAAACAAATTAAACAAAACAAAATAGCACCTAAACAGTGATGGTTTGGGGCTAAGCAAACCCAACCCCAGGGGCTTGCCCATGGGTCCCTGGGTTTATCTTGGTTTAGAGTCTAAGTGAAAAGTTCCCCATTTCACTTTAGAGATTTCAGACATGATTATTTATAGCTCAGTCACATGTCTTGACTTTAAACATTTTTTTTGTGTGTGTTTATGCTGCTAAATTTACCATCATGCTAATACGGAGTACGGTAATAAGACACTGAGGGTGCTCACATCCAGGAGGGTCTGAGAATTTTTTCCATCTGCGGTGGAAGGTGCCAGGCTGCCCCCTGGTGTAGAGTTGGAGAATTACATCCCTCTGTGTCCTCTCTCAAGACTCCTGGGATCCTTCCCACCCCAGGGGGCCCAGAGACCTTATTTTGCAGCCGGGCAGGGCAAGGCAAGGGCAGGTGGTGGGCTCAGCATGGCTCTGCTATTTCCGGGAGCCCTGTGTTTCTTCCCTTGAAGGTGGACCCTTTGGACCCTTTGCGGTTCGGCTCTGCATGGACTTGAATTGAGGGTGACCTAAAAATCAATTAGGACACCTGGCAAGGTGAGGACATACAAAGATGCATTTCCAATTGTGCTTCTCAACCTTGACCTCTAGGCTGTTTGGGTCCTCTGCTTCTGCAGAGAGTTATCGCTAAGAGGGCACATGACTTGGTAATCGGACCCTGAGTTTAAATACTGACCTGGTGTTGCTTTAGTCCAGTAAGCTCGGGCAGGATTACGATGGCCCTGAACCTCGGTTTCCCATCTGTAGCATGCCCATAACAAGCTAACACCGACTTCAGCATTGCTGTGGTGCTCTTAAAGGCAGAATCCTTGGAAGGTTATTTAGTGATGTAGGGGGATTCAGGTTTTTCGCTGAAATTGTCTGAGTGTGGAGGTCAGCCCTCTGGGGTGAAGAATCAGCTTTTTTGTTTTCCTGGTACTTTGTAGCCAATGCTTTTGTAGATAGGATAAAGTGCTTTAGTGGAAAACGAAGGGGACCGAAATATCCAAACAAAATACAAGCCTCACTTTGAAGGTACTAGCTTCAGCGGGCAGAAAAGCACTCCAATAGCTCTCCAGGTAACTAAATGCTCTTGGTTTCTGCACTCGTCTGGAGGAGCCCAGCCTTCACAGCCTTCAGAGCACATGTCTTCAGGCCACACTAGCAGAGCTGAAGAGCCCTGCCCTAGGACGTGTAATTGATTTCGTATCCCTCACTCTTGAACCCCCAAACACACACATACACGCACTTGGGACGCGCGCGTGTGTACACACACACAGAGTAAATGAATGAATGGCAGGCCTTGCTTCTTCTAGAATAAACATAGAACTCCCATCATTATCATCCTGTGATCATGGCAAGTTGCTGTCTATGAGACTGTTCTCTTAATTTTGCATCCTTGGGGCCGGTGCTGAAGCCTGGCTGCCCTTCTGTTCTGACTCCTCTCGTCTGGCCCCTTGATTCGTGTTGGCACATCAGTCTCGTCTGCCCCACTGGGAGCCCCTGCAGGCCTGGCTGGGGGCAGACAGCTCTTCGAATTCCCGGGGCCCCAGACAGGGTGTTGTCCCTCGGAGCTGCGCAGGGCATGCTTGCTGCCCACAGGAGCCCACCACCCTGGAAGGGTGCTGCTCGCCCAGGTGCCAACACTGGCTTCCAGAACTAGGTTTCTGCCCTGGTTTTATTGTCCAAGGATCCCGATGCTTAAGCTTGTCAGAGAAACAAACTGCTTTCATTCCATAATTTAGACTGTAGATGGGTGTTTCTCTCCTGTCTGACTCTCCGTGTCATTGGGGTGCTTGTGTTTTTATGAATTCTTGGGGCTTCCCCGGATTCACTGAACCAGGCTTCCTAAGGGATGGGCCTGGAAGGTTGATTTTTGAACAGACACCTCCAGATGATTTTATGGTCAGGGAATGGGGGAAAGAGGAAACTTATATGTAAAATTATCTGATACCTTGGAGAGCAGCTAAAGCTCTATGGCCCTCAGTCTCCTCATCTGTAAAATGGGCATATCTCTGGGGTTGCGAAGGTTAAATGAAATAATGTGTATGAAATGTTTAGCAGAATACCTGATATTTTATATATGTATAAAATACTATATATGTATACTACATATACTATATACTTACTATATAAAATGTATACTAAGTATAACATGTATATAAGTTATATATAGTTTAGTTATATATAATTGTCAAATGTATAATATAGGGTTATACAGAAAATTTTATATACAAACTTAATGAAATGGTTGACACTGAATGTACCATATATATACACCAAGTATTTCTTAAGTGCCTTAAATACATGATTTCTTGTAATCTTCACATATGTGGTGTCTAATCGAACCACTCCCAGCTAGCATTGTTGCATGGATTAAAAATGAACTGCAGTAAAACTCTAGAACTTATTTAATGAAGTGGCTGACATTGGCCATTGTCCCACATGTTTTTATTGTTGGTAAGTGTCTGATTTTCATGAGGTTTGTAACTAGTTATCCTATAAGCGATTCAAGCTTAAGAAAAAATGATTAAGATATACACGCCCAGAAATAAGCAAATACATCTCACCTATGATAACCCAGAGATGGAATTTAACTTTTTCTGAACTTTTATTTTTTTTTAAAGATTTTATTTATTTATTTGACAGAGAACGAGAGATCACAAGTAGGCAGAGAGGCAGGCAGAGAGAGGGAAGCAGGCTCCCCGCTGAGCAGAGAGCCCGATGCGGGGCTCCATCCCAGGACCCTGGGATCATGACCTGAGCCGAAGGCAGAGGCTTAACCCACTGAGCCACCCAGGCACCCCTTTTCTGAACTTTAAATGGGGCCAGTAATTGGACGTACATCATCATGTCCCTGTGCAGACTAAAGACAATTGGTAAGAAGTGTTTATCCCCAAGCAGCTCTTGGCTTGGGGAGAACCCCTGTTGGCCAACAGCTGCAATTATCCGATGCCACCAATCCTGGGGACCCCGTGGGCGAAGCTGCTGATTTCCAGAGGAATGCATCCCATTTGGGAAGTATTGCTTGACTTCTGCCTAGTCCAGCTTCACACTCGGGGCAGGTTTCTGGGTTTTTCCCTGCTTGGATTAGCTGCATTCTTGTCCCGAAAAGTGACTCTTGTTCCTTTTTTGCCTCGAGGGGAAGCCCTGGTCCTGTGGCTTCCCTTCCTGCCTCTCTTCCCTACTCCATCTGCTTCCTGAATCCGTCTCTGTCTCCCTCATTCCTAATGTATCGTAGTGGGGGTGCCCCTTGGTTCTTGGTCCCGGGCAGATACAGGTCCGGTCTCAGGGTGATGCTGAAAACACCTTCCAGAATCCAAGCATTCCTTCCACAGTCAGGACAGGGTGCTTGTGTCGGAAGAGGGCTCAGCCTACCTTCTGCACAGACAGCATCTCCTGTGATGTCTCAGCAGGCCTGGGAGGAAAGGTGGTATATACCCATTTTACAGATGAGACAGTAGAGGCTCAGGGAGCAAACATGAATCACCAAAGCCTCGGAGCTGGAGTTTAGAAACTCACTTCTACCATAATACCTGGAAGCCTTTCCAAGATGAGTGAGGGGTCCATGCCCGACTTTGGATTTCCAGTTCAGTGGGAAGAACCCGTGAGCATCTCAGTGCAGCATCCTGGTAAAGGGAGAGAGGTTTGGGCTCCTGCCTTGACTCCCCAACTTCAATAGTTTTGTGGATCTGGGTTCGTGATTTAACCTCTTGCCACCTCAGTGTTCTTGTTCATAGAATGGGCTCAGAATGCCCTCCTCACAGCACCGCTGCATGGATTAAAACTGAGCAGACACATTCAAAGCACTTATCCCACTGGGTCAGGCTCACTGCAAGCATTTGGTAAATGGTGGCTTCTCTCGTGGCTGTTCTTCCTGAAAAATGCTCTGTCATAGCCGACATAGATGCCCCCAGTGGACATCACAGAACTGCTCACATCATGGGCTTTTGACCCTGGAATCAAAGGAATGCCTCATGCAGAAGATTAAAAGCAATGAGTTAGATCTGTATGAACTAAAAGGGAAAGATGCTCGAGGCTTGCAACTGGGTGAAAAAAGTAAGATTCAATTTATGTGAAAAACAAAAAAACAAAAAAACAAAAACACCCAACCCTACACATCAACTATGTTGCTGAGTTTACACGCGCCCCCCACCCCCCACGCACACACAAGTATGGACGTGCAGAGAGCCATAGAAGAAGGTCAGGCTAGTCTCAGTGGTTACCTCCGTTATGTCCAGGGAGAAGAGGAGTGCACAAAGGGAGCTTTGGCCTTATCCAAAATGGCCTAGCTTTTTCCACAAGGAAAAGATACACATGTGCTTGTTAAATAATTAACATTAAATTAAATCTATCCTTTCTGCAATATTGTGGCCTTGGAATCAGGTTGGGTTTGCATCTTAGCTCTCGACTTAACTAGCTGTGAGAATGTGAACAAAAGGCTTAACTTCTCTGTGCCTAATTTCTCCATTCGTGAAATGTCGATCGCAACAGTGTCTAGCCCCTGGGGGTTTGTGGCTATATCGACATGAAGTGTTCAATAATGGTACCTTTATTTCTATTATTGTTCTTATTTTGTTGATGCTTCCAAATCTGGAAAGGGCTCCTCAACCCTTTAAGATATCCAGTGTCTTCATTATTAGCCAATTATAATGCAAGAAAAAACCGTGGTAAATGTTATAACGGAGTTAAGTAAAAAATACAATGCCAGGGGAGGTTTGATAAAGACTTGCTGGAGAAAGTGACGTTTGAGATGAACTTTGGAGAAAAAGTCAGATTTCTCGGAGTTGATGGGATGATGTGTGGGTCAGCTGTGCGTCCCAGTAATGCTGCGTAACGACCAACCATTAAACCGTAGTTGCAGACAACGTGAACATTGGTTGACCATGCGTCTGGGGATCGGTCGCCGATTCCCGGCTCTTCTGATCTTGGCTGGGCTCACTCACGGCCAATAACCAGGTAGCAATAGGCTGTTGTCTGACATGAGAAGGCTGGCTCTGTCTGGGATATCGGGGAAGACGTGGCTTTGCTCTACATGGTCCTTCCTCCTTCAGTGGATTAACTGACTAGCCCGGACACATTCTCATGGACGTGGCTGATCCAAGGCAGCAAGTAGAACCATGCAAAGCCTTTTTCTATTGGCTGAGGCAAGAAACTTCCAGGTGGAGGGTTGTGGGCATCGACTCTGCCTTGTTTGTGAGTGAATTCTTTTTTTTTTTTTTTTTAAAGATTTTATTTGTTTGACAGACAGAGATCACAAGTAGGCAGAGAAGCAGGCAGAGAGAGGAGGAAGCAGGCTCCCACCGAGCAGAGAGCCCGATGCAGGGTTCCATCCCAGGACCCTGAGATCATGGCCTGAGCCGAAAGCAGAGGCTTAACCCAGTGAGCCAACCAGGTGCCCCTTGTGAGTGAATTCTAAAGGCACATTGCAAAGGGTATGGGAGCAGGAGGTGTAGAGGAATCAGGGCATCTTTACAGCCAACTACAGGTGGATATGGAAAGCACTTTAAGATGGGGGAACCTGGGCAAAATCATAGAAGGGGCACATTTGAGGTGATGTGTTTAGGGAATCACATGTAAAAGAGAGGCAAGGGAGGAGAAATGGACTACAGCTGAGCCCTGAATAACGTCTGAGTCTGAATGATATCCTATAGAACAGCGTTTCCCAAACTCATAAGTTTGACACCACGACCGCGCTTTTTGCCGTGTCTGTGTATGTTCTTGAAACAGACTCAATTCTTCAAAACACACATGTATTTAAATACAAACCTTATGCGGGGCGCCTAGGTGGCTCAGTGGGTTAAAGCCTCTGCCTTCGGCTCACGTCATGATCCCAAGTTCCTGGGATCGAGCCCCGCATCGGGCTCTCTGCTTAGCAGGGAGCCTGCTTCCCTTCCTCTTTCTGCCTGCCTCTCTGCCTGCTTGTGATCTATCTGTCAAACAAATAAATAAAATCTTAAAAAAAAATACAAATCTTATGCAACTATTGTAATGGAAAACTAGTATCACTTGCCATGAATGGAAGGCAATCAAAAAAATTAACACGATAAAAACAGTAGTATCACAGGACACCTGGGTGGCTCAGTCGGTTAAGTGTCTGCCTTCTGCTCGGGTCATGATCTCAGGGGTCTTGGGATGGAGTCCTGCATTGAGCTCCTGCATTGAGCTCCTTGCTCAGCAGGGAGCCTGCTTCTCCCTCTGCCTCTGCCTGCCCCCTCCCCCCCGCTTGTGCTCTCCCTCTTTCTGACAAATAATAAATAAAATCTTTAAAAAACAACAAAAGACAAACCAGAAAAACCCCAGTGTCATTACATCATGCTCACTATTGTTACCTGTCCAAGGCTATGAGTCTGTGTCCTGCTCTCTGTTATAAAGAGAGATTATCACATGCTATGTGTTAAAGACATAGCATCACTGGACAGAAACCGTCTCCTTGATATAACCCATTGTCACTCAGTGCCATACCTCCAGTGATCAGTGTGACCCATACTTGAGAGATCTGCCCTTCAAGAGTGGGTGTTTGAGCGGGGTCATGGCATGGCTCCTTGGCTCCATTCAGCCTCAGTCTGGTTTTGCAGTCTTCTGTGATAATGAATGCTTAATCAAAAGTGGGAGAGACTGGGCACTTAGTTGGCTCAGTCAGTGGCGCGTGTGACTCTTGATCTCAGGGTTGTGAGTTTGAGCCCCACATTGGGTGTAGAGCATACTTAGATAAATAAAAACTTTAAAAAAAAAAGGTTTGAGAGATAGAATGTCACTGGCTCTCTTTGACACTGCTTGCTTGCTTGCTTCCTTCCTTCCTTCCTTTAAGAAACCACATTGTTTTTGTTGTTTTTTTATTTATGTCAAGAAACCACATTCTTGGGGCGCCTGGGTGGCTCAGTGGGTTAAAGCCTCTGCCTTCGGTTCAGGTCATGATCCCAGGGTCCTGGGATCGAGCCCCACATTGGGCTCTCTGCTCAGCGGGGAGCCCGCTTTCTCCTCTCTCTCTCTCTGCCTGCCTCTCTGCCTACTTGTGATCTCTGTCAAATAAATAAACAAAATCTTAAAAAAAAAAAAGCCACATTCTTGTTTCTTTTGAAATCCAACACAGGCCTATACAGGCATAAAATAATAAACAGTAAAAACTTATTTAGGTGAAAAGCTTGAGGAAGTTCAGTTAGCAGAAATCCCAAATTTATAGATATTGTTAATAAAATAAGCATGTATTCCTTTTAAGCAATTTCTGTAAGTTGGTTCGATTTAAATCCTATGAATTTCAGAATCAGGATTTAAATAATGAGTCAGGAAGACAGTTTTTAGTTGAATCCAACTTAAAAGTATTTCTTTGCAGTGTAACTGTACATTTTAAATGTTGGAGAAAGGATACATTTGTTAAGGAATATATATTTTGACACGATTAATTTATTAGCTAAGACTTTTGCTGGTACTGAGAGTTGGTAAGTTTGGGGCAGGACCCCTCCAAGGAAACGGTGGCAGATGCTTATGAGTTTGTGGGGCACAAACTCAGCCTCATTGATATGACATCCAGCACTGCTTTGCATGAATAATTCCTTTAAACTCTCCCCACAGTCCCGTGCAGTAGGGACACTTAAACCTCCGGTTTCCAGGTGACCAAACCGAGGTGTAGAGCAGTTTTGAAACTTGCTTGAGGTCATTCACAGGGAATTGGAGCCCAGTGGGGCTGAGGCGCGCAGTGGGGCTTGGAGCCCAGGTTAACCTGATTCTGGTACCCAAGATTCCAGCCTCTCCCTGCCGCCGAGTGGAAAAAAAAAAATTAAAGACTTATACAGTAGAGTCCTTTTTTTCTGGTTCTATACTGTGCTCTTCTATTTTTTTAAAATTATTTTTATTAACATATAATGTATTATTTGCCCTCCAAATACAGGTCTGTGAATCACCAGGCTTACACATTTCACGGTGTGCTCTTCTATTTTTGCAGTTACTAATAAGCCCTCAACTTACATCAGTGCAAAGGAAGCAAGTCTGCTGGGCACGCTTACTGCGAGTAAGAGATGGCACGATCTCAGGGTCTGAGAGATTCATTTTGCTGTTAATTGCCGGAGTTTCTTTTCTGCACGGTGAAGGAAGTTAGAATTCTGAGATCTCTTCTGTCCTGGAACTTACTAGAATTGATAGAGAGAGCGGTAACGGCTCGAGACAGGTTTCATAGCGAAATCTACCTTGTTTTTTGTTTTTTGTTTTGCTTTTAAATTCATATTGTACTTTATTTATTTTTAAAATTTAACTTAATCTTTTTTTCAGTGTTCCAAAATTCATTGTTTTGTGCACCACATGGAAGTTTATTATAGGATTCCATCCTATGGATGGGGTGGAATTCATTCATACTTAATTTTTGGGTTAGTGTACCTTTTTATTTTTCAAAGTATTTTATTTATTTATTTGAGAGAGAGCCGGGGTGGGGAGGGCAGAATGAGAGCGAGAGAGAAGATCTCAAGCTGTTTCCATCCTGAGTGAAGGATCCCATGTGGGGTCGATCTCACCACCTGGTGATCATGACCTGAGCTGAAGCCAAGAGTCGGACACTTTACCGACTGCGCCCCCTAGGCACCCCTCGGTTAACGTACCTTTTTAAATCTTGTTTTCCAGTATTTATTTATTTATTTATTAAAAATTTTATTTATTTATTTGACAGAGATCACAAGTAGGCAGAGAGGCAGGCAGAGAGAGAGAGAGGAGGAAGCAGGCTCCCCACTGAGCAGAGAGCCGGATGCGGGCCTCGATCCCAGAATGCTGGGATCATGACCTGAGCTGAAGGCAGAGGCTTAAGCCACTGAGCCACCCAGGTGCCCCCAGAATTTATTTTTAAGTCATCTCTACATCCAACATGGGGTTCAAACCCACAACCCTGAGATCAAGAGCCATGCGCCCCACTGACTGAGGCAGCCAGGCACCCCAACACATACAGGGTTTTAAAAATATAAATGTAATCATAGTACATTTTGTCTTTGCAGATTGCTTTTTCACTGAAGATGAAAATCTTGGAGACTTTCCCAAGTCAATATGTATCAGTCTACCTTTTCAAGTTTTTAAAATTATTGTGCTGTGGTAATGAGCCAGCCTTTATCCCATGTACACACAGAAATAAGTCTTTTTTAGGGTCT
This sequence comes from Martes martes, assembly GCF_963455335.1. Classification (NCBI taxonomy): domain Eukaryota; kingdom Metazoa; phylum Chordata; class Mammalia; order Carnivora; family Mustelidae; genus Martes; species Martes martes. Next base: position 79,310,508 of record NC_137901.1, read on the forward strand.
CCTAGAAGTGAGACTATTAAAATGTTGAGAAAAAATCAGATTGCCCACCAGTGGCATTCTCAATGGTTTCTCTCATTCTTGCTGACACTGGATAGTATCCGTGTTAAAGAAACATTACCAAGCCCATCTGAACATTTTTCCATTAATAAGCAGATGATATATATATACCTTGTATTTTCTAATTTTGTTGTAGAGAAGCAAATAGAAAAAAATCTCTATCAATAATCTTAATAATCTTAATTATAATAATTATTAATCGGAGTAATCTTAATCACCTATAATTTTACTCTCAGAAATAACTACTGCTCATATTTTGTTATGTATCCTCCCAAGGCTTTTTCTGTGCATCTGTACACATAGTTTTATAAATTTTTAATGCATTATTTGTACATTATATTATACATATTTAATACATTATTTTCAATGATATGCCATCATATAGATATATTTGTAATGTACTTACTTCATCCCCTATTGTTGAATATTTGGGTGGTTCTCCACTTTTTCGTGGCTATTTTCAATTTAGAGCAAAGCTTCGTGAATATTCTTAATTATCTCTTAAGGATAAAACCCGACAGCATCACTGTCCTTAGAAATACATTGTAAGTGACAGATGTGTGCCAGATGTTGTTAGTTTTTACAGAACTAGTTTTCCTTTCTTGTGTCATGGCATCTCTCCATAGCATGAGTTCATGTCCATCTCATTCTAAAAGTATTTGTGGATTTGTGAATATTTGCATGCGAGTTCAGATTCACGGAGTACAAAAGGATTTCCGTGAAATGTTTCTCTGCTGTACTTTTCATCTCCGTCACTTACTTCTTTTACAACCGGAAGCTTGTACCTCTTACACCCTGAAAACTACAGCCTTGGGAATAGAGTCAGTACCTTTGTAATAACTTGATGTGGTGACAAATGTCATTGTGCTTCTCTGCTGCTGGTAGTGAGCCCTGCATCGAGTATATAATCGTTGAATTTCCAGGTTGTACGCTTGTCGCTAATATAATATAGTGTGTTGATGCTACTTCGAGTACAAATTTTAAAAAGTAAGAAACAAGAAATGTTTCTTCCATACCTCTTCCCCATGTCCCTCTTCCCTTCCCTAGATTATTAGAAATCCTCCCAGAGGGAACCTGGGTGGCTCAGTGGGTTAGGGCCTCTGCTTTCGGCTCGGGTCATGATCCCAGGGTCCTGGGATCGAGTCCCACATCGGGCTCTCTGCTCAGCGGGGAGCCTGCTTCCTCCTCTCTCTCTGCCTGCCTCTCTGCCTACTTGTGATCTCTGTCTGTCAAATAAATAAATAAAATCTTTAAAAAAAAAAAAAAGAAATCCTCCCAGAGAGTGGCTGCATTTACAAAGATACATAAACGTAGACATTGACATCGCCCGCTCGCCTGCAGAGTATTTCTGTGTAACAGTGTATCTTGGACATGGTTCTGTACGGGTACAGAGCGCGCTTCCTTATTTTGTTATAGCTGCCTAGAGCTCCCTTGTGTAAAACTCCCTGGATAGATGAGTCCCCTGCTGATGGACTCTCAAGGTGTTTTCAGTCTTTTGCCATTGCCAGGAGAACTGGAAGAAATATTCTTTTACAGTCATCTGGCCCAGTGTGGCATCTGTAGGTAAGTTCCTAGAAGCGGAGTCCTTGGGTCCAAGAATCTGTGCTGTGGAAATGTACATGACTGCAGCCAAAAGTCCCTCCCGAAAAAATGGTACCCTTTGCCTGCCTCTCCTCCCTGCAGTTAAATCAGTCTTTACAACAGGCATTGGGGAAAAAAAAGAAAAAAAAAAAGAACAGGCATTGGATGGGGTTCGGGCAGGGAGGGGACCGGGGGGAGGTTCCTGCTTCTCCTCCCGTGGCTGTGCCTCTGAGACCCGCCCTCTGTCCTCATCTGTGTCTCCACAGAGCAAGCTGGTGAAGTACTTCAGCCGTCAGCTGTCCTGCAAAAAGAAGGTGGCCCTTCAGGAACGCAACGCCGAGCTGGACGGCTTCCCCCAGCTCCGGCACTGGTTCCGGATCGTCGACGTGCGCAAGGAAGTCTTGGAGGTGACCAGAGACGGATCCCTGCCCCCTGCCCCTGATCGGACAGAAACCAGCGTGTTTTTGCCTGTGCCTGGCACATAGTAGACCCTCAAAAAATATGTGTTGGATGAAGGCACAGAGGATCTCTGATGCTGTCCAAGTGGGTTGTTAAGAGTGTGGTTCTACACTCAGCCCCGTCTTCCTCCAGCTCTGCCACTGATTAGCTCACTCACCTTGGCCGAGTCACGTTACCTTTTAGAATGGTTCTGTCCAGCAGAACTTCTGCAGTGATGGAAATATTTTGTATCTGTGCTCTCTGATGCCGTGGCCGCCAGTCCCGGGGAGCCTTTGAGTGCTCGGATTGTGATTAGTGCCTGGGGCTGATGGACGGAATTTTTACTTATATTTAATGTTAATGAATGTGGCTGGTGGCCACCACAGTGGACACCCCTGACTGAGGGTATTAGTTTTCTCATCTGTTTTTCTTTTCTTTTCTTTTGTCATTTTATTTTATTTTATTCTATTTTTTTCATGGTTCCAAGAGTCATTGTTTATGCACCACACCCAGTGGTCTAGGCAATACGTGCCCTCCTTAATATTCACCACCAGGCTCACCCAACCCTCCACTCCCCTCCCCTCCAAAACCCTCAGTTTGTTTCTCAGAGTCCACAGTCTCTCATAGTTTGTCTCCCCCTCCAATTTCCCCCAACTCACTTCTCCTCTCCATCTCCCAGTGTCCTCTGGGTTATTTCTTACACTCCGCAAGTAAGTGAAACCATATGATAATCGACTCTGTCTGCTTGACTTATTTCCCTCAGCATAATCTCCTCCAGTCCCGTCCATGTTGATACAAAAGTTGGGTATTCATCCTTTCTGATGGAGGCGTAATACTGCATTGTATAGTTTTCTCATCTGTTAATGGGGTTAATGATCGCCTCCTCTTCTGAAGTGGCTAGAATGATAAAATGCGATGATCCATCCAAAACGTTCCACGCAATCTGGCACCCGATAGCATTCGGCAAATGTCAGCTTGTTCTTACTGTTGAAATCTCTGGAAGTAACCGGAGTGGACCACATCCTTAAAATCTCAAGGACAAAGAGATTTCCCTACCTTCTTGGATCCCAAGGCCTCCCTGTTTCCAGGGACCAGTCCAGCCCTCATAAAAACCGGTCACTGAATATTTGGGGCCAGGAGTTGTCCTAAGGGCTTTATAGCCAAGATCTCAACCACTGAGACTGTTCAGACCCTCACAGTGATCTCTGGAGGTGGGGACAGTGATCCCCCTCGTGCAGAGCAAGGATCTGAGTTTCCGAGATGAAGCGACTTCCCCTGCTAGTGAGTGGATGGGGCTGGCAGGAGAAAGCAGCTCAGAAGGACTCTGGGGCAGGTGGGAAGCTCTGCGCTTTCTCCTCCTTTTTCTGTTGCTGGGGACTCGCTGAGCTGGGTAGACAAAGGGGCGCTCCCCTTGCCTGAAGGACCAAGTACCATTTCTCACGGTGCACCCTTCTTCTGGCTTGAAGAGGCCTGGAAGATTGTCTTCCACCTTATGTCTTTTTCAGACCTTGACCTCTATGTGAGCTCGCCTAGAACCCACCAGATGCTGAGCTGGACGGGGGACCCACACGCTCCTCCGTTCCTGCCCCCGCACCGCACGCATGTGCACCGGATGGTGTATGACTCTACGTTCCTTTATTTCATTCCCAGGATGGAGTTTCCATGTGAATGGCCTTAAAATGAAAGGTCACGTATAACTGCAGACAGTTCATTTTATTTGCACGGGCCAGTCCCCTTTTTAGAGGCTTTGGGGACTGTTTATTTATCAAGTGAGGTGAATACAGAGACAAAATCTTCTCAGCTAGGGGTTGAAACTTGGCGGCCCCCAAGCTATTCCTTGAATCTGATGCACAGACATTTTTTTTGTCTGATACGGTGTTTGGAAAAAATTTTTGAGCCAATATTTAAAAGCTTAAAGAGTTTGCGTTAAAAAAAACCCCCAGATCTCTGGCTTCTAGAAAAAGCCAAATTTTTGAGCACACGGAGCTGAATTCCCGTCCAATGGCAGTCACCTGATTTCTGCTGCCCCTTCGGATCCTGCAGGCTCTGGCTAGTTGGCAGTTTTGCTCATTTACCTGGCCTGCAAGTGCCCCAGCTCTGGCTCTTACCTTAGTCGGTTAGAATCCTGAGTCCACCAACTCGGGGATGCGGAGGTTCCAGCTCTCTGCCTGCAGCTCCCGCCTGCATCCACCAGAGGGCCCCCTTTCCGAGAAGGAACCAGCAATATGACCAAGGCTCCCCAGTAACCGCTTGGGTTCAGACTTACTTGCTGTGCCTCTCTGGGCAAGTGGTCTAACCTCTCTGAATTTTAGTGTCCTAATTACAGACCAATGATGATGATGAAAGTACTACTTTATGGGGTCTTTGTGACATTAAAAGAAAACCCAAAAAAGGCACTTAAAACTGTGCACCATTCATTTCATTTTCATTTATTATTATCACACTATTGAACGGAATTGCATCTGCTCTGTTAGTCCGGGTTTCTTTAGGCTTTGTCCATTTTTTATGTCGTTATTACTTCTGTGATTTTTTTTTCCTGTGACCCCAAATTTCAGGGAAATTTGAGTATTTGGAGAGTAAATGATAGAATTGAAATGCACAAGTGAATTCTGCAGCAAAAGAGGAGAATTCTTTCAGGCTGTGAATGAGTCCCTCTAAATGTGATTTGTTTTGTACCTTCAGCTCCTGGACCATCACTTTTCTTAAAGTGGACTTTATTGAGCCATGTGTCCCTATTTGAGAAAAGCCCTACATGACTCAAGTACTGTTTTCTCCTACTCCCTGCCCTAGTGAGTTGGAAAGGCACTGATTTGGCTTCATGACCTTTGCCCTGCATCTGTTTTGAGGCGGAGAAAGAAGTTTTCCTCCTTCTGGCTGCCAGTTAAATGTCTGTATTGGGGATTGGTGGGGCGGGGGGAGGGAAAGGGATCAGATTTTGTTGTAATACACAGATGTGGCCACAAGAGGGCAGAAGTATCCCATAATATTGTCCTAGACTCTCCATCTTTAGGTATCTAAAATTCTTATTTAAATAATGTATGTAAAAACATCGGATGCCACTAACTGCTATAAATGAAGGCTCTCTAGTAAATATATATATATGAATATATAAGGATTTATATCCATATATATCCACATATATATATATGGATATAGATGCATAAATATGCATAAACGCATAAAGATGCATACATGTCAAAGTCTGACACATTTCATGGTGTCCCGGGACACATCATCATTTTGGGAAATGGGGCAAGGGAGTGGTTGCTGCTGGTGGTGAAGGGACATTTGTAGCGGGCAATCCTACCATTTATGTGCTCAGCCCATGCCTCCAGAGGTGTCCCTGTCCCTACCCCATGCTGTACTCCGGTCTTACCACTTTGTCTTAGAATGCACAGCCTTGCCCCGTTGGGCTCAGATGAAAATCCAGGATCATTTCCAGCACCAAGCTACCCATAGGGTTCCAACTTACCACCCCTTAGGATTCCTAAACCCCCCAATCTAGATGGGGGTGGTGGGGGAGGACAGCCATCAAGAGACTTGGCCTATCCAGTGTGCCCTGCTCTGAGGTCACCCTGAATCGGGGGTAAGCCAAGCTGAGTAGAGGGCCATCCAAAGACAAGAGAATTGGAGACTGCCCATAAGGAGTTCGGGGAGGACAGATAACTAACCGCCACCATCTATGGAGTACTGAGTGTGTGCTAACGATAGGGGCTACTTTACAAAGTATGAACACTTAAGACTCCCATTTCACAGGTGAATAAACTGAGGCTCCCAAAGAGGGTAAGTGACTTGCCCAAGGTAATGAGTGGCCAAGCTGAGATTCAAACCCAGGCCTGTTTCCTCTAGCTACCGCTAGGCGGCAGTGTGGACGCCCAGCCCGCCCGCCCTCCCTCTGGGGCCCTGAGATGTGTTCACCATCCTTCTTTCTCCCCTGCTCTAGGAGATCACCCCCGGCCAGCTGAGTCTGGAGGACCTCTTGGAGATGACAGATGAGCAGGTGTGTGAGACCGTGGAGAAGTACGGAGCCAACCGGGAGGAGTGCGCCCGTCTCAATGCCTCCCTGACCTGCCTGCGGAACGTCCACATGTCAGGTGAGCAGGCCCTGGGGACGGAGGCTCCTCCCCAACACGTCGTCCTCGGTTCCTGAGACAGTCAGCTTCGGTTGGTAAACACCAAATTTACCAAACTCCCCAAAGAGGGGAATTGCGAAGCTGGAAGAGGTGAAGGCAGCTCTTGTTAGCTCGTGCTCAAGGGAGTGCTGAGCTGGTAGGTCATTTGGTTCTGGGTAATAACGGCCCAGATATGGAAATCCGGGTGTGCAGAGCGGATCAGGGTACTGGTACCTTAGACATTCTTAAGTGCCTTTGCATGTTGGGTCCACACCCAGCTAACTTCTTATTTTCTTTACATAAACAATAGACTCTCGTTGTAAAATAAAGCAGAGAATAGATAAACAAAAAGAAAAGAACTATCCCAGGCTCTGCCCCCTGGGAAACCTACCGTTGTCATTTTGGTAAAAAGTTTTGGTGTAAGTCTTCCAGACAGATGGGTATATGAGTCCTATTTTTAAACAATATAATTAGGATTACCCATGCACATTTTGAGAACCCCCCCTCCCCCAATTAAATAACCTCTGTGACTTGTTTTATCAGTTTGGGATCCAAATTGTTTAAAAAAAAAAACTCAGCTGGATGAATTGGAGATCAGTGGGCGGAATCCCTTCCAGCCCGCAGAGAAGTTGTTTTTTATTGGCCGGAGGGTGAGGCATGGGAGTTATTAGCCAAACAAAAGAGAGGGTTGTTTCTTGAGAGGTTAAAACTTCTTAAGTTTGGGTTTGCTATCTTGTGAGAGTGAAGACTCCTTTTGGAGATTTTTTGGTTTTGTTTTGTTTTAGTAAGCCCCTGCGTGGGGCTTGAACTCACCACCCTGAGATCGAGACCTCTGCTGAAATCAAGAGTCAGGCGCTTAAGCGACTGAACCAGTGTGTACCTTAGACATCGGAGGCTTATTTTGTTTTGTTTTGTTTTTTTCTTTTTCACATCATTCTTTGATCTTTCCCATTAATCACTCAAACCCCCATTTGCCGCTATTAGCTCCTTTTGAGTCTCCCTGCTTCTCTCTAGCCTCATGATTCCCCCACAAATTCTGGGGCCTTTGTAGCTGGAAGTGATCCGCTCTGCAAACACCCGCTAAATCTGGTCCATCGGCACGGTTGTTTCGGTTTCCGCCACAAGGTGTCACGGTAGAACCTCAGTCTGGAACCATGAGGCCACTTCTTAGCCACAGAAGCCTTTGCTGGGTTCAGCATGGAACTTTCAACGAGTATTTCCTGCCTGCTGTGTGCCAGCAGGGCTGGGATGTAGCGGGGAATGAAAGAGAGAACATATTTGAAACAGGTCATTGGCCCGAGTCCCCCGTGCACGCCCTCTGGTAGTCCTTGCTGGCACATCCTTACCAAAGCTACGGTCATCATCAGAAGGGACCCTGAGGCAGAGGCTGTCCTCTCATTGCAGGATGTTGGCAGCATCCCTGGGCTCAGTGATCTGGTGTCAGTATCATCCTCTCTCCTCCCAATCCCAGTTAAGACAAACGAAAATGTCTCCAGATAGTCTGGTGAGCGTTACCAAGTAGCTTTCCAGAAAGTTTGTATCAGTTTCTACCTCTCGCCTCTCCTCCACCCTGCCCCATGTAATGTGCGAGTGTGAGCATGGAGGTTAGGTTCTTAATTGCTTTTCCGAGTTTATATCTTCCCATCAGAGTTTGGTGAAGTTCTTCTAAGTGGAGCTGGCCTCCAGCTCTGCCTGAAACAGGTGTTTCTGTCCACCCTCCCCAGGCTGAGCACTCACCCTTGGTGACATCCTGAGCGAGACCCTGCGAGGGCCTCTAATCTGGTGGTTTTCAGTTTTGGTCGAGATGCACAGAAATGAATCAGATTTACATGACAACTCTGTACACACACACACCCCTATGCACATACGCACCTGAAATGAGTCTCATGAAAGAAAGAATTGGCATCAAGCTCATTCTTAATGCGTGGTATTTTGCATTCTTTTCTATTTCATTCTGTATCATTTACCCGATGCTGGTAATGACCCATCACTTTCAGGTCACACCTCACTTATGGGTTGTGAGCTGTGGTTTGAAAGACAGTGATCTCTTTGATCCTCGTGGGGGAAAATTTTTTTCTCTCTACCCTTCTGGGTCCTTAGGTGAGACCACCACCGGATGAACAGGAGAAAACAGAGGTTTGATAACATGGATACCTCCTGTATATGTAGAAGAGCCTTGGGGCAACTGAGTAACTCCTCAGAATAGCCCTAAGACATCACCTTAAATCACATCTCTAGCTAAAGACAAAAGAGAGGGTTAGGCTCAGGGGTGGGGGGATGCCCTTACGGGAGGTGACCAGGAAAAGCACAATCGACAAGGGGAAGGTGGTTGTACAGAAGTCTCTGCCTTCTCCACTGATGGAAGTTTCTAGAGATTTAAGAGTCACCCTTCTGATACCGAGTTGGAGACACCCTTATCCATGGAGGTTTCCCTTATCAATGTCAATGTCTTTTATAAAAGTGCAACTTCTACTTGGGTACCAGAGCTTCCCCTCTGTCTGCTGTTTCTTCAAAATAATCAGCCTATAATAGCCCTTCTGCCAAAGGGATATATTCTGGGGTAGCAAATTCGGCTCCCCTTCATCCTCCTGCCTCTCTACCAACCCTTCCTAGGCAGCTCAGATCCTGTCTAAAATGTCCTGCCTCTGGTACCAGCCTTAAGGCCACTGGGACTTTGACAACGGTAGTCAAGTCCTGCACGTTTGTCCAAATCCTACGGCTCTTGGTGCTGAGGTCAGCCTGGGGAGCCACTCAACTCAGTGCCATGCATTACGTCGCACAACCCAAGGTGTTGGAAGCAAAAAACTTTGTATGACTGTTTATAAGCAAAGAGGCAGGGGGATAGCTGAGCACAGCCCCTCCCAACAGCAAAATCGGGGGACTTTTAAGCTGCTGGTGCGTGCATATACACAGAGATGCTTGGCAAAGGATAGTTCTGTCTAGAATTGGGGCAGAAGCCATCCTAAGGTGACAGAGGAGTCCAGCTCCTAGCTGGTTGAAGTCACAGGCCAGCCTGGGTCGGCTCGTCGGTGCTCTGCCTGCACTTGTCCTATGTTTGTGTCCTATGTTTGTGTGCTCAAAGGGGTTTAAATCCTGTAAAAATGACCCAAGCGTGGGCAGTAGGTCAGTCTTGACTTCTGAAAAAGCACTGGGAGTTTTACTGCGGATTTATTGTCTCTGCTGTGGTCAGACTATGTCCTGGCTTGGGAGTGGTTGTTTTTTTTTAATGTTCTTTTGTTCCCTGAAACCCATTAACTGCCGAGGTCTATTTTTTTTTTCTGCAATTTTAATGCATCCCGGGGAGTTCTGCGAGAAATGTGCTTGTGTGAATAGTGCCGGCCCAGCATCGCTCACAGACCGGCCGGGGTCCTCACGTGACTTCTCTGATGTTAAGAAAGCTGCGTCTCGTCTTCGTTTTTCTGGGGACCCCTAACTCCGTCTTGTCTACTCACCCAGCTCCGAACTTCCCCGGAGTCATACTTTACTTCTGCTCTTCCTGTCTGCGGCAGGGCTGCTCACCACATTTTAATTTAAATTTTAACCTTTTGCGGGGGGAGTGATTTTTTTTTTTTTTTAAACATGGGTGTCTGTCTCCTCACCAGATCATAAGTTGCAAAAGGGCAAGGATCGGACCTCTTTCTGGTCATTGTTTTATTCCCAGGCCTGATATCAATATCTGATACACTGTAGGGACTTAGTAAACATTTCTGAGTTAAAAGAATTTTTTTTTTAGTTTTTTTTTTTTTAAAGATTTTATTTATTTATTTGACAGACGGAGATCAGAAGTAGGCAGAGAAGCAGGCGGGGCGGTGGGGGGGGGAGGCAGTCTCCCTGCTGAGCAGAGAGCCCGATGCGGGGCTCGATCCCAGGACCTGAGCCGAGGGCAGAGGCTTAACCCACTGAGCCACCCAGGTGCCCCTAGATTAAAAGAATTTTTTAAAAAAGACTATTTGTTTGAGAGAGAGAGCGAGAGTGCGTGCACAAGCAGGGGAATCAGCAGAGGGAGAGGGAGAAGTAGACTCCCCGCTGAGCAGGGAGCCCAATGTGGGCCTGGGTCCCAGAAGCCTGGGTTCATGACCCGAGCCAAAAGCAGATGCTTCACTGACTGAGCCACCCAGGCTCCCCAATATGTCTGAATTAATGCACCTTTTTCCACATGTAGCCCGTGCAAGTCACCAGGGGCTTAAAGTACACGGTCCTTGTCATGGGTTGCAGAGAAAGCTCAGGATTTGGCTTCGGTTTGGAGCCCCAACCGTTCCCATTTCCCCTTCAAGCCTTAACTGTTGGCTAAGTCTGTTAGTTACATAGAATTTTCCGCATCAGGCATGCATTTCACATCTTGCTCCGGGCACCGCAGTGTAGAATTCCCTTTCTCTTTGTTTTCCCAGTGAATCCCTGCTTATCCTCAAGCCCAATCCCTCCCTCCAAGCCTCTGCACTTCGTTGAATGAATGAACAAACAAATGAATGAATGCTCTGCCACCAGCTGACCATGTCTTAGAGTGGTTGTCAGTTTCCTGGCCTTCCTCTCTCCTCTGACTGTGACCTCCTGTGGGGCAGGTGCAGTTACAAACCTTGCTTCTGGCTCCGGGTTCCCCTGTTGAGGGAAGAGTCAGGAAGCTGTTTCATGTACTTGCTACTGATCTCCACCAGGGGGAAGCAGGGAGCCATCCTTTTAAATCATTCCTAAATATGATCATTGGTTCCTAGAAGCTTCTGACTATCTTGGGAGCTGGATGATTCCATCATTTCCTGCCCTACACTTTAACCAAAAATGTTATCCCAAACTAGGGAACACAGTACTGTCTTTCCCATGAGACGGGTCCTTAAGCGTCATCCCATATTTATTTGCCTTGGTAACCCCAGCTGTCACCAGGAGGGCTGGCCTCTTGTACAGTGATGATGTCAGATATTTTAAATTCCGGTGTGGAGCACCTGGGTGGCTCAGTTGGTGAAGCGTCTGCCTTCGGCTCAGGTCATGATCGCAGGGTCCAGGGGTCCAGTCCCATTGTCCTGCTCCCTGCACAGCAGGGAGTCTGCTTCTCCCTCTACCCCTCCCCCCTGCTTGGGATCTCTCTCTCTCTCTCTCTCAAATAAATAAATGAAATCTTTAAAGAAAATTCTGCTGCATACTGGTAACTGGTACTGTTACAAAGCATGTTTGTTAAACGACTGAAGGAGTACAACTTGTGTGGAGAAACTCATTGAAGCAGATGGAGACAAGCAAGCTTTACGCCTGGGGGAATGTGTATTCTCCGCCTCTCTGTCTCCCTCTTAGAACATTGGGGCAGCTTTGTTTCAGATGTGTGACTCTAATCTTAGTGTTCTCCCTCGGTTTTGGGGGATAGCCTTGTTTCCCAGTGTCCAAGAGGCCCCCAAGTCAGGAAGAAATGAACCCTTCTTCCGTTCTCAGAGCTTGTTAGATCAGCCTTAGCCCGTATCCAGAGAATCCTCAATTGTCCTTTCAACAAGTTCAGGGGACCCCAAAGCCATGATATCTTAACCTTTTCTTCTTATATCAGATGTGGCCTGAAACCAAAAAAATTCGTTCGTTCAACAAAATTTGTCGAATGCCTGCAATATGTCAGGTACCGGTCTGATCTCTGAAAATGCGTGCTCAGACGTCTGTCCTCAGGGCTCTCCATTCTAGAAGGGGTGGGGGAGACAGATGGCATGTTATAATCATAATAAATAAGTGCATTGTGAAGTATGTTAGAATAGCGTGTGGGGGGGAGAAAAACGTGGAGCAGTCTTGGGGGGATGGCAGTGCCCCCTGGGCATGGGGGGAGGTTGTCCTGCTAAATAGTGTGGTCAGAGCAGGCCTCCGTCCTCTTCAGTTCTCCTTTCTGCTTTCCCCTTCTCAGGCCTTCACTGTTTGCTAACGGTATGGAATCTGGATAAACACTGGTTCTGCCAAGTCCTGGGCCTGCCACCTCTCAGCAATGTGATTTTCAGTATGGCATCTCATGATTCTGAGCTTAGCTTCCTAAGCAGCGGGATGAAGATGATGATCATTTCTACCCATTGGTTGTTGGAAGGGTTACAGGAGATGGTACAGGCAAAGCACAGGGCCTGACTTGGATTAGGTACATCATGAGTCTTACTGTTACTGTCATCATCATCATTAGCACCATCCCTACTCCCATTCTGCACTCATCATCACCACCTTCTCCGCTGAAGTTCTGTCACCATCACCACCATCACCACCACATCATCACCACCATCACTATCATTATCATTATCACCACCATCCACACCATCACCATCACTATCATTATCATCATCACTAACACCATCACCACCACTACTCACACCATCACCATCACCAACATCATCACCATCAACTCCAACATCATCACCACCACCACCCACATCACCACCACCATCATCACCATCACCACCACCACTACCACCCACATCACCACCACCACCACCCACATCACCACCACCATCATCACCATCACCACCACCACCACCACCCACACCATCACCACCACCACCATCATCACCATCAACACCAACATCATCACCACCACCACCACCATCATCACCATCACCACCACCATCAACACCATCACCACCACCATCATCATCACCATCACCACCACCATCATCACCATCACCACCACCATCAACACCATCACCACCAACATCATCATCACCATCACCATCATCATCAACACCATCACCACCAACATCATCATCACCATCACCATCATCATCACCATCAACATCAACATCATCATCACCATCATCAACACCATTAACATCAACATCATCATCACCACCATTACCAACACCATCAACACCAACCTTATCATCACCACCAACATCATCACAATCATCACCGTCACCAGGGTCCTCTAGCCTTTCTCTGACTCCAACTCTCTTCCCTCTACCTTCTTGCCATCCTCTTCTCTTTTTCTCTCCAAAGGGCCCCTGACCTTCAGTTTCCTAATCATGCTTCTCATTCTTTGTTTCTCTGATTTCCCTTCCCTCTAAGCCACTTTCTCCCTCAACATAGCTTCTTCTTTAGAACCTATTCTCCCCGCTCTGTTTGACTTGACTGTTCTCTAGGGGTGGCCCACTTTTCCCCTGACCGAGAACATTAAAGCCCAAGCATTTTTCCATGGCACCCAGCCCCATTTTCTCCATCCTGGTCAGTACAGAGCCGAGGTCCTAGATGAAATGCATTGTTGCAGAAGAGTGTGTGCCTGCCATTTGTTCCCTACCCCTCACTATCCATCCAGCCCCAGACTGGCAGCCTCAGGCCCAAAAACCACAGGGTCCCTTCTCGAACTTTCCTCCCTAGATCACAACTGCTTATCAGAGAAGACCCCAGGGAGACAAGACTCAGAAACCACAGTGCAGATGCTGTGCCTTTCCTTCTCTTCTGTTTCCTCTTTGTCCCTTCTCTTCTTGGGGTTTTGACTGTTTTCAGACCAAAAATGGGCAGTCATTTGCATCTTCTCCTTCCCCAGAAAAAACCCAGGTCCCAAGTAACGGAAGACCTTGCTTTTCTCCTTCCTTTGCTTTCCTTCCTTCCTTTCTTGCGCATTTATTTAGCACTTATCATGCATCGGTATGTATCAGGCTCTGTGCTAGATTCCAGGGCCTGGGGACTTTCTCAGGGCTTCAGAGGGGAGCTGAGACCCAAAGCAGGAGGAGGAGTTCTCCTAATGACTGGGGGTGGGGTGGGTGGTGGGAGCGTGCAGAAGTGCCTCATGCCGGGAGATAGAGTGTAGCATGGAGGCACAGACAGACCGGTGTGACTGTGAGCGCTGAGGAGGGCTGGCCTCTGCGGTGGACCTTGGCACGGAGCTGCCATTGAGGGGTGTGGAGCAGAAGATGCATGGGTCGCTGTCCTGTTTGCAAGCAAGCCCTCCGGCTGCAGAGTGTGGGGGAGGGGTGGCTCACAGCGAGTTGCCAGGAGGCGCAGGAGGAGGCTTGGACAGGCACACGTTGCAGCACTGTGGAGCTCGAAGATCAAGAAAGAATTCTCCGGATGCTGTAGGGGGCAACTTAGTAAGTTTCTTTAAGTAGCACGGAAACAGGGCCCGTGGGCAGAAAAAGCAGCCCCTTTGGCTGTATGAAGCTGGTGATTATGTGCTTTGTGCTCGAGGGGGAAGGGACGTGCCGGAGGTGGATCATAAACGTCTTCGAATTTCTACTCATGAAACTACTTTCCCGAGATGTTTCTGGTGCTTATCATTGAGCTTGACATTAAGCCGTGTACAGGCAGTCAGGAGGCCCTTGAAGAATGTAGCAACCAGCACGTCTTTGATCCATATCGGAGCTCTGCAGGCTGTAGGCCAGCCTTCTGGGCTAAAGATGAACATTCTTCTGCTTCTGTCCCTCCTCCCAGGGCCAGAGAGGAGGCCAGGGAGCCAGGAGCTGGCAGGTAGCCCCAGACCCCAGGGGCCTCTCAGGGGCTTCCGCCAGGCGCCCTCCAGCTCCTCCTGCATGGGGGGGGGGGGAGATTGGCAGCCAGGAGAAAAGACAGGATGCAGAATGGCCCCGAAATAGCCTCGAAGGTCTCTCTCTCTCTCTCTTTCTCTCTCCTTCCCTGTTGGGGTATTCAACACAGCCCACTAGAACCCTGCCTTCACCGCAGCCTCCCTTTGACTAGAACAAAGAGTAAGAGCTGTCTTGATTGCCCTATTGTTCTAGTTGCTTCTAACTTTGGAATGGCTGGGTAGGGCGAGGGAGAGCAGGGCCCCTCCCAAAGCCTGCAGGGTCTGGTGTGTTCCAGCGCTGACGTCCTCTCTTCCCCTCTTGGTACACTCTCCATCCCCGCGCTGTGGGTCCTCAGGAACCCCCTACACACATGGAGCACCATGTTGGGTCTCTCCATGGCAAGTGATAGAAACTTAATGCAACCTCACACATGCCTCATGCATTCACTCCATGAGCACCAATCTGACTTCCTGTCTCGGTCACCATGGGGGACCGGGACACAGTGAAAGCTGGATGTGCTTTCAGCTCCCATGGACCTTGTATTCTAGACCCGCGCTGCCCAGTCAAGCAGCCGCTAGATTCATGTGATATCCCTGACAATGAAATAAGATAAAAAATTCACTTTGTCCGTCTCTCCAGCCGCCTTTCTAGTGATCCATGGTTGCGTGTGGCTAGTGGGTAGGGTACCCTACGGGAGAAGCAGAGTTCTGGGACATTCCCATCACCGCAGAAGGTTCTATTAGATGGTGCCGCTCTAGACTAAGTTGAGAAAAATGATAAGAAAAATGACAAATGGTGATCGGCTTCATGCGGAGAATTAAAATACGGTGACAGGAGGGTGACCGGGTGTCTCGCTTTGATGGGATGGTCGCAGTGGGGGTGTCATTCAGAGTTTACCAGTGAAGCAGACCCAGGAGGATAAATGTATTAAGAGATTAGGGCGGGGATCGCCTTATTGTTGGGGAGGCTGGTGCCGCCCATCGGGAAGGGCTGGCCGCCTTTGTTCTGCTCTTAATGCCTTTTGAAGGATCGAATCAGGCCCGTCCAGATTATTGAGGGTAATCCTCCTGATTTAAAGTCAGCTGATTAGGGACTTTAATCACATCCACAAAATACCTGTAAAGCAACCCACAGATTAGTGTTGGATGGAGTACCTGGGGACTCCGGCTTAGCCACGTCAGACCATCCCAGTGGGCATCTCTGAGAAGGTGACGTTTACACTAAGCCTTGAATGACAAGAAGGTTTACCAGACATGAAAAGAGCGGCGAGAGCGCCTTCTGAGAAGAGCAAATGGGTCATGCCAATCTCCACAGCTTTCTGAAGAGGCAGAAAGAAGGCTCTCGTAGCCGAACCGTGGCGTGTGCTCTGGTGAGTCTTTGCTGTGTGACAGCTGATTCCAAAATTTAGTGGCTTAAAACAACCACCGCTTTGTTTTCTCTCATGATTGTCTGGGTTGCCTGGGCTCAGCGGGGTTGTTCCTTGGTTCCATGCATTATGGCTTGACTGGGCTGGAACATTCAAGATGGCGCACATACACGGTTGGCAGTTGGCACTGGCTGTTGAGGGGGAACTCAGTTCAGGCTGTCTGCTGGGGCACCCACATCCTGCTTTTCCGTGTGGCTTAGGTTTTTTATAGCAAGAATAAGCATCCTAAGAGGGAGAAAGGGGAAGCTGTCAGGTATCTTAGAAGCTGGTTCTGGAACAGGTACAGTGTTCCTTCTGCTGGTGACTGTATCAGTGAGGGTCAGTTGGAGAGGAGAACCGCTGTGAGTGTAATGGGAAAATGAATTTATCCTAGGCGTACAGACCTTATACAACTGAAGGAAGGACTGGGGAAGTAAAAGTTCATAAGGGGAGACTGAGGATTCGGAGAAAGGTCTCTAACCTGCCCTGATGTGCGTAAGCTAGCCTGGGTTGTTGGAATCCTCTGCAAGCCAGCACGTCCATCTGTTGCAGGGGAACCAAGAAGGGCGACTAGAGGAGATGCTCATGGAAGGTGGTTGTTTCTTTGGAGCTGTTGCTTCTGTGGGTTTGCAGGGAAATGTCTGGTGTTGGATTTGAGGTCAATGTGGTCACCAAGGCCCGCTCTCAGGATGAGGGGTTGGCCCCGGGGTGGGAATGACGGAGGAGGAACCAGACCAGCACCTCTACATCTGTCCCCTGCTGGCCCTCACCCGCGTCTCAGAGCATCATAGCTGCTGCTTCCTGCACTTCCCAAATTTTGTATGATGTTGGACAGCTCTAACCTGGGACTCTACAGGGACGGGATTCTGGAAAAGCAGGTGCCCGAATCTCGCCAAGCTGACAACACACTAGTACAGATCAGGGAGCGGGGGCAGCAGGATGGCAGGTACAGGGGAGGGGAGGCAGGCGGGACCAGCTCCTCGGGGGCCTCAGGACCATGGCAAGGAGCTCGGGTTTCTTTGAAGCAGAGTAGGAGGCTGTCGGAGGGGTTTTAAGAAGGGAATTGTCTTGATTTGATTTCATTCGACTCATAAGTCAAGGGTGAATGGAGCTGGTTTGGGGCAAGTTTCAATCCATTGGTCAATCTCCCTTCTTCCTTCTTCATGCCTTAGTCCTGCCTCCTTTGGGCTTGGCCTCAACTCTCCCTAATTAACTGCACCTTACTTTTCTCATCTGTAAAATGGTAGTATCTTCCTTCGGCATTGTTGCCAGAAAAGAAGTGAGTTAATCAATAAACGCTTAGCCTGATGTCTGACAAATTGCATGCCTAGGACACGGCTGGCTATGATTATCTTAATTATTTTTTTTTAAGTCAGTCCCCCACCCATCCTGCCCCTGGCCTTTGCCTTATAGCCGGGGATGCAGAACCCCCGCTGAGAAACTCGTCCAGGGCTTCATCTGCCCTTCCCGATATAGCTGCTACTTTTACTTTCTTGCTGGCCACCTTTGGCCCCTCTCTTGAGCCCCCCTGCCACTTCATGCGGTCAGCTCTGGCTTTTGTAGGAATCCCCCAGTGAGAACAAAGGGAACCTGGCTCCCGGCTGGCCTCTCTGATCTGAGCCACGGTCCTCCCTCTCTGAATTCCCTGCACCTGGGAGGTAACAGAGCAGAAGAATTGGGCACAGAACTGAGACTGAACTTGAACTGTGTAGTCTGCAGGGGCTGCATTGTCTGAGGATCGTGGGTTCTGTGTCCACTAAACCAGATGAGCTGAAATCAGACCCAAACTGACTGTTCCATTTGAGAATCAGACCCCAGCTTCTTCCCCCAGGCTCCCGGTTGGTCCATCTTCAGGTGTCTTCATTAGTTTATCACACCAGCTACCCTGACCTAATTGCTTTTCTTGAAAAGCCTGCCTCAGGGCCTTTGCACAGGTCATCCTTTCTGCCTGGAATGTGGTCCGTGGCTGGTTCCTTGTCATTTCGGTCTCCACTCAAATGCCACCTTCCCGGAGCATCCCACATCCATCCCAGCCACTAATAATCCCGTTACGCTGTTTATTTCCTTCATGGCTCCTATTTATTTATTTATTGGTTTGTTTCTCTACTCCTTGCCAGAACAGTAGTTCTCAAAGCTGAATGTGCACCAGAATCCTCAGTAGGGCTCCCGGACTTTCTGTTTCAGCTGGTCTGGGGAAGCACCCAGGCACCTGTATTTTTAAGAAGTTCACGTTTCTGCTGCTGCCGCGGGTCTGGGGACACCACTTTGAGGACTACTGTGACAGCACGGTTCTGGAGCCTGGTTCAGAACTGTCGAGTAGAAAGTAGTCGCTGAGTGATTAAGTGAATGATGGTGGCCCATGATCATAGTAAGAGCAGATGCCGCTTGGGTTCTTACTGAGAGAAATGATGCGCCGGTTAATTGACCAGCCGCACTAGCTCGTTTAACCCTTTCAACAACCTCACGAGGTTTAGATGCTTATTTTTTCTATTTACTGGTAAGAAAACTGAAGCCCAGAGAGGTAGCCTCCTTGGCCAGGGTCACACAGGAGTGTGTCAGAGCCAGGGCTGGAGCCCCGGTTGTGGGTGGGGACAGCTTTCTCCTTAACCTTGGCACGGGGAGTCCACGTATCTCCATTTGCTCAGCTGGAGTGTGCAGCACTCTGTGGGGCTCACGGGGGTGGAGCAGCTGAACCCAGAAACGAGAAAAAAAGACATTATTTAGAGTGTATATGTAAATACTAAATGACAAGCATATTGCACATTCACAGAGCACGTTCAGTTTTAAGAAGCCCCTGCCTGCAGATGATCCTGTTTGATCCTCACAGATGTATGGGTCCGTGTGTGGGCAGACCAGGATGAGCACCCATTTCACAGGTGGGAAAACTGAGGCCAGCAGAAGGCCACTCCGACTTGCCGCAGAGCTGGAGTTGGAACTGCAGCACCTGTTCCTGCCGCTCAGCGCCGAGCCCCTTCTACTGTGGGGTGTTTGGGAATGCTGATGGGGGCCATATAGCCCCTCCAGGTCAAATCCCAGAGCTGCAGAGCTGGGACACTGCCCTGAGGTGGGTGTGGAGGGTCAGAAGTCCCCGGAGCCTCGCAGCCCTGGGAGGGTCCCCCTTCTCCCAGCAAGGCTTTCTGCCCTATTCTTAGCACTGGTCCTGGGAGAGAGTGGGTTTCTGATCCTTGGGTATGTGATTATATGTGAAAAGTGCAGTAAATGTAAGGAGGGTAGGGGGAGTGGAGAGGAGTGTTCTCAGGTGGTGGTATTATTTGGAACCAAATTCCACACCCCCCCCCCCGATCCTCCTGACCGCACCCCCCCCCACGCCCCGCAAATGCCCCAGTACTCTGACACAGCATTACTGGAAACAAGGAGATAGTTCCAGTTCATTACAGTTAGGCTTTGCACTCAGGTGGCCTTTTGTGTTGTTTAATTATTTCCCAGAATACCGACAGTCTTGTATGACAAGTGCTCAAGCTACTGTCTGGGGAAGGGGGAAGAAAAGGCACTGGGTTTTTGTTTGTTTTTGTTTTGTCTTGTTTTTAAAGATTCTATGTATTTATTTTGAGAGAGAGACAGTGCAAAAGATCGAGGCGGGGAAGGGGCAGAGGGAGGGAGAGAACCCTCATGCAGACGTCCCGCTGAAAGAGGGGCCTGATACTGCGGGGTCCCAGGACCCTAAGATCACAACCTGAGCTGAAACCAAGAGTCGAATGCTTAACCGACTGAGCTGCCCAGATGCCCCCAAAAGGCACAGTTTTGACCAAATTTTCAGGTTACCTAGTTTTTATTTATTTTTAATTTTTAAAAAAGATTATTTATTTATTTATTTGACAGAGAGAGAGAGAGAGAGAGATCACAAGTAGGCAGAGAGGCAGGCCGAGAGAGAGGGGGGGAAGCAGGCTCCCCTCTGAGCAGAGAGCCCGATGCGGGGCTTGATCCCAGGACCCTGAGATCATGACCTGAGCCCAAGGCAGAGGCTTAACCCACTGAGCCACCCAGGTGCCCCTTCAGGTTTCCTAGTTTTTTAAAAACGGACACATAGAAGACAATTCTAGAAGGAGATACACTTGGATACTCAGCATAGTTGTCTTGGATGGGGGCTGATTATTATTTCTCTTTTGCTTGTCTGCATTTTCTATCTTTCTGGGCAAGAAACAAGTAGTTGTGTAACTTCAAAGAAGAACAAAATCGAAGGGAAAAAACTCCTCCTTGAATCTGTCTCTCTTGCCATACGTTCCTCCCAGCTGCTGGTGCCTGGTGGGGCTCGATGTTCAGACCCTACAAACTTTGATGATTTCATCTACTTATTAAACCCCACTTTTTTTTTTTAAGGATTTTATTTATTTATTTGAGAGAGAGAGAGAATGAGTGAGAGAGAGAGAGAGAGCGAGAGCATGAGCTGGGGAGGGGCAGAGAAACAGACTCCCCACTGAGCAGAAGGCCTAATAAGGCACTTGATCCCAGGATTCTGGGATCATGACCTGAGCCAAAGGCAGACGCTTAACTGACTGAGCCGCCCAGGCATCCTGTTACACCCCCTCCTTGCTTCTGTTCAAAAGAAAAAACCTCCTGCCTGCCTGTTTTGAAGTAAACCTTCCCATGGCTTAGCAACTCCTGATGATGCTTTGAGCAAGACACAGCTTAAATGCCACCACTGCCAGGAAGCCTGCCTTGATTGCCCCTGCTTTCATCTTGCAGTTGTTTTGATATAGAAACCTCTCAAATCAGATGATAAATTCCTCACATCTCAGGTGCCATGTCTTAGTAACAACAAAAATAATAAATTATTAAAAGCGTACTGTGTATCAGGTATTATCTTAATTTTAAGGAAAACTTCACTTACGCTTCAGAACTTCCCCCAGACAGGGGCACCTGGGTGGCTCAGTCAGTTGGGCATCCTACTCTTGGTTTTGGATCAGGTGGTGATTTCAGGGTCGTGATCTCAGGGTCATGAGATCGAGCCCAGCATCAGGTCCCATGCTTAGCAGGGGGTCTGCTTGGGATTCTCTCCCTCTCCCTCTGCCCCTCTCCCTGCCTGCATGCGTGTGCACACTCTGTCTCTCTAAAATAAATAAATAAATATTTAAAAAAAAAAAAAAGGAACTTCCCCAGGAGATAGGGACTCTTAGTCCCTATCAATTTTCAGTTTTCAGATGATAGAAAAAAGTCACGGGGCAGGGGGGAACCGAGTGACCCCAGGTCACATGGCCACCCGCCAGCAGTGGCCAGGACCTGAGCTCCACCGGCCACACACGCCACACAGCCACACTGCTTCTTTAGTTTTCTGTGACGTACTCATCACGGTGGCAAAAGTGTCATCGAATGAATTAACAAACAAATGAACTGTCATAATTTAATCATGGGAAGTGTGCCCTTGGAGCGGAAGGTGGAAGCATTTTTAGATTTGCCCTGGGAGAGAGAAGTGAGCAGAAGACAGTTTCTGTCTCTATGTCAGTGACGGGCTCACGGGGTGGAGAGATGAGCAGATAATAAGAGAGAATTCTCCCGAAGATGTCCAAATTCTGCCCTCTGTCGGCTTTTGTAAATAAAGCTTTATTGGAACACCGCCGTGTCCATTCGTTTTCGTATTGTCCGTGGCTGTTTTCACCCTACAGGAGCGGCGCTGAGCAATATGGCAGGGTATGGCCGAGAAAACCTAAAATATTCACTCTCTGACTTTTTACAGAAAGAGTTTGGTCACCCTTGCTGCAAAAGACCAGGCGAGAGATGAGTGTCACCTCAAACAAAGGCACTCGTGGTCGAAACCAGATGAGATCTCTGGCTGATGTAAAGAGGGAGGAGGGGAGTAAGTAAGCAAAGAGGTCCCGGCGGAGAGGAGGGGTGTTGTCGCTGGTGATCTCAGACCTAAGAGTGAATTACTATTTGCACAGTGGTACGGCGTGTACAGGGAGCTGCTGACTTTTGATTCCTTACAATACCGTGTGCTTAAGGGAAGGAATAAAGGGCATGTCTAGAGAGGTTTAGTAACTTGCCCAGGGTCCCACAGCTAGGACATGATAGAGCCTGCCTGGCCTCAAATCAGTGCCGGTCTCACCCAAAGGATTCACTTTCATCTCGCAGTGTCCTGTGTGCTGACCTTTCTGGTCTGTCCCCGCCAGACTGCGGGTTCTCTGGGGGGCAGGGACCACAGCCCATTATCTCTGGAGTTGCCGTGCAACTAGTATTTTGCGAAGCGACCCACTACCCCAGTGGGATTCTGAGCATGGGGCTGCCTCACGCTCCCGATCTCCCTCCTGACTTCACCCCTCACTTAAAAAAGGAAACTCGAGATGGCCTCCCTTCCCCCAGCCACCGGAGGACCTGTTGCCACCTCCAGCCTCCACGTCAGCCCCGTCCTTGGGCACAGAGCTCAGTTTAGTTCTATCATCTGATCATTTTCTTTCTTTAGCGCTTTTGTTTTTTCCCTTCTCTGTCTGGTACTTTGTGGAGGAGAAAGGAGGCGGACAGGCTTGGTAATCGGATACGGGGACGCCCTCGGTGACTGAGGCCGACATTGTCTTTCCAGCTCTCCCTTCTAGAGGCCTTCCGCCTTCATTGTCATGGAGGGTGGAGGGGTTGAGAGGCAGGGCTGGAGTTTTGCTTTATAAACCCTAGCAGTTAGCGTCCAAACGCCGGTGGGCTGCAAACCCCTGGATACCTTTTCCTCCCTGTGTTTATTGCCCTGGACGCCCCATGCCCCCCGGGGCCACTTTGTGCCGATGATTCCTGACGGCCGCCAGGAGGCGCTGTCCGACAAGCTTCCTTCTGCTCAGCTTTTTCTAGCCACACAGCCTCTGAGCAGGCTTGAGCTTCCTGCCCACCTCCAGTTGGCTCAGACGGGGTCTTGCCGCCCCTGACCTCCCTGCAAGGCTCATGTCATCGTCGCTCACTCGCCGGTCTCCCCGCCAGGCTGCAAGACCAATTAAGAGAAGAAAACGAGCAACCTTGAAAAGCAGGCTTCAGATAGTAGCTGGCAGAGATGCACAGGCAGCTCAGAGAGACGGTGGCTTCCTTTCCTCGGGAGGCATCGTGAAAGAGCTTAGGGCCAGACTTGGGGCGACTCCTGTGGCAGGAGCCTTCCCGGAGCCTCTTGATAGAAAGGCTAAGAAGAGAAGCAGCCAGATTTAAAATCGGCATCTTACCCTTTGCACGAGCCCGCCACGGGGGCACATACATAAGAGACACGGCTGTTGGCATGGGAGACCCCAGGCGGTAGGGAACCTGGTCCAACCCCTTCTCCCATCAGAGCCTGTCTTTGAAACAGACATCAAAATTCCTAACCAGTTGGTGTCATCGCGAGGAATAAGAGAGATGCTGTACGCTTTCGCCTCTGTCTGGGTCTGCTTCCCCCTGTGCGAGCAGGACCTTTCTTTAGTTCTTTTGGCTGGAATGGGTTGGAAATCCTACGACCCAAATGAATGGGCCGAGTCAAAGGTTTCTCTCCCTGTTCTCCTGTTCTGCTTCCAGCCTCCTTCGGGAAGGCAGGTTCCTCGGGAGCCGAATGGCCATGGGGCCCCAGAGCTGGTATGGCCGAGGCTGTGATGGGTGGGGGCAGCTGAGGGTTTTGCCAGTACTTGGGTGGAGCCCCTGAATTGGACGGAGCTGGTGCTCCATGGATTGGGGGCTTTGCAACCTTTTTAGTATCTTGGAGCAGAAAAAAAAGGTAACAATCACAGTCTTCCTTTAACATATTTGGAAGGTTGGAAAAGTTCCCATTGTCTTTTATAGAACCACGGGACTATATTTATCCCCCCAAAGTGAGCAAGCTTCTAGACTCCGGGGCTTTTAGGCAGGGGATCTGTGGGTTTACATGTGGTCCTTCCTCACTGAGCACGGCCTCGAGGCTTGGGGGGTGGGGGAGCCGTGCTTAAGAATGTAATCATTGTCTGTTGATGACATTGGACCTCACCAGACCTGAGGCACCCCGGTAGGAGATCTTGGCAATCATAGCACGGACAGGGCTGGGTCAGGGTTTTGTTGATGTTTGGGGATGGATAATTCTTCATGGCGTGGGCTGTCGGGTGCATTTGGCAGCACCCCTAGCCTCTAACCACCAGATGTCAGTAGCATCCCTCCCACCCCCCCCACCCCCCCAATTCAGCTGTGAAATCAAACATGCCTCTAGACCTTGTCAAAGGTTCCCGGTTGAACACCACTGCCTCGATGATGTTCTGGCTCGGATGATGACAACTTAAGTATTCTGAGGCCAGACGAAAGCCAGGAGATTTTACGGACTGAGGGTCTGTAAACGCACAGAAAACCATAATTGAGTTGAGAGTTGGGCTTTGGCTTATCAAGCCCAGAGCAAGGTTTTCCCAGGGGCTCTTAGTCACAGTTACAGGAACCAGATGAAAGCTAGGAGTTTTGATGTGGCTCCTTCCCTTGCACACACACGTGCACACGCGCGCCCGTGCACACACACACACACACACACACACACACATACAATCTCCCCTTCTCATCCCAGGGACCTTGCTACCACTTGAGTTTTGCAGGTAAACAGCTCCCGATCATCCTTTTCCTTGAGGAAAGATTCTGTGAAAGGGGACAATTAGTGGACACTGTTCTGGGGTTGGGGGTTGGGGGAGGCCAGATGCCTGGATGAGCCCTGCCCTGACTTCTCTGGCTCTGGGAGTCTGGACTAGCCACATGGCCTGGCTGGGCCTGGTGTCCTGGTCTGTAAGATGCTCGGGGGCAGGAAGGATGGTCAATAAAATCCTTCCCCAGTGATTCTGTCCATCCTTTGGCAGGGAAAATGACAGCAGTAACCATGTCCCCGTCCTCGTAGACAGCTCTCCGGCTCTCACCACGCCTCTAATTGGTATTACGGTTCATTATTATTGTACCAAGCTCCCGTCTCAACTAGTAGCACCTTCCCTGGATTCTTTGAACATAAGAAGCTACTCTGCACCTTTGCTCGTTTCTGCTTGGAGCAGAGGCTGTGGGCTGCCTCCTGCTTCCTAGTCTCGCTCAGATGCTGCAGGAAGCACTCAACCCACGATAGTAGTGTGACTTTTTGCCACAGGCGGGGAAGGTGAGAGGGCCCAGGGAGAAGACCCTAATGTAGCCAAGCAAGTTCAGGGGCACTTTTTAGAGGAAGGACGGGCTACGTTTGGTTCCAAGGGGACAGGCTGTGTTTGGACTTCCTTGCTTGCTTCTTGGGCTGATGATTTTGTTTCCTTGCCCACCAAATGCTGACTCTCAAATCTGCTGGACGTGCTTTCTTTCAAATGATCGTAGCTCAAGAATTCTCCCTGCCCCCCCACCCCCACCCCCGCAATATCTTTCTGGACGTTCTTTTTTTCTTTCAATATCTTCTTGGACCATTTTGTGTTGTAAAAGCTGTCGTTAGACTTTCAGTGCTGAAGCCCATAACACACACATTCTCGGGGAAGGCATGCCTATCTCTTTTCTTTGTTTCTTTCTTTTTTTTTCTTTTGAAAGAAGGTGATATGCAGAGAAAATGCCAGAACATTACCCAACTATGTCCACTTTCCTTTGGTCCTTGTACCAAAGACCAGAAGGCAAAAGAGGAATTTAAGTGGAATTCCTTATAACCCCTGACCCTGGGCTTTATTCAGCAGTACCATTCGGGTTCCTGGTTCAAGCCACTTCTACGACAAGACACTGAAATTTGGGCACACGGACATTACGACATCAGGCTAGGGCCAAATGTGTTGGCGTGGAGGAGAGCAGGCGTTTCTTTATGAAGGGAGGGCTTGGTGTCCGGTGGATTTTTCCAAATATTCATGGTGCCAATGCATGTAGAAAAGAGGTTTTTACCCCTTCCCTGCCTTTGTGACGCTAGACCCGTTGTGTATGGGGACTGTCCAAGAGTGGCCTCCTTTTATGCTTATCAAGACTCTCTAAGGTTGGGGCTGTCCTGTTGTCATAAAAAGGGAGGAGACAGTCTTCAGAGAGGTGGGTGAATTTGCACGAGGAGGCACAGCTTAGACAAGTCATGAAGTCAGCCTCGCCCTTCGGGGTTTGGAGGGTGACCACTGCTTTACACCACACCCCGAGGCTCTGAAGGCGAGAAAGGAAGGGGATGGCACTTACTGAGCACCCAGGTGCTCTGCAGAAGTCACCCGAGGTCTGCGGACAGAAAGCCTGTGGACCTCACCACATGGACGCGGCTTTGAGGGACATGAGCCATTGGGTGGCGGCGATTTGCTGGTCCACGTCCAGGTGATCCTGGTGGGGAGTCTGAGACCCTATGAGTAGACGGTACCAGAGCCACTCAGCAGGTGGGCCTGGAGGGGGAGGTGAGGTCAGGAGGAGTTGGGGCCAAGGCCTGCAGGAGAGTCCTGCCTTGGGATTTCAGGCAGCTGCCGCCGTGACCTTGGATCTCTAGTCCCCAAACAAGCACCATTCCACTAAGTGCTGGCTTTGCTGTCACATGGTCCTGGTCTCAGACCCTGGGCTCCTGCATCTGACCTGCTTGTAACCTTGGGAAGTCTGTTCGCTCCTCCACCCCTCGGTGTCCCCATCTGCATGATGGTGATGAGGCTGGGCATTTGGGTGAGGCTACGGAGGAAGGACTGTATGAGCGGGGACCACCCGATGGTTAGCAAGCTAGAGAAGGAGTGGCAAAGCAGGCAGGGGATGCAGCTGAGCAGGGACAAAGGTCAGTGTGGACACCACTGGCCACCTGCTCTGTGGGTTTAATGGCTTCTTGGGGCCCCAGAATGTCCCTGGCTCTCTCTGACCCACCAGCCTCCTCGCAGACCTGGGCTGTGGGTGCAGTGTCCTACGGGGGGAAAACAGCTCAGGGTAGAGGGCCCTGGACTTGGTCCTGAAACTTGCCTCAGATCTCTTGTGCTGGCTTCCTGGCTAACCAAAGGAAGTCACATCGCTCTCACATCGCTCGAGCTCTCTGGTTTCTCCCTTTAAAAAAGAGAATCAAAATTCTTGTTTTCCTTTCCTGCTGGATCCTTGGTGAGGGCAGAACAGGGTGAGGTCCCAAACGTGCTTTGGCAGCTGTCCAGTGCTGAGAATTGGAGGGGCCATGACGGCTGGCTCTGTAGCCTCGAAGTCATCGGGGCAGACACAGAGTCTCTCTGGGTTGAAATAAAGTCCTTGAGCCTCTGGTTGCCAGGGAGCCGTCGAGAGAGGTGGTATCAGTCAAGACACAATGATATTTTAGTGTGCGGTTCACGTGTGTACTCAGCTTTAACCAGCATTTATTAAACACCTACTGTATTCCCGGCCTCATGTGAGAGAGCCCCCAGCTTTGTGGCCCTGGGCGAGTCTCTGATTTCTCTGTGACATCATTTCTGGTGTGGAAATTTGGTAGTCCTCTCTTCCTGCTTCTCGGCTTACTGTGAGGACAAAATGAGATCAAATATGCAAGGCACAGTGGCCGGCACAGACTTACTGTGGTTGCTGGATAGCTGGTCCTTGTTCCCGTTATTATGGAGCTAAATTATGGCTACTGTTCGGTGTCTTCACCCGTCTGATCTCATTTAATGCTTCCGGCAGTCCTGCAAGGGTGACTTGCCTTCTCTTTCGATGCCATTTCATTTTTGCACGCTGTCTTCTGTGTGAATTAAGTGCCTGGCGCTCATGGCCCCAATTTATAGACGAAGAGAGAAATACAGCCGCCAAAGCCACGTGCTGTGATCTCAGGGAGGCAGAGAAGAGGGGTCCCTCGCCTGCCTCTAGTGAGATGCCCCGGGTGGGTGTGATGCTTACCACCCAAGGAAAGACATAGCCAGTGTTGGTGGAGAGAGATTGTCAGCCCAAAAGTAGGAGGGAAGAGAAAAGAGCTACAAAACGACCCCAACTTTCTTTCCAAGTGCATTTGTTGGGAAGGGAAAGAAAGAGCAAAATAGAACAAGTTCTATCTGGGCAGA
This sequence comes from Martes martes, assembly GCF_963455335.1. Taxonomy (NCBI): domain Eukaryota; kingdom Metazoa; phylum Chordata; class Mammalia; order Carnivora; family Mustelidae; genus Martes; species Martes martes. The sequence continues at coordinate 79,338,418 of NC_137901.1, forward strand.
TGTGATTTAACATGGCCAGGGGCATGTTGACAATAATACCAGGGAGTTTCTTGCTCCGGGGCAAATATTTGGAGTTTTCATGCTCCACCGGTTCCCCTAGAGACAGGAGGAAGTTGGATTTGGGGACATGTCACATCTCTTTTCTTTTACAGTCAAGAAATCTATTTATTTAATTAAATTTCCTTCGAGTTCGGTTTTTCCCTTGAGCTAATTTTCTCTTCTGTTTTCTTTCTTTCCTAAGCCATTGGTCAGGGCAGAATTGATAAAAAATTTATCAATGGGAATGACAGTATTCGTCATAACGGAAAAACATGGTAATAAAACCCACATGACACCCACATCCTCTGTCATCTGAAGTCTGTGAAGTCACCTTTGTCTCTTCGGAGGACTCTGTAGTTTATTTAGAACTTGAGTGCCAACTCAAGGTTTTGAAGCTTGAGGTCTCAGGGAATTCTGAGAAAATCTTTTTAATCATCTAGAAACTATTCAGGCTTTCCTTGGAGCTGGCAAACCCTCCTTCCTTCCCTCCCTCCCTCCTTCTGTCCTCTACCAGCCAGGCCCAGATCTCTTTGAAAGAGAGAATGACTTGCTAAGGATGAGCCTATCTCCTTTATGCCACTTTGAGGTGTATTAAATAATCCAGTTTATTAATTAAATAATCTATCCATGGGTTGACAGACTGCGTCCTGCAGGCTGAATCTGGTCAGTTACCTGCTTTTTAAAATGAACTTTTATTGGGACGAAGCCATACCTACTCACCTATGTGGAGTCTGAGGCTGCTTTTGCCCTGTTAGGGCAGAGCTAAGTTGCCGCAGAGGCCATTTGGCTCACAAGTTGAAATGATTGCTGTCTTGTCCCATACAGAGAATGTCTCCCAGCCTCCGTTCTAGTCCACGGCTGTGATCCGCTATGGTGTTTCTGCTGCTGATGCTTGTAAACAAGGAGGCTCTTTGACTTACTCATTCATCACGCATTTAGGAAACACTTTTCTTCGTGCCAAGTTCCATGTTACGTACAAGGCGTATTACTTGTCTTTGAGGAATTATTGCAAAGCAGTAGGGCAGAGGACCGTCTTGACTGCAGTGGTGACTTAAAGGAGGAGGCAGGCAGTGTTTTCGAGGTTGAGTGCAGGAGAGAGCTGGGGAAGCCTTCATGGAGGAGGGGACATTTGAGATGGGTATAAAAATGGGAAGTTACCTGAAAGCTGGGGGGCCATGACCTCCCAGGTATGGGAATAGCCTGCAGTGAGATGTGTAGCTGTGATGAAACAAGACCAGCTCAGGAAGTGGAAGTCAACCTGGAGGAGGGTTTGGGGGATGAGGGAGGGAGGTGGGGTTAGCGACATAGAGGGGCCACGTGAGGAGCACTCTATAAACAGGAGTGATGACTTCGTGTGTTAATTCCATGGTGATTAGCTCCAAACCACAGCTTAGGGGCAGTTGATGGGATTCATTAGACTGGGGAGGGGTGCACCCCAAGGTCACTTCGTCTGCAGGCAGCTTTGGAGCTGAACGATCCGGATTCAGGTTGGCTTTCCACTTTTTTTTTTTTAATTTATTTATTTATCAGAGAGAGAGAGGGAGAGAGAGAGAGAGAGCGAGCACAGGCAGAGGCAGAGGGAGAAGCAGGCTCCCCGCCAAGCAAGGAGCCCGATGTGGGACTCGATCCCAGGACGCTGGGATCATGACCCGAGCCGAAGGCAGCCGCTTAACCAACTGAGCCACCCAGGTGTCCCGGCTTTCCACTTTTATACCCATCTCAAATGTCTCAGAGGTCTCCCAAGGCCCTTCAGAATGACTTCTTTTTGGAATTTTCTCCTTGCCTTCTGAGGCCAACAGAAATGTTAGCATTAGAATTATCCAAGGTGCAGTTTCTGCTATCACAGTGGAGTGCAGATGGCAGTGAGGAGACTGGCTAGGGGAAAAGGACCTGCAGTCTGGTGCATTCCACAGAATGTCTGGGACAGCAATGTGGTCTGGATTCTGGATGCCCTTTGAGGGCTTGAGGTCAGGGCTGAAAGGTCCCAGAGCTGGCAAGATTGGAATTAGTTGACCTTGGATGCTGACTGTCCTTGTAACTCAGGAGAGCTTGGCCATAAGAGTGGGTACACGGTTTGTACATTTGCTTTGATAATGAGGTTTGGAGGAGATTTGTGCTTCCTCATCTGTGAAATGGGGATACTTGTAACTTTCACTTCTTGGGGTTCTTTTAAGAATTCAGTGAATTGCAGTATATAAAGCAAATGCTTGGTAGATAGTAAGCACTCAATAATGTGGTTTAGTCATTAAATAACTGTCCAGGGAAGCATTTTCTAAATGATATTAGGGGTTTTACTTAAAAAAAAAACAACAACACAACAATCAAACAGGTTTCTTTCCTGTAGGGCTTCTTGGTGTAATTAGTACTTTGCTGTGCACTATGATTTTACTTATAACAGCATGATTCCACTTGGACTTGGCTGTGGCTTCCTGGTTCCCCTGCTCATATGTTGAAACAAGAGTCTTATGAAGCAGGCTTTGGAAAATGCTGTTTAAGGAAACTGTTGGTATTGGGGATACTTCCTGAGGACTTCCTCTGTGTCAGGCACTGTGCTAGGCTCAGGGAACACAAAAGTGAATACAGACCTGGCCTCATGGACTTTGGTGACTTTGGTGATAGCTCCTAGAGTTAACATGAGAGTCCTGAGCTGCTCTGCTCCTTGGGGTTCAAGTCTGTAAAATGGAAACAGTATGAACACCAGCTGCATATTATCTCACTAGGAGGAGGTTGGAAAGATCATATGAGATTCTGGCATGGGGAGGGGTTAATGAGACTGGGCTGTGGGAGGGTCATATGTAAGCAATACACAGGAGCTAAGAGCGTAGACCCTGCATCCGTCGGCTGAGGTTGGAGAATGAACTCTGCCACCTACCAGCTGTGTCACCTTGTGCAAGTACCTTAACCTCTCTGCATCTCTGTCTTTCCTTCTATGAAGTGAGGAGAGTACTCCTCGTACTTCACGGGGCTGTTATGAGGATTTAATGAATTATAAGGCACTGGCATATACAAAGGGCTTTGTAAGTATTATGATAACATTAATAACAGCCAACATTGACCCACAGCGGCACAACCCATGGATTCTCTAATTTACTGCTCGCTATGAGTTATGTGATAAATATTATTTATTTATTTATTTATTTTTAAAATATTTTATTTATTTGACACAGAGAGACAGTAAGAGAGGGAACACAAGCAGGGGGAGTGGGAGAGAGAGAAGCAGTCTTCCTGCTGAGCAGAGAGCCCGATGAGGGACTTGACCCCAGGACCCTGATATCATGACCTGAGCCAAAGGCAGAGGCTTAACCCACTGAGCCACCCAGGTGCCCCTGTGATAAGTATTATTATCATCCCCATTTAACAGATGAGAAAACTGAGGCTTATAGTTAAGCCACTGCCAGGGGTACATAAATAAGAAACTAAGCCTTAAAGCTGGTTAACGGACTCCAGTGTCTGGGATCTTAATTATGCCTTCCCCTTTCTCTCGTTCACAAATACAGAGCTTGATTCTCTTTCTTCCTCCTCTAGGCTTTGTAACGGATTCTTGAAGTCACAAGTAGAGTTCAGGGCTCCTGAGAACAGATCTGTAAAAGAGAGAGCTACTTTCCCTAAGAAAATGGGAGCCCTGATACTTTAATCAGTTCCGTGTGTGTGTGTGTGTGTGTGTGTGTGTGTGTGTGTTTAAAAAAAAATCTTGCCAAATGCTAATACCTGCTTCTGCTAATGTCAGGCAGTGATTCATAGAGGTCACCCTCTAGATTTTATGTGTCTCTCGCTTGTCATCTTCTGAATATTTTTGAGAGTGGGGTGCTTGACCCCCTCCCTAAGAAGCAGTGTATTTTAAAAATGCTTTTGTTGTTGTTGTTTGTTTGCCTATTAGAGTGGGTTTTTTTTTCCCCTCCTTGTCTCTTAAAATCTCCTTTTCTTCCTTCCCAGTGCCTGGTAACCTGACCCTACCTTGCTTATTTATGACAGGAGCAGGAGCAGACTAATGTCAGCCCCCCAGGGATGGGATGTTGCCACAGCTCTGGCTAAGGCTGCAGAGGAGAATTGCCATGGCCTTTGCAAAGAGAGAATTTAAGTCCTTTAGCACTTGGAAGGGTTGTGCATCTTCTTTGTGAGCACTGTGGTCTTTGTCAGCGGGTGGCTGAGCATAGGTAGAGAGAGACTAGGTCAAGGGGGCAAGTGTTCTGAGCATAGGTTGGAAGGGAGTGGGGTGCATTCATTTATTTAATCATTTATTCATTCTCCCTCCCTCAGCCACCCTTCTTTCTTTTGTCCTCTCCTTTGCTCCATCCACCCATCCATCCATATACCCAGTTATCCACCTATCCATCCGTATATCCATCCATCATCCACCCATCCATCCATCCATCCACCCATCCATCCATCCATCCATCCATCCACCCATCCATCATCCATCCATCCATCCATCCATCATCCATCCACCCATCCAACCATCCATCCATCCATCCACCCACCCATGTATCCATCCATCCATCCACCCATCCATCCATCCATCCATCATCCATCCACCCATCCAACCATCCATCCATCCACCCACCCATGTATCCATCCATCCATCCATCCACCCACCCAACCATCCATCCATCCATCCACCCATCCATCCATCCATCCATCCACCATCCATCCACCCATCCACCCATCCATCTGTCCATCCACCCATCCACCCATCCACCCATCCACCCATCCATCCATCCATCCATCCATGTATCCAACCATCATCCATCCATCCATCCATCCATCCACATATCCACTCATCCATCCAAACATTCATCCATCCATCCATCCACACATCTCTCCATCCACCCATTCATCCCCCCAACCCCCCAATCCACCCATCTACCCCTCTATTTACTCACCTGCCCATCTTCCATCCACCCACTCATCTACCTCTTTGCCCACCTCTGCATTCACCTGCTCATCCATTTGTCTCCCCTCATCTATTTTCTGGGCACAGAGTCTCTTCTATGCACCAGGTGCTCTGCTGAGTGCTGGAGATTTAAAAATTATGAACAAGGTCCCTGCACTTGAGGACCAAACTGTCTAATGAGGGAGGTCAACCATTAAACGAAGAAATGAGATGATTTGAAAACCTGATAAAGACTTCGAAGAAAGTAGTGAGAGAGCCATGTTAGGTAGAGTAGTCAGAGAAGGTCTGTCTGAGGAAGTAACACTTGAACTGAGCTTTGAAGAATGTGAAGGGAGAGGAAGTGGCATGGAGAGTTCTCTAGACAGAGGGAATGGTTGCTTGAGGAACTAACTAGAATTCTCTTGGCTGGGGCTACTACCTCCATGCCCTATCCATGTACCCATCCATCTATGCATAACCATGCATCTATACATCCGTTTACTTATGCATGTATCCATCCTTGTACCCGGACATCTATGCACCTGTCCATTCATCTTTGTGCACATCCATGTACCCTTCCATCTGTCCATCTGTCCACCCATGCACCCATCCATCTGTGCACAGATCCACTCACCCATGCACCCATTCACATATGCATTTATGTACTCATCCCCCCATCTATGCATCTAACAGACATTCATTGACAACATACTATATGTCAGATACATCTGTTTTCTCTTACTTGACCTCCTAGCAGCATAAACACCTGACCACTTTTTCCTTTTGGAAACATTCCCTTCTCTCGGGTACCAAGAAAGCACGCTCTCCTGGTTTTACTCCTGCCTTATCTGGCCCCTATCTGCCAATTCATCTAGAAGGTGAATTGACTCATCTTCTAGAACCCAGAATTGCTCTTCCACTAGATTTTTTTTCTTCTTAGTAAAGGGTGGCGCCATCTTTCTCGTTGTTTAAGTTGCAGATCTGGGCGTCATTCTGACTCCAGCCTTATCCCCTCTCCTCACGGGCTACGTGTCCCCAGGTCAAGTTAATCCTGTCTTTGAAATGTATGTCAAATCTGCCTGCTTCTCGTGGCCAGGACTCCAGCCTTTCCTGGAAGACTGCAGCAGCCTCTTGTCTGGTTTCCTTGCTTTCATAATGGCTCTGCTCTCTCCACTTGGAACCAGATTAACCTCCTAAAATCCTGAATTGAGTCATGTGATTTCTCTGCTTAAAACCCTCCACCTACCTGCCTCCCTCAATGGTCTCATCCCTTATTTTCTTTCTTACTCAAAACCATTCAGTCACACTGACCTTATTTTTCAGTTCTTTGAATGCTTTTCTCCCCTCGGGGCCTTTGCATATGTTGTGCCCTCCATCTGTAGCATTCTGTCCTTTCTTTTTCCCTAGCGGACTCCTACTAAACTTCTACTTTCTGGCTTACAAGTTTTTTCCTCTGGAGAGTCTTCCTGACCTCCTAATTCAAAAGAGCACCCCTCTTTTTTCTCTTGGGATACCGTGTTGCTTTTCTTTGTAGCGCCCGTCCAAGTTTTTAGTTACATATATATTTGTATGCTTATTTGTTTAACACTTTTTTCATAATACTGTAGAATGCCCTGAGGCCAAAAACCATCTCTGCTTTGTTCACCATTGTGCCCCTACCACTTCTTCCAGAGACTCAGATAATATTTATTAAAATAAAATGAAAATGTTCTCAGGGAGCTTATATCATATATGAATATTGTCTGTTCACCTAAAAATATACTAGATAATAGGAAGTTCTATAAAGATAATTCAGACAATAGCAGTATCTAACATGGATTAATTATTCTGTGTCAGCATGATCCAAGGTGCTTTCTATGTATAATTTCATTTACACCCACAGCACTCACTATGAGGTAGGTTCTCTTACTATTCCCATTTTACTGATGAAAAAACTGAGGCATAGGAACCTGAGCTTGTTCTAGCTCTCACACACAGTTCATGGCCAGGCTGGGGTTTGGACCCAGATCTGTGTGGTTCTTGAGTTCTCACCCCTTCGTCTTAGCTCTGTAAGGTTTTCATGTACAGAAGCTCAGTACAGGTTTCCAGACTGGAAAAGGGTAGTCTCGGCTGAGAACTTGAAAGTTCTTTTGCTTTGTGGCAGGGAGGTAGACCAGATGGCTCACACCTGGAACTCCAGTACTGGTGTTCCTTAGAAGGTCTGACCTTGTAGGTAGCGTCGTGATGTTTTTTCACACTTATTCTGACTGCTGTCAAGTTTTGTTGCAAATTTGAGGGCAGTCTGCGGCTGATGGGCATCTGGTTGGGCGGGGACGGGGGCGTTGTGCTTCTCTGCCTTTCCCTTTGGGTGGTCTTGGGTGGGACTGTGACCTTGCTCTCTGCCCGAAGCCTTTCCATTTCTTCCTATTCCTCCTGCCCCTGGGATCTGGAGCCAGAGCCTGGTTTTCAAATTGCAAGATAACGATTTGATTTAGTGATTTATCTGATTAGACTTAAATGTATTTATTACATGCTTAAACATATTCCAGGGAGCTCTGAAAACGAACCGCAGGACTGTCCTGGGCTGAATTTCCGGGACCCACTGGAACAAGTTCAAGAAAAGCATAATCTACTTAGAGGGAAACAGAAGCAGGCCCTAATCCAATCGGCATCTGTGTCAGGCAGCACATCCCCTATGTCCTGCCCACAACCTCTGTGCCCCCCAAACCTCTATCTGGAAGGGACATTAGTGCTCCCCTGAATTCACCCGCCCCAAGGACCCATATGGAGAGAAGACCTTACGTACCCTTTATTTATACTTTTAAAGTAATCTTTATTTCCCTTCTTGATACTGAAATCACTTTTATTTGCAACAGTTCTGGAAAAGAAACATGTAAAGAAAGAAAACCAAAATCACCTATCATAATCGTGTCCAGATTCACATTTTATGGTGGCTCCTTTCGATATTCAAAAATGCTTTCAAAATTACCCAAGTAACAGAGGATTCCATTTTAATTGTGATAATTCTCAGGGTTTTTTTTAGTGCATTTGAAACAAAATCGGAACAATATCAAATTATATAAATTCTCTTATTCCTTTTCCCTTCACCTTTTTTTTTTTTTTGAGCAGAGGTCATGCCATTAATTAGCGTTTGAAAACCTCACATTTATTTTATTTTTTTTATAAAGATTTTATTTATTTATTTGACAGAGAGCGAGTGAGAGAGTGCGCAAGAGAGGGAACACAAGCACAGGGAGTGGGAGAGGGAGAAGCAGGCTTCCCGCTGAGCAGGGAGCCTGATGTGGGGCTCGATCCCAGGACCCTGGGATCATGACCTGAGCCGAAGGCAGACGCTTAAGGACTGAGCCACCCAGGCACCCGGAAAACCTCACATTTAATAGCACTCTGCTTCTTCCTGTGGATATGGCGAATTTGCATAACCGTTGGTTTTTGGTTATGTTGTGCTTTTTTTTTTACATCTTTGTATTGTATCTTTGTATTGTGGTGTCCTTATATTATTTACTGTCATTCCACTTTCTAAAAAGATGGTCTATTTTTTTAAAGTTCTATTTATTTATTTTTTTTAGTCATCTCTGTACCCAATGAGGGGCTCGAACTCATGACCCTGAGATCAGGAGTTTCATGCTCTACTGGCTGAGCTTGCTGGGTGTCAAAGATGTCTATTTTTTTTTTTTTTAAGATTTTATTTATTTATTTGTCAGAGAGAGCAGCAGAGGGAAAGGGAGAAGTAGAGGGGGAGGGAGAAGCAGACTCCCTGCGGAGCAGGGGCCCCGTGTGAGATTCAGCCCCAGGACCCCGGGATCATGACCTGAGCCTCGGGGAGAAGATACTTAACCCGCTGGGGCCCAAGATGGTCTATTTTTTAAGAGCTTCATTGAGATATAATCAGCATGTAATGAACTGCCCAAAGTATACAATTTAATGAGTTTTGACCCGTGATACACGAGGGAAACCATCATCATGAATCAACATAGAGAATGTACCTGCCAGCCCCAAACTGTCCTCCTTGCAACCACGGTCTAGAATGTTCTCAGCAGCTCTGGATCCCCTTGAGGTGCCTGTGACACGTGCTAGGGCAGGTCCTGTGCATAGACGATGCCTTGGTGGATGTTTTCTCAATGCATGCAAGTTAACCCCCTGCTTGGTGTCGGCAGCTCCTTGCCACGAATGCCTGCAATGACAGGGAGCTCACTCCCAGACAAGTCAGCCCCCTCCCATGGCCGGCTTGCAGTGCACTGTCCGTCCTCGAGCAATCTCAAACTGGGCTCCTAGCACATCTTTCAGCCTCTAGTAATTCTGTTACCCCAACCCCTGACTCCACATGGCGTCTTTCTACTTCCCTTCCCTCCCCTTCCCTGTCCCTCCTGATTGCTGCTCCTTTCCTGTTCATCTTTCTGCTGGTCTGGTGCGAAACAGTCTCACCACAGCGGTGAATGGGACTCACCGGGTCTCTGCCTTCATACAGCTCAGCTTGGTGGGAGAGATAGACATTCAGTCTCTAACTATGTCAATAATGATTTAACCCCAGCGTGAGCAATGAGAGCTTATAATGGGGGTCTGGTCTTTCTTGGGGTGGCGGGTGGGGGGGATGCCATGGTCAGGGAGGACCTCCCTGTAAAGTGACTCTTAATGTGCCTTTTGCTTATTGGAAAAGAGTATTTTACATGCTTCTTTTCGGTTCCCTTCTCTAGACTAAACATTTTCAGTCCCTTGGGCCATTCTCAGTGGGCAGAACGTTAGGACCTCTCAGTCCGCTGCCTGCTGTTTGTTATATTTGTGTTCTGTGACAGGAGGACACCGAGAGCCACCTCTGAGGACACATCTGCCTAATCATGTAGCCAGTCCCTGCTCTAACGTTTCCTCTTCCAGCCACAGGACGTTTTCAGCAGAATCAAAGGCTGGCTCAGAACCGCAATGAAGCAGCAACGCTCGTGAGCGTTTGTCTGATGCCTCTGTTCCTTGTGCTAAGCATTTCCAGGCGCTCGTTCCTCTCGTTTTCCCACTAACGACGCAGGAACCAACCCTTCACGGCACGTGGGGTGTGAAGACTCTGGTGTGAGTGGTTTTTGTATCGTAGCTCACTTAATTCTTATAGACCCCCTTATGTGGTGGGTACTTTTATGATTCCCACTTTACAGATGGGGAAACTGAGGCAGACAGGTTCAGCAACGTGCCCCAGGCCACACAGCGAGGCTCAAACACTCACGGCCCGTGGTCAGAGCCGTTGAAGCACTCTACTGCTTCTGTTATGGTTCCTGGTTTCCAGGGGGAAGAAATTAAGGTTCTGTGGGGTAAGGAAGTTTCCCAGGGCCAAATGGCGACACTGGGATTTGGCCCCAGCAATGTGACTCCAGTGGTCACCCTTAGTCCCTGTTCTGTTTGACCTCCTCCTTGAAGGAACGGAGCTTAGCTGGGTGAGGTCCCAGCCTCTACAGGGGGAAGGAGTCTTTCTTGATCCGTCACCACAGTCCTTGGGGTCCACTCCGGGCATCATGGACAGCATCAGTGTTGGCGCATGGACAGGGGAGTTTGGGAGAGAGTCATTAATGAGAACCCCGGCTCAGATCTGGAATGGGGCACCTTTAGAGATCAGTGAGCCCGCTGTGGGAAGGGAACTCTCTAGGAGCCGAAATGGGTTTGTATGATCTGGAGCGACTGTCGTGCCAACTTCTCTCCTTTTTCTCTATTTATTGAGTCATTAATTAGAGCTGTCTAATTTCCCACGCCATTCGTGTTTGGGAACGTGAGGAGGGTGTCTGAGGGAGGGGGAAATCAGATCATTATCTCCCATGCCACGCTCAGAGCCTAATGAAGTTTTGCTAGAATGGTTTAGAAATCCAGAAGCAAACGGACAGCAGGTCTTAAGGGACTTTTCTTTTATTTTTCTTTTATTTTTTTTTGTTTTGTTTTGTTTTTTAAGATTATTTATTTATTTATTTGACAGAGAGAGAGATCACAAGTAGGCAGAGAGGCAGGCAGAGAGAGAGGAGGAAGCAGGCTCCCCGCTGAGCAGAGAGCCCGATGCGGGGCTCGATCCCAGGACCCTGGGATCATGACCTGAGCTGAAGGCAGAGGCTTTAGTCCACTGAGCCACCCAGGCGCCCCAGGGACTTTTCTTTGTCAGCAAACTTTCTTTTCCACAGGAAGAGAAACTTCCATGGAAAGACTCTGAAATTCCTGCCATGGCTTATCAAAATTGGCCAGCGTAGGAATTGAACTGGGGTGAACCTTTGGCCAAAGGACATTCTCCTCTGTGGCCCATCAGATAAGGGCAGTAGTATCCCTTTGGTTTTTCCAGAGGCTTCTTTGTGCTGCCTTGTGTAATGGTTCAGAGCGCAGGTTACCATGATGATTAAGAAAAGACAAAACCAGTTCTCAGTTGCCTGCCCCATGTTACTGTTCCTGCTCTGTAACAAATTATTCTGAACTTGGTGTGAAACCGTTTTACTATGTGGTTGGATTTTGAGGATCAGGAACCGGGACAGGGTACAAGTGAGGTTGGCTTGTCTCCGCTCCATGGAGTCTGGGGCTGGAAACATCTCAGAGCTGACCCCCCACTCGCGTGTCCAGAGGTGGATGCTGGTTGTGGACTAAAAGCTCAGCTGGATCCTCTGGAATTTCCACACGTGGCCTTTGCCACGTGGCTGGGTGCCCTTCCTCGCGGCACACCACCAACGCAGTTTTGCATTTTCTAGAAGCCACGGTAAAAAAGGAAAAAGAAACAGGTAACATTTTTTTTTTCCCAGCTCTGTTGACCTATACATTGGCCTGTGACACCGTGTAAGTTTAAGGTGTATGATGTGATGATTTAATTTGCAGATGTGTTGGGAGATGCTGACCACAGTAAGGCTAGTTAGTGCCTCCCTCACCTCACTTAGTCACCACTTGTCGTCCTTGTTGCTGTGGTGACAACATCACAGCTCCCCTCTCATAGCAACCGTCAAGAATACAATACAGCTTGTTAACTATAGTCACCACGCTGTCCGTTAGGTGTCTAAAAACTTAGTCACTTGTGCCTGGAAGTTTGTATCCTTGACCAACCTCTCCCCATTGCCACCCCCCCAGCCCCTGGCAACCACCGTTCGACGCCCTCTTCCTAAGTCCACTGTGTCTGGATTCCCCCCCACGGTGAGATCACACAGTATGTGGCTTTTGTCTTTCCCCGTGGGGCTTCTTTGACTCAACATAATGCCCTCCAGGTTCATCCGTGTTGTGGCAAGTGGCAGAATTTCCTTCTTTTTTGTGGCCAAGTAATATTCCATCTCTCTATCTACCTATCACATTTTCTCTATCCATTAACTGATGAACACTTAGGTTAACTGGACTGTTGTGAATAATGCTAGAGTGGACACGGGGGTGCATGTATCTCTTTGAATTAGTCGTTTCTTCTCCTTTGGATAAATATCTAGAAATGGGATTGCTGGCTCCTAGGGTAATTCTATTTTTAATTTTTTTTTAAGATTTTATTTATTTATTTGACACACAGAGATCACAAGAAGGCAAAGAGGCAGGCAGGGAGAGAGGTGGGGAAGGCAGGCTCCCTGATAAGCAGAGAGCCCAGTGCGGGGCTCGATCCCAGGACCCTGAAATCATGACCTGAGCCGAAGCCAGAGGCTTAACCCACTGAGCCACCCAGGCGCCCCCCAGCTCTATGCCTTCTTTGGAAAAATGCCTGTTCAAGTCCTCTGACCATTTTTTAAAATGAATGAATGAATGAATTCATTTTAAAAGTTTTATTGATCTATTTGAGAGAGAGACCACAAGCAGTGGGGAGAAACAGGCTCCCCGCAGAGCAGGGAGCCCAACGCGGGGTATCGTTCCCAGGACCCCGGGATCCTGACCTGAGCCAAAGGCAGATGCTTAACCGACTGAGCCACCCAGGCGCTCCCAGTGCCCATTTTTAAATCAGGTTTTTTTTACTTTCTTGCTGCTGAGTTATAGGAGTTCCTTATATATTTGGTTTACAAATATTTTCTCCTGTTTCACAAGTTGCCTTTTCATTTTGTTGATTGTTGGTTGTTTTTTCTGTGTGGAAGATTTTTAGTTTGATGTAGTCTGTCTTGTTGACGTTTGCTTTTGTGGCCTGTGGTTTTGATGCCGTGTCAAAATGTTGTTGCCAAGACCAATGTCAAGGGGCTTTTCCCGTATGTTTTTCTTCTAGGAGTTTTATGGTTTTGTGTCTTATATTTAAATCCTTCGTCCATTTAATTTCTGTGATAGGTATAAGATAGGAACCCAGTTTCCCTCTTTGGTGTGTGAATATCCAGTTTTCCTAACACGATGTATCAAAGAGACTATCCTTTCTCCATTGTGTGTTCTCGGTTCCCTTGTCAAATATTAGTAGACCATATATGTGTGGGTTTATTTCTGGGCTCTCGATTCTGTTCTGTTGGTGTATGTTTCTGTTTTTAATGCCAGTATGGTACTATTTGGATTGTGATCATTTTGTAGTATAACTTTATAGTATAATTTGAAATCAACAAACATGATGCCTCCAGCTTTGTTCTTTCTCAAGACTACTTTGGTTGTTTGAGGCCTTTTGTGGTTTCATATAAATTTTGGAATTTTTTTTCCTATTTTTTAATTTAAAGAAATTTTGATAATTTTTTAGAGAGAGAGAGAGAATACAGGGGGTAGGGACAGAGGGAGAGGAGAGAGAGGATCTCAAGCAGGCTCTGTGCTCAGCGTGGAGCCCAACATGGGGCTTGATCTCACAGCCCTGAGATCATTTATCTGAGCTGAAATCAAGAGTTGAATCGTTAATCGACTGATACACCTAGGAGCCCCTTGTATTTTTTTTTTTTTTATATATATATTTTTTTTAAAGATTTATTTATTTATTTATTTGTCAGAGAAAGAGAGAGAGGAACGAGAGTGAGCACAAGCAGACAGAGTGGCAGGCAGAGGGAGAAGCAGGCTCCCTGCCGAGCAAGGAGCCCGATGCGGGACTCGATCCCAGGACGCTGGGATCATGACCTGAGCCGAAGGCAGCTGCTCAACCAACTGAGCCACCCAGGCATCCCTCCTTGTATTTTTTTTTTTAAATACATTCAAATTTTGAGAGAGGTAACACTGATGTGTTTCATTTAACCCAGCATATGCAAAGTATAATTATTGCAATATGTCACCAAGATAAAAAAATTATTGAGACATTTTATGTTTTTTTTTATTTCATGCTGAGCCTTTGCCACATGGTGTGTATTTACACTTATAGCCCATCTCAGTCCAGCTAGCCACCTTTCAAGCGTCCTGTGGCCGGCCGTGTGTGGCTGGTGTTTTCCTTATTGGACGGGGAGCCCCTAGAACTCTCACAGTAGGTGGTTGATGAAAATGAACAAGAAACCCCTCACACTTGGGACTTTAACCTTCCACACAGAATTCTGCCTGCTCCTGGGATCTAGGCTCCGTGATCTGACCCCCGGCGGCGGGAACTTTCTCTTGGCTTCCTTGGCCGAAGAGGGAGACAAGGATAACCAGGTGCTCTTCCGAGCTCCAGGCAGGGCTGAGAACCTCGGGGCGCTGCCCAGAAGATGCTCTGAGCTCCTGCAGAATCTCCAAAGCATCTCCTTTTCTGAGCAGGCAAACCTGAGAAGACCTCCACCAAATTAGGACCTGCCCTCTCTGTAGCTACCAAACCCCTTAGCAAACAGGCCCTCCCTTTACAGACCTCCTTCCCAGGCACCAGGCACTGGGTGAACCCCATCACTGACCCTGTCTCACTGCTTTCTCCCAATCACCCTGTGGTGGGGATACTTCTCAGACCCCGATTTAACAGAGGGGAAACTGAGGCAGAGAGCGGTTAAAGTAATTTGCTAAAAACCGTCTTCGTGGAAAGCAGCAGTTTTCAAACTTGAGCGCGCCTCAGAATCCCCAGGAGAGCCTGTAAGAAACACAAGTGCTCCCGTTCCTTCCTCAGAATTCCTGACTCCGTAACAAGGTCTGGGGTGGGGCCTGGGATTTTGCATTTTGGACAAGCTCCCAGATGATGCCGATGCTGCTGATCTGGGGGCTAGGGTTTGAGAAGCACCTCGTTAAAGTTACACCTCCCTCCAAGTATTTCCCTCTCAGAAAAGCTGAAGGCACTGAAGATACTTACTCTGGAGCAGAAGTGGGTAGGGACGTGGTCAACACCTCATTGTCGCGTAGGAGAAGGGCTGTCATGGGGCAGAGGGTCTGTGCTGCAAGTGTAGAGGACACAGCAGGAGCAGGAGGGCGGAAGTCAACTCACCTGGAGTTGGGTTCCATGGAAGGAAGAACTAACTAACTAAATTAATTTTTCTTTCTTTCTCTCTTTCTTTCTTTCTAAAGATTTTATTTATTTATTTGACAGACAGAGATCACAAGTAGGCAGAGAGGCAGGCAGAGAAAGAGGGAGAAGCAGGCTCCCCGCTGAGCAGAGAGCCCGATGCGGGACTCGATCCCAGTACCCCGAGACCATGACCTGATCCAAAGGCAGAGGCTCAACCCACTGAGCCACCCAGGTGCCCCAGGAAGAACTTTCTATTCACGAGGCCGGCCCTCTATGTCAGGGACTTGTAGAGTACCTGTGACCAAGAAGGTTAGGGCCGAGACCCGGCATGGGTGGGAGAGCAGAAGAAAAAAAAAATCCCTTCTTGGTGGATTCGATCAAGACTCATCAATCTGCCGAGTTTGACGCTCTTTAAAAAAACATCCTAGCCCATTTTAATTTTGATTTAACTTTATTTTGTTTCACAACGTTATTCTCATTGATTCATTTATTTTTAGCTTTGTTCTTATAAGCTCATTAACTTTACTTGTTGTTTTTTTTTCCTCCTGTTTTCCCTTTTCTGAAAGCAATGAAAACTAATTCCCCACAAACAAAATAAAAAAACCAAGACGAGCTGAAGGTCTGGGCTGGTGAGGCGCGGTGTACAGCTCCCCACGGGGCGGTGGCCGTCCTTCCTTCCCTCTGCATGTTCGCTGGGGACGTTAAGGGGAGGGGTGGCTAAGATGTGATGGTTGAGTTTCCAGTCAGATAACATGCCCAAAATTGAGAGAGGATTCATTCTCTGTTACGTTGGTGTTGGACTGAGGTCTGCAGAGGCGGGATTCATGGAGGCCCAGCTCGGAAATGAAGCGGGTTCTTTGTCATTCAAGCCACGGCAGGGAGGCAGAAGACCAAGTGGGTCTCTTGGCTCCTAGTGGCCAGAAGCTCCCCGGTGGTCAGGCCCCGAGGGGCAGTGGCCTCAGCTGAGGGTCACTCTGGACGTCTCTTCCTTCCAGCTGCTGTTGACAGGGCTGCACAGACGGAACCTCACAAACGCCCCATGACCCACAAAATGATGTTTATTCTGTCTTCCCAGATGCTTGTATCAGATCACCTTGTGCTTCGTGAATCTCGGAGTTAAAGGGGGTCAAACCATAGGTGTTTTCCTCTGAATCCCAACCCTCCCATCCTGGTCCCTTGGCCATCCCGGCATCCCATTCACCTGTCATCCCTTCGGCAAATATTTACTGAGTCCCTACCAGGTGCTGGGTGCTGAGTGCTGGGTGCTGGGTAGCGTGAGGGATGAAGTATGGAACGGGCTGGGCCGGGCAGAGAGTCCAGAGAGTACTTGTTTGTGGAAACAAGTACACTGGTGAGTAGCTAATTCCAGCACATGGCACATTTTATGAATGACAAGCAGCAAGCCGAGTGAGGGGCCGGAGAGGGTGCGAGTGAGGTGAGGGGATAATTTGCGGGTGGGTGGTCAGGGAAGTGCTTTCTGAGAAGGCAACTGTGCCTCAGCTGGGGACTCCCCGTAGGACGCTTGGCAGTCACCGGGCACATTTTTGGTTGTCACAGCTGGGGGCTGGGAGAGTTCGTCATCTCCAGTGGGTCAGCAGATGTCCTGCCGTGCAAAAGACACCCCCCCCCCCAGTATTACCCAGCCCAAAATGTCAACAGTGCTGCCAGGAAACCCTGGTAAGAGGTAGGAATAGTTACAAGAAGCCAGACACACAACGTCTACAAAATCCTGGAAGAAACTTCCAGAAAGTGGGAACGAGCCTAAACCCCTAAGGTGATGTATTAGTTAAGGCAATGGTGGCTATTGTCGAAGGTCAGCCTCAAAGTCTCAGCAGCTGAATAGAGCCAGGGTTTATTTCTAAGTCATTGAAAGTCCGAAATGGATGCTTGTGCTTGGTTGGAGGCGGGGCAGGTGCTGGGCTCCAGACTCCTTCAGAGCCGGGAGTCCAGGAGCCACCACCTTCGACACGTAGGCTGCCCTGGATATCGGCACCCAGAGGCTAGGGAGGAGGGTGGGGCGGGAGTGGAGGGTTGCACTGGCGATTCTGAGGGACCGGGCCTCACTTCTGTCTTTGTTCTGTTGGCCGGAGTGCTAGCTGCAAAGGAGGCTGGGAAATGGTGTGTGATGTGGGTCCCGGAGGAGAGAGGAGCTTTTCTGTGTTCAGCCAGCCAGGGTGGGGATGAGCTAGTGTGTTGAAAGCCCAGCGAGTTGTTCCCTGGAATGGGGTGAGGAGAGAAGGGGAGAGGGGAGATGAGCAGGGGCCTCAGCTCGAGATGCAATGAGAGGCATGCTCTGTTTTCTTAATAATCCTCACCAGTGAGAGGTAGCAGGGATGGGACCTCAGCTGTGTGCCCAGCCCTGGGCTAAGCCTCTTTCAACGAAAGGCTCACCAGATCCTCGCACCGAGTCTCTGATGTCGGTACTGTTTGGATGCCCATTTCAGAGGTGAGGTAAACTGAGGTCTAGAGAGGTTGTATTACTTGCCCATGGTCACACAGCGAATGAAGGTTGGATCTGGGATTTAATCCTGGGCTCTTAGAGGCAGGGGTGGAGACCATAAGCTAGTGGTTTTTCCAGACTGGGGTGCACCCACCTCAAAATCATCTGGAAGGCTTGGTAAAGCAAGATGGCTGGGCCACCTCTGTGTTCTGCATTAATACGTCTGGGGGGGGCTCTAGGAGAGGGTCATCTGTGTAAGACAGATTCATTGTACTCCTCCTAGAGGGGCTTCCAGAACACCTTCTTCAGGCTGCACACAAGGGGAGTCGGGAGGGAGAAAATAGAGACTCTTTACTTTCCTAAAAGAGTTTACAACGTGGCAGAGAAAACAAGACATAAAGCAGGGAACGTTAACAACCCAAGAGATTATGAAATCTCAGCATAATTATCTGGGTGCGTTGCAGGCAGAGCACAATTAATTACCTCCCAAATGGTGCCAACTGTAAATGTTGTAGGAGCTAAAAGAGGGAGCCATCACCCCTGATTGGCGGGGATGAGGAAAGTTTGAATAAAGAGATCTTTGAGGCAGGCACCAAAGAGTGGATTTCAGGTGTTGTTATTCTGGTTTATTTATTTCCTTATTTATTATCTGTCTTTGCTTCCAGGATGGAAGCTCTTTGGGTATATGATTGTAACCATCTTTTCCACCAACACATCCTTAGTCCCTCGAATATTGCCTGGCATTTGTTAAACAAAGAATTCAACATATGTAGGGACTCCTGAGATGCATTTATCGATGAGGGTCCCTACACACAGAGAAAGATTTCCTTGATCAGATGCATTAAGTAGATTGAGTATAGTTTTCTTTCTTGCAGGACTTGTCAAAGCCTTTAATTTGAAAATTTGCTTGGAGAATCTCTCCAAAGTGGAGAGCTGATATACAGTGATGTCAAAACTTATGAGCGCGTCAGATCTGTCTTCCCCATAGCACCTGCTGATGCACTGTGGAGCAGTATTACCTGGTGGAGTCCAGTTTGGGGAAGGTTCTCCAGTGACAGTGGTTTCATTATGCATCTTCTCTCCCCGTCTCTCTTGCTTCTTCCATGTCCCACTCAGGCCCTCCCTCTGTGGTTTTTCAGGTGGTCAAGGGACATGCTGGTGGTTGGGTGGAGTTGGGAGGAGGGTTTCTAAAATACAGGGCAGCCGTGAGTTTCCCAAGAGACCCAGGAAACATCTGCTTCATTTTCTCCTCACTTGGTTCTCGGAGCCGGCGTGTGAGAATGATCCGCTGTCAGGTTTCATCAGGGCCTCGGAGCCTCCCTGTGGCACTGCGCGTTCCCCACCATGGAAAGGAAGTGTCACAGTTGCTCTGGCTGAGTCTGAGCGGGGCTTGAGCGGAACAGGTTCACGTGATCCGTGCCCCCCCGCCCCCCCCGTAATGGATCCTGACAGGGAGGAGGGGGTGCAGGGGGAAGGTGGGTGACAGGCGTGGGGGGGCCCGTCTCCTCTGCTCTTGGGACCCAGCTGGTGTCTTTAAGCCTCCAGAGGGATTAATCTGAGTTTCGATTCATGGAACGCTAGAGCCTGAGTATGATTTAGAAGGCGTGAGTTGCTGACACCGGCTATACAGTGTGAAGGACCCTCGGAAACGTTATCTGAGTGAACAAAGCCGGTCACAGAAGACCACATCGTGTATGATCCCATTTCTGGGGGAAGTCCAGAAGAGACGCACCCACAGAGGTGGAAAGCAGATCGGTGGTTGCCAGGGGCTGGGGAAGGGGGGCTGGGGAGGGGCTTTTGTTGGGGATGACGCCTCCTTTGGAGTGATGGAAATGTTTTAGACCTGGAGAGAGGTGTTGGTTATGCAGTATTGTGAGTGTCAATACCACCGACGTGTATCCATGAAAACGGTGAATTTTATGTTATGTGAATTTCACCTCAATTAAAAAAAAAAATTCTTCGTCTGACTGCTTCCAGGTAGAAGGTGGGACATGGAACACGACAGGGATTTGGGGATCCGGTCTGGACTAGAGTGGGGCCTCTCACCCCAGGCTATAATTATAACGACCTGGGGAGACTTTAAAACTCTGGCTGCCTGAGCTCCAGCCCCAGAGCTGATGTAACTGGTCTTTGGTGGAGTCTGGGCAGCAGGAAGCAGGGACTGGAAAATGTGGCAGGTAAGCCGCAAAACCAGGGCTGGGGCTGGAACAAGCGTCTCCCGAATCCCACCCTCTCATCCTGTGTTCTTTCTTTATACCCATGTCCCTCCGGAGTCTCAACGGTCAGGAAATGCCAGACATTTAAAAACAGTGCTCCTCATGTTTGAATGTGCACGTGCGTCCTGTACGGGGAAGGGTCAGGCTCAGCAGGTTCGGGGTGGGGTATGTGAATCTGTACATGTTACCAGCTCCTAAGCGATGCCTGCTGCTGTGCGCCCCAGGAGCCTGCTTCACCAGGGTCTGAAATGCAAAGAAATCAACACAGTGACAATTCGGGTGCTGAGATCTTTTTTAAGCCCACCTAGCACAAGGCCGTCATCGAGTGTGAGGCTCTCTTGTATGCTCTCGGGTCATTCAGACTCATTTCATCCTGACACCAGTTCTATGAAATAAGCATTTCAATTGTCCCCATTTCACAGATGAGAACACTGAGGGCCAGAGGCAGGAGTAACTTGCCCACACTTGTGCAACTAGCGAGCGGCGGGGATGGGAGTCTGCACTTTCAACCTCTACTCTTCTCTGCCCCCAGAGGAGTGACTGGGGAGGGCCAGCCCTGCGCGTCTTCCCCCAAGACGGTTCCTAGATGACCCTCTTTTATTCAGAGTCCACACTGAGCACAGCCTGGCTAATCCCCACAAAAGCACGTGTGGGTTAAGATTCAACAAGTAGGTCCCCTAAATTAAGAGCCCTGTGATTGACTTCACTGGGGCTTCCCACCTGTTTCTGATGCGGTGACCTCCAGATGTCTCGGGGTGAGGACAACCAGCTCATTCAGGTTTGCCTGGGATTTTCCTGGTTTTGGAGTAGAGAGTCCCGAGTCCCTAGAGATCACCCCCCCCACCCCCCAACCTCTAGTTTTTGGCTAACTGAGATGATTGATCCCCAATGTAGCGTTCAGGGGTTCATTCCCGGCTTCGGAGGATGCTAGGTTGGCCGAGGCCAGCAGAGCCGGGTGTCTGAAGATGCCCCTGACCATTCCCACCGGTCCTACTAAAGAGCTTTCACCTTTTCCAACTATGTGCCCTTGGACCTCCCTGGCCTTGGTCTGTGATGGGAAGGAGAGCAACTTAACATTTTTGGAACTGCCTGTTGAAGGATGCAGCTGTGATCTGAGTTCCCGGGAAGAACCCAGAAACAGTGAAAGACTTAAAAATATTGCTAACTATGTTGAAGGCCCTTCTGATTGACTGCAGGAAACACAGCACTTGTTGTCTGAGGGCTGGTTCCTTGATGGGCTGGTGGGAAAGCTCTGTCTTGGGGAGGCAGCGATGGCGGGAGTGTCATGACGATGACGACAGGGCTGACGATGATGGTAACGATGACTTCGGCCACCATTTACTGAGCACACTGTTGTAGGGTCTCCAGACGGACTGTCCTCGTGCTGGGGTCCGCAGAGTTTCCCTTAAAGGACAAGACAGGAAACATTTTAGGTTTTCAAGGCTGTGTGCTCTCTGTCACGGCTTCTCCCCTCTGCCGTGGAAGGGTGAAATCAGCCATAATCAATACATAAAGGAACGAATCTGACAATGTCCTAGAGTCATCAGATCTACAACAACAGGTGCCCTGCCCTCAGGCTGCAGTTTGCCAGTCGCTGGTGTGGTGGAAAGAGCACTGTCCCGGGGAGTCAAACCTAGGTTCCCGATAGGGCTCTGCCACTTCCTAGCAGTGGGACCTTGTCCTTTGTGCGCCTCAGTGCGTTCATCTGTAAAATGGGGACAGGGATGCCCTGCCCACCCCCGCCGTCTCATAGCCTTGCCGTGGGGATTAATGGTGTGTCCCGAGGGATTGCATCGTAGCAAATGCTTACATATGAGCTCCCCAGCGTGGGGCAGGGTCCACAGGAGGCACGAGGCACCTATTTCAGAAACCCTGGCAGCTGGAGGATGATCTCTGTTGTCCAAACTCTCTCCCCAGCCCGGCCTGCAGACTCTACCTCTCCACTGACGTACGCTCCCAGCTCTGGGGAAGGACGCCTTGTTCCTTTCCCCAGGTGTTGCTTAATGAAGGGGAAGCTCGAGTCCTTCCCTCCGTTTTCATACCCAATAAATCACCCTGACAAGGGCTTGTTATTACTTAACTCCGTACATTGTTTCCGCAGTTGCTGGTAGGAGTGGGGAGGGGCGCAGAGAAAGGCATCATTTTGCCTGGAATTGCTTTGGGAATGGAAATATTTTTTTTTGTGAATTAATATTCATCAGCTAGATCAGGTAAACATCCAGTAATGACAATGCATGGGCAATTTATCAATTCTGGCTTCACAATGCAATTATCAGTCAAATGGCACTGAGACACTCTCATGAAGCCTGCCTAGAAAATCCCATTTGCTCCCAGATCGGGGGGTGTGAAGATCCATTTTTCACTTTTATATGAAGAATGATACCCTCTTGTCAGCGCTGGGGCTGGGAGTCAAATGTTGCTCCCTCCTGAGCCTCAGACTTGAATTCAGCGATGCAGCGGGCCTCCTGGGGTTTTCTGGGAAAGAGGGAGGGAGAAAAGGGAAGGAGGGGTCCCAGCCGACACCCCACCTGCTGTTTGAGCTGCCGTTCTCAGAGATCATCCTATTCCCGCTGTGGTCCTAACACACCGGGACACTGGTGCTCTTATTACTATCATGATTCTCATCCCCATTTGACAGGTGAGAAAACAGAGTCTCGGTGTGGAGAAGGTGCTTGTTGTGAGAGCAGGATAATGGCCCCCAGGGATGTCCACATCCTAATCCCCGGAACCTGCAGCTCTGGTAACTTCCAGGGCAAAGGGCCCTTGTGGATGGGATTCAGTTCAGGATCTTGGGATGGAGAGATTATCCTGGGTCATCCGGGAGGGCCCCGTGTCATCCCAAGGGTCCTTGTAAGAGGGCGAGGAGGGCAGGAGGGTCAGAGTCTAGGAACAGGATTGCAAGGTGGACGCCATTGGTTTAGAAAGTAAAGAAAGGGCAGGGGTTGGGTGGTGAGCCAAGGAGGGCAGGGTCCTCAGGAAGAGGGAAAAGGTAATGAATGTGCGCTGTCTTGAGCTCCTGAGTTTGTCCTGATTTGTTCCAGCATCAGTGTACCTGCCCGAGGTGACCTGGCTGGCAAGTGGGTCTGCTCATCACCCCTTCTGCAAGCATGTCTGACGCCCCTTCTATTACCTTCTGTTACCCTTTCCTCCAGGGCAGTTTCCATGCGGGGAAACTCAGATCGGGTACAATTCTCCCACCCCAGGGCCCCTCGGGAGCCCCACACAGGTGCCCGATGGCCTTTTCTCAGCTAGAGGCACCTCCTGCTCCCCGGACTCCCCCTGGGCTCTCCTCACCCCTTCTGTACCCGATTGGATCTGCTTTTCTCCAGTGAGTGGCCAATGGGGCTCGGTCTCCCCAGCTCTGCAGGGGACGCACCCCCAGGCCTCTGTGACTCTTGGTGGGATTATGCTTTGGGAATCAGGAAGACCAGGTGAGGAAACCGACGGGAACTCACACTCAGAGCTCCCTGACCCCCCAGGGCCAGCACAGGTGAGGGCCCCATAATAATACTAGAGCAGCCATCTTGGTTCCTAGTTCCTGTGACCTGTGACCTAGTTCCTGTGACCCTCTGGCGTGGGTCCCTTTGTTATTCCTGCCTCTGCCTGAGGTGAGCTGTCGGCCCCCAGAGCTGTGGGACCTGGGGTCATGCGAAGCCTGAGGGGCGGTGCCCTTGTGTACCCGCACTTGGAAGATGGCCTCTGGATATGTCTCCTACGTCTCCAGGTAGAGCCAGCTGTGGGAGGTGGAGAAGTTTGGTGCCTCTTCGAGGCTCCCCAGGCTCTCAAAAATCATCAGTACTTACTCACCGCCAAGAACCAGGCATCACGGCTCGCATCCATGTCGAAAACCACCTTCAGCCCCGGGTACTATTATAGGTTAGAAAACAGGCTCAGAGACATCAAGTGCTTTGTCCAAGGTCACACAGCATGGAAGTGGGCTTTGTTGAGCAGTAAACACTGATCTGCTTGACTCCTGATACCAACCAACCCTCTGAATTTTGCTTTTAGGACAAATGAGGCCAACGACAGCTCATCACCTCTGATTTTTTTTTTTCAATGTTTGTTCATTGTGGCAAAATACGCATTCTGTCAAATTACCATCTCAGCCACATTTCAAGTGTACAGAACAACATTCCCGGTACTGTGCACCCATTACCCCTGTTTTCCCCAAAACTTTATTTTCACCCCAAATAGAAACTCTGTACCCATGAGGCAATAACTTCTCATTCTTTCTCTCCCAACCACTGGCTAATCTATTCTGCTTTCTGTGTCGATGCATTTGCCCATTCTGGCTAATTCATCTGCCTTTTTGGTGACTGTCTTATTAGGCTTACCATACATTTTCCAAGTTCCTCCGTGTCGAGGCCTGGGTCAGCGCTTTGTTCTTTCTTAGGGCTGGGTCACAGTGCATTGCATGGACCTCGCGTGTTATTCAGCCCATCATCCATGGATGGAAACTTGGGTCCACTTTCTGGCTCCTGGGAAGAAAGCCACCAGGAACAATGGCGTCCCGCCTCACGCTGCCCACCGCACCTCGTGCTTCCGAAGCTCTTTCTCCATTATACATAGTTCAGGCTTTTCATGAATCGTGACTGGGGTGCAATTCCCAGGATATAAAATTAACCGTTTAAAGTGAACGATTCAGGAGTATTTAGGACACTCGCCATATCGTGCCGCTTCGCCTCTATCTAGTTCCAGAACCTTCTTATCACCCCAAATAAAACCCCACTCCCATTAGGCAGCCACTCCCCATTTCCTCGCCCCCGGCCCCCGGGCAGCGACCAGTCCTCCTCCTGTCTCTGTAGATCTGCCTCTTCTGGACATTCGACGTCAGTGGAATCGTACAACATTTTCCTTTTGTGTCTGGCTTCTCTTGCTTAGCATGTTTCAGGCTCCGTCCATGTTGTGGTGGAGCAATGTTTCATCCCTTTTTATGGCTGAATCCTATTCCGTTGCGCGGCTAGACCACATCTCGTGGATCCATTCGTCCGCCGACGGACATTTGGGTGGTTCCGTCCTTCGGTGAATGGGAATGTGCTGCTGTGAACATTTGCTTTCAAGTTTTGCTGTTCATGCCTAGCGGTGACGTTGCTACGTTATGTGGCAATTCTGTGTTTAACTTTTTGAGGAACCACAAACCAGTCTTTGTGTGATGATTTCTGTCACTCTTGTAGTTTTTCCTGTGAAAGCCCGGGCTGCTTGGTTCTTTTTTTTTTTTTTTTAAAGATTTTATTTATTTATTAGAAAGGCAGTGAGTATGAGTAGGGGAGGGGCAGAGGGAGAGGGAGAAACAGACTTCCGGCTGAGCAGGGAGCCCAATGTGGGACTTGATCCCAGGACTCTGGGATCATGACCCGAGGTGAAGGCAGATGCTTAACCGACTGAGCCACCCAGGCGCCCCTGGGGCCGTCTTGGTTCTGCTCTCTGTTGTGTTCCCAGCCTCTGGTTCCGAACTTGACACACAGAACGCACTTAGCAAATGCTTGTCCAGTGAGTGAGAGGGGTCAATAAAGTGACTGTAGGCTGACCTTCCTATGCGGGGGGATTCCGGGCACTTTGGAGGCTGAGCAGTGGGTCTGTGAGCCCTGAATGCCATCGGCTGTATTGGCAAGTGGCTTGCATTGGAGATCTGTGGAAGGGGTCGGGGTCAGTTAAGGGGGGGGGGTCAGCTAGGCATTACAGTCTCCGTTTTATAACAGAAGAAACCGAGGCTTGGAATTAGGGGCACATGCCTGGTAAGCGGCAGGACTGGGATTTGAACCCAGGTCTGTTGGACTCTGAAGGGTACGCTCTTTGCCCAATACAGTGTGTTCTTTTGGGTAAACAGCTTCTCTCTCAGGAATGCAACACAGTTCTAGAAATGTGCAGACAGCTTCCCTTACACGTCTCATCAGAAACAAATATGATGACAGCTCAGTCCTTAATGTATGAGTCATTTCCTTGCATCATGCGATTGAGTGGTCCCTCATCACCATACTGAGTAGATATCATTCGCCCCAATTTACAGATGAGTAAACTGAGGCTCACACAATCCCTTGCCCACAAAGACCTAACTAGCCAGAGGCAGAACTTTCATTTGAACGTGGTCTTCTGACCCTGACTTCCGTTCGTCCTAAATGTGTGTTCTCCGCCGGCAGGTTGGTGTGGCCTCTTTCTTGCATCTTGGAGGCTGGTGTTTTTCTCCAGGTGACAGGGGGCATCTGGGAAGATTCTGGATCATTCTCAGAGAGTCTCCATGTCCTGGAAATCCAAAACTTGTCACGCCTTCCCAGTTACTCCAGTCCGTTCCACTTGGCGCACGGATGTCTGTGTGAAAAGGTGGTGTTGCCAGGAGGCAAAGGGGGTGGTGTCGCTGGAGGGATGACACCCTGCACCAGCTGGGCCGCGTCTATTTTCTTAAAAGCCCAGAGGTCTTAAAACCCTGTGCCCGTAGCCCCTGGAGTGAACAGGAGAGAAGCAAACAGTCCCCGTGTCTCAAGCACTTTCAACAGCAAGGGACGGGTTTCCAGCCACCGAAGAATGATGAGTCGGTGTCCCTTTGCAGCGCAAGTCAGGATGACATGTCTGGGGGCATTTCTCTGCTAAAGCAAGGAAGCATGACACCAGCTTAGAATAAGGGACGCTCTGTGGCAAATGAAGTCCAGGGAGGTAGGTAGAGCTGGAAATGGGTGCTTTGCCACAGCCTGGGGACAGCTGTTCGCCGGCAGTGTTCTCTGATACCGAGGGTAGGCTGCCTCATTCTGTCCCCATCCAGCTGCCTCTGACAAGAGCCCCCTAGGAAAACATCACTGTCCCCAGCTCACAGTGAGGATGATAGAGGAGGAGAAGACTTCTGCCCCTTGATTAAAAGTCGGTGTGCTCTCCCGTCCCATTTAAAGTGACTCTTGGGTGGATGTGTCGTGTGTGTTGATGGGAATGTGTGTGTTGGGGTGTGTGTGTGTGTGTGTGTGTGTGTGTGTTGATGTGCATGTGCCTGAAGCAACCCAACATTCCCCGTGGCGCCTTCGGTTCCAAGACACCCGGTTATTTTTAGGGATGACGCACCCGACATCAAAATAACTGGTTATTTTTACTATTGGGTGCATCAATCACATTATGACATCTCCCAGCTCTGGAGAAACAGCGGCCAACCAGCAGCGAAGGCACGGGAGAGATGCAGAGTGAGTCAGACTCCGGGGGACAAAGCCACGGGGCCAGGAGCCACGGGGCCACGAGGGGCAGCTGATCTGACTTAAGGGACCAGGGTTCCTAACCAAAACTCCCTTGGCGGAGGGCTTGCTGTGTGCCCTGCCCAGCGCCCAGCACTCTGTATGTTGGGTTCCAAGGACTCGGTGCAGGTGTCCTCTGAGATGGGGGCCTCATTCTCTGTGTGGCAGGCGTGGCTACTGGGGCACAGAGTTCAGCAGCCTGCTGAGGGGTTACCTGGAGCGTAACTGGCTGACTCTGGGGCCCCGGTTCTTCACCACTGCCTCTCCTCATGTCTTACTGCGGGAACTCTGGTCCTTCCCCTTGGAAAACATCCACGTGCCTACAAGACGGTCTTCCCTCTGGACATTGAGCCATGTGGGTTATCTCTTGGGGGCGGAGAGAAGGACAGAGAGGAACATGGAAAAGGCGTGTCTGGTTTATCTATAGGGAGCGGTCTAGCTAGGAGACAGAATGCCGACAGGTGCTTGGACACGGTTCACGTCTCTGGGCAGAGTGGTGGGATGGACTGCTGGCGCTTTGATCGGTGAGGCTCCCTTTCCTGCCTCCTCCACACCCATCGGTCACATGTCCTGTCCACATGTCCCTTGAGTTGATGTGGGTCCCTCCGCGCCCACAACCGTGCCGGTCTGGCCACCCTGGTCTCTCTGCTGGATTCCCTGCCAGTCTCCAGAAGGATCTTCCTGCTGTCAAGTCTGCCCTTCCTCCCCGCCTTCCGCCAACAGTCCGTTTGATGGGCGACTGGACTAGATCCATGTTTCCCAAACTGTGTGCTATGGAATACGAGCTCTGAAAATACATTTGGGAAAGAGGCAGACTACTCCCCTCCCTCCATTATCAGTCCAATTTCCCATCACATGGATTTGTAAGGGGGGGTTTGTTGTTGTTGTTTGGTTTTTTTGGCCTCTCACTCACTCATGTAGTAGATATTTGAGGACTTCTTATGTGCCAAGCTCAGTTCTAGGTGGAAGAACAGTAAACAAGATAAAATTCCTGCTTTTATGGAGCTTACATTCCAGTTGGGGGAGACAGACGGTAAATGAACACACCAGAAAATATCAGAGAATGACTCAGTGTTTTGAAGAAAATACAACTTTGATATAATAGGGAGTGAGTGGGAGGAGAGGGGAGGCTGCCCTGAGATGGTGACATGTAAGCTAATGGCCTGCAGGACAGGGAGCGAGTTCCTGAAGGATCTAGGGGAAGAGCTTTCCAAATAGGGACCAGCAGGTGCAAAGGTCCTGAGGTGAGTTGGTATATTAGAAGGAAAGAAGGAAGGCCGGTGTGGCAGGAGGTGAGAGGGTGGGGGAAGAGGTAGGGATGAGGAAGAAGCAATGTGGGCTGTGCCCTGATGAGGAAGAGTCTTGCAGGCACACCAGGAAGGAATTTTAATTTCAAGAGTAATAGGGAGCCATTGAGGTTTACAGTAGAGGAGTGAGGGTCTGTTTTA
Source organism: Martes martes (assembly GCF_963455335.1). Lineage (NCBI taxonomy): Eukaryota > Metazoa > Chordata > Mammalia > Carnivora > Mustelidae > Martes > Martes martes. Next base: position 79,366,888 of record NC_137901.1, read on the forward strand.
GAACTGTACCCGATGAGTTGTTGTTGGAGAGTGGGTTGTAGTGGACCTGGAGGGGAGGCAGGGAGGGCAGCCGGGAGGCATGAGGTGGTGATACTTTGGACCAGACAATGGCAAGGGTGACAGAGTAGGATTTGGGATGTGTGTAGAGGGAGCATGAGGTCTACAGAGGGTCAGGAGGGACAAAGATGCATCAAGATCACTCCTAGGTTTTGACCCCAAGTGGCTGAGTGATTGGCAGCACCGTGTATAGAGCTGGGGAGTTGTGGGGGTGGTGGTGGCAGGGGTCCAGGGGTGACAATAGAAGGGTCCCCCCAGGGCTCCACTTGAAGAGTGTGCCCCCAGATAACTCCCTCCCTTCCAAGACTCAGCTAAGATGCCATCTCCTCCCAGAAACCCTGTCTGAGCCACCAGACGCACCATGTGTCTATGTGTGGACGAGACATTGCACGCTGCATGACTTTGACCCCAGCAGGGATGGGCGCCTTGTCTGTCTTCCGCACAGCTGTGTCTCCAGGTACCTGATGCTTAGTAGTTCTCCGTGAAAGTGAGCAGAATTGATTACAGGAGGGGTCATTGGAAGGGAGGGGCTTTCTCAAGAATATATTCCTGTTATAAAGACAGGGATTGGAAGATAAGAGGAGGAGGGCATCCTACTGGTGAGAACAGAGGCGTATAGTAGGAAGAGTCCCCGACGTGGTCTCACATGACCCAGGTTCAAACACCACTTCCTCTTCTTTGTACTGTGTGACCTTGGCCAACCACTCTAGCGTCTGAGCCTCAGTTTCACCACGGTAAGGAGGGCATTGTGGTAGCCGCTGGGATAAATGAGGCCGCATGAGTGAGAGCATGTCCAGAGTGCCTCGGAACCAGTACGTAGGTGATTGCATTAGAACCTGAGAGGCCTGAGCACGACCTGTCTGTGACTGAATTCCCCCAGTAATGCCATCTGGGATTTCTCCAGCTTTGCAGACTGCGTTTACATCCTTAAGAATCAGATTTCTTTTTTGCCTTCCCTCTCGACCTTCCATGAAGGAATGTATTATAAGGGCTTGGAGACTAATTCCAGAATGAGATGTAAGAAGCTTTCTGACTTCAGGTTGGTTGAGACGTGAAAGATCTTAAGCTCAGAGTCTGGATTGATGGTTTCCAAAGGAAAGTCCCTGGACCAGTAGCATTGGCACCATCTGGGGACTTGTTGGAGGTACAAAGTCCCAGACTCTACCCCAGACCAAAGGCATCAGAACCTCAGGGGTGGGCCCCACATCGAGTGTTTTAACAACCCTCCAGGAGATCTGGATGCTCAAGTTTGACATCCACTGGCCTAGAGCTTCCAGCCTCCAATATGTCTTTCCCTTTAACGGGGAGAGGATCAGAATGGTCAGAATGAGATCAGACTTACCTTTTAGCCCAGCTCATTTAAAATGTGCTCTGTAGAACATTAGTTTCACCCACATGTGGTGGAAATCAGGTGATGTGGGTTCCATGATCAAATAAGTTTGAAAGATGCAGAGCGTCATAGAGCACAATTCCTATTGTGAAGGACTTATCAGAGCCTTTAATATGCTAATAAGCTTTGTGACTCTCCAGTGGAGGGCTATAGCATGCAGTCTTTCTCCAATGTACTTTTAGGACTCATATTCCGTGGCACGCAGTTTGGGAAACATGGATCTAGTCCAGTCTCCCATCAAGTGGACAGTCCTAGCTTTAAATTTATGATTATTCAGTCGTTCCTCCAAGGCATCTACATACAAGGAGTTGTTGACTTTATGAGGCCCTATATCTATAGCTATCTATCGATCTATATACATATATATATATATATTTTTTTTTAAGAGGGTCTGGTAGTAACTATTAGTAGTTGCCTTAAACTTAGCCTTTAATTTTCTCCTTTGGGTTTGAGCACTGAGCCCTGGAACCACCTAGCGCGGGGCTAATTCCTCTTCTGCGGGACAGCAGCGGAAAGACACCAGTCGATCCACTATATATCTTCCTGAGACTCCTCTCCTATGGTGCCCATCCCGCAGACACAGTCTGACTTGGGAAGCGAGTGAAGTGTAGGGAAATTGCTTCTTTCAAATGGTTCCTTGGCCGTGTGCGGTTTCACAGACGTGATTACAAAGCACCAACGGTATCAGTGACCTGAGAGGTATTTTAAGGCTCTTCCGTGGTAGTTCATTCCCATTCCATCTGGTTGAGACAGGTAATGGTCCCGCCTGTTACTAGGGATCTGGGGAGATCACAGCCTTTCTCGATAGAACGTCCAGAAGTTTGGCTTATCTTAAAGCTCCTCACGACTAACGGTGTGGTTGGCTAACCCTAACATTCCTAAACTCCGTTTGCACGTCACCTTGACTAATGAACCTGTTGATCTGAGTGACTTCCTTTTTGTTTTTCATTTGCCCATTTATTCCTTTATTCCAGCATCTGTGTGTGCCCACCCCCGTCCACACCTCTGTGTGGTGTTTCAGAGCCAAAGCGGAACAAGACCGATTTGGTGTGCGTGGATCTTACAGTCTCTAGGGAGAAGAACAATGATAACAGCAACAACAACAAAAACCCCATAAATAACACTTTTGAGTTTGTGCTAAGTGGGAATGCAATGATGGATAATCAGAAGGGGGAAGAGACCAACCGGTTAGGGAAGGAAGCTTGAGAGCTGATAGAATTGTAACGCATTGCTTTTGGTGTCTTTTCTTTTTAAATTTTATTTATTTATTTATTTATTTATTTATTATTTTAAAGATTTTATTTATTTATTTGACAGACAGAGATCACAAGTAGGCAGAGAGGCAGGCAGAGAGAGAGAGAGAGGGGAGGAAGCAGGCTCCCCGCTGAGCAGAGAGCCCGATGCGGGGCTCGATCCCAGGACCCTGGGATTATGACCTGAGCCAAAGGCAGAGGCTTAACCCACTGAGCCACCCAGGCTTCCCTCTTTCCTTTTTAAATATATGGGTTTTTTTTTGTTTTTTTGGTTTTTGTTTTTTTTTATTTGACAGAGATCAGAGGCAGGCAGAGAGAGGAGGAAGCAGGCTCCCCACGGAGCAGAGAGCCCAACGTGGGGCTCGATCCCAGGACCCTGGGATCATGACCCGAGCCGAAGGCAGAGGCTTTAACCCACTGAGCCACCCAGGCGTCCCCCCCCTTTCCTTTAAAAAAAAAAGATTTTATTTATTTATTTGACAGAGAGAGAGAGAGCCAGAGAGGAAACATAAGCAGGGAGAGTGGGAGAGGGAGATGCAGACTCCCCGTGGACCAGGGAGCCTGATGCGGGGCTCCATCCCAGGACCCTGGGATCATGACCTGAGCCAAAGGCAGACACAACCGACTGAGCCACTCAAAATCCCTGCTTTGGGTTCCTTAATTCTATTTGATTGTATCATTATAATCAGGCTTTGATGATAAGACCCCAGAGGCTGGGGACTAGTTTTTCATATTGTGCTTAGTATAAAGATAGCCATTGTGGTTTTCACTCTCCTTCATATTGTAGCTGTCCTATGTATTCCATCAGTAAGCACTGGAGTAGTTTTTTTTTAATTAATTTATTTATTTTAATAAACATATAATGTATTTTTATCCCCAGGGTACAGGTCTGTGAATCGCCAGGTTTACACATTTCACAGCACTCATCATAGCACAGACCCTCCCCAATATCCATATCCCCACCACCCTCTCCCGTCCCCCCTCCCCCCAGCAACCCTCAGTCTGTTTTTTGAGATTGAGTCTTTTATGGTTTGTCTCCCTCCCAATCCCATCTTCTTTCATTTTTTCTTTTCCTACCTCCCCCCAAACCCCCCCACCTTGCATCTCCACTTCCTCATATCAAAGAGATCATATGATAGTTGTCTTTCTCCGATTGACTTATTTCACTAAGCATAATACCCTCTAGTTCCATCCACATCGTCGCAAATGGCAAGATTTCATTTCTTTTGATGGCTGCATAGTATTCCATTGTGTATATATACCACGTCTTCTTTATCCATTCATCTGTTGATGGACATCTAGGTTCTTTCCATAGTTTGGCTATTGTGGACATTGCTGCTATAAACATTCGGGTGCACGTGCCCCTTCCGAGCACCACGTTTGTATCTTTAGGATATATACCCAGTAGTGCAATTGCTGGATAATAGGGTAGCTCTATTTTCAGTTTTTCGAGGAACCTCCACACTGTGTTCCAGAGTGGTTGCACCAGCTTGCATTCCCACCAACAGTGTAGGAGGGTTCCCCTCTCACTGGAGTAGTTTTTGAGTATCTCCTGGAGATTTGGAATATCTGTTGCGAGATTCTAGGTCTCCTCTGGGGGATATTGATTTTTGTCTGTTTTGTGTTGATTTTCTTAAGCAGTCAGTCTGTTCGGTTCAGGGGGCACATTCTGTCTTGCCTTCTGGGGGTGGTGGTCCAGCGCCAGACCATTTCTCAAAGTTTTGGTGATGCTTCTCTGGGTTTGTTCTAAGCGCACAGGGTGTCTCACACACAGAATTAGGGAGCTCTTTCCGGCCTCCACCAATTTCCTTTCGGGGAGCTCTTCCAAACTCTCCGACTCCCAGGGACTTCTCTCTCCCAGTTCTTCTGGCCAAAACTTTTCATCTCCTGTCCTGTTGCGAGATTCTGAATGACGTGACCCTGTCCTTTCGGTAAAACGGTGAGAGAAAAGAGAGAAGCCCCATGGATTCTCCCTCCCGTGATTCACAAAACATTGGTCCCTATTCCCAGTCCTTCTTTCCAAAGCGATGGGTTTTCTCTTGGGGGCTTAGGTGTCTGTGCCGTTTCTGTGTCATGTGAGTGCTGGTTTATGGCTCAACTGACCTCGGGCAGGGCTGGGAGAGGGAAAAGGAAAAAAAAAAAGAAAAAAAATTACCTTTACATTCTTTTTTTTTTTTTTTTTAAGGATTTCATTTATTTATTTGAAATAAAGAGATGCAGAGACAGAGAGCATGACCAGGGAAAGAGGCAGAGGGAGAGGGAAAAGCAGACTCCCTGCTGAGCCAGGAGCCCGGTGTGGGGCTTGACGCCAGGATGCTGGGATCCTGAGCCTTAACCTTAACCATCTGAGCCACCCAGGCACCCCTTCCCTTTACATCCTTGTGCACGCGGGGCCTCATTTTTTGGTTCTTTGCACGGAAAGCGGGGCAGCTCTGGAAGGTTGGCTCCGCACACCCACCCAGCACGGGGTTCCTAGACTACGCCCACTTCCCACGCAGAGCTAGGAATTGCGGGAAACGCACCATTACCGTATTATTGGTCGTTCTTCACCTTCACCTTCACCTCCCCTATTGCCCTGCTTTTCTTTATGTTCTTTGAACCCTCAGGCAGCTGATATTGTGTTTTTCCCAGAGTTTGTGGCTGTCACCAATGAGGAAGATAGTCTGCCAGGATGGGCCTCCTCCATCAAGGCCAGACCCAGAACTGGGGTGGATATTTTTGAAATCTTGGCTCAAGTAGATGCTCAGAGTAATCCTGGGAGGTAGGCGATGCTCTCCCCATTGTACAGGGGAGAACACAGAGGCCGAGAGAGGCGAAGTCAGGATCTAAACCATCGTCATGCCACCTGCTGTCTTGCCTACAGCATCTGCATGGTGTTGAAGCTGCTTTCCTGGGCACCTTGCTCCCCCCAACTCCCTGCTGGGGACCCTGGGGGTCAGGGGCCCTATCCCCCCCATCCTTCATCTACAGGGTGGGGGAAATCTCGCATCTCCCTCGTGGCACCATTGCAAAGACTGGGTTAGGAGATCTAAGCATTGGGAGTAGTAGCTGGCTCCCGGGAGTTAACTCTCCCTGAAGGTCATTATCACCCTTATTACTTGTTCCGTGCACAGTGAGCACGGAGCCCACAGCCACCAGCACACGGTAGCGCTCAGTCAATATTTATTGAGATATTTATTGAGTTCAGCCATTTGTGAAACCATTTTATGCTTAAACGCAGTGGATTTTACTTTTGTCATTTCTATGTCAGAAATATGGTAGCATTTTTCTTGGCCATGACCCCTTTTGCTCCCCCAGCTGCTGACACTACTCACGTAGGGGGTCCCCAGGGGGCCTGGGGGGCTAGTTCCCATTCCTGCGCTTTCCCCAGTTTTCTGCCTCTTTATCTATCTATTTATTTATTTATTTATTTTTGGTCAGTTGAACTTCCCTTTCTTCTTCCTTAAGCACCTCCACCACAAGAGGGTTAAGGAGGAGCCCTGGGCCCATAGTTTGGCTCTTTTTTATAATAGCTATATAGCTTTAGACCAAGTAAAACTTAGGACCCCCCCCCCTACACACTCCCCCAGTCTCATCTGTACCCTGTGAATGATGTAGCTGTAAGAAGTAAAATGAGATAGTATGGGCAAGGTGTCTGCACAACTCCTGGTGCATAGCAGGTCCTTAAAAATGTGTTAGTTTCCTCATGAACCATATTAACGATCGTTTGAAGGATAGCCAGAAGTTCCTGCTGCGATGGGAGAGCAGGCATTCCCGATCTGAGACAGGATTCTGGTCTAGATACAGGTGGCTGGAAGCTGAGACTTCCAACACCTCCCCGTGCTCGCTTGCTCCGTCGTCAGTGCTCCACGAATAAGCAACTGGACGGCTCAAGCTTGGCGCCTTATCTGTCAGCATCAGACTGGCCCCCTGGGGTAGTCACTGGGGGTAGAAGGCTCTCACATTGAGCATCGACATTGCTAATATCCAGCCAAGCTTGTTTTCCTCTTGGTCTGTGATTTTTATCAGTGTAGGAGGTTTAATTATTGTTTAGACCTGGGCGGGGGGGCATTTCTCGTTATGCATTTGCTCTTTATCTCCGGGCTTGGCAGCATCTGCTTTCAGAAATATCCTTTGGAAGCATGGCCAACATGGTGTTTGGGCTCCAGGGGCAGGCTGGGTGCAGGGGAAAGGTTAGGGGCTACGGGGATGCACCCACGTGTGTTGGCCGCTTCCAGATCAATCCTGCAAACATTTATTGGTGCCAGGGTTGTGCCTGAGGCTGAGATGGAAGGTGCCAGGACGTGGCCTCCAGAAGTTCACGGTTGACCTGCAGACATGGACTGATCTGCTGTTTAAGTGCTATGGGCTCAGCTTCTGAGGGGCGGTCCGCAGGGATGTGGGAGCACAGATGGTGCCGTGCTCTGGGTACGTCCTCAAATCCCCGCCTTGGCCCGTAGGTCCTTGCCTACCTCTCATGGCTCAGTTCCCGCCCACCCTGGCCCCACTAGCCCCTCGCATTTCCTCCAGTGGGTCCCCTCCTGACACATGTGCTGGTTCCAGCAGGGACACTTGCCCTGTTTCTTTGCCTGCTTCATCACCACACATCCGCCAGATCCCAGCTCAAGGATTCCTCTTGGGAAACTTCTCTCCAGCCCTCAGCTCCTTCTTTTCTTTCTTTCTTCCTTTTTTTTTTTTTAATATTTATTTATTTATTTATTTGACAGAGAGAGATCATAAGTAGGTAGAGGCAGGCAGAGAGAGAGGGGGAAGCAGGCTCCCTGCTGAGCAGAGAGCCCAATGTGGGGCTCGATCCCAGGACCCTGAGAACATGACCCGAGCTGAAGGCAGAGGCTTAACCCACTGAGCCACCCAGGCGCCCCTCCTTCTTTTCTGTTCTAACTGCATTTAGTGTCTGCCTCTTCTTCTAGACCCACATGGGACATTGTATATCTCAGGGGGGAGACAAGGCGAGCCATGTATGTAATCTAAAGTTTCTGGTTATTCTTTTAAAACACATACAAAGACGGGCTCCTGGGTGGCTCACTTGGTTAAGCATCTGTCTTCAGCTTGGGTTATGATCTCAAGGTTCTGGGATTGAGCCCCGTCTCAGGCTCCTGCTCAGCGGGGAGTCGGCTTCCCCCTCTCCCTCTCCCTCTGTGCTTGCGCTCTCTCTCTCAAATACATAAAATCTTAACAAAAAATAAATTAAAAACATACAAAGAGGGGCGCCTGGGTGGCTCAGTGGGTTAAAGCCTCTGCCTTCGGCTCAGGTCATGATCCCAGGGTCCTGGGATGGAGCCCCAAGTCGGGCTCTCTGCTCAGCGGGGAGCCTGCTTCCTCCTCTCTCTCTCTGCCTGCCTCTCTGCCTACTTGTGATCTCTGTCTGTCAAATAAATAAATAAAATCTTAAAAAAAATATAAAGAAACAGGTGGCAGTAATTTTTTTTTAATTGTGTTAAATGCACACAGCAGAAAATTGACCAGTTTAACTATGTTAAAAGCTCATTCACACCCACATAATCACCACCACTGTCCCTCCCTCGATCTCGTTTCTGTCATCTCGCTGAAACTTGACCCATGAAGCAACCCCAGCCCCTGCTAACCTCCCTTCTGCTTCTGGAGTTAACTACTCTGGATACCACATTTAAGGGGGAAATTTGAATACTATGTGTCCTTTTGGTTTCTGGCTTGTTTCACGTAGCAGCATGTTCAAGGTTTGTGAATGTCAGCATTCATCCGGGCGCAAGCATGTATCAATACGTCCTTCCCTTTATGGCTGAGCGCTATTCTACTGCATGGCTCTACTACATTTTGTGGATCCTTTCATGCATCCTGGACACTTAGTTGTGTCTGTCCTTTAGGGACAGTGAGGAACGCTGCTGTGAACACAGGTGTATGAATATCGGTACCTCTAATATTTGTTTGATGCCCTGTTTTCTGTTCTTATGGGTCTGTACCTAGGGCTGGAATGACTGGATCGTGGGAGTAAGTCTATGTTTAACCTTTTGAGGGACGACATGAAATTTTATAATATATTTTACGGAACCCAGTATTTCCAAAAAGGGACCATTTGGATGTGTAATCAATATACACATTATTAATGAACAATTTTGTTTTACTTTCCTGCGACGTCTTCATTTTAATGTGGTATGCAGGGTGTGAGCTCTGTGTGGCTGGAGAAACCATCCACCTTGTGGATCCAAGTGCCTTGTACGCAGTGGGTGTCTCATCTAAAGATATCTAGGCATAGTTGCCTGCTGCTGGGAACAGAATTCCTGCTAACAGTAGCGATGATAGTAACAGCGAAGGCAGGCCGACTATTCACGAGGCACTCTATTCATGAATTCTCCAAACAACCCCATAAAGTGGGTACCTTTTTAAAAAAATAATTTTTAAATTTTTTTATAAACATATAATGTATTATTAGCCCCAGGGTACAGGTCTGTGAATCGCCAGGTTTACAGACTTCATAGCACTTACCATAACACATACCCTCCCCAATGTCTATAACCCCACCACCCTCTCCCTACCCCCCTCCCCCAAGCAACCCTCAGTTTGTTTTGTGAGATTAAGAGTCTCTTATGGTTTGTCTCCCTCCTGATCCCATCTTGTTTCATTTATTCTTTTCCTACCCCCCAACCCCCCACGTTGCATCTCCATAAAGTGGGTACTTTTATCATTCAGTTGTAGGTGTACAAACAGCAGCTCAGAGAGGTCAAGCAACATACCTCAGGTCACACAGCTAGGGAGTGATGGAGCTGGGATCCAAACCCGACTGGGTTCTGTTGTCCTGTGGCAAGGAGTTATCTCAGGAAGTGCTAAACCTAGACGTCTCGGGGAGTTATCTCAGGAAGTGCTAAACCTAGACGTCTCGGAGAAGCCCCCTGGTGCCCAGGGAGGTGTCTGCCTTTGTTAACAGGGTGAAGGATAGAGTAAAAGTTTACCCAACACCCTTTTTCTTGGAGGCATCTGCGTTTCTCTCCACCTCTGGGTCAAGACTGTGAGTATAACCTGAAAAAATTGACCTCTTGCTGCACCAGGCTGCATGCAAACCTTCACAAGCATTGTCCCTGGAGAGGGCAATTGGGAGAGAAAGCGAGGCAGATGCTGGTCAGACTCAATCCACGTGGCGAGGGAGAAAACAGGAAGTTTGGGAAAAGCTGCTCTCCAACCTGGTTGTCTGGAGATAAAAATAAGGTGCTTTGCAGCATCTAAGGTGACCTAATGCTGCTTTCGGCTTTCTTGAATTTGCCAACACAGGAGGTTAAAAAACTAATATCGTGCCTGTCACTCAGAGGGAGGTGAGTTCTGGGATTAGAAGAGTCTCAGGGGTCATCTTTTGCGATGAGGGTTCTGCTGGTGTGGACTCTTCCGTGCTGTAGCCCTCAGAGCTGAGCTGAGCCGGCTGGGCATCCCCAGCTTCTACCCCCTTCTTCCTTCGAGGCCCCTGGGTGGGGCAGCCCATTTGCCCATTCTTTGCAGAGAGCTGGAGCCAGAGGAGGGGGCAGGGGGTCCAAGGCATGCTGTTTCTCAGAGGATGTAGAGCCAGAGGGAGACAGGCTCGAGATAAGGACATCTTCTACCTGTTTCCTTGGGTCACCAGACCTTTATTTTCCAAGACTTCATCTGCTCAGGACAACCCCAGGCATGCATGGTATTTTGGCTAAGGCATGGCATTTCCCACCTCATTTCTTGCCTGAATTCAGGATAGGTGGTACAACTGATAGCATCAGTCGTGGCAGTTAGGATGTATGAGTGTTCAAGGATTGAATCATTCCCCCAATATGTATTGAAGCAACATATCATTTAGGTACCATGATAAAAATATCTGTATTTATTAATTTTTTCCAGCTTTCTTGAGATATAATTGACAAACAGCATCGCATGTGTTTAAAGTGTACCACATGATGATGTGACATACACATATGTTGTAAAAAAAAAATCTGTATTTGTTTATTGCCAGGCACTGTGCTTGGTGCTGAGCAAACACCATGGTAAGAAAGCCTGGGTCCCTGCCCTCTCAGACCTTGTATTTTAGCAGGAAGACAGATGATAAAGAAACAGATAAATCCAGGGGCACCTGGGTTGCTCAGTGGGTTAAGCCTCTGCCTTTGGCTCAGGTCATGATCTCAGGGTCCTGGGATCCAGCCCCACATGGGGCTCTCTGCTCAGCAGGGAGCCTGCTTCCCCTCTCTCTGTGCCTGCCTCTCTGCCTATCTATTATCTCTCTCTCTGTCAAATAAATAAATAAAATCTTAAAAAAAAAAAAGGAACAGATAAATCCAGTCAATCTTCATCATTCTTGAATTCCATATCTGCAGATTCTCGTACTTGCTAAAATGTATTCGAACCCCCCAAATCAATACTTGTGTGTACAGACTGGTGAAAAATTTTAGTCATCTGATGCTTACGTCCTCAGCTGAGGTTCAAAAAGGTGACGTTCTGTCTTCTTGTTTCAGTTCTCATAGTATGAACAAGAGTCCTCTCGGTGGTCTTGAATTTAGTGCCACATTTTTCACAATTTCTGTGGGTTTTTTGGTTGGTGATTTCACTGTTTGCGATGACCCCGAGCACAGGGCTGAGGTACCGTCTGAGCACAAGAAGGCTGCCACATGCCTTATGGAGAAAAAGACATTGTTACATAAGGTTTGTTCCAGCTTCCCATCTCAAGTGGTAGCACTGCTGGCTGTGAATTTGCTGTTAATGAATCGGCTATCTATACTACACAAGATGCCTTTAGACAAGAACCCACATAAAAATAGGATGACCTAGGAATCCGTTGACAAAATGTGGCAGAGGCTTCTAGGAATCTAACCTCATTATTTCCATGAGGAACAAAGGTTCAGTGTTTGCAGCATCTTCACAGAACGTAATGGCTGCAAATAACAAGAATTGACTATATAACAAAATAATCGCACTGAGTGGGGAGGTGGGGAGGACGGAGAGGAGGAGGGTGGAGGTAGTGACTGATGCTGATGAGCGCTTGGCATTGTAGGAAGGGGGGCGGGGCTGTGCCTGCAGCCTCCTGGATCCCGGGTATCATGAGGTTGGTCTGGCGCACTCTGCAGTCTCCTCTGCTCGCCGTCCACGTTGGGACGTTAGTTGGGACATTGGGACGTTAGAGTTGCCTTGTGATGAGGACAGTCAGTGAGGTTCAGAACCATGGTTCCAATGAGACTGTAGGATCCAAAGTCAGACCCCGTTACTACCAACAACGCAGGTGTTGTAGATGATACCCTGAATATTGCCTCTACCCTCGAGCCCTGAAATCTGGACTCGCGTGAATTGGGGCTTCAACACTTAACAGGGCTTGCTGCTCGCTGCTCTATCAGACGCCCCAACCACAAGATTGTCTGGCACGCGTTTTATCGCAACATTCCCCATACAGATTCTAACTGTGATATTAACCAGGAAGGTTGTTTTCAGTTGAAAATGCCCAACAGATGGTCACAGTTGCGCTCTTCATTCTGGAGGCAGGAAGCAGCCCAGTCACAATTTTAATTGTTCTTGACAATCAAAACATCGAATATTGTCAAAGAGTATTTGCACGGTGGGGGCAAAACACCATGGGGTTTAGAGTGGGATAGACCTGGAGCTTTGCTGATGGGTGGGCATAGGGAGAGTCCCTGCTCTTCTCTGAGACTCAGTTTCTCCATCTGAAAGATGGGGCTGATAAGAAGCCTCCCCTTGGGTGGCTGTGGGGATTAATTCAGATGTGCTGTATGCCATGTGGCGGCCGGGAGAACCATGCTCTGGGGTCAGACTGCCAGAGTTCAGATCTTGGCCTTGGGTGAGTGTTTCAACTTTTCCAAGCCCTCACCAAGCCCACAAGATTGTTAAAGAGAATTAAATGCAAGAAGGCGTGAGGATGAGAGGGAGCGTGGCCGCAGCAAGCACTCGGTGAACTTTAACTATGGTTTTTATAAAGAGTGTTTTGTTACATGCTCCCTGGGATGGCAATCATCATCATCAAAGTCAAATAACGAGCAGCCTAGCACGTATAGATATGAGAACCCTTGTAAATTGCTGGTGGGACTGTGAATGGTATAGCTGCTGTCGGAAAGTTTGGTGGTTTCTCAGAAGGTTAAACGCAGTGGTTTACCACGGGACCCAGCAATTCTGCTCCTGGCTCTGTCCCCCAAAGAACTGAAAAGCAGTTGTTCATATGCTTGCAATGCCAATGTTCCTAGCAGCCCTGTTCATAATAGGCAAAAGCCAGTAAATGTCCATCAGCTGGCGATCAGTTCAATGATATGTGGGCTAGTCTTACAAGGGAATGTTATTCGTCCACAAAAAGGAATATGATTCTGATACACCCTACACCGTGGATAAACCTTGAAAATATTGTGCGAAGTGAAAGAAGCCAGTTACACAGGATCACGTATTGTATGACTTCATTTATATGAAAAATCCAGAATAGGTAAACCCAGAGAGACGGAAGACAGAAGTGGTTCCCCAGGGGCTGGGAGAATGGGGGGCGGGGAGGAGGCGTGGCTGCTTCATGGGCATGGGATTCTCTTTTGGGGTGATGACACATTTTTGGAATGGATAGAGGCAACATCGTGAATGTACCAAATGCCACTGAATTCTGCTCTTTAAAATGGTTAATGCGAAGTATACCCGGTTTTAGGAAAAAAAGAACTTGTTAGAACAGGAAAGCTCCCCCGAATTTTGTGACTGAAGGTTGATCTCCCTGGATCTTTGGTGGGTAATAAACTTGGAAATGCTGTAGAGAGCAGGGCCTGAGAGGCATTACTGGGTCAGAGCCCAAGCTCCCAGCCCCGTCCCTTCTCCTAGATGACCTGCACAGACTGGGGTCAGTGCATTTGTTTGGTTCTCTGCTTGGGGACGCCGGGGTTGGGGAGAACAGGGCCCAGCGGGACCTACGGCTCGGCCAGATGCCAAGCTCATTAATGAGGTCTTAGATTAAGATTCTTGCCAGTGTTGAATTGCTTTGGCAACCGTGTTTTTCATTTGTCCTTATTTGCTTCTTTTTGCAAGTACCACTAAAACTCGAAATTCTTCCTGGATTTTAGGTTTCACTCTTTCAGGGATTGTGCCTAAAACAAGTGTCATAGTTAGTTGACTTCTGAAGGGCCAGACAGTATTGCTCCTGGTGCTGACCTGGAAGGTCTGTATAACATGGTTCAGCCTTTTGAGGGCTTTCTGGAGGGTTTTCTCATTTCTGGAGGGTGTCCTGGAAGACGGTGAAGGTGAGGGATGGAGACCTGGCCTGGAAATCCCACTCTGCCACTTACTAGCTGTGGGATCTTGGGCAACTCAAGTCTCTCAGATCATCTCCCACTTCCTCCACCGTGAAATGGAGACGAAAGCAGAATTTTCTTCCCCGGGTCTGATGAGGATAAGGTGAAGTTATGCATACAAAATACTTAGAACACTATCTGACACATAGTTCTCAATAAATAGTAAGTATCATTAGTGGGAATAATGATTGTTATTGTTACTTTTTTTTTCCTTTACCAATGACTCCAGCGAAACATTTTCAACCAACATCCAGAATTTCTGTCTCTTGCCGCCGACTTAGGAAGATTAAAGTAAAAACTTTTCGGTTGTTCCCCCAATGACTTCAGTCTAATCTCCGCAGCCCACATCTAAAAGTTGTATTTCTCTTAGGAAGTTGGAAGGATTCAAGGAACAGGTGCTTTGAAATAGTCGTGAAAATTACAAGCAGTGGCGATGCTGAAATGGCAGACTTTCCCCTCTGCCTCTGAAGGGCTCGAGCATCTCCGCGTTCTGCTGCTGGCTCTGAAATTCAGAGTTCGAAGTCACACGTTTGCCTGTTTATAAATTTTAATGGGAAGGGACAAAGAAGTTAGACACTTGCCTAGACTTTCTGACAGCATTTTCTCCCTCGAGAATGGCTTTTATTTCTCTTAGTCCCTTATCGGAGAATGTCAGAAGAAAAACCCTTACACCTTGAAATGTCTTTAATCAATCCTCAGACCTTTCATTTCTTAAAACCTATTCCCTTCTCCCCGCCCATTTCAAGACTTGAAATAAAATGATTTTCTGGAAACGGATGACAAGATAGCGAGAGCCACGATTAATAACCCCCAGAGCACCTTGGTGCCACACCTTCCCTATTTAAAATGAAAAATTACCTTTTTCCCTCCGACTTTATTAAAAAGAGGATCAAAAGAGAGAGGGGAAGAGTTGTTATAATACAGCCCATCAGTGAAAGCACTTCTGAAGCCTTGGCAGAGAGAAGCCTATCCCTGTCAATTGAGCAGCTGACAATTTGGGTAATGAAATGAGGCACTTGGCTTCTTCATTCCCAAACTTCTGATTTTGAAACGTAGGGGTGGAGAGGAAGAGTAATTGATGGAGAGGGCACTTTGGCAGGGGTAAAGCTGTTCTCGCTCTCTTTTCATCTTTCAGACTTAAAACAACTTTAGCGCAGGGATTCTTGGAGGGTACCTCGATGCTTCCTCGAACCTGGTGGGGGAAGGGGAGTGTGTGTGTGTGTGTGTGTGTGTGTGTGTGTGTGTGTGTGTTTGGAGGAACTTTTAGGCTTTCGCGGTTTCAGGCCGGCTCGATGGCAGGATGCCCTGTGACAAAGATGGGAGAGAAAGGTATAGGTTCATTACCCACTATGGGACGTTAGCCATGTCCTGTCACTCATCCAGAGCTCATTTAGAATATGGGTCAATAGCACCTACCTGACGGGGCAGGTAAGATGAGCACTGAATCCCGAGTCTGGCAGGTGCCCTCCAAATGCTTCCTTTTATGTCATGACTCCCCAGTCTGTAGTCAGTAAGCATCCTTGGCTCCTGGCTGAGGTCTGTCTTCATTTCCTAGGGCTGCTCTAACAAAGCCACCCTAATGCAGCTGGTTTTAAACAGCAGAAATGTATTTTCTCACGGTTCTAGGGGCTTCACGTTTCAAACCAAGATATGGGCAGAGCCAAGCTCTGTCAGAAGGCTTGGGGGCAGAAGTTGTGCCAGGCCCCTGTCCTAGCTCCTGGGGCTTTCTGGTGATCTCTGGCATTCCTTGGTTTGTACCTGCACCCCTTCAATCTCTGCCTCTGTCTTCACATGGTCTCTCCTTTGGGTTCTCTCTTTTCTTATAAGGACACCAATCATTGCATCTAGAACGCCCCACCCCCCCATCCAGGGTTCCCTCATTTTAACTTGATCACATCTGCAAGGACCTTTTAGCAAATAAGGTCCCATTCATGGGTCCCCAGGGTTAGGATTTCAGCTTTTTTTTTTTTTCTTGGTTGGATAGAATGTAACTGACATAAGGACTCATTCGTTGGCTTTTGCTTTCTATAGGGCAAGGTCAGGGATATAGTCACTGAATGTGCGTCGATTTATATGCTTATCTCATTTAATCCTCCCCAGTATCGTGTGAAATAGATGCTTTTATTCCCATCTTACATGAACATTTATGCAACCTTGGCTGCGGGCCAGAGACACGCTAACTGCTCTCCTTGCATTGTCTTATTTAATCTTCATACCAGTCCTGGGGGAAAGCGCTGCTGTGATTCCTGTTTTATAGCTGAAGTGGCTGAGTCACAGCGAGGCAAGGTCAGAGCAAGTTAACTTCCAAGCATCATGTTGCAAAGTTCAGGTCTTCGGCGCATATAAAACGGCTGCTTCCTTGCTCGATGTTTGTTTAGAATCCGTTCTTGTTCTTTCAGTTCGGAAAGTGAGTCTTCCAAACCCAGGGCTGCCTCTCTTCCTTCTGTGGGAGCCAGGCGGTGGGTGATGTGCTCATTACCTCCCCTCCCTGTCCTGTAGTTTGGGGCCATGGGATGGATATCTGCTCCGGAGACTCAAGGATCTGACGGGAGAGGAGGCGGAGGTGACTCTTGGATAGACTCGGGAGGTTTTAGAATCTCATGAACCATCTTTTCAGTCTAGAAAAATAACTTCTTCCTGAGGAGTGACCTCAGGATTCCTAGCGAGGGGAAGGGGCCGCGGGAGAGGTTCTGCTGTATCCCAGGCATCTCCTGCTTGATGTCCCTCAGGAACCTCAGGAACCTCAGACTCAGCCTGTGTGACCCTGAGCTCTCCACCGCCTTTGTGATCAGTGTCCTCCTCCTGTGTCTCCTCTCACTGTGATCAGTGCCATGAGCCACTGTGTGACCCAGGCCGGAGATCAGGGGGTCAGCCTTGGCTTAGTGTCATTCTTAGGGATGGAGACTGCAACCCCAGCTGTCCTCTTCGCAGCTGCGTGGCCTTGAACAAGCCATTTAACGTCTCTGTGCCTCAATTTCCTCGTCTATAAAATAGAGTGATGTTCGCCTACTAGTATTACTACATAGCTATATAATTTTTTACATGTAAATTACACATCAGTGTCAGGAAATAGTAAGTTCTCAGTAAATGTTAGCTGTATTTTTCTCCTCCGCTTGTGCCCAGTCAAGCCCCTTCTCTCCATCTTTACTGCCACAACCCTGCCCCAGGTCCTTATCATCTCCCATCCACATGCCTTCAGTGGCCTCAGGCCCGGCTTGCTGCTACCTTTGATGCGTCCAATCCTCTCTCCATGTTCTGGCCAGACACAGCTTTCCTCAACACTCACCTGATCTTGTCCCTCCCCTATACACAATGGGTCCTGTCGAGCAATAAGAATGGATGTCTACCCATGAAAGGTGCTCATCATCACTTATCAGGGAAATGAAAATCAAAACTATAACCAGATACCATCTCACACCTGCCAGAAGGGCTAAAATCAACAACCACAAGAAACAACAGGTGTTGGCAAGGATGCGGAGAAAAAGGAACCCTCTTGCTCTGGTGATGGGAATGCAAACTGGTGCAGCCACTGTGGAAAACAGTATGGAGTTTCCTGAAAAAGTAAAAAAATAGAACTACGATATGATCCAGCAATCACACTACTGGGTATTTATCCGAAGAGTACAAAAACACTAATTCAAAGAGATACATGCATCCTTGTGTTTATAGCAGCATTCTTTACAACAGCCAAAATATGGAAGCAGCCCAAGTGTCCATCGACTGATGAATGGATAGACAATGTGGCATATATGTATACAATGTAATATTACTCAGCCATAAGAAAGAATGAAGTCTAGCCAGTTGCAACAACATGATTGGAGCTAGAGAGTATAATGCTAAGTGAAATAAATCAGTCAGAGAAAGACAAATACCATATGATTTCACTCATGTGGAACTAAAGAAATTAAAAAAAAAAGTGCAAGGGAAACGAGAGAGAGAGAGAGAGAGAGAGAGAGAAACCAAAACAAAACAAGCAACAGATTCTCAACTGCAGAGAACAAACTGATGGTTACCAGAGGGGAGGTGGTGGGGGGCGTGGGGGAGATGGGAGATGGGGTTGGAGGAGGGCGCTTGTGGGCATGAGCACAGGGTGATGTATGGGAGTGCTGAATCACTCTATTGTCCGCCTGAACCTAATGTAACACTGTGTGTTAACTAAACTGGAATTAAAAAAAAAAAAAAGATTTGTTGCCCACATAGCCTGTGCCCACTTTGATCACAAAGGGACAGGGCCAGCACTCTGGGCTCCAGCAGATTTGCTGGCAAATGGACCCCACTGGGCTATGAGATTTTTAAGCAACACAATGAGGGAACACCAGCCCTCGCCCTATGTGACCAGGGGCTGGGATATAACAGTGATATCATGGGCAGAACCTTGGCCTCCAGCCCCATACCACTTCTCAGCACTTGCCCGCTGGGAGAGCCAGCCCTTCCCTCGGCATGAGTAGGAGTTTGGGAGCTCAAGTCTCGTGAATATGGTAGTATGGTCAGGTAGGAACTTGGCTGTGATTGTTTATGGTTGGGGGAAGTGCTGGTCCCTCCCTTGACATGACTGCAGGGCTGAGGTCCCAGCTTTTAGCTTATAGGTGCGTGATGAGCTGCCGAGACCACATCCCTTTGGGAAGGTTAGCCGCAGGGGATCCGTCATGTTGACCTCTTCCTCTCAATATCCTCCTGCATCTAGGAGAGCAAGTCCCCGCATGGTTCTCCTTTGCCCTTTTCTGGCCTGGGCTTGCAATTTCTTCCTCCCTCCAGATAGCTCCAGCCACAACGAGCTCCTTGTAATCCTCCATACTCACCGTGTTCGGTCATCTCCTGGCCTTGACCCTGCTGTCGGGTCTCCACCCATCTCCCTCTGCTCTTGACTCCATTGCTTTCCTGGGGAGTTCTCCTTCAACCTCAAGGTCTGGGCATTGGTGCCACCTCCTCCAGGATACCTTTCCCTACCCCTCTCCCAGGAGCTAGATTCCTGGCCTCTGCTCTCACACACCAGCGTGTTCTCTGACATCAGATTCCCTGTTCCCCGTTGTGGGTACTGCCTTATTTACTTCCTCGAGGTGAAGTTCACAGTACAATGGCCATTTTAAAGGGAACAGTTCCATGGCATTTAGTGCATTCACAATATGGTGCTACCACCGCCTCTGTTAAGTTCCCCCCAATTTTTATCACCCCAAAAGGAACCCTGTACCCATGAAACAGTTGCTTCCCATCCCCCCCCCTCCCTGCCCCCAGCCTCTGGCAGCCACTGATCTGCTTTCTGTCTCTGTAGATTTCCCTATCCTGGACCCTTCATAAATGGGATCACACACAATGTGGCTTTTCATGTGTGGCTTCTGTCACTTAGCATAATATGTTTGAGTGTATCCCAGTTGTAGCACGTGTCAGCACCCCATTCTTTCTTATGGCAGAATAATATCCCATTGTAGAGACACGCCGCATTTGGATCAGATCAACAGACATTGGGGTGTTTCTCCCTTTTGCCTGGTGTGCCCAGGGCTGCTGGGAACATCCACATCCAAGCATTCAAATGCCTGCGTTCACTTCCTTCAGGTCAATACCTGGGAGCGGAATTGTAGTGCGTGCTCATTTCATTGTCAGTCTCCGTGCCAGACTGGGAGCATCCTGAGGGCAGGGGAAAGGCACACACCCAACCCCAGGGGTGGGCACGGCGAGTGCCAGGAGCAAATTGGATGAGTCCCGGGCATCCAGAATGGATGTCTTCGTCCCCCTCAGTCATCTGCCCATTGGTCTGCATCATCCAGGCTCTGTGCCGATGGCATGACTCATTTTATCTCACTCACTGCCATATTTGCTCCTGTCCATTGTCACCTCCTTACCCTTATCCGACTGCAGTAGTCCTCCAGCACTTTTCCCCCAGCACCTGTGCCCACTTTTTTCCCACCATAGCACTACCACTCATATATTATAGACAATATATTTTATATGGCAGCTAATGGATAATATATATGCCATTTATTTGTTCATTCCCCTTTTACCGGTTCCCCACTAAGAACATGTGCCCTGCGAGGATAGGGACCTTGGTCTTTATTTGTATTCATTGCTCTATCCTGATGCCTGGAACAGTGCCTGGTACATGAGAGGCATCCAAACATTTGTGAAATACTCAGATGGATGAATGAATGCATTTCTTCCTCACTGTATCCCCCAAGGGAGCCATGATCATTCTCATTTTACAGACCCCAAGACTGAGGCTCAGAGAAGTCAAGGAACTTACATGAGGTCACAGATCTCTATCAAGGGTGGAATCAGGGTTGTAAGCCAGATCTCCCAGAGTCCCAATCCCATATTTTCTCCCAGTTCCCAAGGGATAGGGGCAACAGCTATAATTATATATTGCTTTTTAATATAAATATATATATTTATATAATTTTTATATAAATGTATAAACATATATATAGCAACATATATAATTATATTTGTTGCTATATATAATATATAATTATAGCAATAATATATATTTGCTATCATACAATTATAGCAATAAATACATTTGTTATAATAATATTATAGCAAAAATACATTGCTATATATATATATATAATTATAGCGATAATGCCTACAGTGCCTTAGGGTGCAGGATATGATGAATGACTTAAAACATAGGTTTAGTCCCTTAAACATGTCTTAGGTTCGTTTAACCACGAGTTTGTTGTATTCCCTGAGCAAATGCACCAATCCAAAGCTTGCGGGGAGATGGAGAAGCTGATCTGGGCCGGATTCTTTCTGCCCCCAGCTCTCAGAGCTCTTCGGCGCCCCCGGGCGGCAGCTTCTGGGAAGTGCGCTGGGCGATGGCGGCACCTGTTGCACGTACACTTCTCAGCACGAGTGCACATTCTTTAAACGGGAGATAGTGCCCTATCACCACGGTGTTGAGAGTCCCAATATGCACAGTCCGCTGCCGTGTGTCAGGTGCTGGGATAAGTAAGCACATCACTCACTGGGGCTGTCACATTTCCCCTCATTCCGTTCCCCAGAGGCAGGTCCTACTGTTGTCGCATTTCACAGGTGATAAAGCTGACCCAGAGAGGTCAGACAAGTGCCCAAGGCCACACAGCCAGTAAGTGGGTAGCCAGACAGAGGGCCAAGTCATGAGACTCAAGAGCTGGCTCATAGTCACAGGGCTAATAGTATGTTTGTCTATATTTAGAGCTTTACATACCCACCATAGTGGTGGTGACTTTGGTAGAGTGTTCTGGCAAAGGCTGGGAGAAGGGAAGAGGGAGACCCGTGTCAGAAATGAGCCCTCGTTCTGGTTTCGGTTCCCATTTGGCTCATCCATGATGGCCTGGGGGCCTCAGAAGAGTCCCAGGCCTCTGTCTTAGCTGCCCCTGGGCCCCGGTTGTGGAGGTGGCCCAGACCCTGGGTTTGAACGCCAGCTGCCTGTCCCCCTCTCTGGCGTGACCTTGGGCACATCTTCACTTCTGTGCTTCCATCTCCTTACCTACAAAGTAGAGACCAAAATGGCCCTTTGCACACAGAGTCACAAAAATGAGAGAAGACGTAAAGCAATCCGGATGTAACCATGAAGAAAGCAGAGGACAAATCGTTCAATAAGATCTTATGGCATTTCTTGAAAAAAGATGCACAGAAAACCATCTGGCAGGCTCCACAGCCAAACATTAATAGGGATGGTGGTTATAGGCTGTGGACCAACATTGCCTTTTTCCTTATCTGAGTTTTCTAATTTTTCTATAATGAATATATAATAACCAAATGAGTAGTTTTAATTAAAAATGGGGCAGTGAGTCAGTGTTCATGAAACCACTTTGTAAACTGTCAAATGTTCTATAAATTAGCTCTTGTTATGGTCCTTATAGTAATTATTATGGTTATTGCTCGCCGGCCGCGAGCTGGAATTCGTTTCTGCCCCTCGTCGCTTCCTTGGCCCTTGATGGGAGGGCCCTCGATAGCCTTCTGCCAGGTCCTGCTTCGTCATGCAACGATGACGATTCTCTCCATCTTTGTGGCCACCACCCACGTGGGGTCCAGCATCATCTCTCGCCAGGAGCCCTGCAGAACCCTCCACAGACTCTGCTTGTCCAAGCAAGATCTTTGAGAAAGGAACTTCATATCAAAACTCCCACTGGCTTCCCACTGACCTTGGCATTGGCTTCCCACTGACCTTGGCATTAAAACTACACTGCGTTTGGCCCGTGGTCCTGGTGGCCTGTCCCTTCGGCCTCTCCTTGAGCCATTCACCCCATTGTCACCACACCTTGAGCACATTGCCTCTGAGGAGCCACCCCAAAAGGGACCTAGGAAAGTGCCTACCCTAACTTAGATGGGTTTGGAGCCTGTCCACTTGGTGTTATTTGACCCTTATGGCTGTTTTTTTTTAAGATTTTATTTTGATATTTATTTTATTTTTGATATTTGATAGAGAAAGAGATCACAAGCAGGCAGAGAGGCAGGCAGAGAGGAAGGGGAAGCAGGCTCCCTGCTGAGCAGAGAGCCCGATGCGGGGCTCGATCCCAAGACCCTGAGATCATGAGCTGAGCCGAAGGCAGAGGGTTTAACCCACTGAGCCACCTAGGCGCCCCGACCCTTATGCTTTTATATCTCTTTATATCTCTTAGCACGGAGTCTGTGTATGTAGACCACTTTGGTATTTGCCATTCCAGCATGGCAAAGGAGTGAAGATGTTCACGCACAATTGAGTTTTTTAATTTTTATTTTTATTTTTTTGGTTTAACTTATACTGGGGCTGAAAACCCTAGCTTGCATTCAGACAGTGGGGATTTTTTAAAAAAGATTTTATTTATTTATTTGACACACAGAGAGCGAGCGCAAGTAGGCAGAGCGGCAGGCAGAGGGAGAGGGAGAGGGAGAGGCAGGCTCTCTGCCAAGCAAGGAGCCTGACATGGGGCTCGATCCCAGGATCGTGGGATCATGACCTGAGCTAAAGGCAGCCGCTTAACTGACTGATCCACTCAGGTGCCCCGACAGTGGGGATTTTTTAAAAAAAGATTTAATTTTTTAGTTGAGAGGGAGAGAGAGAGAGAGAGAGAGCGCGCGAGCGAGCACAGGGTGGGAGGTAGAAGGAGCTGCAGACTCCCCGCTGAGCAGGGAGTCCTGACTGAGCTTCCATTTTTTTCCCTAATAAACTGTTGCAAGACTTAAAAAAAAATAAAGAAAGAGCCCCCAAGTGCCTGGGTGGCTCAGTCATTAAGCGTTTGCCTTCTGCTCAGGTCATGATCCCAGGGTCCTGGGATCGAGCCCCCATATGGAGCCCCTGCTCAGTGTGAAGCCTGCTTGTGTTCCCTCTCTTACTCTCTGTCAAATAAATTTTAAAAATCTTAAAAAAAAAAAAAAAAAAGCCCCGCCCCTTCCTGCCTGTCTGGTTTTTTTCCTTGTCCTCTGCCTCCCTCGCCCCACACCTGCCATGCTCTGTCCTTGGCTCTTAGCGATCCAGTCCCCTTCTTGTCCTTGATGCCAGCTTCGATGTCATTTCTTTAGGAGGTTGAGCACTCTACCTAAAGTCAGCCCTGCCCTCAATGCTTTTATTTCCAGTTTTTTCAGCTGAAACTTTTATGGAGCTAATCCCAGACTGACATGCCGTCCTAAGAAATAATACAGAGCGATCCTGTTAACCGTCTGTTCAGGCTGTTCTAACAAATACCAGAGACTAGGGGGCTTGGACAACAGGCGTGCTCTGAGGCGCATAAGGCATAAAGTGCACACACAGTGGTGTCTGGGGGGCGTGATGTGCAGACGCTGTAAGGGAGTCCCTGTAACGCGCCTATACCGCAAGGTGCCTAAGGTGTAACTTACCAGGCTTGTCTCCCGGCTTATCTGCTGTCTCTCTGCTCCTTGTTCCAACTCAGGAGGCAACCTTTCCAAACAAGACTGGACCATCCAGTGGCCCACCACGGAAACCGGGAAGGAGAACAATCCTGTGTGTCCCCCGGAGCCCACCCCGTGGATCCGCACCCACCTCTCCCAGAGCCCCAGGGTCCAGACCAAGTGCGTCCAGCACTACTGTCACGCCAGCCCCTCGCCCGGGGCCCCCGTGTACACCCACGTGGACAGGCTCACCGTGGACGCCTACCCGGGCCTGTGCCCGCCGCCGCCGCTGGAGTCAGGCCACCGTTCCCTGCCCCCGTCTCCCCGGCAGCGGCACGCCGTGCGCACGCCGCCTCGCACGCCCAACATCGTCACCACCGTGACCCCGCCCGGCACGCCGCCCATGAGGAGGAAGAACAAGCTGAAGCCCCCCGGGACCCCGCCGCCCTCCTCGCGGAAGCTGATCCACTTGATCCCGGGCTTCACGGCCCTGCATCGAAGCAAGTCCCACGAGTTCCAGCTGGGTCACCGTGTGGAGGAGGCCCACACGCCCAAGTAAGTGCGTTTGGTGGGGGCCCTGGAGGCCGCGGAGCCCTGGGGGCTGCCAGGGGCGGCTTCATGGCCCCCGGACTACGCCCCGTTAGGGGAACCTCGAAAGCACTTGTGTTTTTCTTTCTTCAGTTGAACGAAAGGTGGCTTTTCACCGACAGCCTGTGAAAAATATGAATAGCACGTTCCGGAAATGACCCTTTTTAAACTAGGGAATGTTCTAGAAATGACCCTTTTAAGCAAGGGATTCTCTAAAGCAAGAGAATGGTGGGTAAACCATCCCCTAGGGTCCAAATCTGCACTTGTGGCAACGCAGTCAGGTTCATCCCTGTGTGCATGGTCTGTGGCTGCTTTCCTGCCGCCCAGCTGAGCTGGGTATGACCCACAAAGCTGGAAATGTTTGCCATCAGGCCTTGGATGGGGAAAGCTGGCCAGCTCCAGCAGGCTATTCCCCAGCAGTGCCCCTGGACAGGAGCTGTGAGCTGCATACCTAACCTTACATTTTCTAGTATTGCGTTAAAGAGAGTGAAAAGACACAAGTGATCTTTTGATAATAGGTGTCATTTAATGGAATGTGGCAAAATATTACCATTGCAACATAGAATCGATATAAAATATTAACACTGAAATAGTTTGCATTCTTTTTTTTCCCTATGAAGGCTTCAGAACCCAGTGTGTATATTAGACCTCCGGCTCCTTATCAGTTCAGACTCCCTGCATTTTAAGTGTGCAATGGCCCCGGGGGGCAAGGGGCTGTTGTATGGGCAGCACGTGCTGGATCATGCTAGTGCTTATCACGAAGAGGCATGTCTGGGTCTGCTCGGGGTTGGGGGCGGGTCAGGGAGTGGAGAACTAGACTGTTAGAGCAAAGGACTTCATACAGAAGCTTACGGTGAGCCTCTAGGTATCCGGGGGAACATCATCAAAGTGGGGTGCAGTGTATGCCTGGCTTTGGTTTGGGGGGGATCTTGCTGACAGCAGAGGGTGACACAGTTTTCTGTAGCTACATACTGGCCGGCGGAAGGAACCCTCAGAGGCTGACAGTGCCCAGGTTCCTTTCCAGGTTCTTGGTGTTTTAAAAATGGAAGAAATGCTAAACAGGCTTCCAGAAGTGGATAGCATGTTTTAAATATCTACACTTGAACAAAATTGCCATGAAGGCATAGAACATAAAGTGATGATTTAGGGGTGCCTGGGTGGCTCAGTTGGTTAAGCGTCTGCCTTTGGCTCGTGTCATGATCCCAGAGTTCTGGGATCAAGCCTCGCATCGGGCTCCCTGCTTGGAGGGGCGTCTGCTTCTCTCTCTGCCTTTCCCCTCGGCTTTCGTGCTCTCTCTCTCTCTCAAATAAATAAATAAAATCTTTTAAGAAATGATAATTTATAATCTTACTAGGAAACACTATAAGGAGTTGGAGTTCGGCACCTGTTGTGTGTCAGAGCCCTGGAACCCTGCTCTGGGATCCTTGCCTCTAGGATGTGGGGGAGCAGTGGGGAAGAGTTCCACTGCATTTCCAGCACTTAAAGATCCATTTGGGGGGTTGAGGCCACCAAGAGGCAGAGTGTCTGGCCCATGCTTCTGTAGGAAACAAAGGGCAGAGGCCCTGGCTGAACCTGACCTTCACTTTGGCTTCCTGCAACATTGCAGAGGCTCTCCGGGATTTTCAGACCCCCACCCCCTAGCTGTACTCATTCACCTTTGACTTGGGCAGTTATCCAGAGCTGGCTCTCTGTCCTGGGCAAGTGTGCAGAGGGACTCAGGGGGCCTGCCCCAATCTCAGACCTTCTCCCTGCCTCCTGTCTCAAGCAAACAGCCCATGTGACTGTCATCTGTTACTTTTGCAACACAGTCCTAGGACCGTCTAGGACTAACACCTGACCCCTTCTGTTGCCCTCAGTCACCCCCTTGGGGGGTTCAGAGGAGCACCTGCCTTCAAGGGTCTTCACTGTTCGAGCCAGTGTCTCATGAGCTCTCATCACCATGTACAAGGGGATCCCAGACACTGATTATAAATTACAACCTGTGATAAACATAAAAGATATGTATATCTTACATATACATGTGTATATGTAAGTGGTTGGTTCTCGGCTCTAGGCTCGTCAGTGGGGGTATAACGGGAAGCAAAGACATAGCCTTGGTCTTGTGAAGTCTGACATTAATCACATTAACCACACATAAATATTATAAGATTGTGTCAGTAATTACAAACAGCATGAGAGGCTCTAACGATGCCGTGCAGGGTACCATCAGAGCTCCTGACCAGACTGAGCTGATCGAGTTTGAGCTGGCAGGGAGGTGAGTGGGGGAACTAGGGAGAGTCTGATCACGGAGAGTTCCCAGAAGTGGTTTAGACTGGAGGCTAAGGAGGGGTTAAGAGGGTGACTGGGTGGAGGTGGAGGGTGTGGGAAGTACTCCGGCCAAAAGGTAGAAGGTGGCACCATACATTTGATCAATCGACAGAAGGCGACAAAAGGCCTCGGTGGCTAAGGGACCAAGGCAGGTGTTGCAGGAGGAGACTCAAGAGTTAGCCAGGAGGCAGCACTCTTTGCAGCTGCCCCAGAGTGGAAACAGCCCAAATGTCCGTCAGTGGATAAAGGGCTAAACACAGTGTGTGCCCTCTATCCAGTGGAATATTATTCAGCCGTCAAAAGGAAAGAAATTCTGACACGAGCTTCAGTGTGGATGAATCTCAAAACCAGTATGCCAAGTAGAAGAAGCCAGTCACAAAGGGATCCAGTCACATCTGAAGGCACTTATATGAGGTACCCAGATTGACAAGAGCAACCACAGCAAAGAGGCGGAAGAGCTAGGGGTTGGCAACCTTTTTCTGTGGAGGGCCAGATAATGAAAGTTTCAGGTCTGGTGGGCCATGCGGCCTGCACCTCTCCCAGCAGAGTGGAAGCAGCTATAGACAACAGGTAAATGAATGGACATGGCGATGTACCTATAAAACTTTATTTGTAAAAAAAAAAAAAAAAAAATCAGGGCCTGGCTGAGTTTGGTGCCTCAGGCTGTCGTTCGCTGGGTCAGAAGCTGCGCTGTAGAGAGTCATTCTCCCTTTGAGGCCCTGGGAGGGTCTTCAGGGTGGAAAGCATGATCACATAGGATGGTCACTCACGGTTTGACGCGGTGGTTTCTTCCAGCTGCGCGTCTCCCTCGCCCGTCCTGTGCTGACCCGCAGCGGGTTGTGGGACGTGAGAAAAGGCTCTACGGACACGTGATCTTTTCTCTGTGAGGAAGGGGTGAAGTGAGAGAGGCTGACCTTTGGGGCTTTTTCCAGCTTTATTGACATATGATATTATATACATTTAAGGTGTGCAAGGTGACGATTTAACACAAAGAGGTATTCCAAAATGATGACCACAATAAGGCTAGCTAACACTTCTATCACCTCACATAATTTTTTGGGGGTGAGCATATTTAAGATTTATTCCCTCAGTAACTTTGAAGTACATAATACAATGTTGTTAACTATAGTCACTAGCTGTGCACTAGATCCTCAGAACTTATTCGTCTTATAACTAGAAGTTTTCATCCTTTGGCCAACATCTCCCCATTTCCCTCAGCTCCAACCCCTAGCAACCCCCTTCTACTTCCTGTTTCTATGTTTGATGTTTTTAGATTCCACATATAAGTGAGATCAAGCAGTATCTGTCTTTCTGTGTCTGACTGATTTCACTCAGCATAATGCCCCTCAGGGTCTATCCACGTTGTTGCAAATGGCAAGCTTTCCTTCCTTTTTATGGATGAATAATATTCCATTGTGTGTGTACGTGTGTGTGTGTACATATTTCCTCTATCCATTCATCTGTTGACAGACACTTGGATTGTTTCCATGTGTTGGCTACTATGAATAATGCTGCAGTGACCAAGGGGGTACAGATATCTCTTCAAGGTGGCAGTTTCATCTCCTTTGGATATATACCCAGAAGTAGAATGGCTGGATCATGGGGTAGTTCTGTTTTACTTTTTTTGAGGAACCATCCATAGTGGTTTTCCATAGTGGTTGCACCAATCTGTATTCCCACCAGTGGCGCGTGAGGGTTCCCTTTTTAACACGTCCGTACCAGAGCTCATCATGTCTTGCCTTTTTGATAATAGCCATTCTAGTGGAAGTGAGGTGATGTCTCATCGCAGTTTTGATTTGCATGACCCTGATGATGAGCGATGTTGAGCAGCTTTTCATGGATCTGTTGGCCATTTGTGTGTCTTCGGAAAAAATGTCTATTCAGGTTCCCTGCCCATTTAAAAATCAGATGATGATGATTATTTTTTGCTATTGAGTTGTAAGAGTTTCTTATCTAAGAGTTTCTTATATAACTTCATAATGTCTTATCAGATTTGCAAATATTTTCTCCCATTCTATAGGTTGCTTTATCATTTTTTGATTTTTTTTTTCTGTGCAGAAGCTTCTTAGTTTGGTATCATTCCATCTGTTGATTTTTGCTTCTGTTGCTTCTACTTTTGGTATCATATCCAAAGAAGTCACCAAGGAGCTTTTACCCTATGGTTTCTTCTCAGAGTTACGGTTTCAGGACTCACATTTAAGTTTTTAATCCATCTGAGTTAATTTTTGTGAATGGTATAAGATCGGGATCCAGTTCCATTCTTTTGCATGTGACTATTCAGTTTTCCCAATGCCATTTATTGAAGATTGAAGACATTATCTTTCCTCAATGAGTGTTCTTGGCTCCCTTGTCAAATATTAGTTGACCATATATATTTGGGTTTATTTCTGGGCCTTTGATTCTGTTCCATCGGCCTATATGTCTATTTTTATGCCAGTACCACACTTTAAATGTGAGCCTTTCCCCAGATCCCTGAGGGATTTACTCTGTCTGGATAGGGTTGAATCACCTACTTTTTCAAGGCCTTCCAAATCGACTCGTCCACCATCAGCTGTTTTAGAAATTGTCTATCAGGATTCAGGCCAAGTTCAGCTCTGCCCATCAGAGTTCTTCTGTCCAGTTTGGCGAGTTCTCCACTTCCCTGAAGAAGGTACTTCTCCTGCCTCACCTCACAAGATGCTGAGATTCATGGAGTGAAAGCAGCAGAGTGGTCAGGTAGAGATGCGATGTGACCGGTTGGCCTTGGACCCAGCCATTAGATCCACAGGGATATTCGGGTACCTAGCCTTTGGGAGTTTAAAAAAAAAAAAATCCAAGACAGAGACAATGGCACTTTGGACTGTGTGGGCAGGAGGAGCAGGGGCAGAGATTAAATCGAATCAGGGAGCTTAAGGAAGGGTTTTCAGAGAGACATCAGTTGAGTTAAATTCCGATAAGTAGACTGACAACCGCCAGCATGTGCCTTGGTCTGAGCTAGTCCTGGTTCCGCAAGGGAGTAGCTTTGTGACCTTGGATTTAACCCATATTAGTTTTCTCATCTGTGAGCCAGAGAGATTGGAATTCGTGTGTGCCCTTGAATCCGTGGTCATGACTCATGTGTGGATGGTGGCACCATTTTAATGGGCTGCAACCAGCCCATTAAGGAAATGAAATAGAATAGCCTAAGCTTGCTATTGGAATGTATTCCGTGTAATGAGTCTATTAGTGTTGTTTTGTGAAACACCCACACACTGTGTGTGTGTGTGTGTGTGTGTGTGTGTGTGTACATATGTGTTTATATACACATACATATTTTTTTTCCTTCTTCTGGGGGCTTTTTCTACTCTGGACAGCTTTGATGCTAGAATAAGCCCCATCAAGGATTAGGTGAGAAGGTTTGAGAAGCCAGCCCTTTATCCTGAATTACTCAACTCATTCTGGTTTCATTGTTCTGTTTCATGTCTGAGTTCTTCGCACCATCAACCCTGTACCCTTGCTGGGCATGGTTCTTTGTTGACAACTTGGCTGTCATAAGTCTACCTTGATTTCCCCGTAATGGATAAAGCAGAATTCCAGAAGTCATGGGTCTTTCTGAACAGATCTGGGTCTTTCTTTCTTTCTTTCTTTTTTTTTTTTTAAGATTTTATTTATTTGACAGACAGATCACAAGTAGGCAGAGAGGCAGGCAGAGAGAGAGGAGGAAGCAGGCTCCCTTCTGAGCAGAGAGCCTGATGCGGGGCTCGATCCCAGAACCCTGGGATCATGACCTGATCCGAAGGCAGAGGCTTTAACCCACTGAGCTACCCAGGCGCCCAAGATCTGAGTCTTTCAAGACTGTTGATTCTTTGTGAGTTTTCAGGCCCCAACACCCTGGTAAGTTTGGGGTTGGAGGAAGACTAGGTTTTAGACACTTTACCCTTGGCATACCTATGGTGGTGTGTATCAGATGGTCTGTTTGGGTTCCAAGCTGGTCCCCAATAGTATACCATGGGCATTTCTAAAAAAAAGCATGGCAAGAAAAGAAAATATTAGCCATAGCACATCTCTCACCTCCATTCGGAGTGTTGGTATGCTAGAAAATACTAGAACTACTATGATTTCTCTTAGTCAAAACCATTTTTCCTGCCTAATATTCATTCTCAAAATGCTATTTACTTTCTTCTTTTCCTCTCTTTTTTTTTTTTTTTGCATTTGAGTTAAGTGTGTGGTTTTACTTACATGGCATTTTGAAACACACACATACACACACATACATACATGCAGGGAATCTTCCCCCTTCCCCCCGGAAAAGTAATACATGATTATTGTGCAAATTGAGAGAACACAAGAAATTGATGAAGAAAGTGGAAAGTATACACTGGTCTTTTATTTTCTATGTATGTATGTGTATAGAATCTATACACACATAATATATACACACACTGTTTTTCAACAGGGCTGAAATCATCCCTAGGGGAGCAAAAATCAGTTCTTGGTAGAGGAAGGCAAAAACAGAAACAAACAAAACAAAACAAAAAACCCCCACCTGATATTACAATAGTTTATGACCCTCCAAAGAGCCACTTCCATAAATAGAGATATGGTGTATTTGTGGTATTAAAATTTTATTGGGAGTTAGGGATGACAATTAGAACAAAAATCCAAAATGTTTCCTTAAAGGTTCATACTGAAAAAAAAAATTGAAAAACACTGACATAGCTCTATGAATCTAATCTTGTAGATACAGTTAGACTGAAACATTGGGGGTTATCAAGAGTCTCCCCGGTGTTCTTATCAGTCTTCCTCCCTCAGGCTCTCTGGCCACACTTGTATGAATCAGTTGGCACCGATTCCTTATGGTCAGCCGTTTGGAAAATGAAGTCCGTGCCATCTCAGGGATTCTGGTCACCTTAACTTCACTCCACGGATCCCATGGCCACAGTGTTGGAAAAAGAAAAAAATCTAACAATTCTTTTTTTTTTTTTTAAGAGTTTTATTTATTTATTTATTTGACAGACAGAGATCACAAGTAGGCAGAGAGGCAGGCAGAGAGAGCGGGGGAAGCAGGCTCCCCGCTGAGCAGAGAGCCCGATGTGGGGCTGGATCCCAGGACCCTGAGATCATGACCTGAGCCCAAGGCAGAGGCTTAACCCACGGAGCAACCCAGGTGCCCTACAGATCCCATTTTAAATGCATGGGAGAGGCTCAGTGTTCAAGAAGAATCCCATTGTGAACCCCTCCCTTTTTTGCAAATCTTTTTTAAAGGTGATTTTCAATTATAATTTTGTTTTCATTACAGAAGCCATATCTTTATTTTGAAAATACAGGCATACAGGGTCTAAGTCCCCCTTCCCCTGCCCTAGAGAGAGGCTAGAACTGCAGGAATCCTTTGCTGGGAATCCTTGCATCAACACACATAGTGTGTTTGTATGTGCATATATAATAGATTTAGTTTACTTTCTTCATAATCAGAACCACACTCTATACGTTTACTAATGCGACTTGCCTTTGTCAGTCCTGCATGAATAGGAATATTCCCTTTACGACCTTCTCCCTTCTCGCACTTAATCCCTTTTAGAAATTCTTCTGTTCTCCCCAAAGCACAGCTGGAAGGTGCCTCTGCTCTCAGACTTCTGTGTTGTTTCTGTACAATTGCAGCCCTGCTGTCCTGGGGGAGCGTGGGAAAAGCCTCAGGTGACTGGCGAGGAAGGCAACCAGGCAGGCTGAGATCCACACTCATCCTCATTCTGGTTCCCGCAAATTCAGAATCTGTCTGTGGTCTGGGCTGTATCACTTATAGCTAGTTTGAACACGCTTTGCTCAACAGGTTAATTGTGCACTTATGCACAGGAGTGATCTTTTTATTTGTCTTAGAAAACTAATTATGTCCAAGCCCTCAAACTCCCTGACACATACCTATAGATCATTGTGCTGATGATTTCAGTAAACTCTAATGGATGTGTGAGGACCCTAGTGGAGAGATTAGTTTGTATATAATAGTATATTCATTAAAAAGGAAGGCTTCTGCCACGCTCACGCAAGGGGTCCTTTTAGGTCTAATTAGGCATTCGGACACACACACTCAGATTGATTTAGGTCACACTTGGCATTGGAATGACCTTGGAGGATGCGGGGTTGCCTCAGGTGTCTTTTCTGCGGATCCTCAAGGGGCTACGCTTCCTCGCCCTCACCTCCAAGTGGCATTTCGAAAGCAAGGTGGAAAGAACGTTAAGGAGGTGTGGGAGCCACCCTGACTTAGGGAGCGGTCGCTCTTGGAACAGCTCCACCAACGTAGCTCCTACGGACACTACAGGGGACACGCATAGTTGTAACAGTCATGCTGCTCAGGGGACCCCAAGGCTGTGGATCCCTCCTCAGATACTTAAAGTTCATGGTGAGAACTCCCAGTCCATATGTAATGTGCCAACCAGAGGCAATTCTACCACAAGCAGTGAGGTCTACTAAAATAGTTGACATTTCCCCTTTAGGGGTATTCAGAGGATTAGACCTAGAGAGTCAGGCCAAGTTCAAATTCCCATTCGCAGAAGACGAAAAGGAGGTGTTCCCTCTTTTCTGTAGCTTCTCTCTCTCTCTCTCTCTCTCTCTCTCTCTCTTTTTTTAAGATTTTATTCATTTATTTGACAGACAGAAATCACAAGTAGGCAGAGAGGCAGGCGGAGAGAGAGGAAGGGAAGCAGGCTCCCTGCTGAGCAGAGAACCCGATGCGGGACTTGATCCCAGGATCTCGGGATCATGACCTGATCTGAAGACAGAGGCTTTAACCCACTGAGCCACCCAGGCGCCCCTCTGTAGCTTCTCTTTAAAAATCTTGTAAGGTGGATTTGTCACCAAATCACACTGAGTTTCTTATTTTGAATCAGTGAGGTCTTTTAATAAGATCTTTTGCAATTCATTTATTATATCACATGTCTATTGTATATAATGTAATTTATAAATATTTCCAGTTAAATCTGTGCTTATCAATTTTTTAAAGTATTGTTACTTCTTTGCATAAGAGGGTTTCATCCGCAGCCCCATCTTCCTGGCCAGCACTGACCTGGTGCCCCCTCTTCCAGATTCCAGGCCCACTTCCAGGAGAAGTTTTACTTACCCAACACCTGCCTCTGTCTTGTGTTCTATATACTTTCTTGGAGGATCCCCAGAGGGACTGAGCCCCATGGGGTCAGCCCCATGATGGCAGAGCCTTACCCCTACCCCATCTCTCATAGCACATCCTTTATGGGCTTTCCTCCGTTTCCTGCCTCACCTTTCTACTTCATCATACTTCCTGGAATCACCTTCCAAATATACTGTTTGCACCCCCAAAATTTTCCTTAGTGTCTGATTTTGGGGGAACCCAAACTAAAACAGGTGATCATTAATCTCGTTGCGTTAAGCTCAACACACAGCACATTTCCGCTAAATGAAATTGTTTGTTGATTGAATGATAGCTCTAATAATATGCATGATGGCCATCACTTACTTTGCATGGTTTATTTTATTTAATCCCATTTTGCGAGTGAGGATATAGACTTTAAGAGGGATCATGCTTTGTCCAACCTTGTTCAGACTAAGTACTAGAGTTGCAGCCCGTTCTCGCCCAAAGTCCGCAGGGACCCTGGAGGATGGGGTGGGTAAGGCCATGGGTTCTGGAGCCAGATGGCCTGGGTCTGCGTCCTGACTTCACCACTTCCCAGTTGTGTAACTTTATTCAGATTCCAGTTGTCCCAGTGCAAACAAAAAATGGGAGATCGTGTAGCAAATCATGTTATCATGACCCCTTAGTTTCTTTTGATGTGGAGGTATCCCTAGGACATGCTCTGTTTTATACACCATCTCTCAATTTTGATTTGTCTGATCTTTCTTTATGATTACACTCGGGTTATACAACTTTAGCAGAGCAGTGATCAGTGTAGGAAATGCATGCTGATTGGCCAGTTACTGGTATTGCTAATTGTGATCATTCGGTGGAGGTGATGTCTGCCGATTTTACCCCCTGAGGTTAGTATGTACCTAATGGGGAGATACTTGGAAACCATGTAACTATTTTGTTGCTGCTCAAAATTCCACCACTGTCGTTAAAACTCCACTGAAGATTCTTGCTTGAATCAAGTATTATTGTGATGGTTTCCAAACGGTCACTTCTATTTCCATCATTTCTTCCGTATTTGCCAGTCAGCTTTCTTCTGAAAGGAAAACAACTTCCCTTTCTTCCTTCTTTGTTTATATCCGTGTGGTCTCATGGATTCTTACTTAATTCAGTAGGTTGTAGTCCTTTACTGCGACTATTTATTCTGATGCTCATTTGTCTTCCATGTGGCCAGCAGAAGCCCCTTCAAGCTGGTTCCTACCTCCTTTAGACATGTTCTTATCTTACTTTGAGGATGGCCTTATTTTTTGGCACAAGAAGATGAGGACTCTAGCTGAAGGCAGGTGTTCTCTCTTTTTTCATGCATAAGATGCTGTTTGTACAAAGCTTAGCTCCGTGCATGGTGCAGAGTAAGTGTTGGCTCTTATTAATAGCATTGCTTTTATGATGATGTGCTGAC
Organism: Martes martes; assembly: GCF_963455335.1. NCBI lineage: Eukaryota > Metazoa > Chordata > Mammalia > Carnivora > Mustelidae > Martes > Martes martes. The sequence continues at coordinate 79,402,040 of NC_137901.1, forward strand.
CCTTGACAGAACCTCAGACCTCCGGATCTTTTTCTAGTAGCAGTGGGCAGGCAGGCTCTGCCAGAACACAGCCGGCTGCCACAAAGGCATGTAGTATCTCTTCTTTCCTGGCTCCCAGACCCTTACCTCACAGTGATAGAGTCCTCAGGGGTTGTCCCCTGAGGGGTGTAAATGTCTGAGAAATTATAAAGTTTATAGAAAAATGCAATGACTAGTAGAAGGGACCTTTAGGTCCCATGACTCAGAATGAAAGCATACAAATTTTTTTTTTTTTTTCCTATTTGCTTTGCTGTTTTTTCCCCCAACCACAACAAGAACAACAATTCACAGGTGAGGTTAAAGATCCCCTGAAAACTCACCCCCGTTTCTGCTACTTCTTCCCAGAGGTAGCAGCAAACCCACTTCAGAGCATGTCCTTCCTGTGTATGGGTAGGTATTGTTTTGTGGGCTCTACACTTTTCTCATCGCTGGTATGTAACTATGGATACAATATTGTTACTTGCTTTTCTTCACTCAGCATTTTTGGAAGCTCTCCATGGTGATACACACACAGCTTCTAGTCAGTTACTTTCACCTGTTGTATGATATTCTGTTGTACGGACCTGCCGTTGTGTACTGATTCCCCTGTTGATGGACATCTCAGTTGCTTCCACACCTTTCCTGTTGCAACTGGCATTGCAGTAGAAGCTCCTGTACGTATTTCCCTGTGCACAGGTGCAAGAGTTTCTGTAAGGGCATCCTTCAGTGTGGATTTGCAGGGCCAGTGTATTTATTTAATGCATGAAAGTTGTATTTGGGGGGAAGGAGGATCTCTTTGAGATGGCAGCTCTTTCAAGGATCAAAGGAAGGCTCAGGCACTAGGTCTGGGGATGGGACAGATATTTTGGTCCCAGTGGATTTTTCTGGAGTCTGTGAGATTAGATGCTCTTAGAAGGCTGGTGTTGCCACCTGTTTTTCCTTTTTGCTCTTGGCCATCAGGTGAGTATTCAGAGCCACAGGGGGAAAGTGATGTCCTTCTCTCCTCACTACTTTCTTTTTATCCCAGATGGATGACAAGACCAGGGGTTCTTCTAGAGGAGCTGCCCAGAGGGCCCCCAGGCACAGTGGCTGAGGTCCAGCCTGCTGGGAGATCATTTTTACTAAATATCATTGTCTTTCTTATCCTTCTTAATCAATTTCATTATTATCATCTCGCTGGAATGTGCTAGGTTCTATTAAAAATAGATCCCAAATATGGCGGTCTAACCACGTGCCCAAGCTCCTTCTTGGGACTCTTCCCCGATCCTGTGCCCTGGTCAGGGCTGGGGGCTTATGTCTGCTCCCAGCTCCCGGATGCTGGCTCCCCATGGCTCACCTTGCCTGATCTCCAGCGGCCTTCTACAGTTGTTCCCCATCTCTTATTCCCTAGAATGTCTTTGCCACTCTTAGCATTGTGAGGGTCCTGCTAGTCTTTCTGGGTACTAGTTTTTTTTTTTTTTAAAGATATTATTTATGTATTTGACAGAGAGAGACACAGCAAGAGAGAGAACACAAGCAGGGGGAGTGAGAGAGGGAGAGCAGGCTTCCCACCAAGCAGGGAGCCCGATGTGGGGCTCGACCCCAGGACCCCGGTTTCATGACCTGAGCTGAAGGCAGATGCTTAATGACTGAGCCACCCATGCGGCCCTTAGGTCTGTCTTCCAATTCACAAATTCTCTCTTTAGCTGTTATAGTCTTGCTGCCTCTTAAGTTTTAAAATTTTGATGACTTTTATTTTGTTTCATTTTTATTATTTTTATTTTTTAAAGATTTTTAAAAAGATTTTATTTATTAGAGAGCATGAGCAGGGGAGAGGGGTAGATGGAAAGGGAGATGCAGACTTCCTGCTGAGCATGGAGCCCGATGCGGGGCTCGATCCCAGGACCCCAGCTTCATGACCGGAGCCGAAGGCCAACACTTAAGGACTGAGCCCCCCAGGCACCCCTCAGTACTAGTTTCTTAATGACAATTCAACAGATATTTTGTGTGCATTTGTTGAATGAATGAGTATGGATAATAATATCAGTATCTGGGGTTCCTGAGTGGCGCAGCCGGTTGAGGGTCCGACTCTTGTTTTGGCTCGTGATCTCCGGGTGCTGGGATTGAGTCCCGCATTGGGCTCCATGCTCAGTGAGGCGCTTGCTTGAAGATTTTCCCTCTCCCTCCCCTCCTGCCCTTCCCCCACTCACACACCGATGTTCTTTCTCTAAAATAAATAAATACATCTTTAAAAAATAATCATAATGTCAGCATCGGTGATTTTTTGAGTGCCCATGAGTCCTCAGGCATTTTCTTGTTTAATCCTCACAGCACCGTGTGTGAGGTGGTTATTATCATTATCCCCATATGATAGATGGAGAAACTGAGGCTCAGAGAGGGTGAACAAATTGCTTAGGATCGTGAGAACCAGAGTTCGGACCCAGCCCTGACTCCAGATCCCTTAACTGCTGCACGCTACTGCTTCCTGGACAGTGCTGACTTGGCCCAAGAGAGACTTGGGTTCGAATCCCTGGTGAGGATAGCCCCGGAGAAGGCACGGCTTGCTACCTTGTTGCATCTGTGTGTTTGTGGAGTAATCCATTAGGGGCACTCCGGGACTCCACGTCCTGCAGGCAAGATGACTTTAAGAGTCACGTGGGACAACCGGAAACCTTTCAAACTATGTCAGCATTTACGTCTTAATTCAAAAAAAGTGTGGCTGACACATCAGATTCGGGATTCATTAGAAGTTGTTGCTTCAGATGAGACTAGCAGACCATCATCATCATCATCATCATCACCATCATCATCATGATGTTTAAAGAACCAGTGAGTGAATAAGGTGGTCCTTTTGATACGGCAGAGTTTCAGAAAGCGGTTCAGACCATGAAAAAAGGTTGGGAAGTACCACCTCAAAGTTATCTTCTTTTTTTTTTTTTTTAAGATTTATTTTATTTATTTGACAGAGAGAGATCACAAGTAAGCAGAGAGGCAGGCAAAGAGAGAGAGGGAGGGAAGCAGGCTTCCTGCTGAGCAGAGAGCCCGATATGGGACTCGATCCCAGGACCCTGAGATCATGACCTGAGCCGAAGGCAGCGGCTTAACCCACTGAGCCACCCAGGCGCCCCTCAAAGTTATCTTCTTACCACAAAAGGCCAGATTTAACTTTCAAAAGTGGGTGAAACACACAAGTCCACGGAGGTAGGAAGAAGAATTGTAGATGGAAAAGTTGGGATAACAAGGAGGTGCTGAGTTTCCCCTGTGGTTCTCCACTATGTTAATTTCCAGGCCTCCCTCGGAGCTGCAGAGCCTGGGTTTTGGAGGGGGAAGAGCCCTCCTACTGCGGAATGAGCTTGTTAGAAATCTCCCCTTTGGGGAAATATATCCGTACCCCTTATTAGTTTTAAAAACTCTCAGGGTGAGACGAGGATGTGATGGAACCTGAATCCAGCAAATATTTGTTGGGCCCCTGCTGTGGACCAGGCACTGGGGTAAGAATAGGGATATATAGAGAGGAATGCGGAGGCAGATTCCCCTGGTCAGCGTTGGAAGTGGGAGAGTCGAGGCAGATGAAACGTTTACACATTTGGTCACTTTGCGTGTTTGAACAAGGGGGCGTTTATTTTCCCTAAGCAGAAGGGAACAAAGCCAAGGCATGCAGAGGTGAGTGACATTTTAATGGGACCTCGTGGGGACGTATTTGAGTTGGCTGGGTGCACGGACAGGGGAGACATTTCAGTACCCATTCTGACCTGGTTCAGCTATGATTAAATGGCCCAAGGGTGGGTTGGCATATCTGATAAGTCCAGGGCTGGCCATTCCCCATCCAGTTCCAAGGGCGGACTTTTTTGGTAGACCCCGGTATGAGTTCAGAATACTTCTCAACACAACATTCTGGGAAAGTTGCTGTCTGTCCATCCAAAGTGGAATGTTTGATGAATATCTGATTTCCCATCTTTTCCCAGAGCCCTTTATCCTATAGGTTAGGGCAAATGGTTCTTCTCTTGATGGGGAGGGGGCTTAGAATGTGAAACGAAGCTAGAGGTTAATAAAGAACCAGATGGGGGCGCCTGGGTGGCTCAGTGGGTTAAAGCCTCTGCCTTCGGCTCGGGTCATGATCCCAGGGTCCTGGGATCGAGCCCCACATCGGGCTCTCTGCTCAGCGGGGAGCCCACTTCCTCCTCTCTCTCTCTCTGCCTGCCTCTCTGCCTACTTGTGATCTCTGTCAAATAAATAAATAAAAATCTTTAAAAAAAAGAAAGAAAGAAAGAAAGAAAGAAAGAAAGAAAGAAAGAAAGAACCAGAGGGAGAGTGTCATCCTTAAGCTGGTAAACATATTTCTTTTTTTTTTTTTTTTAAGCTACTATTCAGGGCACCCTGTGGTTTTATGGCGTTGCGATTATCTCCTAGATGCACGTTCCCCAGATCATCTGGAAGCATCATCCTACAGACCTGTTGTTTATGCAAAGCACAGAATGCTTCACCGCGAGTGAAACACTACAGTTTGCGTGGCACTGGTATCTCGAATGCGGAATTACAGTGATCGTTATTACCCTGATAAAAGGAAAAGAGTGAGAATTATTAGATTTGGGTTTGAGGTGCCCAGTCATAAGTTCCCGTCTTGCGTCCAGGACGCTGCAGTGTTTCCCAAGAGACTTCCTTCATCAAGCAGAATTGATGGTTTCTTTTTATCTATCCCTGCGGTAATCCTGTTGAGTTTTTTGCTTCTCCTCCTCTGTTCCCTTTGCTTTGTTCTGGCAGGCGCCAGCCTTCCGGGAGGGAATGTCACTTGTTGCCAAATTAAATGCCCCAAATCTACTTGCTCCAGAGGGTTGGTGCCATTTCTGGAAAGAGAAGGCGCTGCTCTCTATCTTGATATTTGGCCCCGTCGATGGAATTGGACATGTAGCCTTTTAGTGTGATAAATGGGGAGACATACAAATTCCTTCCAGGGCCACCTTCTCCACTACGTTTTGGCTCCTCGATGGGAACCTGTGCACATCTGCTTGGCACTTTGATTTAAGATAATGGAGGGGAGGGCATGTCGAGGGAGCACGATACCAGAATCATATGGAGTGTTTACACCAAGGCAGGCAGGCAGTGAGACCTTTGAAAGCCAAGGCAGAGGCTGGAGCAAGGCTGGGGACAGCTGAGACCGCAGCTCCAGAACCCGGAGGCCCTGATGGAGAAGCTGTTCAGGGCCAGGCGTGCGGCCTCAACATGCCAGTTGGAAGGCGGCCATGAAAGAGACATGACTACTCTGTTCAGTAGGGCTCTTCTTTGTTCCTTATTGGGTAAGGGGCCAGTCCTTGGTCCACCCCAGAGCGAGATCTGGCCCCGCCTGTAACTCTGTACCGCTCTAAGCCAGATGGAAGGCTTTGATGAATGAGTTTCATTTCATTCATTCATTCCTTCATTCATGGGTCACACATTTTTGCCTCCATGGTGCCCAGTCCTACAGGGATTCCGCGGTGAGCGAATGACCCCTGCTTTCCAGGAGGTTACAGTGGAGCAGAAAAGAGCGATTAGTCAGCAGACTAAAATAGTAATGTGTGTTGAGCAGGGTGCCGAGGACCAGAAGCAACGGTAGGATCTAGAGTTTGGGTTCCAACTTGGAATAATAGTCCACGCCCCACCTGTTAGTGAACGTTTCCTCACTCCTCCCTCGTGTTGCTCTGGGAACTGTTCCCCAGGAGAGACTTTGGGGCCTTTTTTGTTCTTTGGATGGGACTAATGCTTGGGTCTTCCCATTTGCTCTGTTCCTGCAAAGACCGCTGCAGTGTGGTCCCCCGATCAGGGCATCTGCGGTGTGGGGGGGTTAGTTGTTTTCTCGTTAGTGGGGTTCTTGGGCTCTCTAGCACCGCAGCAAACCCTCACTCCTTTGCTTATCCTTTCTTTCCACCAGCTTATTTTCCAGGGCTTCCGATGGGTCCGAGATCGGGGGGTGCCAGTGTTGTAAAAAACCCAGCCTTCCTTTCACAGAGCTCAGCGTTTCGAGGAGACAGACTGGAAGGATCCATTTATGAGTTATTTATTTCTTTTTAAGTTTTTAATCAAATTCCAGTTAGTTAACACATAATGTGCTATTAGTTTCGGGTGCACAGTGTAGTGATTTATTAACACTGTGCCCTCCTTAATCCCCGTGATCTATTTCACCCATCTACCCACCCGCCTCCCCTCTGGTAACCATCACTTTGTTCTCTATACGTAAGAGTCTGTTTCTTGATTTGCCTCTCTCTCTCTTTCTCCCCTACGCTCGTTCGTTTTGTTTCTTAAATCCCACATATGAGTGAAATCATATGTCATTTTTCTTTCTCTGACGGATGTATTTGGCGTGGCGTTATACTCTCGAGATCCATCCACGTGATTGCAAATGGCAAGAGTTCATTCTTTTTGGTGGCTGAGTAATATTCCGTGTACCCACATACCACATCTTCTTTATCCATTCATTGGACGATGGATACTGGGCTGCTTCCATAATTTGGCCATTGTAGATAATGCTTTTAAGCGTCAGGATGCCTGTATCCCTTTGAATGAGTATTTTGTATTCTTTGGGTAAATACCCAGTAGTGCAATGGCTGGATTGTAGGGTAATTCTAGTTTTAACTTTTTCAGGAACCTCCATCCTGTTTTCCACAGTGGCTGCACCAGCTTGCATTCCCACCAACAGTGCAAGAGGGTTCCCCTTTCTCCACATCCTCGCCAACACCTGTTGTTCCTTGTGTTATTGAGTTTAGCCACCCTGGAAGGTGGGAGGTGATAGCTCATTGTGGGTTTGATTGGCATTTCCTTGAATGTAAAGGATGTTGAGCATCTTTTCATGTGTCTGTATGTCTTTTTTGGAAAAAATGTCTACTCACGTCTTCTGCCCATTGGATTATTCATTTTATGGAGGTGTTGAGTTTCATTAAGTTCTTTGTATTTTGGATGCTAACCCTTTATCAGATGTGTCATTTGCAAATATCTTCTCCTATTCTGAAGAGCACCCTTTAGTTTTGTTGATTGTTTCCTTGGCTGTGCAGAAGCATTTTACGTTAAGGCATTTCCAATAGTTTATTTTTGCTTTTGTTTCGCTTGCATCAGGAGACAGATCTAGAAAGAAGTTGCTATGGCCGATGTCAAAGAGGTTACTGCCTGGGTTCTCCTCTAGGATTCTTTTGGGGTCTTTAATCCATTTTGAGTTTATTTCTGTGTATGGTGTAAGGAAATGGTCCAGTTTCATTCTTCTGCATGTTGCTGTCCGGTTTTCCCAACACCGTTTGCGGAAGAGACTGTCTTTCCCCATTGGACATTCTTTCCTGCTTTGCCAAAGATTAGTTGACCACACAGTTGTGGGTTCATTTCTGGGTTTTCCGTTCTGTTCCACTGATCTATGTGTCTGTTTCTGTGCCAGTGCCGTATTGTTTTGATCGCTACAGCTTTGTAATATAACTTGAAGTTGGGAATTGTGATGCTTCCAGCTTTGCTTTTCTTTTTCAGGATTTCTGTGGCTATTCAAGGCCTTTTGTGATTTCATACAAATTTTAGGATGGTTTGTTCTAGCTCTGTGAGAAATACTCATGGTATTTTGATAGGGATTGCATTAAATATATAGATCACTTTGGGTAGTATAGACATTTTATTTTATTATTTTTTATTTTAAATTCAATTTAGTTACCATGTAGTATATTATTAATCTTAGTGGTAGAATTTAATGATTCATCAGTTGCATATAATGCTCAGTGCTCATTACTTCGAGTGGCCTCCTGAATGCCCACCACCATACCCCTCCTCCTTACCCTCCTCTCCTCCAGCAACCCTGAGTTTGTTCCCTCGCATTTAGAGTCTGTTTGCTACCCTCTGTGTTTCATCTTATTTTATTTTTCCTTCCCTTCCTCTATGTTCGTCTGTTTTGTTTCTTAACTTCCACATGTGAGTGAGATCATATGGTACTTGTCTTTCTCTGACTGACTGACTTCATTCAGCATAATACCCTCTAGCTCCATCCATGTTGTTGCAAATGGCCAAGGTTTTGTTCTTTTTGAGGGCTGAGTAATATTCCCTTGTAGATCTATACCTCGTCGTCTTTATCTGTTCATCTGTTGGTGGACATCTGGGCTCCTTCCATGTTTTGGCTATTGTGGACATTGCTACAATGAACACTGGGGTGCACTTGCCCCTCAAATTACTATTTTTGAATCCTTTGGATAAATGCCTAGTAGTTCGATTGCTGGGTGATAGGGTAGTTCTATCTTTAACTTTTTGAGGGAACTCCTTACTGTTTTCCAGAGTGGCTGAACCAATAGACATTTTAATAATATTTCCTCTTCCAATCCAAGAGCGTGGAATGTCTTTCCATTTCTTTGTGTCCTCTTTACTTTCTTTCATCAGGGTTTTACAGTTTCCAGGGTTCAGGGGTTTCACCTCTTGGGTTAGGTTTATTCCTAGGTATCTCATTGCTTTTGCCGCAATTGCAAATGGGATTGAGTCTTTAATTTTTCTTTCTGCTGCTTCATTATTGATGTATAGAAATGCAACAGATTTCTGTACACTGGTTTGGTATCTTGTGACTTTATCGAATTCGTTGATAAGTTCTAGCAGTTTTTTGGTGAAGTCTCTTGGGTTTTCTTTATAGAGTATCCTGTCATCTGCGAACAGTGGAAGTTTGACTTCTTCCTTACTAATTTGGATGCTTTTTGGCTTTGTTGTTGTTGTTTGGTTGCTGTGGCTAGGATGGAAGCATCAATGTATAATTCAGTGTGGAAAGGTCTAGGGGAGAGGAAATAATACGAGGGCTGAAGGAACCCGACTGAAGAGCTTGAGGGAGCCAGAGGCAGCTTCCTGGAGGAAGCATCATCTCAGATGGAGGTTGGAAACTTTCCCTGGAAGAGCTCAAGTAGTAAATACATTAGGCGCTGCAGCCCTATGGTCTCTCTTACATCCACCCATCTCTGCAGTAGTAAAGCGAAAGCAGCCATAGGTGGTTTGCCAGTGGATGGGCGTGGTGGTGTTCCAATAAAACTTTATTTACAAAAACAACTAGTGGGCCACACTTGGCCTTCAGGCTGTAGTGGGCCCACCCCTGACCTAAGATGAGATTGAGTGGGAGTTGGCTACGTGAAGAAAGGGAAAGTATCCAGGTAGAACAACAGCAGGTGAAAAGGCCTGGGGGCCAGGGTTGGTTGGGGAACTGAAAATTGGGGGGCTGGGCTTTGTGTGTGTGCGTGTGTGCGTCTGGCGTGGTGTGGGTGGGAGGAGAGGGTTAAGCAAGTGCTCTTGGGCAGTTTGGAGTTTATCCTGGAGGCAGGCCGTAGGGAGCCTCCGGAAAAGACTCTCAACATGGAGGGGCATGACTTCGGTGCATCATTTTCAGAGAGGTTGGTTTTGGCCTCGAGGCGTCAGTGCAATTGCTCTGAGCCCTTTTCTTCCTGTTTGCCATGAATTAATTCTTTCAGGTATGCAGCAAGCCTTCCAGGACACAGGAGAGTGTGGCCCTGGTAACATAGGTGAGCAGAAGTCAGTGGGAGGCTGTGCCATCTTATTGTGGTGGCTGGTGGCAGAGAAGGGAGCCCCTGACCCCCCTTTAGGGCTGTTCGCTTCCCCACGTGCGTCATCTCTAATGGCCTCCTGGCCTCTGGATCCCGATGGGCCTGGTTGGGACTCTGTAATGTGAAATGAACGTGGCCGGGGGCTGTCTGGTTGCTAGCAATGAGCTCTCCACCTCCTCCTCCTGCTCCCCTTAGGCTGGAGGTATTTATTAACTTGAATTAATAGAGGAAGAATAAAGATATTAACAACTCTCTAGGCCTCCAGCTGGGGCCCCCTCTGCCATGGGTAGGCTTTCTGGAAGCTACCAGGAGGGCTGGCAAGGTTCATTTTCTGGAGTGGTGCTTGATGGTTTTCAGGAGACAGTCACCGGGTCCTTCCTTCCCGCCCGGCCGTGCGTCAGGATCATGAAGTGTGCATGAGGGAGGTGGCCTTTCTGCATCTCTCAGCTGAATCGGTCACAGGTTTAGTTCGCAGGTACTTTGACTTTCATCACCGAGCGGGGGTGGGAGGCGTCTGGGCTGGAGGTCAAGCTGTGGGGGGTGTCCTCTCATGGGACCTGAGGTTGGCACCGGCTTGGATTTCACTCTCTAAGAGGTTGAGACTTAAAACATTTTGTTTTCAGGGAGGATGAGGAGGAATGCCTAAGAGATGTGTTCTTTGCTCTGGGAAGGTACAGATTTATTTTCTTACATCCTTTGTGTCACGGAAACACTGTGTGCAAGAACATGAGGGTTTTTCGGTCTTCAGAAAGCATTTTGGACAGCAGCCCAGCCCTGCGAGGACATTAGGTGGGCTTTGACCTTGTCCTGACAGGTCAATGCAGAGGGGCTCAGGGACCCACGGTTAGTTATACCTGGTTTCCCTCATGTGGCGCTGACCCTGCACTCCTTTCTGCCTTTGTCTACCCACTTCTATCATCATACTGTAGTGCAATTAGTAATAATAATAATAATAATAATAATAATAATAATAATAATAGAAAGAGCTAACATCGATCGCATCCTTACCATTTCATGGGCACTGGGCTTTACGTGTAGTATCAGCTCATATCACCTTATGACGTGGCTGTTATCACTGTCTATCTTATGTAGTAAAGGAGACTGAGACATAGGGAGGTTGTATAACTCACCTAGGGTCACACCTTCTCTCTCAGGGATTGGCAGACAACCAATCTGAGGGCCCAATCTGGCCTTCTACCTGTGTTTGTAAATAAAGTTTTATTGGAACACAATCACACTCATCCATCGAGATACTGTCTACAGTTGTTTTCACGCCGACTAGTTGCAACTGAGACTGTATACCCTGGAGAGCCTAATTTGGCCCTTCCAGAAAATGTTTGCAGGCATGATACAGATCTGACCCAGAGGCTGAACTCATGACCATACATATGGTAGGCTGTGTCTATAGTTGCTGTGCCCATGCCCGTCATTTGTTCATCCAGCAGATTTTAAGTCTCTTGTTTTCCTGACTCCCAGCCTGTGAGTTCTTTCAAGTAGACCCTCTCTTACTCATTTCTTTCACTTCTCTACTTAACACAGTATTGGGTACGTAGTTAAATTCTCAGTGAATTTATATATAAATTCATATATATATAATTTATATATAAATTTATATATAAATTCATGGATGGATGGATGGATAGATACATGGATGGATGGATGGATGGATGGCTGGATACACGGATGGATGGACAGATGGGTGGACAGATGGATGGATGGATAGATACATGGATGGATGGATGGATGGATGGATGGATACATGGATGGATGGATGGATGGATGGATGGATACATGGATGGATGGATGGATGGATGGATGGATACATGGATGGATGGATGGATGGATGGATGGATGGATGGATGGATGACCTTCCCAGCCCCCTGCATCATCGGTGGCCATCCCTCCTGACTTGTGGTGCAGTGCTGTCCATATTACACAGTGAATATGAGAGAAGCTGCACAGGATGGCCCTTTTGCAGCTCTGCCCCTTTAAGGCAGGAGTGGAAGTGAGAGACACTTGCCCTGCTGAAGACACCTGCCTCATCATTTCCAGCCCTGGTCCTGCAGGCAGAGGGATGTGGAAGTATCTGGCCAGTGCCCGAGGAAGCATTCTTTACTGTTCTTTTTGACAAACCTCTTAGGGTTGTCCTTGCCTGGAATTCTTTTTTTTTTTTAAAGATTTTATTTATTTATTTAACAGACAGAGACCACAATTAGGCAGAGAGACAGGCAGAGAGAGAGGAAGGGAAGCAGGTTCCCTGCTCAGCAGAGAGCCCGATGTGGGGCTCGATCCCAGGACCCTGGGATCATGACCTGAGCTGGAGGCAGAGGCTTTAACCCACTGAGCCACCCAGGCGCCCCTGGAATTCAATTTTTAAACATGACTAATACACCGTTGTATTCAAGCAGTGCTTATCGACTCACATGCAAGCCCAGTCCCAAGTGTGAATTTATGGGGACCTTTCCCTAGAGCTGCTCTAGCACATCTGTGCAAGAAGGGTGCTCTTATGCTGAGCCAGCTGGGAACGAAGTCCACAGAGGGTCAAAGCAGCATCACCCTTCTGAAAGCGGCCAGACTCTGCGATGTGCGTAGAAGTGTTTTATCAAACGCCAACGCTATAGAAAAGGAAGTCCTGGCAGGGTACACTGTTCTAAGCAAGGGGTACAATTCGTGGGGTGTTCACAACCTCATGTCAAGGGCGCTCCGCTCTGCATTTCACAAAAGGAAACCAGTATTTTTGGGGCCCAGGTTCCTGATATGCCAGCATCCCTTAAACCTTGTAACGTTTTTCCCATTTCCCAGATGAGGAATTGTTGGCATTTACAGAGTCCTGGGGAGAAGCAGTCTCCGTACTTGAACTCTGGACTATCCAGAGCCAAAGTTAAGGGTTTTGTGCCTCTCCCCACATTTGCGGTGACCCCCTGGCCTGGCTTGGCTCTGACCGTGGGCACCATAGGAGACTTCAGCCTCTGGTTGCTACTTCCTTACCTGATGACGCCGGCAGCTCGCCCCGGCATTGCAAGGTCTGCGGCATTACAAGAGATGGGAGCCTGGTGCTGTCAGGGGCAGGAGCGAGGGTTGCAGGACCATCGTCCGCCCTCGGAGTGTTTCATGGCCCTGGGGATGCACACGGGTTGCTCACCAGGCACCGTGTCTCCAATTTTTCTCAGTTGTCCATTTAGATTTCCAAGAATGCTCCTGAAGTGTGGGGCGTCTAGGGGCTCTGTGGGAGCCAGAGGGGCCTCTCAGAAGTTAATGTTCCATTCCGGGTTATAATGGACAGCAGCTGGGATGTCTGCCTGGGCCAATTTGCTGTGAGCGGCTGGGCAAACTTGGCCTCCAGTGGAGAATTGGGAAGTTCATTTAACCGTGGTGACGAGCGCAGGTGTAACAAAATGACAAAACTTACTGGAAGTGTTCAAAGTTGCTGGTGTCCCACAGTTGGTCATTTTTCTCCTGCGACCCCCTTGCCTTCTTTTATCCTTCTCTGCCCCTTCTCCAGTGAAAGGGTCACATGCTCCCCAGTTTTTTTCCCCTCCCCTTTAGCCTCTTGATTTACAGCTTCTAAAATTGAGTATTAATTTCTATATCAGTAAAAACACAGGTTTTAAGTTAAATGAGTTTTGATCAATGGGTATCTCCGGAGACCCCCCCCCCCAGTCAACATCTAGAACACTTCCCGGCACTTTGGAAAGCTCCCCCCATGCCTCTCTTCTCCAGTCCTCTCCCCCACCTTGAAGGCAACCACCGTTCTCGCCTTTATCGTATAGTTTAGGTCTCGTACAGAACTTCATATAAAAGGAATCATGTATGATGTATGCTTTTGTGTCTGGCTTCTTTCACTCAATATAATCTTTTTGAAATTAATCCATATTGTATATATCAGCTCATTCCTTTGTATTACTTTATTACTCTATATTAATAATATTTCGGGCTTCTGGGTGGCTCAGTCAGTTCAGTGTCTGCCTTCGGCTCAGGTCGCGATCTCAGGGTTCTGGGATTGAGCCCAGTGTCGGGCTACGTGCTCAGCAGGGTGTCTGCTTCTCCCGCTCCCTCTGCTTCTCCCCGGACTCATGCGCTCTCTGTCTCTCTCTCAAATACATGAATAAAATCTTAAAAAATATTTCATTGTATGAATACACTATGGTTTATTAAGCCACCCTCCCTGTGTTAGTTTCCTAGGGCCTCTGAAGAAAAGTCCCACAACTTGGTGGCTTAAAATAACAGAAATTTATTACTTCACAGTTCTGGAGGCTGGAGGTACAAAATCAAGGTGCCAGATGGAGCTGGCTTCCTCCGAAGGATCTAGAGAAGAATCCTTCCTTGCCTTTTCCAGCTTGTGGGGGTTCACTGGTGGGTTTTTTTTGTTTGTTTTTGTTTTTTTTGCTTATAGCTACCTCATTCCAATCTCTGCCTCTGTCTACCAATGCCTCTTCTCTCTGTAGGTTCTCCCCTCTTTTTTTTTTTTTTTTTAAAGATTTTATTTATTTATTTCACAGACAGAGAGCACGAGCAGGCAGAGAGGCAGGCAGAGAGAGAGTGTTCTCCCCTCTTCTTATAAGGATGCCAGTCCTGGGCGCCTGGGTGGCTCAGTGGGTTAAGCCTCTGCCTTTGGCTCAAGTCATGATGTCAGGGTCCTGGGATCAAGCCCCACATCGGGCTCTCTGAACAGCAGGGAGCCTGCTTCCCCCCTCTCTCTGCCTGCCTCTCTGCCTATTTGTGATCTCTCTCTCTGTTACATAAAGAAATAAAAAATCTTAAAAAAAAAAAAAAGGATGCCAGTCCTTACCTTTCATGCCCGCCCTCATCCAGTATGATCTTCCCCGAACTTGGTTATATCTGTAAAGTCCCTGTTTGCAACTAAGGTCGCATTCCCAGGTCCTGGAGGTTAGGACGTCGGAATATCTTTTGAGGACACAGGACAGCTCACTGCACACACACTGATGGACATTTGGAGCATCTCCAGTCTGGGAATATTGAGAAGGAATCTGTTATGATTATTCTACATGGGCTTTTTTGTTTTTCTTTTTTGGTCAACATACGTTTACATTTGTCTTGGGTACATACCCACCAGTATGGGTACATACCCACCAGTAGAATTCCTGGTATGTATTTGCTTCCCTTTCAAAGAAACTGCCAAACTGTTTTCCAGAGTGCTTGTAGGGTTTGCAATCCCACCAGGGAAGTCAGTGGCTCTGCATCTTTGGTTCTCCGCATGGGGCAGTTTTGTCTCTTGGGCGACATTTGGCAGTGTCTGGAGACATTTTTGGTTGTCTTAACTTGGGAGGAGGGTGCCATTGGCATCTAGCTCCTGGGGTAGAGACCAAGGAGGCTGATAGCCAGCCTACCAGGCACGGAACAACCCCACCTTCACCCTCCTGGAAAGAATTATCCTACCTGAAGTAGCAGTAGAGAATGGTATCTCATTGTGTTTTAATTTGCATTAATTAATTGATTCATTTGCATTTCCCTGATGACTAAAGACGGTGAATGTCTTTTTGTGGACTTACTAGCCATTTTTCTCTCTCTATCGAATTATCTGTTCAAATCTTCTGCCTGCTGTTAAATTGGGTTGCTTATCTTTCCATTACTGTGTTGTAGGTCCTTTGTCAGGACAAGTATTGTGCCTACTTCCTCTCGGTCTGGAACTTCCTTTATCACTCTCTTAAGGTTGTCTTTCAAAGAGCCAAAGTTTTCCATTTTAATGGAATTCCGTTTATCACGTTTTTTTTTCCTTTTATGCTTAGTGCTTTTCTATCCTAAGAAATCTTTGCAAATCCCAAAGACACCAAGATATTCTCCTGTTTGCTCCTAGAAGCTTTACAATTTTAGCATGTATGATAGGTGTATTATTCATATCGCATTAGTTTTTGCATATGGTGTGAGGTAAGGGTCGAGGCTCGTTATTCTCCATACGAACATCTACTGGTTCCCACCCCATTTGTTGAAAAGAGCACCCACTGCCCACTGAGTTACCTGGTACCTTTGTAGGATCTAAACTGGCCATTTATATGAATCTATTTCAGGACTCTCTATTCTGGCCTGCTCTTATGCCAACAACACACTGTCTTGATCACTGTCGTCTCCCTGATCTCTTCTGTCCTTGTCCTCCTCCTTCTGTTTCTTCCTCTCTCAATTCCCTTCTTCTGCTGGACAGTTGGGAGAGAAAAACTAGACGAATTTCTTCTTCTTTCCTGCCTCTTTGCAGTCTATGTCCCTTGTCATCTTCTCTGTGTGTGTGTGTGTGTGTGTGTGTGTGTGTATGAAAATGGATTAAACCAGGAGTAATAACATTAAGTGACTTTACCCAGCATCCCTGTTCTTATTAACCAGTTTTCTAATTTTTTCAGTCATCGCCTCAATTCTCACTGTCCCAAGAACATCCTATCTAACCAGATTGGCCAAGTCTGATTCCTCCCCTTGTCTTTGACTCCATCGACTTCTTGAAATCTCTCTGCCCGCCACCCCCGAGTCTTCCTGGAATCAAGAATAAAAGGTCATGTTTCTTCTTTCCTAATGAGTGACTCATCAAGCCAGGGCTGCACACTCACAGCCATCTCTGTAAGGGATCGAAAATGTTTCTTGTCTCTGTTGATTCTCCCATTTATTCTTGGCATGTTCTTGTGCATCTGGGATGATGCCATTGGTGATGTCCTGGCAGTGCAGACCCCCTGCCTGTTTGATGTGGATCATGGAGCATCTAGCAGCCCAAAACTGCGTGGAGGGGAGGTAGGGGGCCAAGACTGTTTTTTGCTAATGACCCAGAGAGATGATGCTGGTTGGGTCGCTAGCAGCAGCAAAACCACAAAAAGTCTACGACTCTTTGGGACTGAATGCAAAGGTTATATCGCTCACTGTATCACAATTTAGGAAAAGTCCAGTTTTGGTATAAGCACCAGATAAACGAGAACCTGTACCGATTCCTCAGTATCTGAGAGGCATCGCCACGTATGTCCAGGTATAGTTTGCAAGATACACCTTAAATCCTAGCCCCCAAACGTGTTATGTTTTAAAGAATAAACTGAAATAAATAGTAAGAGCAGGACTTAAAGACAGCTTGAGTCTGAAATACTTAGATAAAAAAATTTAGAATTTCAGGGATCTTTAAATGATTAGCTTACTTAAAGCATATGCTAGAAGTTCAAGTCCAGAAATATGCAATAAACATTCTTTTGTACACCTAGGAAATGAGAAAGCAGTTTCTCTTCCTTGCAGGCACTTCTGGGGAATAGGAATGCACTCTCTTTCTGGATCTTACACCCTCACAAGGTGGGAGACCCGAACCCACCCCATCCCCCTGCCTCTTCTTCCATAGACTGGGGAGGAGGGGACAGTGAGAGTCGGGGTGTGGGGCTGACTCTGCTCCCTCTTTGTTCCCATGTGGGAAAGAGTCTGGTGCCAACTCTGGCTCATGGGCAGCTCTCTTTAGAGAGTAGAGTCATTTACGTCTTTTATTTTTAGCTTTGGGCCTTTACCATAATTCTTTTTTTTTTTTTTTTTGAGATATCTGATATCACATGGTTACTGTGAATAGCATCATTCTGACTGTATAACCTTCTAGACTTACCTACAAGTATGCAAATATACTACCTTCCATATCTTGCCTACATTCATATAGAGCCCTTCATGTATCCTAAACATTTCTCCTGAATTTCTCCTTTGACTGGAATTCCCATTTCTTCAGATTGGCCAATAGTATCGTGTTGAGACCCATGGTTCTTGAGTGGTTCCTCTTTTAGTTGAAGATTTCCATTATTTCCAGAGCTTCTGTGTTAAGGATAACACTGCTGTGAGTATCTTGGGTCATCTAACTCCTTGTTTTCGGTGATTTCTTTCCTTTGGAGAAATTGTCCCGGAAGTAGGGAGTCGGGTTGATTTTACAAACCTCTTAACTCTCTGTCAGAGCTTAAATCAGTGCCCCTTGCCCTCCTCAGACACACACTACTTGCGGGTCTGATGGTTGAATGGGACCGACACGCCTATAGGGTCCCATAGGGTCCCACCGCTCAACACTCCCATGTGTCACCTGCCCTCCCTTCCCCATCTTTTCCTCCCAGTTCCATCCATGCCACTCTCCTTTCCCACCTGTCTCAGGGACTTTGCCCACGCCCTTCCCTCTGTCTGGATGCTTCCTCTCTGTTCCTTACCCCTCTTTGGTCAATTCCTATATATTCCTCAGATCTCAGATCTGGGCTGAAGAGTCATTTTCTTCAAGAAATTTTCCCTTCCCTTACCCTAAAATGTTAAGAACAGCCAGCCTGGATGATTGGGGGGTCTTCAGGACATTCAGTACCTAGCTCTCCTTCCCCCACTCCCTGCATGTGCTCTGAATCACTTGAGAAGTAGAATTTAAATAATGATGCAGAGGGAATCAAAATATACCCCTTTGCTACTCAGAGCTATTGGAGAATGTGACTTCCATCCGTGGGCGAGCCATCTTCTGAGTATGAACCACCCCCCCACCTACCCCCCAACATTGATCAGACCCACCCAGTCCCTGGCAGCACCTGATCAGGGATGGCCCCCCTCAGCAGGGGTGAACCTGGTGCTTGTAGATGCCAGTTCAGGCCTGGAGGGGCAGATGGGATTTTGCACTTTCTGCAGGTGGTTTGTTGCCAGTCTGAAGAACATAGAAGGACAGAGGGCACGTATGCAAGCTCCTCTGCCAAACCCGTGTCACTGAGTCACCCTCTCTCCTCGGAAGGAGTGATTGAGGCTGCAGAGGGACCCCAAAGGGGTGGCTGGTGGAGCTCCTTGCACATGGGGAGAAACAGTGAGAGTGGAGGGAGACACACCCATTCCCCCAGGTTCCTCCTGACATTTCTCATATTCTGATCCTGCCTGTTCATATAATCATACAAGGTCAGAGCTAGAAGGGACCTTAGGAACGTCTTATCTCACCTCCTCGCTTGTTTAGATGTTACCTAAACAATTTACTGTGCAATTGATTCCTGTATGTTTTGCAGAGCTTACAAACTCCAATACTTAGTGGGATCCATCAGGAAGTGCAAGTAGAGGAAGGGGCCCTGCTGTAAGATGATGAATGGCAAGTGACATTCTGCTTCGGACTCAAGGAGTCACTATAGGGCATGGTGGAGAGTGGGGCCAACAGGCCAGCCCATGGCACACCTACGGAGGGCAGCCACTCCTCATCTCCACCTCACTGTTGCCATGTAGGAGGCAGGTCCTGAATTATTTTAACTTATCCCAAGAAGCCAGAAGTAGGGAATTTCTTTTTTTTTTTTTTAAGATTTTATTTATTTATTTGACAGAGATCACAAGTAGGCAGAGAGGCAGGCAGAGAGAGAGAGGGGGAAGCAGGCTCCCTGCTGAGTAGAAAGCCCGATGCGGAGCTCGATCCCAGGACCCTGGGATCATGACCTGAGCTGAAGACAGAGGCTTTAACCCACTGAGCCACCCAGGCACCCCCAGAAGTAGGGAATTTTTAATGCGACATTTCTCTATTGAAAAAATGCCGCCACCACATCTATAGGTAAGCCTCATGAGAGCCAGCCATAATTTGTCAGTTGTCCAGATGCTACTCTCCAGGTCACCTCTTTGCATACTAAATCCAGCCCCCTGCGAACCCATTTCATGTTCTTTCCTTGAAGTCCACCCAAATAGGAAGTCTGCTGGGGTCCATTGCTGGGCGATTGGTCAGGAGGCTAGAAGTCCTCTCTCTTAGGGAGATGGTGGTCACGGCATGTCATTGCCTTGGACCTTGTCAGGGTCTCCATATTCAAATTATATGTGACAGAGGGAACAGAGCAGAGGCCGGCACACAGCTGAAAGGCCGTGCTCAGCCAAAGCCACTGTGGGCGTAGGTATTCAAACCCCAAGCAGAAGAGGCTAAAAATAGCCTCCAGTGGATGGGTGGCTGTCTTGTTTTAAACACCTCCAGTTCCTTGACAACTTTCGCCTCATTAATCTTCGCAACAGGGAACCTGGCTTGGAGGGCAAAGCTGGACTTTGAAGTTCACACACTTAATTCTGGCTGGGCATGTGTGACCCTCAGTTTCCCCATCTGCATCTGTCCACGAGTCACCCACCCACTGACCTCGTGGGCTGGCCGACAGAGTGACCTGGGGCCAGGATTTCAAAATCAAGGTGGAGGTTTGCCAGGTAGCAGTCTGACAGGAGGTTTCTCTCAAGTAACATGAAGAAAACCCTACAGGCCGTGTTAATTTAAAGTTTGGTTTTGCCGAGCACTTTTTTTTCTTCCATGGACAATGAATAATCAGATTTTAGTAAAATACTCCCAGAGAAAGTGCCCTTCTCATGGACCTCTGTGCATTTCTAGTGACCTTAGAAGAGCCTCTTTATACTTAATTCATAATCTAGTTATAAAAGATTCTTAGCAGCTCCTCTAGCCAACACTCTGTTAATCCAGAGGGAGTTACTACATTAATTAAAAGTCATAAAAGTAAATTTATTTGAAAACGCACTCTACTTGTACTCTCTTTGCAGTAGACAGGATTCTTTTGGTTGCAAGTGTTAAAGTCTCAAGCTGGCTTTTCCTAAAAAAATGTATTTGTTGGCTTTTGCGACTGTGAAGTTCAGAGGGATCTCCAGCTTCAAGTATAGTTGGATCTAGGTGCTTAAACAGTTTGAAAGGACCCCATCTAGATTCTTTCTCTATGATATCTTTGCTTCCTTGTGGCTGGCTTCTTCCCCCCACTGTATGTCTCAAGTAGTTCCAGATTTCCAGCCTCAGTGGTAGAAGCAAAGTTCTTGAAGGTTCCTGCAAAGCTCTGGGATTGGCCCTCCCTAAATCAGCTTTGTTTCATGTCCATCTCTGAAACCACTGTTGTGTCCAGGGAGGTGGAATAAGCTGGTTGGCACAGGTGTGCACAGGCCTGTCTGCTCTACACAAACCAAGTGGGTAGAGACCCGGAAAGGAGCGGGTTCTCAAAAGCAAACTGCTTGTGCATTTGTGGGAACCAAAGGAGACGGATGGTAGGCAGACTAGACCAGTATATCTCATCTACATTTTAAAAAATATTTAAAACCTCAGCCCCTGGTCAGCCTAAATTATACAGGACTTTCTTGAAGGTGTAGTTAAGAGTGTGCAGCTGGGATGTAAGAGGAGGTTATCCGAATTACCACGTTTCCATGGCTCTGTCTTTACTTGAAAGATCATCCAAAGCAGGACGGGAAAGTAGACAATGACTTTGGTGAACTTGAGGAGTCTGACAATGGGCTTGTCTCGCCAGACTCTTCAGACTCTTCAGCTCTGAAATCCCACCCGTAGGGCTAGACTTGAGAGTGTCAGTGTGTCACTTGATGGCAATATGGACTCCAGAAGTCAGACCATGAGGATCGGAAGGTGGGAAAGATAGACCCTAGGTCATATCCCAGAGCGAGGGAGGGAGGGAAGAACACACTAGGGGATTTGGAGAGAGTCAGAAAATCTCATTACAGAAGAGCTTGTATTTGTATAGATTTTCTCCTGGGCACTTTCATACCCATTATCTCTCTTGAGCCGTGCCACAGCCCATGTGGTTGGCAGGTCAGAAGTCCTTATATTCATTTGTTGCATAAAGAAACCAAGACCTACTGAGGTTAATTGACTGGATCAACATCAGAGAGCTAATTACTAAGAAGTCTGGGAATAGAGTTGGGGAGGTTCTAAACCAATGCCACTCAGTAGACTCATTATGCAAACCACATAGGCAACTGAAGAAAATTTCAGTAGCCACATTGAAAAAAGTAAAAGGAAACAGGTGAAATTGATTTTAATAATTCATTTCATTGTACCCACTGAATCTGAAACATCATTTCAACTTATAATCAATATAAAAACTTGACGTATTTTACTTTTTTTTTTTTTCTGTGTGAAGTCTTCAAAACCTAGTGTGTGTTGTATACCTATGGCACATCTCAATTCAGGCTAGCCACATTTTAGGTGCGCTCTAAGCCACATGTGGCCAGTGGCTGCCATATTGGATGGTAGAATCTGAGCTTAGCTAGATGGAATGGGTGGAAGCCATAACTTGGAACCATCTTCTCTGGATTCAAATTCATTAATTCAGTTCAGGAACTACTTGTGGAATATATATTATGTGCCAGATGCTGAGGTTATGATGACAAATGAGAAAGACTTGATTCTACCTTCCTGGAATTCATATTCTAATAAGGGAGGCTCCCACAAAACAAATTCAAAATGAAATACATAAAATATTTAAAATTGTGCAAAGTGCTAAGAAAGAAACACAGAGGGTACTGGGATTGAGAATGTTGGGGGGGATCACGAAGTTCCTCTGTGCAACTAAAGCTGAGATCAGAAGGATCATAGAAGTGGCCCTACAGAGTTGGGGGGGGCAGATGGAAGAGGGTGTTTTAGTGGGAGAAAAGACATATGCAAAGGTCCTGAGGCAAGAAAGCACCTACATGTTCCGGGAACTGAGTGAAGACCAGTATGGCCAAAGCCATCTGGGGAATGGCTTGGAGGAGACTCATTTGCTTTGATATCCGAAGTGCCTGACACTTGGTAGGTTGTCAATGAATGTTTGTTGGTTGGATGGGTTGGATGGATGGATGGGTGGATGGATGAATAGGATGGATGGATGAATGGATGTTGGGATGGTTGGATGGTTGGGTAGGTGGATGGGTGAGTGGTTGGATGGACAGATGGATGGATGGACAGAAAGGTGCATTCCTTATATGTTGTATACAGCTACTTTGGTGCTAACATGGCAGAGCTGAGTAGTTGGAACAGAGAGTCTATAGCCTATAAGTAAAAAAATATCTACATCTGGCGCTTTCCTGAAAAAAGTGTGTTGACTTCTTATTTATAAAACGGGGACAACACTGAGATTAACTTCTTTTAACAGTTGTGGGGATTAAATCAGAGGAGGATGTCCCTTGTCTGCCCCAGACACTAATCTCCGTTACACTCAAAAGAGCTGAATTTTCTCCCCTAATTCCCTCAAATCTTCCCCTGGGCCCCTGGTCCAATGCTCCCGTGGACCTTTCCTGTTCCTAGGCAGCTGAAATCAAAGACTGCGTTTCCTCTTTGGATCCCCCCCCCACCCCCAGTTCTTCCTGCATGTTACATATAATTTGCATGGGGGGTGGGGTGGTGGTCCTTGCATGTTGGCAAGTGGGCTGACTTAGGAGCTTCATTAATGTTAATTACGGCCGCGCTTCATTTCAAAGGAGCCCAGATTCTTACTGCTCTCCGTGGAGAGAAACTTGGACCATGCCCCTTAATGAGAAGTTTGCGCCTCTCTCACCACCATGGAATTGTGAGCGTGAGCATGAATTTAGATGAGAATTTATGTATCCAGGGCCAACACAAGGGGCAAGAATTCCCCCCAAATACCTGCTCACGACTAGGTCAGTTTTGTCCTGGGCACGGGGCGAAAGTATGAGTGCTGGGTGGAGTTTCTAGATTCCCGGGATGAGAGCTAGAAGCCAGGATTCACGAGGGTGATGGTGAGTGCCCTTCCCATAGCTCTTTCTCCGCCTCAACGCTGTTGACATTTGATGAGACGTAATTCTGATGTGGGTGTGTAACAGCTTCTCCAGCGTCTACCCTCCCCCCACAGTGACAACCAAAGAGTTCTCCTGGAGGGGAAAGTCATCCCTGGTTGAGAAACACTGGTATAGAAGGACCCATCAGATGTCTATGTGAGTCTGGAGGCAGCTGCTATTGGGCACCCGGCTTACGAGGTCAGATTCAAATCCCCGGGGTGTGCACGGCTTGCTGTGTGACCTTGGGCAGGTCACTTAACCTCTCGGAACCTAATTCCTGCCTCAGAGGTTGTTGTAGAGATGAAATGAGATGATTTCTTTCTCTCCTGGCTGCTCTTTTCCGTCTTCTCCTCCTAATCTTCCTCCTCCCTTGACCTCAGACTCTGAGAATCTTTCTCCCTCTTAGCCGATCGCTAGGGGCCGACGGGCACGGGCCGCCCTCCTAAGTTTCTCCGAGCTCCTTCTCTCGCCTTTCTTGATGAGATTCAGCATAGGAGGTCACATGTCAGGGTGAAGAAAAAGTTGCATTTGATTCCTTAAAGTTCCCTTCAAAGAATGGCGCGGTCTTATAATTTGCAGCTGCATGAAAGAGTTCCACCTGGGGCTCCAAAAAGAATAATAGATCAGTGAGATTCGAACCTTAAATCCACCCATCCTCCTGCAAGGGTGACAGGCATTTGAATGAATATTTAACGATCCCGGCTTTGATAATGAAGAGCTGCTACTTCTCCTGGTCCTGCCCCCAAATCAGGAAAGAAAATTCCTCCTCTTTATTCTGACCTCTTCGATGAATGCGAAAAGGATAAAGTCAAAGATTGGGGAATAATTTGCCCTCCCCAGCTCCCAAACATCACAAGTAACGCTGTGCTGAACTCATTTAATTCCGACTCAGAAGCAGTGGGTTGCCGGCATCCGGGGAGCTGAAGAACTTGAAATTGAGTCAGCCTCCGGGAGTAATTTGTGTTTTCGCCTCGTTCCCTGGGGAGCAGCCCCATCTCGCCTCACTCTAGAAGCCCCGTCTCCAGGACCTGCTCATCAAGGCTTCCAGAGTATGGGAAGGAGGAGAGAGCAAAGGCTACAACGGTGGAGGCTGGACAGACTTTCCTCTTCTTGTCCTGTCCTTTCCTGCCCTCCTGCTCCCGTCTCTTACTTCCCCTATTTTCCATGGTAAAGGCAATTAATCTGTGCTGGTATAACAGATACAAGTTACACAGAAGTGCACAGCGCTCTAGTTACTAATCAATGAAATTCTGCCTCTCCCCACCCCCGCGGTCTCTAAGTAACTGCTTTGAACCCTTCGCTCTGCATATCAGACTCTTACTCAGGGTTCTCTAGAGAAACAGACCCACAGAATATGTGTGTGTGTGTGTGTGTGTGTGTGTGTATCTCCCGATCGCTACCTCTCCAGCTCTACTATCTCTCTCTCTGCCTGAGAGATCTTAGGGAATTGACTCATGCAGTTGTCGGGGCTGGTGAGTCCCAAACCCGCAGGACAAGCCAGCAGGCAGGCCGTCTCGGCTGGAGGAGTTAATGCTGCAGTCTTAAGTCCGGATGCAGAATTCCCTCCCATGTGCCACGTGAAGCCCTTTAACGCTATTGTATCACTTACTCTAGAGGGTAGAGACTAAATTCATTGCCCCGTTTTACAGGTGGAAGGAAGGAAGCCCAGGTGGGAGATGGAGAGAGTGTTCCTGCTGCAGGGTAGGGAGGAGTCTGAGTCCAGCCAGTGGTGTTTCTGAGGGCCTACACTGCCTAACCCCGGTGGTGTTTATGGCCGTGGTCTCTGTGGCTCCTCCCACCTCCCCCCTCCCTGCCCCTACTCTGGGACCCTGTTCCCAGACTTCATCCTTTCTTAGGAAGAGTTGTCATCACCTCCCATGTCCTGTGCCCTGAAGAGGAGCTTGGGAGCGTCTTGTTAGTGGAGACGAGGGTTTTTTTCCTTTTGCTTCTGGGAAGGTCAGGAAGGCTGTGCATCTTGGTCTTGTACCCCATCCACCACCCCTTGCTGAAGAGGACGAGGAGTGAGAGTCCTGGTCACTGCTGACATGGGGATAAGACACACGCGAGCCCCTCGACAGCCTTCTTCCAGGCCTGGGGAGGCTGGTGTGGGTGACTCACACCCCAGCAAGCCTCACATGTATGTTTCCCCGCATGGAAAGGGAGATGGGCCGTGAGCTCAGCTGTGCCTTCTCCATCCATGAAGGCCAGGCTGTGGGAGGAGCAGAGGAAAGGTATGGACCAGTCGTCAGTCTCGCCCATCCCCATAGGCCAACTCCTGCTGGCACACAGCTGGCCACAGGGGCTTCCTCAGGCTGTCTCTCTAACCACAGGATTGCCCACTGTTTTGTATATTATGGGAGGTAGCAAAGGGCATCTCCCCCTGCCAGACTTTAAGATCATGACAGATCCAACATCTGTCTTGACTCCATCCACACTTCATGTGGCTCTTCCCGCTGGCATCTCCATTGGCTGACTGTGACTACCTCCCAATCATGATCGCCGTCCTCCAAGCCGTTCGCGCCAGAGAGCTCTAGCCACCCTGGTGTCTAGTGAGTTCCCAGAGCATGCAAACACTTCCTGCCTCAGGGCCTTTGCACGTGCCTTCCCTTTCCCTGGAACACCTTTCCCATCTCTACCTCTATTATTTTCATGGCTAACTCCTTCTAATCCTTCCGATTTTAGCTTCAGCTGCTCAGAGAGGCCTTCCTGACCATCTTGTCATCCTCAGTCTCAATGTCCTATGTGTTTCCTTCGTAATGCTTGGGACACTTTGAAATGATCTTAGGTATTTTGATTATAAGCCCATCAGCCAACCCACATCCCTGCTCTTGTAGTACATAGGAGCAATAATAGCCCATAAACAGGTTAATTACCACAGAATTTTACAAACCCTAAAATTGTGGTAAGGGATAGGAAGGCAAATAAAGGGCCTGATGAGGGATAAGTCCAGGAGGATCTGGCTTAGGCTGGACAGTTGAAGAAATTGTCTCCGATTGAGTGACCTTTTTCTTTTTTTTAAGATTTTATTTATTTATTTGACAGAGAGATCACAAGTAGGCAGAGGGGGGGCGGGAAGCAGGCTCCCTGCTGAGCAGAGAACATGATGTAGGGCTTAATCCCAGGACCATGAGATCATGACCTGAGCCGAAGGCAGAGGCTTAACCCACTGAGCCACCCAGGCACCCCCGATTGAGTGACATTTAAGACAAGCTCTCAAGGACATGTACACATTGGCTAAGGGCAGAGTGGAGTGACATGGCCCTACCCAGAGAGGGAACAGCATGTGCAAAGGTCCTGAGGCAGGAACAATGTTAGTATGTTCACAGAAGGAAGGTTGGTGTGGTTAAAGCATGGTGAATGAGGAGATGTGTGACATGGCACTAGGGAGGTAGTCTGGTGACAGAGCTTGCATCTGCTAAAAAACGATCAGTGTCATGGTACTCCCCATTTTTTCTCATCCCTAGTATACATTAGGCCCTGAGCTAAAGACTCCGTGTATGTCCTTGAATTCTTAGAACCATGGGTCTGACTATTCTCAGGGTTTCACTGAAGAAACTGAGTCCCCCAGAGGTGAAAGTAATGTGCCCAAAACCCCACCCTACAACCAGCAGGGGCAGATCACATTTGAAACCAGGACTCCAAAGCTTTTAAACTTGCTTCTGTCTACACTGCATTCCTGTCTCAGGTTCCTCTGCCCCAGTGTCCAGGACCAGCTGGGGTACAGGGAGGTATGAGCACCCCGGGCTCCCCCATCACCACCCCCCGCCCCTGGCCTTCATACCTCGCCTTCTTCGTAATGCGCTTGAATGCTCCACGATTTCCATTCCCCCAAATGCCTGGAAACATTCCCACTTCCTTGTTAAATAAAAGATGAGAGGCGGATAATGAAATCCAGATGCCCCCAAGGCCTTTGATGTCACCTGCCAATTTTTCTGTTGGTCATTTTTTTTCTTTAAACAAAACAGCAGCGGTGGTTTGATGGTTCGGAGCAAGAGGCCATATTCAAATGGCATCATTATCTGTCGGGCCTCGCTATGTTTTATTCACTTGTTTCTCTCTTTGGATTCGGGGCTTGGAGTCAATATTCCACCCGCCTTGTACATGATTTTTCTCAGAGCTCTTGGATGCCAAGGTCCTATCCAGATCCGCCCCCTTGAGAGGTGGGCGCAAACCCACCCTGTGACCTTTTTTGCCTTTGGACAAAGATCTAGACTCTTTACAATCAAGTGTGTTTAGAATCTGTCTCTCATATAGGCCCGTGGTTCTCAATCTGGGTGACTTCGCTTCCCAGGGGTCACAGGGCAATGCCTGGAGTCAGTCTTGGTTGTCATGATGGGGAACGGGAATGCTCCTGGCGTCTCACAGGCACAGACCAGAGATGCTGCTTGATAACCTACGATGCACAGGACTGCCCCTCACAACGAACTATCTGGCCCCAAATGCCAACAGTGCCGAGTCCGAAAAACCATCCATAAGATTGTGATTCCTGGGGGAAGCTGTCTCCTCTCCAGCTGGGTCTCCAGCCTACTGCCTGGACTCCGTAGAAACTCAATAAATGTTGGTTGTGAGAATGATCTATTTAGCTGCTCTCAGCCAGGAATTTGGGGAGAGCTGCTTCTCCATCTGCGTGTCCCATCCTTCCGCGGTCCTCTCCAGCACCCCTCAACCATGTGTCGTTCCTTTACTTGTTCCTTTCTCCATGCTCTTTATTGTCCTTTTCCCCTTTTTCCCATTACTCTTTAACACTCAAGTCAGGTGTCTCCTCCAGGAAGCCCTCCTTGACTCCCCCGGGTGTGCCGGTGTCCCTCCTCCAAATCCATCACGCTTTCCGCCCACCCAGTCGTAGTGCTCGTCACCGTGTGAAATCCACCCAGTTGTGGATATAGGCGCACCACACCTTCCCTCCCGAGTGGCCCATCTGTATCATCACCTGCCCCCTCCTGACCCCACTTCCTGTTCCTGCTGACTGCCTTCCCCCGACATTCCCTCAGAGTTCTCTCTCAGGGAAGAAGAAATCACGTGGAGGTTAAGGACTGACATTTTAGGAGTCGGAAGCTGTGTTCGTCTCCTCGGGCTGCTGTAACAAGGGACCACAGAACGCATGCTTTCAGTAACAGAAGTGTATTCTGTTCAGGAGGCCAGAAGTCCAAAGTCAAGATGGCTTCAAGGTTACTTCCGTCTGGAGGCTCTGCGTGAGAATCCGTCACACGCCTCTCTTAGCTCCTGGTGGTTGCCGGCAACCCTTCATGTTCGTAGGCTTGTAAACGCTTCTCTCAAATCTTCGCTTCCATCTTCCCCAGCTGTCTCCTGTGTGTATCTCACATCTTCCTCTTCGTCCTCTTTAAAGGCATGAGTCAGTCCTTGGATCTGGGGCCAACCCTACATCCAGGATGATCTCACCTTGAGATCCTTCATCACATCTGCAGAAATCTTATTTCCAAATAAGGTCCCCTTCTGTGGGTTGGGACCCAGATGTATACTCCAGATGCTTGAGGTCAACCCAACTTGCTACCAGGTACTGTGGATCGGGACCTAGATGTATCTTTCTGGGGGATAGAGTTCAACTCACTCCAGATGCTTGAGGTCAACCCAACTTGCTACCAGCTATCCTGATGACCTTAGACAAGACACTTGACCCCTTGGGGTCCTTACCGGGTCACTGAAGTCGATAAGACATAAAGAGCACGTAGCCCAACAATCCTTGGGTCATGTTCCTTGAGAAGCAGCCTCTCAGATCAACTATAGGACCCAGTGCATTTATTAGGAAGTGCTCTTGGGATCAACATGTGGGGAAGAAAAGATTGGAAGCCAGATGGGTGGGGGAGCAGAGTCACGGCCCATCCAAAGAGGTCTACATGCTGGGACTTGTGGATACACGACTGTACGTGGTAAAAGTTAAGAATGTGATTAAGTTAAGAATCGTGTACAGGCAAGGTGATAAGAACATGGGTTCTGGCAACAGGAAGCAGGGGCCGGTGGGGAATGGGGGTGGGGTGGGGAGAGGATCAGCAGTGTGATAACAGAAGCAGACGCCGGAATCTGAAGGTGCAGGGAGGGCTTCCTAAGCCAGGAAACGCAGGCAGCCACCAGGAGCCAGAAAAGGCAACTTGACTTTTCCCCCAGAGCCTCTGCTGACAACTCGATGTTAGATCTGCAGGACCTGCTGACCTTCCGACTTCCGGGACTGGACGATAGCCCATCTAGGTGGTGTAACACCATTCAGCTTGTGGTCATTGTTCCAGCAGTCCTGGGAGCCCCAGGCAGTCGGAAAGGGGGCGGTGGTGGCTAGGAGAGGACAGGAGTCTTAGCGGAGACCTTGGTGGTCCTACAGGGAGGTGGATGCCCCAGAGTGACCACCTGGGAGCACTCCGTCTTAAGGTGGGGCCCCACCCCTGAAGGAAGTTCAAGTGTTAACACCACTGCCCATTTGCTGAGCAGGAGGAGGGGACATCCCAGCCCCCATGTCCCTTTCCCAAGAGGATCCCACGCAATGAGATGCAGAGAGCCTGGCACTGGAATCAAGGGGCGGGGGGCAAGAATAGAGTCCTGATTTGAATTTGTAGGTATCACTTTCTGATTTAACACCCAACAGTGGGTTTGCGGGGGGCCGGGGGGTGGGTTTGATTGAAGCCCTAAATCCCCGTTTCCTAAGGGATTTTTTGGTTTGTATTTTGTTTCTTGGTTTTATTTCATTTCGCCAAACTGTAGGACCACCAGAAGTGCTAGCATAAGTAGTGGCCAGGTCGGTTTTGAAAATTCCAGCTGCTGTCTCTTCCTATAGATCATTGATCGGAGGGACCGGGTGGGCTCGCCATCAGCCCTCCCCAGATGGCCACGCCTTGATGCTGGTTTTAGGGTCGGAATCCAGGGCGCCTGGGTGGCTCAGTCATTAAGCATCTGCCTTCAGCTCAGGTCCATGATCCCTGGAATCCAGCCCGGAGTCCGGCTCCTTGCTCAGCAGGGAGTCTGCTTCTCCCTCTCCCACTCCCCCTGCTTATGTTCCCTCTCTTATTGTCTCTCTGTGTCAGATAAATCTTTAAAAAAAAAAAAAAAGAAAGAAAAGAGAGAGAGAATCCCAGTTGGAATAGATGGGTGGCGGTGGGACCAGTCCAGGGGACTCTGCCGTCCTCACCTCTTATTATTCACACCCTCCTTTTTGTATTTGATGCAACCAAGGCTCAGAGAGGCCAAGGCACTGGCTCAGGGTCACAGAGCTAGAAGGTGGTACCGCTCAGCTTTGAACCCTGGCCATCCAAGATGACATGTAACCTTTCTTAACTCCCCCTTTTTATTTTATTCTGTTTTTTAAAAGCCTTATTGAACCAAAATTCTCCTGCCATACCGTTCACCTATTTAAAACGTACGATTCAGGGGTTTTTAGTATTGTCACAGAGTTGTGCAACATTATCGCCATCCAATTCTAAGACATTTTTGTCATCCTAAAGGGAAACTTTGTACCCACGAGGAGTCACTTCTTACTTGCACTGACAACTTGCTGCCATCTCCCCACTCCTGCCCCCGACAACCACTAAAATCCTTTCTGTGTCTTTAGCTTTGCCTGTTCTGATCATTTCATAGAAATTGAATCCTGTACTATGTGGCCCTTTGTATCTGGCTTCTTTCACTCAAAATCACGTTTTCTTTCTTTTTTTTTTTTTTAAGATTTTATTTATTTATTCGACAGACAAGGATCACAAGTAGGCAGAGAGGCAGGCTGAGAGAGGAGGAAGCAGGCTCCCTGCCGAGCAGAGAGCCCGATGCGGGGCTCGACCCCAGGACCCTGAGATCATGACCCGAGCCGAAAGCAGTGGCCCCAACCCACTGAGCCATCCAGGCGCCCCTCAAAATCACGTTTTCAAAGTTCATCCATGTCGGTATGCCATTCCTTTTCATGGCCGAGTAGTATTCCTTTGTATGGTCAGACCACGTTTTGTTTCTCCATGCATCAGTTGCTGGACGTTCGGCTGTTTCTACTTTTCTGCTGTTTGAGTAGGGCCACTATGAGCATGGATGCTCAGGTTTCTGTGTGGACATATGTTTTCCCACACATTTTAACCCTCTTACTGATTACAGTCTCTATTTCATATCTATAGCCACGAGGTTAACCGGGCTGCTTTTTAAAGTAGCAATCATATGTGTTTATGTGTTAATTTGCATACTCTAAAGTTCACCTCTTTTAAGTACAATGCAATGCATTTTAGTCAGTTTACAGAATATGCAACCTTCACCATACCCTGGTTTTAGAACATGTCCGTCACCCCCCAAAAGACCTCTTGAGCCCGTTTGCCATGAACCCCGCTTCTGTCCCAGCCCCACACAACTGCTAATGTGCTTTCCTGTCTCTACAACCGGGACCCTTGTAAATTTGTTTTCCAAGCAGAATGACTAATACTGGGAGAGAAGAGTCTATCCTTTCTAAATGTCTATCCCTTATCGGCACGTTGACAAGTGCAGTCACTGCTTTGAGTCTCGCCTCCTTATCTGTGGGGTTGATCGTCACAGACGATTTTACGGGATTGGAGGTTGTCATTGGTGAATGCACTTGAAACAGTCAGCTAAGTGTTCTGCACATGGTGGGCACTCAGTGACTTTTAGACCCTATGGTCATGTCCCACTTTGTCCTACCAGCTCTGTGAGGCGGGTGTCATCACCCCATTTTACAGATGAGCACACTAAGGCTCAGAGCAGTGGGTGAAGGTGCTGGGAATGAATTCCAGATCGGTGGATTCCCGAGCCTGGGCCCTCCCACCTCACCAGCAGGCCAGATTTCCCAGCAAGAATTCCCACAGAGCAGGGCAACCCCTGGCCTCGACCTTGCCTGGCGGGTTCTGAGTGCTTTGTTATGGCCCAATCTGTCAGGAACCAATTAGGGCTGAGAGCACTTAGCTGCAAATGTGGTTTCTGGGTACTGATGGTAATGAAGCAGTTGGAAACAGTCACCCAGCAGCAAAAGGCACACACAGCTGTTTGCCACAAGCCACGTCCCACGCTTGAGGCCAGAGCTATAGGATCTGAAGTTATCAGGATAAAGACTGGGTTAGAGACCTCTGCTTGGTGTCTCCAGGGACCCCATCAGAGCACCCGATGCTGTGCATAAAGGAGCTAGAAAGTGGAGTCCCTGAGCCCCAGCATCTTGTGTCCCGTGTCCCTGGTTATTTTTTTTTTTTTAAGATTTTATTTATTTATTTGACAGGCAGAGATCACAAGTAGGCAGAGAGGCAGGCAGAGAGAGGGGAAGGGAAGCAGGCTCCCCGCTGAGCAGAGAGCCCGATGCGGGGCTCGATCCCAGGACCCTGGGACCATGACCTGAGCCGAAGGCAGAGGCTTTAACCTACTGAGCCACCCAGGCACCCCCCTCCCCTTTTTTAAAGACCTTGTTTATTTATTTGATTGACAGAGATCACAAGTAGGCAGAGAGGTAGGCAGGGGTGGAGGGGAAGCAGGCTCCCTGCTGAGCAGAGAGCCCAATGAGGGGCTCGATCCCAGGACCCTGAGATCAGGACCTGAGCCGAAGGAAGAGGCTTTAACCCACTGAGCCACCCAGGCGCCGCCCCCGTCCCCGTCCTTGATTCTTGATACATAAGTGGGCCTTTCACATAACCAGAAGAGCATTGGAAGAAATGGACAAGGCCGACGTTTTTCAGTGCAGGGGAGAAGTGGCACATATGTCTCCCCTTGGAAAATGTCCTTTGCCTGACTAGTCTCTGCTCTCCCCACTTGTCTTAGCTTCCTCAGGGAACCTTCCAGACTTTCTTCACTAGGCTTCATGGCTCTGGTCCCCCCTCGGAGTACCCAGGACTGTCCTTCTGTAGCACTTTCCAGAGTTGGAATTAAACATCCCTGAATGAACTCCAAGCTGCTTGGGGTAGTGCCCGGCTGGTCCAGGTCATATTCTCAGCATTTAGCCTGGGGCAGGGCACAGAGGAGGCCCTTAATAGGGAATATTTGTGAGACTCACCACTAAATAAAAGGCCAGACACATGAGTCCTTTTGACTGTGCCCTCCTCTCTAATCTTAGACTAAGTGAGTAGACTTGCCTTCTAACTAAAATCATCTCCTTTTGAGATTCGTTTCCATTGGATCTTGAGCTTGGTGGAAAGCAGAGGTTAGCAAATATTTTCTGTGAAGGGCCAGATAGTCCTTTCAGCTTTGCAAGTCCCTGCTGCAACTAATTCAGTGCTTACCACGTGAGAGCCGTCCTAGACAGTGCGAGTGGACGTGTCTATGTTCCAATAGAACTTTATTTATAAAACCAAGTGGGGGGCTACATTTGGTGCGAGGGCAGCGGTTTGCTGACATCGTAAAGCCTTGGGAGAGGGAGGTGATCTCTCTACTCCTCTGTTTACGCCCTGTCCCTTGGCAGGTCGACCTCCCTGGCTCTGTGCACACAGCAGGAAGTGGGCACCCAGTGTGGCAGCCTCATCCCCAAGCTCACACGTCCTCCTAGGGCAGCGTCTACAGCTAACTGACCGGACGCACTGGGTCCCCGTTCCAAAATCCCAAGAGAGAGAGAGAATCCGTTCGGCCCATCCTAGGTCAGGAGTCCCCCTCACCGAGTCACCTGTTGCTGAGGGGGGTGGGTCCGCGTCATGCGAGTCCCGCTCTGGGTGGTGGGAATCTTCAGATCGGCACCACGTGGGCGGTGGGCATCTTGAAAGATGTCTGCTGAAAGAAGGTGCTGGGGTCTTCTTCCTGGCAATTTTCAGGATTAGGGAGAGCATCCGTGGGGAGTGGGTTCAATAGTATCTCCCCACAACGATGTCCCCTGGAACCTCGGAATGGGACCACATTTGGAATAAGAGTCTTTGCAGAAGGAATCAAGTTATGATGAGGTCATTCTGGATTCGGGTGAGCCCTAAATCGCGGACTGGTGTCCTTAGAAAATGAGGAGAGGGGCCCCTAGACACAGAGACACACAGAGGAGAAGGCCCTGTGAAGACGGAGACAGAAACGAGCGGGAGTGAGCAATTTCATGCCTAGCAACACCAAGGATCGCCTGGAGCCCTCGGAAGACGACGGAAGCTGGGAGGGATTCTTTGGAAGGAACGCGGCTCTGCCAACACCTTGATTGTCAACTTCCAGCCTGCAGAGACGTGAGAAAATAAATTTCTGTTGTTGCAAGCCACCTGGTTTGTGGGAGTTGGTTACAGCAGCCCGAGGAGACAAAGGCAGGTTAATACTCTTTAGGGGCACCTGGATGGCTCAGGGGGTTAAGCCTCTGCCTTCAGCTCAGGTCATGATCCCGGGGTCCCAGGATTGAGCCCCACCTCGGGCTTTCTGCTCAGCAGGGAGCCTGCCTCCCCACCCCTACCTGCCTCTCTACCTACTTGTGATCTCTGTCTGTCAAATAAATAAAATCTTAAAAAAAAAACAAAACTCTCACCGTGATCTCTGTCTGTCAAATAAATAAAATCTTAAAAAAAAAAAACA
Source organism: Martes martes (assembly GCF_963455335.1). Classification (NCBI taxonomy): domain Eukaryota; kingdom Metazoa; phylum Chordata; class Mammalia; order Carnivora; family Mustelidae; genus Martes; species Martes martes. The sequence goes on from NC_137901.1 coordinate 79,436,470, forward strand.
AAACTCTCACCACGTGCCTTGCTCAGAACTGCCGATGGCCAACACGGCCAATATATCAGAAGCGCCGAGAGCTTTCCATGGTCATCTCATGCGGTCTTCACAATGGCCCTGTGAGATAGAGATCTTATCCTACCCATCCTACAGATGAAGAAACCGAGGTCTAGAGACACTGTGTTGTCTTGTTTCACTAAGTACAGAGTGGATCAGGGATTTGGACCCAGGGGTATGGTTCCGGAACCCACACTTTTTGGCACTCTTGCTTCTTGGCCTTCCCGGGCCCCCATCCAGTGCTCTCCGGGGATTCTGGTTGCCAGCAATGGCTGCATCACCCAGCTGTTGAAGAGGTTCAAAATTCAGATCCGAGATCAGTGGATTCCTTCGGTTTTACCCATGACCCGTTTCCCCTTCCCCACGGGAAACGCGCTGTGCCATGTGCCCACTCTGCGGGAGGTCATGGTGGCTGGCATACGGTTTTAGTGGCTACAGCTCTTTGGAAAGCGGAGTTTCCATGACTGTAAACGATGGATGCACAAGGTCTTTCCAGGGGCACATGCAGCTCAGAATCCATTCGCCGCGAAGGTCCGAGTATGAATTTCCTTCATCTGAGAATAGGAAATATCTTCCTCGAAATCCAGATAATCCTGGAGATTACAGGTCTTCTCTTGGAACCCCGTAAGAAGCACGATCAAATCGTGCCCCAAAACAAGACTCAGCTTTTAACCAGAAATTGCCCAAATGCCTTCTGTTTACGTGACTACATCCCGACTATACAATGGGCTGCTTTGTCCTTTTCGCCATCGTTTCTTTGCAAAGTAAAGAGACTCACTGATTTCAGCCTGTCTTACTTAAACCACATGGAGTGGTGGTAATTTCAGTGCTGGTAGTCTAGACCCCTGTGCGGTGGGGAGGACACACGCCCAGCAGAGTGGGTCTGGGAGAGACTGATCTTTATGGGGTCTGTTTGCGTTCATTTCCTTTGGCCTCTAATCCTGCTCTCTGGGAAGATTGCTAGGTAGCTGTGTGTGTTTGATAAATTCAGCCAAGCCTGGGACACACGAGTGGTTTTCCAGCGGGAGGCGGAATTACCTTTTAAGAACTTGGAGGTGCAATTTCTTTGGTGTTTTTGTTGTGGCCGGGGATTAGTGTCATGAGGGGTAGGCACGTTTCCTCGCCTTCAGCTCCTGGACTTTATGCAGAACAGCGAAACAGCGAAACGGCCTCGGAGGTGGTCTAGCCTCAGGGGCAAGGCAAGACAGAGGAGGAGCTTGGGGAGCAACACGCAAGGTGTTCACTTTGGGGTTGGGTACGTGCCTCGGGGTAGGTGGCACCTTAATTCTGTGCTAGAGGCATCGACTCGCCTCCCCTGGGTCCCGGCTCTGCCCAGCACAGTGCAGGCACTTCCCAAGTGTTTGTTGAATGGACCAATTAAACCCCTGCGCTACGGCTGAGAAAACAAGAATAAAGGAGTTTAAGGAACTTGCCCGGGATTTGACACATGGCAGATCTTGACTTTGGGATTTGACCCAAGCCTGACTCCAGAGCCATCTGTCTCTCTCTCCCTGACCTCAACCCGATCCTGGCTTTCTTCTGTTCCCCTTCATTTCTGGGTTGGCTTTTCGTAGGGGGTTGATGAGTGTGAGTCTGCAGAGGATGAGAAGGAAACAAGTCTGTTGCTGGAAGACGGTCCTTCCTCGCTGTTTCTCCCCTGAGTTCCCCGCACCCCCCTCTGCCCCCCGGAGAGCCGGCTGGCTTCCCCTCCAGTCAAGTGTCCAGCTGCGAACAGAGAAAAATGGCCCCAAACGTGTGCTAATGCAACTCTGAAAGTCCCCATTTTGAGCTGAACATCCCATTAGCGAGAGAGGAGCTTTTAAAAGGCCCACGGTGGTGCCGGCCACCCACTTCACTAAATTTTTATCGTTTTGCAAGTGGCTGGAGCCTCTGACTTGTTCTCTGGGAAAATTCCAGTTCAGTGGGAGCAGGGTTAAAAATGATCCTTAATGAGGAAATTAGTTCTGCCAAGTCTGGGGAATCTGGGAGACAAGGAGTCCTGGTTTGACACCATCCGTAGGCTCTGGAAGTTGTTTTTGAAAACTTTGATGTGGTTTTGGGAAAACAAGCCGGCGTAATTTGCCTGCTCACCCCAGAGACCCTTTTTTTTTTTTTTTTTTGGTTTGTTCTTACGTTTTTCATTTGATGGGTTTACTTGATACCTGGCTATTGCACCTGTTTTGAAATTCTCTAAATTACTCTTCCCTTCGCTCATTCAAATATGTGGGGGTCTATTATGCATCAAGTGCTATGCACGTCGCTCTGGAGACAGGAGTGGAGGAGACAGATGTGATCCCCACCCTTATGGAGCAGTTCTGATGAGGGAGGTGACTGAGCCCCACACCTGTGCAATAGTAAGTGGCAGGAGCTACTTGACATTGGGAGGTTCTGTAACAGGGAATCAAATAAGGGAGTGTTTGGCCAGTGACATCAGGAAAGGCTTCCTGAGGGGAGAGATAATTGCGCTGCTCTCTGAAGGTAGAGAAGAAGTTAACTAGAAGTAGACAGAGACAATACCATGTGCAAAGGCCCTGGGGTATGTAGGAATTATGTTGCATTTGGGTGAGTGAAGGCTGGCAGAGGAGAGACCAAGTGTGAGAAGCCAGATCCATGGAGACTTTGGAGGCTGTGTTACCTTCCTTTGGCTGCTGTACGAAATTACTCCAAACCGGGTGGCTTCAAACAATAGAAATTCATTCTCCATAGTTCTGGAAGGCAGAAATCTTATCATGTTGTCAGCAAAGCCATGCCCTCTCCAAAGACTCCCAGGCAGCATCCTTTCTTGTGTCTCCCAGCCTTGGGTGTCCCTTTCCACATGTCCCTGGCCTGTGGCTGCCTCACCCCAATCTGTCCTCCCTGTTCACACAGCCTTCCCCTCTGCGTCTTCTCTTCTGTGTCAAAGCTCCCTCTGCCTTTCTCTTACAAGGACACTTGTCGTTAGATTTAGGATAATTTCATCTAAAGATCCTTAACATAATTACATCTACAGAGACCCTTTTTTCCCCCAAAATGGGGCAACATTCACAGCTCCCAGCGGATATGTATTTGGAGGGGTGTGTGTGTGTACCCTTCCACTGACAACAGAGGCCGTGGTGAAGAATTAGGTATTTATCTCGGGAGCCTTGGGAAGGCTCTGAGGCGTTTTAAGCAGGCTTACATCTGGCGTGATCAGATGCAAACTTTGAAAAAGTTTTTTCTCTTCTTAGTGCGCGGAGAGAGGATCGGTGGGCCGTCAGGTGCAGCTAAGAGGGGTTTTCCCCGGATCACCTGGTGAGAGGTGATGGTGGCAGGTCCAGGAGCGGTGGAGGAAGGGACGTTGAGGAGCAGATGGAAAAAACTGGAAGTTTGATTTTATCAGCTTGAACCACTTCTTTGGTGCCACCCTGCATGATGGCCCCAATGTGGAGAACTGTACAAAGACCTGGCAAGGAGACATTTCTGCTGTTTGAACGAGCCATTCTCCCTTATCTGAGAGATGCCGACATTTGCTCCCACGTTGACGATTCCCTCATTATGTGACTTTCTTGTGAATAAATGTTTTCTTCAGAGCAGTTAATAGCATTCTCATCTAGTTAAGTGCACACAGTGGCAGGAAGCCAATTAAAGCACGGGCAGGCTTTATATATCTCCATATATCTCCATGGCATCCACGCAGGATCATTATTTTTCAGTGGCTTATTTTTTTTTTTTTAATAACAACCAGGACAGTCCTGCGCAGGAAAAAATAAATAAGAAAGGCAATTTGGTGCTTGTAGCTTGCACTTAATTTGCATTTCATGAAGGACCTCACTCTGTTCTGATGCTCAGGTCACATCATGGCTGAGAAGGCAAACGGGGAGGTGGACCATGACAGTCACAGTCACATGGTCTGTGTGGGAAGTGGGCAGACAGAGCAAGGTCCGTGTCAAGATGGTCCAGCCCATGGGCTCTGGGATGTGGCATCTCATGGTCCACTCCTACCTGCAGCAGCCCATAGCTGAATGACTTTGGTAGGTCATTAATCACCCTGTGCCTCACCTATAAAATAGGAGAAGAATATTAACTTTACTGGGCTCTTGAGACAATTGGGTGGGATGATGTCTCAGCAGTACTCAGTAAGAAGGGGCGATCATTATCACTGACATTTTACACAGAAGCTGTCATGTGGATTTGTGCATGGGGATTTGCTGAATGCCGAGAGCACGAAGTGCACCCTTAGGAGTTGGGCTGTAGACACAACACAGCCCGCAAAGTCCCCGTGCTCACGTAGCTCGGCGAGGGAGCTAGAGAGTAGGTGCATAAACCAATAAATGTGCCTGATGTCAGGTGATGATAAGTACCATGAGGAAAATGAGAACCAAGGTAGGGAGGCAGAAAACATTGGGCAGAAGCCTGATGCTTTAGATGAGGTGGTTGGCATGGCCTCTCTGATGAGGGCACACTGGGGCACAGAACTGGAGGAAATAATGGAACAAGCCATATGGATTTCTGTAGAAAGAGTATTTTGGGCTAAAGGAACAGTAGGTGCAAAGGCCCTGAAGTAGCCAGTAAAGAGTGTGACGGCCCCCATCAGGAGATGGGCGGGAGATCAATACGCAAGAAGTAACATAATGTCAGGTGGTGGTGGGATAAACAGGGAGAAAAATAAGGTGAGTGAGGGGACAGAACGTAACATGGGAGGCCACTGGAGGCTTAGCAGTGGATGGTCAAGGAAGGTCTCCCTGAGGATCTTGATATCAGGACTATGTAATTCTAGACTGCCAGCTTTGGGGAGGGGCTCAGCAGCGTCCTCTTTGCTCTTTGGTGTTGAGGGTGACTGTGATCTCAGCTTGGGGGGGGCAGGCTGGTGGGGGGCTGCTCTTAGTGTGTTCGTGTCCCAAAGTCCCCGCCTCCCCCCTCCCCCGGCTCCACTCTGTGTAGCGGGTCTGGAGCTCCGAATCCAGGTGCGTGTAGCCGCTCACAGCCAAGCCGTGGACGAAAGGAGAGGCTGACAGATGCAGTGATTAAAACAAATGACCCAGGAGGTCATTACACCCGGGGCCGCTCACGAGCTTGACTGAGGCTTAGAGGAAGAGACAGAGGGAGTGTATTAGTTTCCTCAGGCCGCCTGAGCATGAATGCAGCCAGGGTGGCTTAAGCCAGAGAAATGGGTAGTCCCCCTGTTCTAGAGGCAAGAAACCCCACATCAAGGTGTCGGAAGGTTGGTTCCTCCTGAGGGCCGTGAGGGAACCTGTTCCGTGCCTCTTGCCTAGCTTCTCGTGGTTCACTGACCATGTTCGGTGTTTCTTGGCCTGTGGAAACATCACCCCCATCTCTGCCTCATCTCCGTATGGCATTCTCCCCGTGTCTCCTCCCCTCATTTCCCTCCGTGTGTCTGTGTTCAAATTTCCCTTTTTCGTCAGAGACAAAAGCCCCACAGGATTAGGAGCCCACCCTGTTCCAGCATGAGTGCGTCCAGATTTAACTAATTACATTCGCCACGACTCTCTCTCCGAGTAAGGTCACCTTCGGAGGTACCGTGGGTGACGACGTCAACATTATTTTAGAGGGACACAATTCAACCCGTAACGGGGGAACTTAAAAAAATCTTTTTGTTGAAATCTAACGTGTGTGCACAGAGATGCACACTAGTGAGTGTCTAACTGCCGGAGTTCCCGTCAGGTGAAGGTACCCATTGAATCAGCCTCCGGATGCAGGATCTGCAGAAACCCTCCAGAGGGAGGCTTCTGCTTTTCATTGTGTACTTTTCTATACTGTTTTAACATTTTAAAACTGTGTGGACTTACTTTTACAATAAAGCCAAACTGAACTTAAAAATAAAGAGCTTTAGCTGATGGCCGGTCAAGGAGAAAGGGCTGATACGGATTCATTCGTCCATCCCCTGGGGAGGAGGACAGCTTTGCTTTCCATGCTTCGAGCTTTGCAGTGCAGCTGCCCGACCAGTGTCCTGCAGCGTGGTTCAAGGCACCTCCAAGTATCGATCAGCTCAGGCCCCTGGCTGCCTGCCAGGGCCAGCGGGTGTATGCCTTGGGTCACTTTCTGTGTCAGGAAGGAAAAAAAGCTGAGGAGTCCAGCTTGACACATACCATCTCAGGAAGCCCTTCCAGCCACCCAGGGAAGCAGGAACTCCAGTTAGTCCCATTAGACAGGTGTGAAGACTGAGGCTCTGCGAGGTGACTTTCAGGTCTGCTACCTTAGGGGTTGTCTTGACATCTGGATGTGGCGAGGGGAGGTCACGGACGTCTTTGGATGTCTGGAATCACTCATTAGTTGACACTTATGAGTCCTAGGGAGGATTGGAATGAGAAGGGTCCTACTGGGGAATGGCATTACCTAACCCCATTTAGTCCCTTTATAAGAGAGATTAAATGACCCGGCTAGAATCTCATAGCTGGTTGGCTGCAGAGTTGGGTTCTGATTCCCATTGGGTCCACACCCCGGATGACTTCATGATACTGCCTCCAACAGCATTAGGATGTAAGTCCTCCCTTCTTATGGGAGAGAAATTCAGGGTGCAGAGAGGCAAATTCCAGGCTTGTCTGAGTCCAGATCCACATTTTTCTTGGCATCCACCGTGAAACTTAGCTGTAAAGGATGGCTCAGGTTATTTATTCTAGGATGATTATTGCCGTGATCACTTCTGAAAGTCTGTACACGTTGTGCATCTGAGAAATCCGCTCTCTTTTGGGGTTCACCGTCCACTGGTTTTCTTATGATGCAGATAATGTGTTGATCATGGGTGCAGTGGGACCCCAAAGAAACCCAAGCTGGGGCCCGGCAAGCCGCCCGGGGTGACAGGTGGCAGGTGGCACAGTACAGCACTCCGCCGGCCTGGGTTTTACAGCTCCTTTGTTAATGGTCATAAACTTGGCATTTGCTTATGGTACTTGGGGAGCCCTGACCCTCTAATTAAATTGGATCTGAGCAGGTGGAGAGCACTCAGCTACAGAAGACATTTAACAGCTGCAGAGGAAGTAGAAGGGAGTCAGACTCTGCCGGCTGTGCTAGCTCTTGGCACTCACTCGCATGGGTTCGGCCCCCTTTCCCCAAGGGCTGGCACCTTGTCCCTACTGCGAGCCTTGTGGCTCTCTCTTTGGTCTTCTTAAAGAGAAGAACTTCTCTCTCCAAGTCTCTCTCTCTGTTTCTCCTGAGGACTCTCCCCTCTCCATTTCAGCTCTCTATTACCAGGAGATGGGTGTTCCACTTGTTGACACATCTTTTTTATTGTGATAAAATGTATACAATGGGGGACATTGCCATGATAACTATTGTAGGTGGACAGCTCCGTGGCATTAAGTACATTCACGTTACTCTGCAGCCCTCACTCCTGTCCATCTCCAGAACGGCTTCATCTTCTCAAACAGAGACTCTATAATCGTGAAACACTAACTCCCCAGCCTCTCTCCCTGCAGCCCCCCAGCAGCCACCGTTCAACTTTATATTCTTAATTCTTTAAGTCCCTCCTGCAAATGGCCTCCTACAAGATTTGTCCTTTTGTGACTTTCTGATTTCACCTGACATAATAGCTTTAAGGTTCATCCTTGTTGGTTCAGGTGCCAGAATTCCCTTCCTTTTTAAGGCCGAGTAATATTCCATTATATGGATAAATCACGTGTGGTCAATGAGTCAGTTTCTGCCTCTCCTCCATGCATTTTTAGGTCTCTCCCTTCAGACAAAGTTCAAGGGCCAAGTGATGACCCTTCAGCTGGGGTAGCTCAAGGAACATGGAATTGGGGAAAGTCATTTATATGAGAAGGCAGAACAGAGTAGTTTAGCCCAAAGGCATAGGAGTCAGAGATGGTCTAATTGAAGGCCGAGTCTATTGCTCATGGGACAGCTGACTTGAACACTTGGCACTTGTCAATGGGAACAGTAGCAGGACCTGGTTCCCAGAATAGGGAGGGTTCCATGAGGTTGTACCTAGAACGCATCCAGCTGGGGTCTCACAGGAGATAAGCACCCTGGGAATATCCCTGTGGGTGGAGGTGTTTATCTACCTAGGAGCTATGAACCACCTGCTTATGCTAGGCCTTGGGGGTTCGCACAGGCGTGTATGGTCTATTGTGATTGCTGCTTCTTGAGTCCTAGTCCTTGAGGTGCAGACGTCCTTAGAAGCGGCCACTCAAATTTAGCGACCCGAGCAGAGATGCGGTTGGGAGAGGAAGTCTAGTTTTTGAACACTGAGCTTCCTCCTCTGGGTCAGGAATGTTCTAGAAAGTCGAGTCCATTCTTTGGGCTTTCATTTGTCCATTCATTGCCTGTAGGTGGTTCATTTTATGTTGATTCTTACTCTATAGCATCTCCTATATTCTCCTTTGATTAACAAAGGCTGACAGGCACTGGGCACTTATATACCTCTGCGTGTTCCCCTTTATCTGTATTTATTTGTTCTGTGTAACTTCTTGGGTCAGGGGTTGGGGGGGATCTGTCTTGGCTCCTCCACTAGATTGTTAGCAGCTTGAGGGCAAGTGCCTTGATGTATATTACTCCATGTCCCTGAACGTGTATTCAGCCTTATCGTTCAGTAAAGATTTGTTCAGAGAGCGAATGTCAGGCTGGAATGTCAGTCTCCTTATCTGTAAAATGGGCACAACAGCAATCACACCTCCCTCACAGGCTGGTTGAGAGAATTGACTAAGAGTACACATTACGTGGTTTGAAGGACAGCACCTGGCAAACATGAAGCCCCAAGTAAAATGTTATTTTATAGAGATCACAGTGCTGTTTGCAATGGAATGCGGGGCTTCACAGACTGGCGAACCGTGGAACACTTACAAAGCATTCCTTAAGTGCCCGGCACATGCTGTTTACACGCATCCCCTCCGTGTAATCCTCAGCCTTGGAGACAAGCGCTATTTCCAGCCCCATTGTAGAGACGAGGAAGTGGAGGTTCGGGGCACCAGAGTGACTCATGCAAGCACACAACTTAGCAAGCTCGGGAGCGCGGGAGCCCCTCTCTTTCCCCTTCACTTTCCTACTGCTTCCAGTCCCCCTCCACTGCGCATGCCATTCACCTCCACCCCCTCTATGCCCCCCACTGACATTCTCCCCTGCTGCTGCCCCAGCAGGAGGTGGGCTGTGTGGAGGTAGTTCCTGCCCGCCCGGGGTCTGGAACCAGCGGCTGTCTGCAGGGCTTTCTGATGGGGCTCGTCTCCATTGGCAAAGCCAATCCGAAGGAGCCCCCGAGTGCAGCCTGGGACATAGCACCTGATGTCTCGTCTCCCAGAATTACTTGGGACCCTTGCCTTGGGGCTCTCTCCCCCTGGGAAGGGGCACCATCGAGCCCTCTGGGCCCATGGACTTGATCAGAATCAACTCGTTCGCCCGCCCTCCCCTTTCTCCACATCCTCACAATCTTTAAAAAGACTAGAGTCACCCTCCTAGGGGTGAAGGGCTATCTCACTGTGGTTTTCATTTGCATTTTACTATTGATGTTGAACATCTTTTCATGTGCTCATTGGCCACTGTTTGTCTTCTTTGGAGAACTGTCTATTCAAGTGTTTTGTACTTTTTTCTTTCCATTGGGTCATTTGTCTATGTGTTCCATACCCTTCTTTGATTCACGTTCATCATCTCTCCTTCCCCGGAGCCCCACCAGTCTGGTTGTCCCAGGGGCACCTGCAGAGGGGGGTGAGCACAGACCATGGGTGAAATGCCATCTCTGTGGGTCCTTGGACAAGAAGCCTCCTCAATGGGGGGACCTGGTCCTCTACCTCCCATACCAGGCTTTGAGATTGGAGGTCATGAAGGGAACATGTTCACCCTGGCTTCTGGCATGGGGAGGCCCCCAGGCGGTGGTGAATAAGTCTTCTTAGTAGCCTGATTTTGACTCCTTCTTCTCAATTTCATTTGCGGCTCATGGTTTGGCCCGTGGCTCATCCTACCTTCTGAGATGCTTGGGAGCCTGCAAGAGATCTGGTGTGGACATTGGAGAGTGAGGGGGACAGCCACCCAGCATAGGCATTCTGTACCCTCGCTAACAGGGGACAGGAAGGGGCCTCTTGAAACACCTTGATAGGATGGCTCTGTTTGCACCCAGCATGGCCTTGGGTGGGCAGCTGTCTGTCTCTGTCAGCCTGCAAAGCCACTCTGATGCATAATTCATCTTGATGCTGAAGTCACACGGTAGGCAGCAGCCCCCGAAGGGCAGATGACTTTGCATATGCAGGAGAAAGAGGGGAGCCTCTTCTCCGCCTCCCTGGCTGGTGGCTCCAGGTGAGGACCAGTGACTCAGTGGCCACGGCTGGAGTCTTTCTTTGCTGCAGTGAGACTCCGGGCTGGGTCCCTTCCCAACGACTTAAAGATTGCATTTGACAATTGCTCCTCTGGTCCGCCAGTGGAGACGCCAATTGCCCTTGATCCCAGGCCCCCCCCCCCCCATTGAACAAAGTGTCCAAAAGTGCAGCAATTTTCTTTCTACTTTAAAAAGCTACTCGCACAGCTTCCCATTTTTCCTCCCTTCCCCTCAAAACTACAGCCCTGATTCTTTTGAAAGTCACCTTTGCAGCATCTCCAGGCCATGTCGGATCCCTCCCGGAAGCCCTGATCCTCCTTTCAAGAGAGAGAGGGTTTGCAGATTTTCCTCCGTATCAGAATCGGTTTGCTGGTGGTTGGAAAACACTGCGTGGCATTTCGAGATGCGGTTTCCTTGGAGATGGAAACATCTGCCTGCAGATCTGGGAACCTTCGTGACCACAGACCAGCTCTTGTGCCTGGTGGGATCTGGAAAAACAGATCTCTAGATGTGGAACAGAAGCCATCAGCCCTGTTTTTCTTTTTCTAAGCCAGCAAAGTGTCGCAGAATGAGACCCCTTTGATGCGATAATGTGAGAATGAGAATGGAATTTTTTTTTTTGAGATCACTGCCATTTAATTAACCTGTGTGCTGGCAGCAATTAGTTCAAGATGTTTAAATAAGTAACACGCAGCCAAATTCCCTTTATACATGCTTGTGTCAGAGGCTAAGATAATAGTTGAATTGTTCATTTTCCAGGTCAATGGAGACAGATAAACAAACTGCTATGACCCTCCCCTCTTGGAATCTGCAGTCTAGACCAGGGGTCAGAAACTATGGCCCATGGGCCAAATGTCGCCCCTTGTCTGTTTTTGTAAATAAAGTTTTATTGGAACACAGCCTTCCTTCTTACTTTCCCTTCCTCCCTCCTTCTTTCTCTCCATTCATTTTCTCTCCCATCTTACTTCTCTTCCTCCTTCTTTTTTCCTTCCTTCCAAGTTACACACAATTACACTCATGGTAGGCATTTAAAAAAAAATTTTTTTTTTTTTTTTGTAAAAAATTTACACACAGTCAAATGTGGAAGTTTCCCCAGCCCCCTTCCTCCCACTGTTTTTCTCAGTGAAACACTTCCAGTTATATGTGTGTGTGTGTGTGTGTGGCCTTTATCAAACAAAAAAAGAGGTAGTACTGAAATAAAACAAAAGCACTTATTTGGGGTCTAGGATTGCAATTTGGGGAGCAAAGGTTCAGGTAGCAACCCAATTTGTGTCCCAGTAGGGAACACAAGTCAAGGGTTTTTTAAGGTAGAAAGGAACGTTTCTATTCGTTGTTGACAAATAATTTTGATTGGTGTTGGTGGCAGAAAACTAATTTTGGCTGAACATAATTGGTTGCTAAGGCTTTCACTAAGCAAAGTCTCTTACTATAGCAAGTTGCAATGCTTGCATGAGTTCTTGTACTACATGCCGTTTGGCCCAGTTCAGAAGTTCATGGTGCTACCTGGGGAGAATGTGCATAAGGCTTTGTTTTAAAACCCCTTGATGTGTATGACTCCATTTTTTTTTAATTAAAAGATTTTATTTATTTATTTGACAGACAGAGATCACAAAATGGCAGAGAGGCAGGCAGAAAGAGAGGAGGAAGCAGGCTCCCCAGTGAGCAGAGAGCCCGACGAGGGGCTTGATCCCAGGGCCTGGGATCATGACCCGGGCTGAAGGCAGAGGCTTTAACCCACTGAGCCACCCAGGTGCCCCGAATGACTCCATTTTATTTCACCTTCCACACCTTAAATACATTATATGAATATATAGGAAGTACATTCAAACATTTCATAAATGCATTTGTACATATTTATATATTTCTGTTTGTATAAATGAGCTCATACTCTATGTGTTGCTTGGCAGATAGTTTTCTTCTAGTGTCTTCTAGTCAATGTGTCTTTAGGTTTAACAGATCTGCTTGTGGAGAGCAGGAGTTGGTGACCCATGGCCCTGGAGCCAAGTCTGGCCCACCCCTTGTTTTTGTAAACAAAGTTTTATTGGGACAAGGCCACACCCACATGTTTATGGATTGCCTAGAATGGCTTTGTGCTTGGATGGCAGAACTGGGTAGTTGTGATGGAGACTGTATGGACCACGAATCCCACAATATTGACTCTCTGGCGTCGAGAGTCAATATTGTGCTCTTTACAGAAGTTTATTGACCCCAGCCTAGAGCCACCTCATTCTTTTTAATGACGTCATAGTAGTCTGAAGTATGGCTCCATCATGTTCTATGAAATCCCTCCCTTATGAAGATGTCTCTGGCCTTGCTCTGTCTACATACTCCAGTGGGGGACCTGCTAAGTGGGACTGTCTCGGGGAGCCTGGGCTTATCATAAATACTCTGGACTTTTCTGATTCAGAGTGGCATGGAGCTTGGGTTTCCAGTGTTTAGTGCAGTAATAGACTTCATGGCATATGTGGTTGTGTCCCTGTGGCTGATCCAGAGAACGTTCTTTACTGCTCCATTACCTCTTTTCTTCGGCATGCTCTAACCCTGGTCTGGCCCCAACTTTCAGCCTTGACGTCATCGAGTCGGTAGAGAGCCTGAGCAGATGCTAGCGATGGGAGTGGTATTTTGTTCTGGAATATCAGCCTGTGCCAGACCCATAGGCAAGTGTCATCGATGTAGACTTACAGAACTGGGGAGGTGTTTCTAGAGAGCTTGTTAAAACACCAAGGTCAGGGCCCCACCTGACATCAAAGGATTTGAGAAACTCTAGAGCTGAGGGTTCTTAGCCTGACTTAGAGAAAAATTAAGCTGTAAACTTTTTTTTTTTTTTTTTTTTTTTTTTTTTTTTTTTTAAGATTTTATTTATTTATTTGACAGAGAGAGAGAGATCACAAGTAGGCAGAGAGGCAGGCAGAGAGAGTGAGAGAGGGAAGCAGGCTCCCTGCGAGCAGAGATCCCGATGTGGGACTCGATCCCAGGACCCTGAGATCATGACCCGAGCCGAAGGCAGCGGCTTAAACCACTGAGCCACCCAGGCGCCCAAGCTGTAAACTTTTTTTAAGAGAGAAATTCCACTTTTGTGGTCTCAAAGATGCATTAAAGGTCTTTGGTTGCAAACAACTAGAAGCCATCTGTGGTTGGCTTAAGCAGAGAATGAACATCTATGGAAGATTCTAGAGTAACCCTTAGGATAGACAGGAAAGCTCAGAAGGGAGCAGGACCCAGAGCATCCTGGAGACTCTAAGTAGCAGGAAGGGCTTGATGGGATTTTTGGGGAGTCACCAGTAGACTAACTGAGCTTCAAAGATTATTCCCATCACTGTCATGCCAATCACGACTCATATCCCCAGGGAGATTCCTGCTGGTCTAACTTGGCATCTCGGGACTTGCAGAGGGTAGCGGTCTGTCCCCTGGTAAGATCCCCAACAAGACTGTGCCCAGAGGAAAGTGAATTCCCTCGGGGTGGGGGTGGGGGGTAGGGTAAATGCTTGATGGTCACAGTCCACTGCAAAGAAGCATTATAGGTCATTGGCTGAGATCTTTAAATACATGAGCCTTCGGGGCAGGAATAAGTACTCTTTTTTGGGAACTGTCAAGTTGCAGTCCCCAATAGGCCCATCCTCTATATTATTTCCTCCTCAAATGAACACATTTTGTATCATAACAAGTCGTTCTTGGAAGCAAAAGGTGAAAGCAGGTCGAAGGCCTTGGTTTGAAGAAGAAAAAAAACCCCACTGATTTCAGGCAACAATTCTTCACACTCATATGGAAAACGAGTTTCAGACTCGCTTCTTGGAGTCTCTGTAGGACAGTCACGGATGACTTATTGGAAACCCTGCACTGCTGGGATCACACTGGCTGAGGTTTTGCCGCGCTCTCTGCTCAGTTCCTGCTGACTCATTTGCCCCCCACCGAAGCAAGGGGCAGACGGAGGGTCTGGAGAGGTGATCCCACCGTATAAATAAGGAGACTGGAAGCCTCATAGATTCTGACCTGCCCAAGGTCGTGCTGTAAGTCTGGAGGAAAGGGAGCCACGTGGCAAAATCATCACGGTGTGGATGAATGAGCTTTTAAGGATGGTCTGCTCTCAGCCCTCATTTTACAAGTAAGGATGCTGAGATCATGCCAGGTTCAGCGGCCAGCCTAGGGCGCCCAGCTAGCCCCTAGAATTGTGAATCCTTCCTGAGCCATCAATAGCTGGGGGATGCGGTTGTCTGTCTCCCAGGCTGCGATGGCAAATCCTTCAGTGGGGCTCTCATGGAACTACCAGGCTGACAGATCGGCCCTCTTCACACGTGTCCATAAAGATTCACTCTCAGTGCATTTCCTTCAGGGTAAAGGAAGCTTCTTTGAAGTACTCCATAGGCAGCGAAGTACTCAGTTTCCCTGAATAAATATTTCTAGCCAACTCCAGCTCACCGAGAGAAGGCCCTTTGCTGGCTCAACCCTTGAGCAGACGATCGGCAATTCTGCCTTTGCTTAGGATGCTGACCCAGGATGATTTTATACGGAGTTGTCTTGGGTATTGAGAATTCAGTTGACAGCATGCTTCCTTGCCACAGTGTCCCGAGCAAGTTCAGGTCCTAGGGAGGCTGCAGGATGTTTCAGGACTCCAAGTATTGGGGTCAGACTGAACCAAGTTCAAATGTTCGTTCCTTGCCTTTTATAGGCCGTATGACCTTGGATACGTTGCTTAACCTTTCTGACTCTTGTTTCTTCACCTGGAGATGTTTTTCCTCATCTTAAAAAAATAGAACGAGCTAATGCTCATAAAATGCTTAATACATGGCCGGGCACATAGTAAGGACTCAATGAACGGCAGCTGTCCCAGTTAGAGCCAAGATACCTGGAGCAGAAAGGGACAGAGACCGCTCAGCAAATCCCTGCTTCACATGGGAAGGGAAACCAGCCCCAAAGCCCACAGTGACTTGTTAATAATGACAGAGCCAGGTCAGGAACTGAGCCTCCTGCTTTCCCCACCCCGCGTCATCTTATCAACCCAACACATGGCCTCCCTCGGGGTCACCCAGTAGGGTGGATGTCCTGGGTGGAGGGGAGAAGTGTGGTGACTCACCCTTCCTGGCCCCTCCCCTCTCCGTCTCCTTTAGGGGTTCTGATTTTAGGAGATGTTTATGAGTCAAATGACTCCCTGCCCATGGGGAGGCCAAGCAAAGCGGGAGGAAACCAGCACCGATCATCACTTACTGGGCTGATGAAGGCAGCCCATGTCCCACTGGCCCCAGGGAGACAGCAAGAGCAGACCTCTGTGCCGGTTTATCTTGGAAATTGTCTTTTCTTCAGGCAAGGGGAGGGGGAAGGAAGCCTAAAAGAAAACATCCAGCCACAGGCCTGTGAAATCTCTGCCCAAAATCAGTCATCCTTTTTAATAATGAGGGCTGTCAGAGCCCTGGTTCAGCCGGAAATGATGGCCTGTGTAAATATTTGGTCTGTAACTGATTTATGGGTTGGGGAACAAAAAAATAAGATTAGTCGCTAATCACAGGGATGCAGGAAGATCAACGGGCCTGGAAGGCAGAAGTGAGGTTGGCTGTCTGGGTGAGCTCGGAGGGGGCGGGCGGGTGGGGACGCTGGGCCGGGCTGTGCAGTGGTATTCACGTGGAGAGGGGGCTGTGCGCTTCCGGATTATTCCACAATAATGGGCCGAGGCGGCCTTGTCCATGTGCAGGTCAAGAACTGAGTGAGGGCAGCTTGGTGGCAAGATGCCCAACTTGCAGGCACAAGATTGTCTCTTCCCAGTGAACCCTGAAATCACCAACCTCCACATCCGCAAGCGTGCGCAGGCACCTCTATAAAACGGGAATGCAGGCAATCAGCTCTTACAGCGGAATTAATGGAGACATTAAGAGCAGGCTTTGAAGTCCGTTCAATCTGTGTTCACACCCCAGGCCTTTATTGAGTTGTGACCTGGGTCCATTAACTGTTGAGAACCCCAGTTACCTTAACTGCAAAGTAGGGGTTATAATTGTCGCTAGCTCAAATGCGACGGCAGGTCCCAAGCACGGCACCTGCTCCCGGCATCTGGGCCAGGCAGATCTCAGCGCCGACACCTGCTGTCCCGGGAGTGCTGAATTGACCGTCCCGGGTGGGCCAGTACAGGTGCTTGCCTCTCCTGCAGATCAACCCCCGCCTTGGCCAGCGGAGATGGCACACGCCTCCTATTAGAAAGGATCGTATAGGGTAGGGTGCGGCCCGGGCCCCTCCCCATACAGCATGGAGGCCAAGTAGATGCCCTGGAGCCCACCAGCGTTCCCATGATGGTGCACTGGAAACACACAGACTTCCATTGTGCTCCCTATACGCCAGCCCGGTGCTGGGCGCTGGGGATCCCCAGAGAACAGGTCACACAGGACCCCTCCGTGGGTGGGAGGGGCCCACACTCAGTAGATCATCAGAACCACAAGTGTGTACTCCAGAATGGGGCCAGAGCTTTGGAGAAACGTGTAGGTGCTATGGCGGGACCCAGCCTACCCCAGGAGCGGGCAGGAGGGCGAAGGAAGGACCCCATGTGGCAGGGGTAGCAGCTCTTGGGGTGAACCAGACGATGGGGAGGGGGATGCTGCATGGTTTGGGGGGTTTGCTTTACGTTTCCTACTTTTAGGTAAGTCCAGACTTTTAGAACAGAGGCTGGCGGGCCACGGCTGGAGGAACAAATTCAGCCCCCTGCCTGTTTCTGTCGATGGTTTTATGGAACTTGCCACATCCATTCACGCACACATTGTCTCGGGCTGATCTTGGCCGCACGCGGGGCTGAGTAGTTGGCGGCAGAGAACGTACGACTCACGGAGGTCTTGTTCTGGAAAAAATTCACCAACCTCTGCGCTAGAACATTTTTCCTGTCCTCTCTCATTCCTTCTTCTCTCATACTCACTCTGGATCTGAGGTGGTGTCTTATGGGACAACAGAGGAATAGATAGATAGACAGTATATAGAGGAACACAATATATAGTGTATATATTTTATATATATACATATTTTATGTGTGTGTATGTATATGGAACACTTGGCTCTTTTCCCAATCAAGTCTTAGTAGAAGGTCTGTTTGTTATTGAGAGCTGATCTGTCACTGAGCCATGTTTAATCTTATAAAAAATACTGTGTATCTATTCTTAAGATATTTTGCATGATTTTCAAGTACATACATTTCTATATAACATATATATTTAACCACACACTGTAGTACATATATAAATTGATGTACATAAATATATACTATCCATACATACACAATACATAAATATATGCATATATAATATGCATAAATACATAATACATACATAAATAGATAATATAATATCAAATAATATAAAATAGTATATGAATATATGTTTGTACACATAAATAATAAATATAATAAATACTATATTGTATATTGTACTTGAATATATATTATATAAATTTACATATGTAATACTGTAGTGTAATATAGTATATTATATACACTACATGTTATGTACTATAGATATGTAAGGCTATATATAATACATGTAATATATATATTGAAACATATATATATGTATGTTTAATTTCTAGGAATCTATAAATGACCACATTTTTGTATCTGTCAACTAAATCTGAGATACTAGTTACCAGGTGACTGATAGAAGCCATATGGGAAGCAAAATCCATCTCAAATTTGATCTTCAATTTAAAACTTACTGAAAAATAATGAAACATCATTGAAATATTAAATAACGATTGACCACATTATTTGATGTCTGTACCTCTGTTTTCTAGAGGAGGGTTTTTTTTGTTTGTTTGTTTTGTTTTAATAAAATAAAGAGAAAAAAACTCAAGCCCCAAATACTGCATGTCCTTTTACAATGATGTTTTATTATTATCAAAGAATACTCCTGGTTCTCAGTTCTGATGGTCACTAAGTTCAAAGCCTGAAAGTAACAAAGTGCTTACTCCCTAAATCCACAGCCTCCTCACCAGCCCGCTGGCTGCCCCTTGTGGATCCTTCCAGAAAATGTTTCTATACAAGGGAGAGTATCCAGCTAAGACTGGGCAACTATGTGGCACCCAGATTTAGGAGAGAGACCTCCTCATTTCACCCCACCACACTGTTGGCCGGCAAGTCCTAGCAGAGCTGTGTTCCAGATGCTTCCTTCTCCTCCCCCTCCGATGTCCAGAGCAAGTCCATACCACCGCCTTCATTTTTGTCTGGTGATGGCCACAGCCACCTCTCCAGAATCCCAGAATCCCATTCTTACCTGCACCACAGTCAACTCTCTACACATTGGCAGAGTAGTCTTTCAAGAATAGAATTGGGTTGGGGCGGCTGGGTGGCTCAGTGGGTTAAGCCTCTGCCTTCGGCTCAGGTCATGATCCCAGGGTCCTGGGATCGAGCTTCTTCCTCTCTCTCTCTGCCTGCCTCTCTGCCTCCTTGTGATCTCTGTCTGTCAAATAAATAAAATCTTAAAAAAAAAAAAAAGAACAGAATTGGGTTTTGTCATCTTCCTTCTTAAAACCTGTTGGCAGGTGCTCATTGCTTTCCAAGAAAACCCCATCTCCCTACAGGGGCAAGGACTTGGTTGATCACAGTCCCGCCCCTAATCCCACATTCCCTCTCCTCTCAATCACTGTGAGTTTGACCTGCCTTGGCCTTGGACTCCCCAGCACTGCCTTTGCCTCGCTGCCTGGTCCTCTCTCCTTCCAGATCTTTGCAAATCTGGCTTCTTTTGACATTCAGTTCTCAGCCTAAATGCCATGTCCCCGGGAAGGCCTTACCACCCACTCACAACAACATCACCCGATTTTTAATTCTCTACGAAGCGCCTCCTATTCCCCAGTATTTCCTTACTTCTTTATCCGTTTTTCTGTTTCTCCCCCTGGGATACCAGCCCAGGCAGAACATGGTTCTTGTCTATCTCCTTCCCTGCTCAAGTCCAAGCACCTTATTGTCCTACGGATAGTTAGTGGGTTAGTTTTTGGAATTAAGCCAATTTTTATTTTGTTGTATTTTTCTTGTCTTAGGGAGACACAGGGAGGGGAAAGGAGGTGCTCTGAACAAGCATTCCTTGCCAAGCCTTTTCTCTGGATGACTTTGAAAATCCTGTTGTAACTTTTCTTCTTCCAGAAAGCCTTCATGCCTGCCTGGCCTGGTCATCACTGCTTCCCAGGGATGGGCAGCCTCCTGTCCCGGTCAGTGTGGTCTGCAGACCTTCGTGTGTTACCCCTGAGGCAAGAGGTCCAGGGTGAAGAGGAATTCTTTGGTCCTCCTCATGGATACTTTTCCCTTTCCCTTATTCTGAGCCCGACTTTCACATCATCTTTGCCCATAAAGAGCCTCCGTCTGTCTAGAGGAGGAAACTATGTTGGCAGGGGACCAGTGCAGGAAAGACTATGACCTAGCAGGTGCCAGATGTCCTCTCAGGCACTCAAAGTACATCAATTCATTGTACCTTCATACAATCTGGGGAAATAGAGAAATGATTATGCTTTTTTACAGGCGAAGACATTGAGGTTCAGAGAGGTTGAGTGACTTCATAAAGGTCACACAGCGAGTAAGGAGGAGAGGTCTAGTTTCTGTTACTATTATATATTTTTCCAATTGTAGAAAAATACCTATAGCACAAAATTTACCATTTTAACCATTTTAAAGTGTACAATTCAGTGGCATGAAGTACATTCATAGCCTTGTGCAACTGTCACCACTCTTCAATTCTAGAGCATTTTCACCACCCCAGATGGGAATCTGAGACCATTAAACAGTCCCTTCTTAGTCCCCTTCTTGCCCCCAGACCAGGCCAACCATGGATCTGCTTTCTGTCTCTGTGGATTTGCCTTTACTGGATATTTCATGTAAATGGGATCATAATGTGTGGTGTGTGTGTGTGTGTGTGTGTGTGTGTGTGTATTTTCCACTTAGCTAACATTTTTGGGGTCTTTCCACATTGTAGCGTGAATCAGTGCTTCACATCCTGAATCGTACATAGTCCATTGTATGGACAGACCACAATTTGTCCATTCATTTGTTGTCAGACATTTGGGTTGTTTTCACCGTTTGACTCTCGTAAATACTGCTGCCATAAATGTGGCGTACAGTTTTTGTTTGTTTCAGATCTTCCGGGTTTCGGATCTCCCGGGTGCTTATGTCTAGGAGTGGAATTGCTGTGGAAACAGTGGCTGCGCCACGTTATAATGCCACCAGAGATGTGGAAGGTTCTGGTCACATCGCATCCTCGTCGACCCTTGTTCTCTTTTTGACTTCTTGATCACGGCCGTCCGAGCGGGTATGAAGTGGCAGCTCACTGTGGTTTTGATTTGCCTTTGTTAATGACCGATAATACGGAGCAAATTTCACGTGCTTCTTGGCCCGCTGTGTATCTTCTTTGGAGAAATGTCTATTCCAGTCCTTGGCTCGCTTATATATCTATATTTTAGTATTTTTTTAAAAAGATTTTTTTTTAATTTATTTGAGAGAGAGACAGAAGAGAGAGAGCATGAGCAGGGGGAGTGGAAGTCAGAGGAAGGAAACAGACGCCTCACTGAGCAGGGAGCCCAAAGCGAGGTTCCATCCCAGGACTTGGGATCATGACCTGAGCTGAAGGCAGGTGCTCAACGAAATGAGCCGCCGAGGTGCCCCTATGTTAGTATTGTCTTAAGAAACTTTTTGTCAGGAGTCACTTTCATTTAGAAGCGAAGTGCACAATTTCTCGATACGGTTTGATGACTCTATATATCGCGATACCCACGTCGTCACCACCCAGTCAAGACTGGAGACATGTCCAGCTCCCATGGGGGGCTGGTCAATAACCTACCCAGAGAAAACCACTCTTCTGGCCTCTCTAACATAGCTTAATTTTTCCTGTTCTTGAACTTCATGTGAATAGAGTCATAATGGAGCCATACAGTACAAGTGCTTTTGTGACTGGTTTCCTTTGCCCGACACCCTATCATTGAGATTCGGCGGTATTATCGTCTAGCCAGTGTTCTCTCTTTTTTTGTTGCCACGCAATAATCCGTTGTATGAACATACTCTGCTTTCTTTATCCTTTCTGTTATTGACGGACATTGAGACTAATCCCAGTGTCGGGCCATATGAATAATGTTGCCGTGAACATCCTTGCATGGGTTGTTTTGTGGACGTGGGTGCACTCATTTTGGTTGGGTACATACCCAGGGGTGAAATTTTTGGGTCGGAGGCTATGTTCCCTTCAGTAGATGTTGCCAGATAACTTTTCAAAACGGTCATACAGGTTTGTAATCTCACCAGAATTGGGGGCGAATTCTGGTTGCTCTCTCTTCTTGCCAACATTGGGTATTCTCAACTCTAACTTCAGCCATTCTGGTGGGACCTGTACTGGAATCTACTTAACAGGGTTTTCGATCCGCGTCTCTTCTTCTCCTGCCTCTTTTCCTCTTTTTTGTCTTTCTCCTTCTCTGTTGTCTTCCTTTCCTTCTTGGCCTATTTCACATAAAACTGTATACGAGGAAATCTTTGCTCTGAGATCATGGAGTTGATATGCAAGTTTATTTTTCAAGGTTTAACTATTAAAATGCAGAAATTTCACCCGTGTCTCCTCTGAAAGCATTGCAGATCGTCCACACTGGGGGAAATGCAATTACGGTGTTTGAGTCGCTCATGCTTCCTTTTTGCCAGTGCTCGGGTGGATTAAATACTGTGCTCGGGGTGTGTTAGAGCCAGAAGTAAGGGTTGTAGCCTGTGGTCAAGGAGCAAAGCAGATTCTACTAAACATTCTCCTGGTGTTAGATTTATCAGCCCTTTGCTTTTCCAAACCTTCTCCTTCCCTGGGCTTTGTGCGCATCCCCTGTCGTTGTCCCCCACCTCACCCCCCAGAACATGGTGCTATTCTTTGGTTTTGAAAAGGGTCTTGCCTGGAGGCCTCATTTTGGATAATCAGATCATGTCAACTGGGAAGGATTTCAATGGCCCCATTTGGCTCACACTGCCCCGTGCTCGGCCAGTGGGCATATTTTCCTATTTGGGGAAATGGTTGCTGGGTGAGTGCTTTGCTGCATAGACTGGTATTGGAGAATGTGTGCTGTGCCTGTCCTCCAGCCTTGCTTGCGAGGAGCCTGTCTGCCCCCAGCTCTGTCATTTCCTCCCAATTGGCTGGGCCAGATGCTCCAGACACCGTTAATGAGATGCTGAAGTTTATGGCCGGGTGAAGGCATTTGAGTTCAAGGGGACACAACCCCACACGCGAGGAAGCTGGGGGTAAAGAGGCCACGGGAGCTGGCGGCTCTGCTTGACTCAACACCCAGCAAGCTTTTGGAATAGAAAGTGGTGCAAAGACTAATCATCAGTTTGGGACCCCTGCAGCGATCTTTGCAAGCAAGGCTCTGAGGGACAGGTGGCAACTGGGCATTGATCAAAAGCCTTCGGAGTGCAGAGCTGTTTGTCTGCCAGGCCAAGGCTGGGGGTGGCCAGGGGCTGGCAAAAGAAATCAGGTGTATCTCTGCCCTCAAGGAGCCCAAGGCTGGAATTAACTGAGAAGATGCTGCCAAGCCAGCCCTCCTGACTTGCAGATGGAAACTGGGCTACATGCCTTTAGCATTCTCCCAAGACAGAAGATGCCAGGTTCTTTTTGCTTGAGTTGGAGGATGTGGGCTTGGGTGGGAGTCTTGTAGACCTATAGCTTCTGGTCTTGGCTCTGCAACTGTGGGCTGCCTGCTTTGTGTTAGTGGCTGGGATACAGGCCTGTCCCATGTGTGGTGGGCACAAGCCACAGGAGAGCTCGACATTCACTCAGCAACCGCATAAGTAAAAGCAGAATTCCAACTGGGAAGCATTTTGTGAAGGAAAAGCAGATAGTGCAGGGAGGGCATGTAACCTGGAGATCTGACTGGGTCTGAGGGTTGAAGACGGTGCCTCTGTGGAAGCGATGCCTAAAGGAGGTCTCCAATAATAGCAAGGATGGGGAATAGTGTTCCTGGCAGAAGGAACAGCATGTGCAAATGTCCTGAGGTAGATGAGAATTCGGTATGGTCCAAAATCAGAAAGATGACCAGAGTGGCTAGAGTCAGAGGGTGACAGAGTGATGATAATACAAGAAATTCTCCAGAGAGTGATCCTTGAGGGTCCCTTGAAGTTTTTGAAAGGAAACCTTCAAGAGTTTTTAAGCAGGGAGTGACATGATGTAGTATATGCTTTTTAAAACCTCACCTTGGTGCCTGGATGAGAATAGATTATAAAGAATCAAAAGTGGGATGGCATTATTCAACCATAAAAAGGAGTGAAGCTGGGGCACCTGGGTGGCTCAGTGGGTTAAAGCCTCTGCCTTTGGCTCAGGTCATGATCCCAGGGTCCTGGGATCGAGCCCTGCATCGGGCTCTCTGCTCAGCATGGAGCCTTCTTCCTCCTCTCTGCCTGCCTGTCTGCCTACTTGTGATCTCTGTCTATCAAATAAATAAATAAAATCTTTTTTTAAAAAAAAGGAGTGAAGTTTTGATACATTGTTACCATGTGGATGAACCTCAGAAACTTTAGGGTCAGCGAAAGAAGCCAGACGCAGAAGTTCGGATATTATATAATTCCATTTCTATGAAATATTCAGGATAGACAGATCTACAGAGACAGAAGACAGGTTGGTAGTTGCCAAGGGCTGGAGGGAAGGGCACGGAGAGGAATTGCTTAGCGGGTACAGGGTTTTATTTTGGGATGATGGAATATTTTGGAACTAGCTCGAGATGGTGTTTGTGCAACATCATGAATGTACTTCAGGCCACTGAATTTTTCACTTTAGCATGGTTAATACATATGATGTGAATTTTACCTCAATGTAAATAAAAAGTACAGAAAATAAAAAATATTAAAAAGCAAAAGAAATTAAAAAGGTGGGATTGGGGGTCTGATTCAGGCACAGTGATGGCGGTGGCAGCTGAAATGAGGGCGGAAAGTTGCTTGGACCAGAGCTGGAAGGCTGGAGATGGAGAGTAATGAACGAATTGTAGAAGTAAGGGTTCTCAGGACCCTTTTAGTTCAGATATAGTGTCTGCAAATTGGCTTCAGGAAGGTCAGAAGAACTTTGCTAGATTCCAACCCTGGAATGAATAATCCTTTGCTGTACTTGGTGAAACAGCGTGCATTTTCCCTAAGCACAGATGAATGGCCCCGAAGCTGGGTGTCTTCCCGCCATGGACGTGCAGCCTTGGCTGAGCCCGGCTCTGGGGCTGCCCTCAGCACAGCCCCAGAGCCAAGTCAGGGACCTCTGACTTGCCCGCCTATGCGGACAGCAGCATGGTCCATCCGGGGCTCATACGGCCCCCAAAGGATGGACCGGCCTTTGCCGATGCTTTGTGCCCCCTTAGTTGGCTGCTTTCCCCAGAATTGGCCCCGATTCCAGGGAAGACATTTATGTAATAGATTTCTAATATCCTGCGATCATGGAAAGATGTTCTTTTTAATTACACCTGCAGGATATACTGCAAAATAGGCACTGAATCTTACACAGTCACAGTCATTTGTGTCTGTTTTCTCCTCTGAGCATGCCGGGTAATGAGGGCAGATGGCAAAGGTGAATCCCGCATTCTGCCCATGAAGGCTTCCTCGGTGGGCAGGAAGTGATGTCTGATTTCCTGTCTCCTACTCTGATCAGATAGCCATTCACCCCCGAATTTCTCTTTCTCCCACTCTCTTTTCCTCTGCTCTTTCTATCCTCCCATCCTCTTTTCCTTTTTTATTTCTACCTCTCCATCCATCCATCCAACTTCTATCCTTCAACATTTTCATCCGTCTTTCTATCCATCCTCGGATCCCTGTCTTTATCCATTCATCTGTCTGTCCGTCCTTTGTCTGTTTTATCTTCCGTTCATCCATCCTTCCTCCCTTCTACCTTACCCACCCTCCTTCCTCCCTTCCCTTCTTCCCTCCTTCTTTCTTTCCATCCATCCGCTCATCCATCTGTCCATCCTTCCATCCATCCATCTGTCCATCAAGCTTCTTACCCATGCATCTGTCCAACTCACATTTATTTATATATATCCCTTCTCTGCTTCATCTGTGGTCTTGAGTTCGTAAAGCAGATTGACGGTCCACCGTCACTGAGCTGCTGTTAAACTTGTGCTGAGTTGGACTTGGTTCTCCTTATACAAGGGATCTGGCCTTGTCATTTGATGGCCCAGTGCCTCAAGGCTGCCGTCAGTGTTTTGGAAATAATGATGGTATCTCTTGCCAGAGGGTATGACTGCATCTTATTCATCTGCCAAGGGTAGTGGTGGGTTGAGAGCTGCTGAAGGTTTCAGGTGAAAAACATGGCTCGGCTTCAACTTTTGGCTTCCTCCAGGTTATTTCCATGCTATACAGACACCCAGTTTAACCTGCTCATAGTGACATTCATAACAGGTCACCCCAACCCTCACTCAGTCCCCGGCCCTGTGCCAAGCACAGGATCTCATAGATCTGCCACGGCATCCTTCTTACATGGGTGCTGTTATTTCCCCATCTTCCGGGTGAGGAAACTGAGGCACAAAGAGAGGAGATCACTTTTCTGAGGTCCCAATCAGGACCTGAGCCCCCGTCTCCCTGTCCCCAAAGTTGGCGAGTCTAACTCCAAAATTATCCTGCCTCGGTGTAGATGCCTCTTTGAATCTCCGCCGCGGGAGACTTGTGGAATGAAATGCCACTCCCTTGTTTCCCTCTCTTCTCCAGCCGTGGGCAGGGAGAGCCAGCTAACGCGTGCGGCTCTAATGGGAAGTGCCTTCCTGGGCCTTGCTGCAGACCCCTAGGGATATAATAAGCAGGGCTGCCAGCCGAAGCCCTGGGAGGGAGCGACTCTGCAGGTGCACTTGGATTCCTTAAAGCTGATGAGCAGCAGGCCTCCTGAAGAGGGTGACTTTGAGGCTGCGTGTGTGGGAGGCCTCCAGTCTTTAATTAAGGCACCTTCCTGGGCTCTCCATCTAGAAGGGAGAAAGTTTGCAAGGAGGGTTCGCTCTGGCCGCAAGGTGGCGCCCAACTCCGGGCCAGACGCGAATGGGGCGGTGGGGGGAGGGGGGTGGGGGGACGCGGGGCGGGGGGGGGGGCAGAGTGGTTAATTTGGGATCCTCTTCTAAATCACACTCTCTTAAACTGATCACCCACGCTCCTCGGGAGGGGGAAAAGTGTTTCCAGAGCAGCTCCAACGGTCCATTCCATTCAGCTGGTGCCAAGCCAGGGGCTGAGGGAGTCAGCAACGAAAACCACAGGGTTCCTGCCCTCAAGGAATTAGAGTGCAGCGTGATTACGTGCCAGTCATGATCCAGACTGGTCATTTAATAAGCTTTTAATGAGCACCTACTGTGTGCCAGGTTCTGTGCTAATTGCCCAGGACAGGGAAATGAACAGTACAGAATCATTGCCCTCAAAGACCCACAGTTCAGTTCACTTGGGTGACAAAAACTAAAAGAACAAATTTGGGGAAATAGGGAAGTACAGTCCCAGGGATACACTCAGAATGTTGTTGAGGAATTGAAGAGGAACACCCAATCCAGGCCGGGAGGGAAGGGAGTATCAGGGAAGGCTTCCTGGAGGAGGGGACACCAGAGCGGAGTCAGAGAAGACAGATTAAGCCGGCAGGGAAGGGGAGGCAAGTCCGGGCTGTGGAGATAGCAGGAGCGAAGGGTTGCTGGTGAGAAACAGCACAGAGCCCTGCTGGTGCTCAGGGAAGTGGGGATGGGGCAGCCCCAGTAGGCCAGCTCAGTGTGGGGAGCGGACACTGGTGCCACGTTAATGAGACTGGGTCTGCGGGCTCTCGTTCTGTGTGCACTTATGGATACACTCCCCTCTCT
Organism: Martes martes; assembly: GCF_963455335.1. Lineage (NCBI taxonomy): Eukaryota > Metazoa > Chordata > Mammalia > Carnivora > Mustelidae > Martes > Martes martes. Next base: position 79,463,480 of record NC_137901.1, read on the forward strand.
TCTTCTTCTTCTGTCTCTCTTTCAGAGCCAAGAAGAAAAGCAAACCTTTGAACCTCAAGATTCACAGCAGCGTGGGCAGCTGCGAGAATATTCCTTCTCAGCAACGCTCCCCCCTCCTGTCAGAGCGCTCCCTCCGCTCCTTCTTCGTGGGACATGCACCTTTCCTGCCCTCCACCCCTCCTGTCCACACCGAGGCCAACTTCTCTGCAAGTAAGTCACCCGCCGGGGCCGCTGCACCTTCTCATCCGCCAGGTGCACGCTCCCTGTCCTCTCTCGAGAAATGCTCATGAAATGCTTTGAACGAGGCTCACTGGCCTCCACCTGCGCCACTCCCGCCCCTTGGGATGGTTTTGAAGGGAAGGGGCGTCATTAACGCGGGGAGGTTGACTGGCTGTTGTCATTGGTCCCGTGTTCCTACTCTTTTTTGCCTGCAGGTGTGTAGGGATGACAGAGGGAAGCAAGCAGGCAGGGCATGAAAGGCAACATCAGCTTTTTCTCTCTGCTTCTCAGCTGCCCGGCCCTAGGATTTTTCTCGGGCCGCTGCGGATCAGGCATCTATGATTAAATTTTGTAATTCCCACCCCCCTCAACTCAGGTCAACACGTATCACCATTCATTTCAAAGATGTATGTGGGTTCAAACTGGGCTGAGCGTGGCCTGGGGTGTTTTACATTCTGCTCCCACAAATTTCTGCTGGAGACAAAGTGGTTATTACTCGGAGCGGAAATGGAACTTTCTGGTGATCAAGGGCTGAGGTTTCAGAAGACGTTTCATCTTCTCTGCCCAGAGGCCCATTTTGCTGAACAGGCATAGATACAGTTAGAGGGGAGCCCCTGAAAAAAGCCCAACTGGTCCTGCAGCTCAGACACCGGCTCTTATGGACTGGGAATTCAGGAGGAAGGGGGCTGCTGCTGGAACGGGACGGAAATAACTCAGGGCTCCAACACAGCCCCGGGGGTGATCATGCCGCTGCTCTGATTAATGATAAGCAATGTTTACTGAACACCTGGTCATGCCTTTCCCCCACACACACGACCTCATTTGGTTCATTGCGCAGATGAGTTAGTCCCATTGTATAGATGAGCAAATAGAGGCTCAGGGACATCAAAGAACTTGGCAAACTCACTCAGCTGTTGAGTCCTTGAGCCAGGGTTTGAAGGTGGTTCCCCCTGACTCCGGAATGGGTAAGCTTCGCCATCACACATGATTTGAGCCGAGATCCCTCAACTTTCATCAGGGCGCCCTTCTCTGGAGGTAGGATTCTATTCTTTTATTTACATGAGGCTTTTTGAACTTTTTTCGGGAGGCTATGGACCCTTGGAGAATTTCATGAAATCCGTTATTTCTCTCTCTGGGAAAATGCACACAAAAACTCCAACCTGGTGTCCAGTGTCCAGACCGTTGGGCTCAGAGCTGTCGTAGCTCTCCTGAACGGTGAAGTCGGTCCACACGTGTGCAGTGTCTGTCCACTGTAGGAGTCTGCGGACGGCCCAGAACCAGAAGAGACCCGTGTGGACGTCAGTTAGGAGAAATTCCAGAGCCTGGCTGGTCTCACTGCCCAGGGGGCACAGGCCCTGGATCCAGCAAACGAAAATAGCACTCCTGACACATAGCAACACTGGAAGGCCAACTTATTAATTTTATTAATTTCATTAATTAATTTTATTAATTTATTAATTGGTCGAGAGAAATCACTGTCAGAGAGACCAGAACTCCTCAGTCGGGATGGGCCTGTGTGGCAGTGTGAGGGTGGCTTGGGAGTCTAGATAAGGACCAGCAGGGTGATGATGTAGCAAATGTGTCATAGCAGCGGGCAAGACAGGATGTCACGGCCCGGGAGGGAGATGCTGGGGGCCAGTCCCAGTTCTGTGTCTTTTGGAGCAGTGTGCCTGACCCTGAGCAAGTACAGAGCCCTTTTGAGCCTCAGTTTGTTCATCTGTAAAATGGGGCTCACAGTAGACGCCCTCCATAGGTGGTTGTGAGGATTAGATCGGCTCCTGTGTGTCAAGTCACCTGCACAAGGCCTGGTGCATAGTAGCTGCTTTATACACGGTGGCTGTCGTGGTGATGTTAATTAATTCCTTTTCCCCAGCAGCGTTTGCATCCTCTCACTTTCTGATTAATTTGGGGGCTGTGGGTAAATGCCTTTCAGTTAACTGCTCCCCACCCCACCATGATTCCCCCATGGCCCTAAGAGTACTTGGAATTTACCTTGGCAGAAGCCCGGGTGGCTGCCTCCAGCAGCCATCTGTCTCTGGGCATCATCATCCCTGGGGGCTGGCCCACAGCTCTGCCCTTTAGCTCTGTCCAAGATAAAAACATCTTCAGCTTGCTTAAAAAACCACCGATGTGCACATTTTAACCCTTTCTCTCCTGCCAGAAAGTTTTATGAGGATTCACCGTGGCTCCCAACTTTTCCTGCCTGCCCTGGTCTCCATGGGGCAGGAGAGGCTTCTCCCCTTGCCTGTGGCCAGGAGCAAAGTCCTTAATGAAATCAGTCCTTAGCACTAAGAAGCCAGAGAAGCACAGTTGCCTCTTTGGACTCTCCTGGTCCTTGGAGGCAGAGAAGTCACCCTCTGGTCTTCCATAAGGAAGGAAAGTCAACATTTGGGTCTCAGTAGGAGGACGAGGGTGTCCCCAAATGTTAGCTGGAATCCCATGGACCAGTCCCCTTTCCATTGATCCTGACAAATGACAGAAACGGGGGGCAGCCCTGAGAATAGGTTCCAGGTTAGGAAATGAGAAGCTCTCTGTTAGAGTCTCCGTGATGCCGCCAATTGCTTGTGTGACCTCTGTCCCTGCCTCGTCACAGTTAAAGCTTGCCACAAACGTGGAGGGAGGCTTTCTAATTCCCATTCTATAGATAAGGAAACGGAGACTCAAAAGAGGGACTGATCTTGCCCACATGGTACATTTTGAATCCTGATCCAAGTCTAGCCTGCATCCCTGTTCTTTGGTGAAGCAAATTCCTTTCTCTGGGTCTCAGAGCTTAGGAACTGTATGATTCTAAGGCTAAGCCAGTGAGCTTTACCTGGGCAAATCTTTTGATCACTTAGAGTGCGGGTTTGAGGACTCTGGGCTGGGATGGTTGGGAGGACACAGGGGTCAGTCTCTGGTCCCCTCTTGCTTGTAATAGTCCTGTTCTCCCCCTACTCTGAGCTTCGGAAGAGACCTTTCTGCTTTTGGGTCCCAGCCAGCCTTCCTCCCTCTAACCCAGGAGAGGGAGCCCCTGATACTGTGCCCCTGATAGGCAGAGGCTGTCAACCCCTTTGTCACTGTCAGTTCTGGCCATGGCTGACGTGAAGAGTGGTGATCTGCCATCTCATTACCCCCGCTGGGGATGCCTGGGGACAGCATTAGACAGATCTGGCTGTAGAGTGGTCAAGAATCAGACCCTCAGGGTGTCCAGCCTCCTCCGATGGGCCGTGAGAAGAACTTCACCTCCTTGGGCTTTCCCTATGTCCCTGGTCTGGGAGTGATGAGCAGAGCAAAGGAGAGGAGTGTCAGGAGCCCCAGCTTACAGAGGAACCTTCTCGAAGGCTAACTACGGACAAAACTCAATTTGTTAAACCCTTCTGCTCCACGTGGAAGGTGGTGGCTCAGGTGATTCAGAACCTACCTCCCAAAGAAGTAGAGAACAATGGACTGTGCTGCCCATGCTCGCTGCATTTATTCTGTGTTTCGCTGGGGCACACCGCATGGCCTAGATGGTGTCTGATAGGACCAGTTTTGGTCCAACCCACGGACCAGTTTTGGTCCAACCAGCTGTGTGCCGGTGGCTCCTTGTAGGGTATCAGGCGGCCACTGTATTTCCCAATAAAGAGTCTTCTTCGGAATGAAAAACATACTGTCTAGATGGGAAGGAGTGATGACTCCTCATCATTCATTAGTGGCTGGGGGAAGTGATTTGGGGAATATAGCAACTGAGCGGTTGCTGACATATCGTTGGGCACTCACCGAACCCCCTGAGACTGTTTCAACCTGGCAAGTGTGTAGTGAGGGCAAAATGAGGAATGGGTGTAAGTTTCCCAGCGCAGGGGCTGGTGCTTAGAGCGCTAAGTCTCAATAAAGAGTAGGTTTGGCAACTCTTCTGCTTGTCCTATGGTGGGATCGCTTGTAACAATGATTGCAAATGACGATAATAATGGCAATTGGCATTTATTGTGCGTTGACAATGTTGCAGGCGCCGTTCATTCAGACAAAGCAATTTACTTGTATTATATAAGCTTCCCGGTTCTCCATCAGGTAGTTTCTCTTCTTATCCCCATTTTGCCAATGAAGAAACTGAGGCTGGCAGGGTTTGGGTAGCTGGCCCGAGATCACAAGGGCAGGTAGGAAGCGGAGTTTGCGCTCGTCCTGAATCCCCCATTCTGTAATGCTGAGGAATGCAGCTGCCACACTGTCTTCACTGAGACCTCTTTGCTCAAGTAGGGACCTTAACTTGTCCTAGTTTCCTCTCTCGCACCCTGGCCTCATTGGGGGATTGTGTTGTGGGGGTCAGCCTTACTCCAAGGATGCCTCCTGTTTATTGGCATGCTATGCTCAGTCAGAAAGCAGCCCCCACACGGGCTGGCAAATTGTCACCTTGCCAGACTCGGGTGTTGATATGCAGGGGATCCATTGTCCCAGGTGGTAGCTGTGCTGGGGTGGGGTGGGGGTGGGGGTGGCTAGGCAGCTGCAGAGAGCAGGCAGAAGAATAAGTTGCAGACAGCTTCTGCAACTCATTCTTCCTGGACATCTTTGGTAGAAGATGAGGAATGACAGGCTACTTTTTACCACCTGCAGTGTTCTGGGTGTTTTTTTTATTAGCTGTCTCTGGGGGTCTAGGACTTCAGGGTTGCCATTAGCAAAGGGAACAGGTGACTGATGATTCCCAGATGGCCCCTTCTTGGTCCTAATGGCCCCAGCCGGAGTTTTATACAGGGCCCCAGTCTTAGAAAATATTGCTTTCGCGCCGCGCCTTGAAAGATGGCATGCCCTCACCTTGCCCGGTCTCACCGTGCGCTCTCCTCATCTCCTCGCCAAGCATTTCCCGTGCTTTTTCTTGGACCCAAGGCAACAAAGAGTTGACCCTCCACTGAGGGCCTGGCCCCATGTGCCTCGAGGCTGAGTCAGAAGGTTGATTTGTTGAGGGAGACAGCAGGTAACAGTAAAGACTAATGAAGCTGAACCGTATAGTCCCAAGAAACCAGCCATCGGGATGGGGGTGATTATATAATGGGGTTTAATGAGGCTCCAGGCCAAGGTTCATTACCTCCAGGAAGAGGACGAGGAGGAGTGCGTGTCTTGACAGAAGTTGGATGCTTGAACCCTGTTCTCGTCTCAGAATTTTGGGATTTTGAGAAGTCTGTGTCTGACCTGACTCAGTGGCGGCAGTTTCAAGGGGGAACCCGGAGACGGCATCAGAGTGCCCCCCAAAGAATGTTTCTTCCCCCAAAACGAGCAGGTAAAAATGCTATTTCTCCTCCTCTCCCCCCGCCCCCCATCCCCTGGCAGATACAGGAAGCATTCTTGTAGGCTGGCATCTTTGCTGTATTTCAGGAACTCTAATACCAGCAGGCAGGTCCCTAACACATACTCACCGGCTCCTTGGCAGGCAGGTGCTGGTCAAGGCATTTCTAGGCATTAAAATGTATATACCTAGAAACAAAATCCAAAAAGGTTCATGGTGAACACTAGTCCTTTATACCATCCCTCTGTCAATCCTGTTTTTATTTTTTATTTTTTGATTTTATTTATTTATTAGAGAGAGAGAGAGAGAACAAGCAGTGGGAGCAGCAGAGGGAAAGGGAGAAGCAGGCTCTCCACTGAGCAAGGAGCCCGATGCGGGGCTTGATCCCAGGACCCCAGGATCCTGACCTGAGCCGAGGGCAGACGCTTATCCAGTGGGAGCCACCCAGGCGCCCCTTGGTCCTGCTTTTTAACAACTCCTTCTGGGTCTTGTTCTTTTGAGAGTCACTTCCACTGTCTAAGCTTCTCAAAGTGTGTCCCGGGCCAACAGCGTCTGTATCACCGGAAAGCTTGTTAGAAATCCAAACTCTTTCTTACCCCCTCGCAGACCTACTGAATCAGAAACTCTGGGGAGTGTGCAGCTATCTGAATTTTCACCAAACCTCCAGGGGATTCTGTGCACTAACATTTGAGAATCACTCGGTTATACAACCTTTTTTTTTTTTTTTAGTTTCATTTTGAAATAATTTGAAACTTACAGAAAAGTTGCAAGAATACCCCAAAGGATTCCTGTACCCCGCTTTACCGGGATTCATCCATTTTTAACATTTGCTTGTGTTTGCTTCCTCTGTAATCTCCCACCGCTTTTTCTGTCTCACTTTTGTGAACCATTTGGGACTGTGAGTCGTCTATACTCTTATATAACCACACAGAGGTACCGGGTTCAGTAACCTTGCCGTTGACTCAAGACTTTCATCGAACCGTACTCCTATTTCAACAGTTGTCTCAATAGCATGTTTCACAGCAATTCATTCTCCTGGCATGGGAGCCCATCCAGGATCACATATTGTATTACGTGTTTGCGTCGGGCTTGAAGAGAGTTCCTCAGCCTTTCTTTGTTGCTTGTGACTCTCACGTCTTTGAAGAGTGGGGACCAACTTCTTCACGGAGTGTTCCTGGATTTGGGTTTGTGTGTGGTTCTCCGTGTTAGACCCAGGCTCTGTGGTTTTCACACAACGTCTGCTTCCTCTGGGGCATGTTCTTCTTGGTGGATCCCCCCTTTGTGGAACTGGTATTTGCATTTTTCCAAAGAAGTCAGAGATCGTGACTTTTTTTTTTTCTTAAGATTTTATTTATTTATTTGAGAAAGAGAGAGACCACAGAGGGAGAGGAGAAGGAAAAGTAGACTCCCCACTGAGCAGGGAGCCCGACACGGGGCTCGATCCCAGGACCCCGAGATCATGACCTGAGCCAAAGGCAGAGGCTTAACCCACTGAGCCACCCAGGAGCCCTGAGATCACGATGTTAGGAGAAATCTCCCAATTTTAAAATGTCAGCACCCAGTGAAAAATCTTTTAACCCTGTTTGAGATGCTATTAAAAAAAATCCCACAGGTTGGTGGGTTGTATTTGGTCTTGGGGCTCCCAATTTTTAACTTCTGTTCTAAAATCATAGAGATCAGAACTGATAGGGGACTCAGAAGTCACTGAGTCCAAGCCCTTATTTTACAGAAGGAGAAACTGAGGCCAGAAAGTAGAAGGAATTTGCCCAGGGTTTCAGAGCTGGGGTTTGAACCTTGATCTCCTGATGCCCAACTAGTACTTCTCTCCCTCGTGCCAAGATAATTGCAAAATTATAGGCTCTGCGGCTACTGAACATGCTCCAGAGGAAGGAAACCGGGACTTTCTTTAAAAGGTGACACCTTGGGGCGCCTGGGTGGCTCAGTGGGTTAAACCTTTGCCTTTGGCTCAAGTCATGATCTCAGGGTCCTGGGATTGAGCCCCGCATTGGGCTCTCTGCTCAGCGGGGAGCCTGCTCCCCCCACCCCCTGCCTGCTATTCTGCCTACTTGTGATCTCTGCCTGTCAAATAAATAAATAAAACCTTTAAAAAAAAAAAGGTGACACCTTTTGTGTGTACAGATGGCAGTTAATGTGTGTGTGTGTGTGTGTGTGTGTGTGTGTGTGTGTGTATGTGTTGCACGCAATGTGGTTATGAATGTTCTAGGCGAGACAACTTCTGGGTTATCATCAGCCCTTTCTTCTCTGTAATTTTGCAGTTCTTGCCCTAGCACAAACTGCTTGGGCTCAGCATGCAATAGACAACCTCAGACCTTTTGTTATGATTGCTCCCACCAGGAATTGTGGTAGCAAAAATTGATCGGTAAGTGGTTGGCATTAGCAGCCAGGGCGTCCTTTATATCTTTTGGAGTGAGTCCTGGTCCTCGGTCAGGTACGCATTGTTGGCCTGGGCGGTCCCATTGCCCGTCATCAGGACGTATGTCTGACTGTACCTTTGTCCCAGTAACATCCTCCCCCCCCACCCCTGCTGAGTACTTCAACCGATTTCAGAGCAACAAGAGAAGAAGTAGCGAGTAATGTTGTTGTAGAACTATGCAGTGTGCAAGCGCCATTCCTCTTCCCTGCCCGTGCTCCTGCATCCCACTTCTGCAGATGAAGAAGCGGATATTCCAAGAGGAGAAATCCATGCATGCTTCAGGTTACGTAACACATCAGAGACTAGAAGAGACTAGTCGAGCCAAGACTAGAAGCCATAGTACCCTCAGACTCCAGGTTGCATGTGCTCTCTGTACATAATTTGGCCTGACTGCATTTCCATGAGACAAAACGTCGGGGTCTGGTGTTTGTCTGTCTGTTTGTTTGTTTTTTAAAAGATTTTATTTATTTATTTGACAGAGAGAGATCACAAGTAGGCAGAGAAGCAGGCAGAGAGACAGAGGGGGAAGCAGACTCCCTGCTGAGCAGAGAGCCCGATGTGGGACTTGATCCCGGGGTCCTGGGATCATGACCTGAGCCAAAGGCAGAGGCTTAACCCACTGAGCCACCCAGGCGCCCCTGATGTGTTTGTTTTAATCAAATTTGTTTCTGTCCCCAATAAAACTGTTCATCTCTGGTGGCTCCCTCTTGTACATCTATCCAACTGACCAAGTTTGTATTTTATCCAATGAGATTTTTGGCCCTACCTTACCACGATGCCCCATTTCCAAGTCTTGTCTGGCTGGCCTTCTAAATCATAGTTGACAGACTTTCTGTAAAGGCCCAGGTAGGAAATACTTTCAGATCTGCAGGCCGTGTGATCTCGAAGACAACTACTCAGTTTTGCCCTGAAGCATGAAGCAGCCATGGATCGTCTTCCAATAAGGCGGGTGTGGCTGTGTTCCAGTAAAACTTTATTTACAAAATCTGGCAAGGGACCAGATTTGCCTCATGGGTTATAGATTGTGAGTTCTGTTCTTCCAGTGTTTTCCATCTCCTCCTCTATCACCACACCCTGGTCCAGACTACTCAGTAGTCTCCAAGTGGATCTTTCCATATCCAGTCCAACAAGGTGATCAGGCCCCCAAACCCAGGTTGAGATTCTACCATGATCTTAAGTGAACTGCATTCTCTTCTGTTTTGCACTCATGGGTGACTGGACACCCTGTCATTGCTGTCCCTTTGTCTCAATCACCACTTCCTTGGGAAAGCATTCCCTAACTTCCCAAGTAATGTCAGTTATGTCTTCTCTCACCGCTCACACTTTCCTTCTGAAACATTTAGCAAAATCCACAGCCATCTATTTCTTTAATGTCCTGTTCCCCCCAGTATCAGTTCCACGAGAGCTGTGACCGCATTGCTCTCGCTTGTTACTGTCTCCATTATGCCGTGCATGGAGCTGGCCCACATAAATATTTTTGAATAGACAGTAACATTTTTGAGCATTCGCTGGGCAGCCAGTGCTGGGAGCCTTCAGCTGCTCAGGTTCTAGAGGACAAAGGAGAAAGGACTCTGTCACCCTCCAGAGCTACAGAGCTAGCTGAATTTGGTATCATCAAGGTAGGAACTGAAGTCCTTGGACTTTCATGCAGTCTTTGGGATGTTATGGATGGTCTTCTGCCTTAACTGACCAAAGAAATGGGCATTCAAAGCAAAACTGCCAAAAACCATTTTGTTGATTAGAAACAGGTCTTTATCACTGCATGGTGGTAGTAGTACTAACATAGAGCTTGACACTTACAAGTGACAAACAATCCAAGTTGAGCTTTTTTTTTTTTTTTTTTTTTTTTTTTAGTGTGAAGGTCATTTATTGGCACATGTAACTGAAAGCCCAGGGGTTGTATAGGCTTCAGGTATGGCTGGATCAAGGGACTCATTTAATGTCCAGTCTTGATCTCTCTGTATTTTTTAATTTGGCTCTTCTCCAGAGTGGTTTCACTTTTTGGCTACATGTGGTGGTCAGATGACCTCAGAAGTCCCTTCCCTGCTCTGGTCCAGAATGGAAGAATGAGATTATTTAGCTCTGAGTTTCACTGATTCAACCAGCATGACCATGTGCTCACCTCTAAACCAATCGGTGGGGTCAAACAGGTGGGAGGTTAACATATTGGCTTAATCTTGGGCTGTGATCTTTACTTTTGGGCTTAGAAATTGTGGGTTTTGTCTAAGAATGGAGAATGAATGCCAGGGAAGCTGATAACCAGTGTCCATTATAGTAACAATGAATAATGGAGGTCCCTATCCTAGGGTTTTGTTTTTTTTTTAAAAGATTTTATTTATTTATTTGTCAGAGAGAGAGAGAGAGAGAGAGAGATAGCACAGGCAGACAGAGTGGCAGGCAGAGGCAGAGGGAGAAGCAGGCTCCCCGCCAAACAAGGAGCCCGATGTGGGACTCGATCCCAGGACGCTGGGATCACGACCCGAGCCGAAGGCAGCCGCTTAACCAACTGAGCCACCCAGGCGCCCCATATCCTAGGGGTTTTGAGGAACATCCTCCTGACCAAATTAATTCATTACCCACATTGGTGGGGACACATCTCCACATTGTACAGAAAACCCTTTCAGTTCTCCAAGCATCTCTCTTGGGCTGTGTTTCTCTGTGATCCTTGACAAGGAGTATTTTTACTATCCCTCTGACATTCCTTGGGAGTCTCTATAGAGCACACAGTCTACCCGAGAAGGTTAAGCCATGGTGCCAGGGAGAGCCTCATTGTCATCCCCAAGACAAACAGCATCCCACTATTGGCCAGGCACCAAGCTAAGAGTCAGACGAGCTTGGGTTTACATCTTATCTCTGCTATTTATTACCTAACATCTGTGAGCTTCAGTTTCCCTATCTTTAAAACAGGCATACTATGCCTTCCTTGTGGAATGGTTACTAAGCTGAAATGAAAGAATGTTGAGCACTGCGCCTAGTATAGAAAGCACTACCTAAGTGTCGTGGTCATCAAAACTACTGTATGGTGTTTGGGTTTCGTTCAGTTTTGATCCTCATTGGTTTCTGCTGGACATCACCCCACTGCCACCATATCTGAATGGAGTCATCAATATCAATTGAATTTCTGATATGTTAAGTGTCTTAGTCCATTAGGGCCGCCATAACAGAGTACCACAGACTGGGTGGCTGATAAACAAGACATTTATTTCTCATAGTTCTAAAGGCTGGGAAGTCCAAGGTCGAGGTGCCAGCATGGTCGTGTTCTGGTGGGGGCCCTCTCCTGGCCAGTGTTTTCTTATGGTATCCTCACATGGTGGAAGGGGGCCAGCAAGCCGTCTGGGTCCTCTCTTACATGCACCCAATTCCATCCATGAGGGTCCATCCTCATGACCTAAGTCTACCTCCCGAAGACTCCACTTCCTAAGACCATCACATCGGGGGTTAGGATTTCAACATATGAATTTTGGAGGGCCACAGACATTCAGACCGTAGCACTGAGTGTCATCGAGGGATCAAATAGATGTCTGGTGCCGTCCCTGACCTCAGAGAACTTGCAGTCTGCTTGGTTAGAAGCCACATAAGACACAGCCAAAAACTCTGGGCCAAGAGTTGGGAGATCAGGATTCTCCTCCCAGAGCTGCTACCCCTGGCAAGGTGGCCCTTGTTAGATCGCTGAACATTTCTGAGCCCAGGTTTCTTTATCTGGCAAATGGGCGCGTCAGTGATTCCCTGCCCATCTCACGGGAATGTTGATTGTTGGAAAGTCTATGACCACCCTCGGAAAACTAGAAATTGTTCAGATGGACAAAATACCATTATCCCTGCCCAGTAAGAAGCAATACAGACAGGCGGTGCCGATGTTCGGCTGTTATGCATTTGTGAACGCTGTTTAATCTGATTGGCTAGGCTAGTGTTCTGATTGGCTGAGCCTATCTCCTGATTGGCTGGGCCTGTGTTCTGATTGGTCAGATCTGTATTCTGATTGATCAGTGCCCATCCCATAACCATTGTTAAATATTCTCAGACACCCTTAAACGTAAATGCCTCCTTCATTAAACACGAGACAATCCTCAAGCCTCAGTTTCCTGGTATGTAAAGTAAGTATAGCCATATTGTCCTCCGCAGGGTGCTTTTGAGGCCTATAGGAGATAAAGTGTGATTAGATTAAGGTCAGCTTTCCATCTCCCTAAAGGTGATGTCTGTCCCTCTCGTTCATCTCTGTGTCCTCAAGGCCTGGCTCATCGTGGATGCTGAAAAGTAGGCTTTGAACGAATAGATAAAACCCAATGCCTCCTGCTAGGGGCCTGGTCATTCCTCAGTAAATGAGGATTGAGCACATAGCAGGTAAAGGATGCACTTGGCGTGGGGCAGTAGGGAGAGGTGAGGACTGTGGAAAAACACAGAGCACCCACCCTTTCTAGAGAAGGTGGTCACCACTCACTTCCAGCCAACTGTTGCTCTATGGGAAGGGGACGAAGTGTCACCAGATGATCCAGATTTCCCCAGAGAAACCGGACATAGGTTTCTGTGGGCAGTTTCAGTTTTTAACGCATTGGTAACAGAGGAAATGCTTTCAAAATTCTATCCTAGTTTAAGCAACATTGGTATGAGGGAGCCACCAACTAGGGACCATACCTGCTGCCCCTGGCATGGCCTTTGCTAATTCTCATCTCAGGAACTTTTCAAAGTGGCGGGGTCCGCCTTTCCTCTCATCCTCAGGATGGTGCTCCTGGGATCCTCTCCTGACCTCCGCCGTCACTCCCATGCCGCACATCCTCCTTGCTACACATTTGCTCCTAGCTGGCAGCTGCCATAACTCTGATGCTGGGTATTTTACTTATTTGTTTCTCCTTTTGAATGGGGAGAGTCCTTTTTCTCCAAATAACAGACTGCTTCCTAGCCCACAGACGGCCCCTTCCCAGCAACCCCTCACCGCACCCCCAGTGGTGGCCGGGACCTGGGCTGATAACCTGCACACACCCTTGCTCTGATGCCCGGGCCCCACCAGCTGCTGGGCAGGATTGGAGAACCTGCTTTTCATCTCAGGCCACATTCTTCTTGGCTGGGGATAAAAGTGTCCAGTGGCCTGCCAGGCCCCATGCTACTCTGTTCACAGCCCCTGTTAAAGTAGTTCCTCCCTCTGCTAAAAGTCAGGGCATCAGCAGGCAGACAAGGGTGGGCACTTGGTGCCTGCCTCTAGCTCCTCCTCCTGCTCTCTTCTGTTTAAGCTCCCTGACCCTCCTCCTTGGTCAGTCTCTCTTTATGTCTGTCTCTCCCTTTGCCTCTCATCACCCTTTCCTCTCTCGCCTCTCCCTCCTGTCTCCCTCATCCCTTCCTCTCTCTCTTCTCTCCTCTCCCTCCTGTGTCCCTCCTGGGGAAGATGTCTCCCTCCATCTTCCCCAGCCTCCTGAGCTCTGCTGGCCTCTCTCATCTGTGTTCCTTGCTAGAGAGAATTCGAACATGGTGGGGATTCTGGGGGGAGGGAGGACTACTCCCCAACCCCAGAAACCAGAGCACCTGTCTCGTGGGAGGAAGGCCTGGCAGTTGATGTGGAGAGGGAGTGAGGGGCAGATGGCAGAGGTGTCCTGTCTGGGGCAGGGGCTGGCGTGCTCCCTGGATGAACGCACTTGCTGATCCCGTCACGACAGAGCCTTGGGCCTAGGCCCTTAGGAGTCCGTTGGCACACCCAGCCTACTGCCAGCGTTGTATTCTGCTTCCCAGAAGCCTTTGGTCTCACTGTTCTCTGGAAGTCCCAGGAGCTGCCGTGAGTGGTGCCAGCACCCTGGGGCCCTGACCTGGCCTCCCCCAGCGGATCTCTCTGGGAGGCTAACCGGGTTAGTCACCCAAACAGGGACAGGGGCAGGGCAGGACTTTTTGGGGTTGGAAGCAGCATGCTGCAGCTGGGAAAGCACAGGGCCCCCGTAGGCCGCCACCTCACTTCTCTGTTTTCCTGTCTATAAAATGGGCTAACGATGGTGTAAGTCTCCCTGACCTCACAGATCGGCAGTGAGGATCGAATAAGCCAATGATACATGTCAGGAGTTTCAGACGACTAAGATACCCGGGAATGGTTGGTTAGGCCAGCGCCAGGGGTTGGCTACTTTCTCTTTAAAGCACAGCCTTATATAATGGAGTGGGCAAGGTTGTGTTTCAATAAAGCTTTATTTATAAATACAGGTGGTAGGCCAGATTTGGCTTAGACTTCGGAGCTAAAGATGATCCAAGCTCTGCCCCCTACAGGCTCTGGGGCTTTGGGTAAGTGATGTCTCTGAGCCTCTGTTTCTCCCCTGTAAAGTTAGGAGAATAGTCAGATCTCCCTCATGGGGTGATGGCAGGAATAAATGAGAGAATGCGTGGGAACTTCTAACACAGTACCAGGCAAGTACTGAGTAGGTAATAAATATTAGCACTTGTTATTTACATAATGTTACTAATATATGTATATATGACATAGATGTATTATGTGCACGTACACACACACACACACACACACACACACACACACACACCCATTCTAGGAGATGCAACTGTTTTCAGTGCTGGATCTGGAATTGCACAAGAGCCAAAAGAATGTGGTCTTTGGTGAGGCTTTTCATTCCACCTTATTTAATGAGCCTCCTTCACCTTTGGCCCTCACAAGAATGGATTTAGCCAAGGCCCTGTTTCCTCTGTCAGGGACCACTATGCACATAGCTCAGCCTATCCACACTGAAGTGACTGCTCCATTCCCAGTGGTCTGGGATTCTGTTTTTTAGGGAAATTGGGTGGGGAGGTAGACTATGAAATAGAGGTTTTCCCAAGAAACACTGTGGTCTCTGCACACATGTAAACCTAATTCTTTAATGTATGGTGTGGGGGATGCAGGGTCTAGAGAAGGGGAGGCAGTCTGTCCTCACCCAGTTTCTCTCTCTCTCTTGGAAAGCCCAGAAAACCAGAGGAGTGGGGGATTATTGGCAAAAGAGGGGGGTACCTGGCTTAGAGACCCTTGAAGATTGCATTTGTCAGGGCTTTTTCTGGTGCGAGTCATAGATGCTCATCACATACTGGCTTCAGCAAATAAAAAGGAAATTGTTAGTTCATGTATTGGAAAAAAGAAATCTAGATATAAAAACAAAGGTTTCAGGTATGGCTGGATCCAGGAGCTAAGTATCACCTGAGTGTATTCTTTATTTATCTCACAGTCCTGCTTCCTTCCTTGTGGGTTTCATTCTTAGGTGCCCCATTTGTGGTGGCCCTTGGTTGTTCCGGGCTTCCATCTTTATAGAGATTTAAGTGCATCAGGAAAAAGAGTTTCAGTATTTGCTCTGATTGGTCTAATGGGGGCACACCTCTGTCTATCCTGAACTGATCACTCCAGTCATTAGATGGGATACACTTGGATGGCCTGAATCACTGGCCCATTCTTGCATCCCTGGAGTGGAATCCAGTCGGGTCACAATTAAGAGGAATGGGTCTCCAAGGAACACCGGAGGAGTGTAACACCCAGCATAGGGATACTAAGCAGACAAGACCAACAGCTGCCCCTATAAAAACCCACTGGTCTGTGGGTAGGGCGCCTGTGATTCATGCTCCCATCTGCTTCTCTCATTGAGTAGCCAGTGGAAAGTATGAATGATTATTAACTCAAAAGAGGAGCCATGACCCTATTTGATGCATATCTTTCTGCTTATTTGAGATTCCCGTTTCAGAGACTGTCAGGAATGTCTCTTTTTTCACTTTCACCATTGCTTTTCATCTGGCCATGAAATAAGAAGGAACTGTTTGGAGCCTAATGGTTCCCACCTCGGTTGTACATTCAGATCACCAGCGGGGGTGGGAGGGTGGGGGATTGGGCAGGGGGATGCTTTTCAAAATCATGATTACCAAGCTGCACCCCAGTCCAATGACATCAAACCTGATGAGCGCGGGGCCCAGGTATCAGTTCTTTTTAAAGCTCCCCGGGTGATTGCCACATGCAGCCAAGGTCAAGAACCACTGACCCCCCCCCGGAGCAGCCAGCATATTCGGGAGCTGTCCTATACAGGCAAAGCTAAGTTCTTGCAGGGTTTCCTGAACACCTACGACTTCCATGTAGGTACAGCGCACTTTTCTCGTCTCAAGCCCCAGAAATAAGTAGGAGACAGGCTCTGGACTGTGAGGTGATTCTGTGTGATTTACAGATGCTGGGACCCCGCTGGGGCCGTATGCCGCTGGCACTGTTCTTGCTTACTAACACACTGACGACGTCAGATTATCAGGTCCCCTTGCCGCATCTTCGCCCGCTCGGGTGCCGAGGCGTCTGCTCAAGGTCCCGGAATGCACATTTGCAGAGCTGGAGGAAGTGGGTGGGCGGGCGGGCAGGTGTGAGATGCAGACAGAGCTGTGGTTCCTGGGGCAGATGACAGACAGATCAGACGGTGGGGACAGGGCCATTGAGGAGACTTCAACAGCTGTCCAGAGGGCCTAAACTACCCACCACTCCCCACCCGAGGGTCATTCATTCATTCAGCAGATGCTCATGGAGGACCTACCAAGTCAGACGCTGTGTGGCAGTGTCAGAAAAAAAATTGTTGACCCCATATCTAAGGTTTAGAACAAGAGAAGTCCCTGGTAGTTCTAAGTACTGGATCTATGGGTCAGCTGTGTCTGAAGCTCGTTCCCACCCCTTTCCCTAAGGGTGGAGATTTAACAAAAAGCTCCCACGGATTTAGGGCACAGAGACCAGCCTCCTCCAAGACCAGGCTTGGGACCTGGTGATGTTTTCAACCAGCCACCAGCAGGGTGAGAAAATTAAAACAAGAAACAGTGTTTCCGTCATGTATGTTCGTGAACTAAATAAATAGCCCTTTGGTTGGAGATAACATCCTTCATATCTTTCTGGTGCAAAGTGTCCTTTTTTAAAAGAAAATAATGGGTAATTATATAGATGGCGATTTTTTAAATGTAGTTGCTTTCCTTGGAAATAAACACTGGCAACTCCAGTCCCCTATTTATTACGTTTACTGGTCCATAAAATGCAAGTCAGGAACCCTGTCTCGAGATTGGAGTTCTAAAGGTTGATGATTAATCTTATTTAGAAACAAACCTGTTCTTCTAAATGCATCTTACATAAATCCCCGATATATGAATCAGCATGAAAATATGTGAAATATACATGAAAAAAAAAAAAGAGAAGCAGAGTTGTTCTGGGTTGTATGCAGCAGGGGGTCTGGTGTCCTGTCCCCATCCCTTCCTCCTGTCCCCTGACAGTGGGGACCCTGGGACCCTTCTTTGAAACTCAGTTTGTAAACTGCTACTCTAGGTATTTCTGTAAGTGTAATGAATGAATGGGAAACGCAGGGCCCTTAGAAGGGAGAATATTTTCCAAAAGCCTTGATTCCTGACTGGGTTCAGTCATCCCAAGGCTGACATGTCCTTGACCAGTTAGAGACCCTTCCCAGCCTCAGTATGCATCTAGCACCTGCCGGTGCCGAGGGGTGAAGTCCTCATGATAACAACCCTGGGAGGAGGCAGCATCTGATTTTCTTACTTTGAAAAAGAGAAGAACATGGTCAAGGGAAGTTATCTGGCTGTTGAGACAGCCAGAGGGAGGAAGAGAGACATCACCAAGAGGGAGGAAGGGCCGGGGTCACATATGTTTACCTTAAGATCCAGGGCTTTCGTCCTCTTTTCCTATGCTATAGAGTCAGGTCTAGAGTCTTGGAGGGAGCTTTGGAATTAGAGGGTCCCCTGTAGAATGTTCCCGTGAAACCTTTCGTGAGCCAAAATGGTGTGAAGCAAAGAAGTAATGAGCATTTTGCAAAAGTGAAAATCCTTTTTGGATTTCTTGCGCGTGGCGAACACAGGTCCTAAGGCAGGTCTTTTGTGAAAGCAAAGTGGCATAAAGTGAACTTCCAGAGAGCAGAAAACCTGTATCCAGGAAGTACAGCTTTCCCGACAATGCAACTCTTGAGTTGATGACTTCAAGACTCATCCCTCCCTCTGTCCATCCAACCAGATCTATTTGGGAGTGCCTACCCCCTGTGTGGGTACCAGGAGTATGGGGATGGCGAGGCATTCAAGATCTCCGTCCTCACGGAGCGTCCAGATGGTGACAGAAGACAGATACAACAGGCCAGTTATGGTGGTCGTGAGTGGATGCCTGGATGCTATAGAGAATTAAAACCAGGGAGCAATCACTGTAGGGGAGCAGGGATACTCAACCTAGCCTGTCACACAGAGACTTGGAGGGTTACCCAGATGATACGCAGGGGGGACGTGTATTTAAGAAAGAAGGAACCCCTGTGCTGAATGCATTGGACGGGTTACAGGTGCCCAAGTCTGTGGATGGAGCAGGGGAGAGAGGGAGGGGTAAACAGGAGCCACATCTGGGGTGATAGTTTGGTATCTGGGATTTAATCTCAGTGCTGGGGGAAACTTTCAAGCCTCAAGATCAGGTACGGTTCCTGCATTTCCCTTCAGTGGCGAGTTCTGCTACCTGAGAGGCGTGTCGGTCACAGGTTGACATGAGTTCCCGTCCAGGTGGGTCGAGGTCCTCACCCCCAGTCACCGCAGCACGTGACCTTATCTGGAACTGGGGTGTTGCAGATGTAATTAACGAAGTTAAGAAGAAGTCACAAGGGAGTAGCATGAACCCCTAATCCAATAGGACTGGAGCCCTCCTAAGGATGGGGACATTTGGACGTAGAGGCAGAAATGCACAAGGAGAATGCCACGTGACCACGGAGGCAAAGATCGGAGGGATGCAGTTGCAAGCCCAGGAGCCCCGAGGACTGACGGCCAGCCCCAGATGCTGGAGGGGGCAAGGGTCGAGTCCACGGAGTCTCCAAGAGAGCCTGGACCCGCCGACACGCTGATGCCAGGCTTCCAGCCTCCGAAAGGGCGAGGGTGCCTTTCTCCTGCTTCAAGCCACCCTGACAGTGGCCCTCTGTTACGGCAGTCCGAGGAAACTAACAAGTGTCTGTAAGGGGTACATCTTCAGCCCCAAAGTGTGCGGCTGCCATGCTGATGAGTCAGTCTCCCGGTGACTGCGTAATCAGTCTGGGAGTAAACTGGGTGCTTTTTGTGAAAACGCCGTGAGCTCTTCTCAGCTGTGAAATTGCTCATCAGTCAGTGCGTTCGAGTGATCACCTCGCAGATGGCCTCCCGGTGACCATGAAGAGTTAAGTGCTGCTTCCCAAAATGCCCTCCTGGCTCCCCAGACGGCTCTTTGCCTCGGAAGAGAATCTCGACAGGCAGCCCATGGGGGCTCTCCGTGGAGGAGGGGGTGGGGGCCCGGCAGACACAGCTTTCACCACCTACCCTCAGGCACACGGGTCTCTACTGCCTGCAACACGGTGGCAATGGGCTCTTTGGATTTTCCCAGCCATGACAGCTTCATTGGACCCCTCTTTGCTTACTACTGTCACCCAACTTTCTGATTTAATAGTAAATTAGGCATGGCAGTTCTTAGCCCAGAAAGGCCACCTGTCAGTTGGCATATGATGGAATGAGTGTTGAATGGAGTCGAGACCCCCAGCAGGAGCCAGGGTCTGCCA